>NC_053434.1:118235528-118850453 GCF_007990345.1 Gossypium hirsutum
TTGACTGTTGTAGTTGCAATTTAGTTTAGTTTGGTTGAAAATGAACTTAGTTATTGATGTTTTGATGGGTTTAGGTGATGATTGAGCTGATAATTCAGCTTATTGATGTGTACAAGTAATGCTTAGCAAGTCCCTAGGCTACTAAGTGGGAGTAGGTAGTATTTGGTAATGTGTTTTATCTATAAATGTATTGTTTTTCTTATTGAAAAATCAAGCATATCAGTTGTAAGGCAGATTGCTTCCTTGCTGCACGTTTGTGAGCAAGTAAATTGTTTTTGTTTCTTCCTCCTTTGTTCTCTGTTTTGTTCTTTTTCTAAGAGCTGCTGCCATTGTTCTTTCTTTTTCTTTTTTCTTCCTGTTAACCGAGAGCTTATGCTCTTGATGCTTTGTGTTTCTGCTTGCTGTTTGAAGAGCTTATGCTCTTAGTGTTTCATTGTTTGGTTGCTGCTGCCAAATGTTCCAACAATTTTATCTCACACATGGAAAAAGTAGAAAATCTGATCTTTAAGGAAGGTAATATTCATGCAAGTCTCGCCAACATTTTGATATAAATTTGATTTGTGAATAACAAACAACACAGATCGCTAAAAGTCCTCCTAATAGCATCACGAAAGTGACTTAAATCCCTCTCATCCATCGCATTACATTTAAAATCCAAGAGAATCACTGACGTAGATGGTAATTGTGAAAAGACAAGTCATAAATCTAGAGTTCAAATTATATATTTTGTTTAAATGCATATAGTCCTTTCACTATGAGATTTTGATACCCCTGTAACATCACTTTCAATTTCTGTTGAAGTTGGCCTCCATGCAATACATGCAGCACAGGCAGCAAAGGAGCAGCACATGCACACTCGAGACCTACATGCAGCAGCTGAAGCTCAATGTTGCTGTCCATTTCAGTTTCTCTTGTTACTTTAAATGATGTTTTGTAACTTAGTTGAATTAGAACTAAGTTGTTAATGTACTTGATGTATTTTGTTGACATTTGAGCTGATAAATCAGCTTTACTAAGTGTGCAATTTTGGTCTTTCAAGTTTCTATGTAATTAGTGGAGTTAAGTAATGTTTAGGTAATGTAAGCCTTATTTTGATCAGCAAAATGTCTGATATTTGTATTGGCATTATGCCATTATTAATAGTTGAATGAAAATCATCAGATTTCCTTCCATATACTCTCCATTTTCTTTGCTTTATTCCTAATTTTCGGTCTTGAATTCTGTTTGTTTCTTCTACAAGTTACGAGCCTTACTGTGCAGGCCTCTGTGTTCTAAGGTTGTTCATTGTTTAAAATCCCCAAAAATTGGTATCAGAGCTGTTGTCTTAATGGACCTGTTACATTTCCACTTAAAAATCAATAGCTTCATCAAGCTTCTCACTAGCTGCACCACCAGTCTTCAATGGAGAAGGCTATCACATATGGGTGGTTAAAATGAATACCTACCTGCAGGCATTCGACCTACGGGGGGTGGTCAACTCAGATGTTGAACTAGCACCGCTTAGAGCCAATCCAACTGTGGTCAAATCAGGCAGCATGCTGATGAAAGGACCAAGAGGCATAAAGCCATGTCTTGCATCCAAAATTGTGTGTTAGATGTGATCTTCACAAGGATCATGGCCTGTGAGACACCAAAGCAAGCCTGGGATAGATTAAAGGAGGAGTTTCAAGAGACAGAGAGGACAAGGCAGCAACAGCTATTGAATTTGAGAAGGGACTTTGAGAATTTGAAAATGAAGGAGGAAGAATCTGTTAAGCAATATTCAGATAGGATTATGGTTGTGGTAAATAGCGTAAGGCTCCTAAGAGAGTAGTTTAGTGAAGTAAGGATAGTGGAGAAGGTGATCTCTACCTTACTTGAGAGGTATGAGGCTAAAATTTCTTCCCTCGAAGACTCAAGGGACCTGGCCAGCATCTCTTTGACAGAGCTAATCAATGCTCTCTATGCACAAGAGTAAAGAAGAGCCAGCAGACTGGAGGAGCACCAAGAAGGTGCCTTCCAAGCCAAAAACAAGCCTGCCTCGAGTACCTCTGCCTACAAAGGCAAAAAGACTTGGAGAGACAAGCCTAAGTCAGATGCTCCAAGAAAAAGGGACCAACCCTACAAGCATTGCAAAAGGCCTAGTCATCTAGAAGCCAATTGCCAGTTTAGACCAGATGTGCAGTGTCAATATTGCAAAAAAGATTGACCATGTAGAAAAGGTTTGAAAAAGCAAGGGCAAACTAAAGCAAAATCAACCACAACAGCCAAAGGCTGAGGCTCGAATAGTTGAAGAGGGCAGTGACCATGATGAGCAAGTTTTTGCAGTTTCATGCTCAGTTACTAAGGAGAGGGCCACAAAGGAGTGGCTCATAGACAGTGGTTGCACCAATCATATGACACCTGATGCTACCATCTTCAAGTCTATAGACACAAACTTTAAAACTAAGGTGAAGGTAGGGAATGGACACTTCATTAAGTCAGAAGGCAAGGGTGATGTGCTGATAAACACTCCCATAGGCAACAAACTTGTATCAAATGTGTTGCTAGTGCTTGAGATTGATAGAAATCAGCTCAGTATAGCTCAGCTGCTAGAGAAAAGTTATTCTGTTGTGTTCAAAGGCAAGGAATGCCAAATTAGTGATCCAAGTGGATCTATGCTCATGTTAATCACTATGGCTAATAAAAGCTTTGTTGTTGACTGGAATAAAGCCTCAAACTCAGCTTATACAGCTTCTCTTGATGAATCCAAGCTTTGGTTTCAAAGACTTGGTTATGCCAACTATAGATCGATGGACCAGTTAACCAAATAGGATCTGGTTGAAAACTTCATCAACTTAGTTGAGAAGGAGGATGTTTGTGAGGTGTGTCAGCTAGGAAAGTAGGCCAGGCTGCCATTTCCTTCAAACAAGGTCTGGAGAGCCTCAGAAAGGCTACAGCTTGTACACACTGATGTGTGTGGCCCTATGAAGACTCAGTCATTGAATGGTAGCAAGTATTTCATTCTGTTTATTGATGATCATTCGAGATTTTGTTGGATTTACTTCTTGAAGCATAAATCAGAGGTGGCCTTAGTGTTTTGGAAGTTTAAAACTGCTGCAGAAACTGAAATAGGCTATAACCTCAAGATCTTAAGGTTTGATAATGGAACTGAGTACACCTCAGCTCAGTTTTAAGCCTTTTGTGATGAGGCATGCATCAAACATCAGCTCACCAACACCTATACTCCTCAATAGAATGGTGTAAGTGAAAGAAAGAATAGAAGCTTGATGGATATGGCCAAATGTTTGATGTTTGAGAAGAATTTGCCAAAAACCTTGTGGGCTGAGGCAGTTAACACTACTATTTACATTCAAAACAGGCTCCCAACCAAGGCTTATGCACACAAAACTCTATTCGAGGCTTGGTTTGGGTTCATACCATCTTTGCCTCACCTAAGAGTCTTTGGCTGCATATGCAATGCACATATACCAGCTGTGAAGAGGAACAAATTGGCCAAGAAAGCACAACCTGGTATTCTGATAGGCTACAACAAAGTCAAGAAGGGTTATAGGATATTGGATCCTTCAGCAAATAAGGTGCTTGCGAGTAGAGATGTGGTGTTCGATGAGAAGTCATGCTGGAATTGGGAGAAAAATGAGCCAGAGGCAGTTTTTGAAGACATTATGACTGATCCGACTAAGGCTAATCAAATGGTTCTAAAATGGACATTGATGATGAACTAGTAAGGGGTACAAGGAAATTGGCTGAAATTTATGAGAAAGCTCAAGTAGCTCAGGTAGAACCAAGTTGTTTTGAAGAGGCTGAAGCTCATGAAGGCTGGAAACAGGAAATGGCTGATGAAATCAGCATGATTGAGAAGAATAATACTTGGGAATTGGTTGAAAAACCATCCAACAAGAAGGTCATTAGGGTGAAATGGGTCTACCGAGCCAAGCAAAATGCTAATGAGAGCTTGAACAAGCTGAAAGCAAGGCTAGTTGTCAAGGGGCTCAACCAGAAATATGGTTTAGATTACTTAGAGACCTTTGCACCAGTGGCCAAGCTAGACACCATCAGGCTACTGGTTGCCTTAGTAGCACAGATGCAATGGAACATTCACCAGCTAGATGTTAAATCAACATTCCTCAATGTTTTTCTCGAAGAGGAAATTTATGTTGAGGCTTTGAAGTGTTTGGTAAAGAACACATGGTTTACAGATTGAAGAAAGCCTTGTATGGCTTAAAATAGGCACCAAGGGCCTGGTACAACAGAATTGATGGCTACTTGATCAGTGTAGGATTTGAAAGGAGCATCAGTAAGCCAACTTTGTATGTCAAGAAGGAATGAGTTGAAACACAGCTCATTATGTCCTTATATGTTGATGATCTATTGGTGACAGGAGGAGGCCAACTAATACTGGTTGATTTCTAAACCAAAATGCAATAGAAGTTTGAAATGTGTGATCTAGGGAGGATGACGTATTTCCTTGGGATGGAGGTGTCACAAACTCAGGATGGAATTTTCCTAAGTCAAAAGTCTTTTGCCTTCAAAATTCTGACAAAATTCTCCATGCAAAATTGTAAAGCAACAAGCACACCAGTCGCTGTTGGAGAGAAACTATTGAGCCAAGGTAATTTTGTGCAGGTTAATGAATTTGTTTATAGGAGCTTAGTTGGTTGTTTGTTGTATTTGACTGCCATCAGGCCAGCTATTATGTTTGCTGTGAGTTTGCTCTCGAGATTTATGCATTGTTGCAATGAGAAACATTTTCAAGCTACCAAGAGAGTTCTCAGGTACATCAAAGGTACTTTGAGCTATGGTATACCGTTTAGCAAGGTTGAAAGACTGAAATTGGTTGGCTATACTGATAGTGACTGGGCTAGCTCGATAGATGACATGAAAAGTACCTCAGGATATGTTTTCACCTTTGGTTCAGCCATATTTAGCTGGAGCTCAAAGAAGCAAAGTGTTGTTGCTCAGTCAACTGCTGACGCAGAATATGTGGTAGCTGCTGGAGCTATCAACCAAGCCACTTGGCTGAGAAAAATCTTGGTTGATTTGAATCTACACCAAAAGGAAGCAACAGGGATCATGTGTGACAATCAATCCGCTGTTGCAATTGCAAAGAATCCTGTCTTTTATGGGAAAACAAAACACTTTAAAATCAAATTTCATTTTGTTAGGGAGATGGAGCAAGCTCGAGAGGTGGAGCTGGTTCATTGCAATTCTGAGGATCAAGTTGCTGACATCTTGACAAAACCTCTTAGTGTGTCAAGGTTTAACAAGTTAAGAGAACAAATAGGAGTTTGCAGCATGGAAGCTAAGGAGGAGTGTTGAAATTGGCCTCCATGCAGCACATGTAGCCAAGGAGTAGCACATGCACACTCGAGACCTACATGCAATAGCTGAAGCTCAATGTTGCTGTCCATTTCAGTTTCTCTTGTTACTTTAAATGATGTTTTGTAACTTAGTTGAATTAGAACTAAGTTGTTAATGTACTTGATGTATTTTGTTGACATTTGAGCTGATAAATCAGTTTTACTAAGTGTGCAATTTTGGTCTTTCAAGTTTCTATGTAATTAGTGGAGTTAGGTAATGTTTAGGTAATGTAAGCCTTATTTTGATCAGCAAAATGTCTAATACTTGTATTGGCATTATGCCATTATTAATAGTTGAATGAAAATCATCAGATTTCCTTCCATATACTCTCTATTTTCTTTGCTTTGTTCCTAATTTTCGGTCTTGAATTCTGTTTGTTTCTTCTGCAAGTCACGAGCCTTGCTGTGCAAGCCTCTGTGTTCTAAGGCTGTTCATTGTTTAAAATCCCCAACAATTTCACTCAAGGAAGAGCAAACCAATTCAATTCAATTTTTAAACAATTGGGATTAGAGAAATGATTAGAGACTTTTAAGAAAAAATAATAATAAATCTAAAAGTCTGAGATAAAAAAAGAAGAGAAATTAAGGATTAGAAAACCCTTAGAAGTTAGGGAAGCAACCTTATTGGTCTCGTTTGGGATCTGATTTGGGGACCCAAGCCATTATCTTCTTCTGGTTTTCATGAATGGTGGACGAAGAAGAGAATATATTGATTTTGATACTTGTTGTTGGATTGATTCAATTATGGGTTGCTAAAGGGATAGTTTCATCCAAGAAAGAACAAAGATTGTGGGGGCAATTACATAAGATATGGTTGAATGTAATTTAATAGAGCTTGTGGAAAGCTGCATCATTCAAATACTAGAAAAGGGACTTTGTAACGTCAAAGATGAAAACTTTTCAAATGCATGATCTAATGAGAGGTCTTTTCTTGTCAAAAGAAAAACAAGAAAATTTTTTCTTCATTATTTACCAATCATGTGCATCTTCTTTACCCATAGTTCATAAGATTAGTAGAGTTTCTGCACATGAGTTTTTTGGACACAATGCATGAATAGTCCAAATTTTGATCACTTTTGTTATTCTATTTTTTGTTTCTTGAGGGGGCAATGAGATACGTGTGCCCTTGAAGATGTTGAATTACATTGAAAACCATGAATTAAGGATGGATTTTTTAATTCACTGTACTGGATCATTGGAATTCTGGTATATGGTACAATGCATCTTAAAACTTATGGGTTTTGGACATACTTGTTCAACAATTTCAAATTACTAAGTGTCCTAAACTATGATGGAAGAATTAGTGATAGAGGATGCAAGTTACAAAATGATATTGGCAATCTCATCCATTTAAGATTCTTGAGTTCATATGGTCAAAGTTGACATCATCTCTAGGCAATTTAAGGTGCTTGCAAACCTTGGATTTAAGGCCCGATGGTCTCTCTACTTTTATACCTAATGTGACTAAGACATTTATATCTGCCTAAGATAAGTAAAATACTTGCTTGCATCCTCAACGAGGGATGGGAACTTTGGAAAACCAAGTAGGAGATAGAGAAGATCAAAGCTAGAATCTCCAACTTGACTTGACAATTATGGACATATGGCGTGAAAGAGTTAAGGGAAGGAGAAGAAGCATCAAGTTCTTCTCAAGCAAGGTGTGAGTTAAGGTAGTCGTATCCTCACATCATCTAGGATAACATCGTTGGATTGAAGAATGAAATTGAGGAGCTAGTCTCTATTCTTCGCAATGATGAAAGATCAAAGCACTAACTTGTGTTGATATGTGGGATGGGTGGCCTGGGTAAGACCACGCTAGCTAAAAAGTTTTACCATCATGACCGGGTTCGAGCTTGTTTCGATCACATGGCTTGGGTTTATGTTTCTCAGTGTTAAGTTTATAGAAAGATGATGAATTATACTTATATTACTTTAAGAGAATGCAGCAAAAACGATACAATTTGAGAAGAAGTTGTGCATGCTTATATAGAATAGCATGCAGTCAATAACTGCTAATAACAATTAACAGTAACTACTAACTATTATTAGTAACCGATATCAACAGACTTAACAGCATAATAACAGAAGCCAATTACTAGATCAACTATTACTCTAACATTCTCTGAGTTTCTTTGTTGTTTGAACAATTGAGAGCATCATTTAGTGTGAGAACTCGAAGAGCTTGTCGAAATGATTTGAACTGCGTAGGTGTAATGGGCTTGGTAAGGACATCAGTGACTTGTTCTGATGATAGGACAAAGTTCACTTGAAGAGTGCCATCGATAACCTTTTCCCGAACAAAGTGATGATCTATTTCTACATGCTTTATGCGGGCATGATGTGTGGGATTTATAGCTATGGACACCGTAGAAGTATTGTCACACCAGATCACAGGTGGTGGACAGGTTGACAGACCAATTTCATCTATCAGTTGTTTAACCCACAAAAGCTCCGACACATAGTTGGCGAGACTTTGATACTCTGCTTCAGAGGACGATCTGGATACAAAAATTTGTTTCTTGGAACACCATGCAACAGGGTTTGGTCCTAGGTACACAACATTCCCAGTGGTGGAACGTCGATTTTTAACAGACGAGGCCCAGTCAGGATCCGAGTAACAAACAACCTCAACTCGCCCTTTTGAGAAATATAAACCATGATCAACAGTCCCAATAAGATACCTTAGCACCCGTTTTACTGCTCGCTAATGAATTTCACTCGGAAGATTCATATACTGGCTCAACTTGTTGACACAAAATGACAACTCTGGACGCATGATGCACAAATACTAAAGCATTCCTGCTGAATTGCGATATAAATGAACATTAGGGAAAGGAGGAATGCCATCGGAAGTAGTCAATTTTGGAGTGTTTATCATAGGTGTAGGAGTAGCTGCTGCTCCTTCCATGTCGGTCTTAGCAAGTATCTCTAAAATGTATTTTTTCTGACTAAGGAACACCCCTAGAGACGTGTGCTGCACGTCAATGCCTAAGAAGAAACTCAGCTGCCCCATGTCCTTGAGGGCAAATTTGTGATGAAGTTGGCAAACCACACTATCCACCTCAGCGTTTGAACTGTCTGTTATTACGATATCATCAACATACACCATAAGGAGCACTACATTCTCAGACGATGTACGGATAAACAACGAGGTATCAGCCTTGGTAGCATTAACACGGAGCTGAGTAACCAAGTACTATTTGAGAGTATTAAACCATGCTCGAGGTGCTTGGCACAGACCATAAAGCACTTTGTTTAGCTTACAAACTAACTGCTGGTCATTGGCACCTGGTACCTCAAAACCAGGTGGCTATTCCATGTATTTCTTCTGTCAGATCGCCATTGAGGAAGGCGTTATTGACATTAACCGTCGCAAGGACCACCCTTTCATGACAACAATAGCAAGCATAATTCGGATGGTTGCTGCTCGAACCACTGGGCTGAATGTGTCGCTAAAATCAATTTCAGCATGTTGAGAAAAACCTTTGGCCACTAATCGGGCTTTATACCTTTCATGAAGCAATGCAGGTATCCGAGATACCTAAGCTTACTAACCTCTTCATTTATTTAAGCCACTTTTCGGAGGACTATGAGATACCTGTGGATAGTTTGATTCAGTTATGAGTTGCCGAAGGTATTGTTTCATCAAAGCAAGAAGAATGAGATGAAGGGCAAATAGCAGAAGATGTGGCTGAAGGTTATATAATGGAGCTTGTAGAAAGATGTATGATTCAAGTACGAGAAAGAGACATTAAGATAAGAAGTTTTCAGATGCATGATCTAATGAGAGATGTTTGCTTGTCAAAGGCAAAACAAGAAAAATTCCTCTATATTGCTGATCAGTCAAATGCCTGCCAGTTATCAACAATTGGGAGGGTTTTTAGAGTTTTTGTACACGAATTTATTCCCTTACAATGCATTAAAAGTCCATGTCTTCGATCACTTTTGTTATTCGATGAGTTTTTACCAGAGGAGAAACTGGAGAAGGTTGTGCCATTGACAATGGCAAGCTACTTCGGCAACCATGACGATGAAATTCACAATCCACTTGTTTGCTTTGTGGCACTTTTAATTTGTATTGTGTTGACTACTGAACTTAGGGGGATTTGGAAATATATGTTCAATAATTTTAATTTTCTTAGAGTCTTAGATTACGAAAGTGGAGGAGACGCAGGATGGAAGTTACCCAATGGCATTGGTAAACTCATCCATTTAAGATTCTTGAGATTAAGAGGTCTTGACTTCTGGAGTTCAAAGTTGCCATCATCTCTAAGCAACTTAAGGTGCTTGCAAACCTTGGATTTAAGAATCGAAATTGGAATATGTTCAGAATCTGGACGATGCAGCAACTAAGACATCTATATCTCCTCGAGCAATGTAGTCCTGAAACATAGTTGAAGTTTAGTACATTGAGAAACCTCCAAACACTTGTCAACTTCAACACCAAGAATTGTTATGTAAAGGACCTCATCAACATGACAAATATTAGAGAGTTGAAGATTCGAGGGCCCTTCAATATTGAAGATTTTAACAGGAGGAGTTGGACAAGAATCCACCTATCATCCAAAGTAAATATCTCCATTTCCTGTCTATTATCAATGGTGAAGGAAGAATAGATCCAAAACATTTGGCGCACCTCCTTTTGAGTTGCGAAAATATTTCTAAGTTGAGAATAGATTTGGAGATAAGAAGGTTACCAGAGTACCACTACTTGTCCTCAAATCTTGCTTACATACAGTTGAAAAGGTGCAAGCTTGAGGAAGATCCAATGCCAACACTTGAGAAACTGCGTTACTTAAAGATGCTTGAATTACATGAAGAGGCTTTCATAGGAAAGGAAATGTTTTGCTCTGCACAAGGTTTTCCCAAACTCGAGCCTCTAAGCCTTACAGACCTTAATAATCTGGAGGAGTGGAAGGTGGGTGAAGGAGCCATGCCTTCTCTTCAGCGATTGGAGATACAAAGTTGCATGCAACTAAAGAAGCTTCCATATGGGCTAAGGTTCATTGCAACCCTCCAAGAAGTGAAGATTGGATAAATGCGAAAGACATTCAAAGATAAAGTGGAGGAAGAGGAAGAAGATTTCTGCAAAGTTCGACATGGTCTTTCTATCATATTCCATGACTGCGAGTGGTAGTAATTATGATTAATGTCAGGTAATTCATAATCTTTGTTTTAGGAAATACTTAACCCTTTTGTTTATATATAAAAATCCACAAGTATTTTGCATGTTTAGATTCTTTCTCAAGCAAATAATAATTTAGAGAAGATCCTAGTTTCGATTTTTATCCTCTAGTTTTGGCAATGTCTAATATTCCCACACGATTTATCATTTGAATTAAAAGTGGTAGAAAATGTTTTCAATAAGGTGTTAAGCACGTTCGTGATGGTCAGCAGTTGCAATTTGGAAGACTGAATGACATTGTCTTTTATTTCAAGATTCTTCAACTACATATGATAATGACATCTTTTAACTTTTCCTCTTCAGGTATAGAAGCCATTGCCATTTTTTTTATTCTGCTGCTGCTCTTCATGCGATCAAATATATTGTTGTTCACATCAGTACTATGTGAAATTGTGTAGGTGGTGTGAGATTTTTGTACTGTAAAATTGGAGATTTGAAATTGTCTTGTATTTTCTATATATGTTGTGGATTCTATTGTTGTTCACATCAGATTTGTTCATTGTTGTTTTTTTAATTATTCTCACATTTGTAATGTTCCCTATTATCTAAAGAATTTTAAGTAATTAATATATAGAGCAATGATTGAGAGGAAAAGAAAGAGTTTATACTTTGTACAATAGAACAGGAAATACAAAAACAACACCAATATTATAAATATTAATGATACTGGGGGATGTTTGAACTTTCAGAAAATAAATCTGTGCCTGAGTTAGGATCAATTTTATTCATTGCTTAAACTTTCTACAAGGAAAGACTGAAAAAATAAGAGACTTGATCTTTATACAATTTGAGCTGTTATTTAGCTTATGATGAATACTGAGATTTTTGCGCTCAAAACTGCATCCAAAAGGACAGATGTTTTTTCAATTTCTTCAAAAGAAGGATTGCTTACTTCGCTAAATGAAGTTAGAGATAAAAAAATCATAGGCAAGATCAAAAAATTCACTCAACAATTGTAGATGTATGATGTAACAAAGTTGGGGGATCATTGAAGGACTAAGTTCTTCAAGGCGATGGTTTCACAAGATGCAGTGACTTTAAGATGCACAAAAATTAAAAATTTAAATACTTAATTGAGATTATCCCATCAAATAATAAATTTAAATACTTGATAAACTTTTATGGATTGGAAATTATCAAAACTTTGATTTAAAAGAAATAAATTATTTACTTTATAATTTTTTAAACTAAAAACACACATTAGTTTTTAAACGGAAATTATCCCAACAAAATAAATAAATTTAAAATATATACTTGATAAGTTCACATTATCAAAACTAATAAGTTTGATATTAATTTGGAGTCTTGAGTTTCGTAGCCTAATTTAAGTTTGCATTTTCACTTCAGATATAGGCAATGTCGTGTGCAATATGTGAGGCCGAGAAGACGATAAAGATCAAAGTGTCTTCGGTGATACCGACGAGAACGAAGAGCAAGTGCATGCTGCTCCGAAGCATGTATCGCAACGTACGTGTGATGGAGGCCTATGGTTTATCCAGTTTAGGTGAATATGAATCTGAAGCATGTTGAGTCTTATGGCCTCTGTATTTTGCAAAACTTAAATTCCTAATCATCTTATCTAGATTAAAACTCTAATTATCCTAATTCAATTTAAACTCCTAATTATCTTAATCTACAAAAAATCTAATATAAACTACTTAAAAAATAAACACATTATTTTCTCTCTCTTTTGAAATTTGTTAGTTTTAGTTTTTTTTTCCTTTTAACCTTTTACTTTCACGTCAAACTTATCCAATTTTCCCTCTAATTTCTTAAAAAAGTTAATTGCTAATTTAATCCTTCATTGACTATTTAACATTAAATTTAATCTCATAACTAAACCAAAATTCTATTTGTTCTCATGATCATACTCATATTTAATAAAAGATTAATTTTTTTTCTTTTATTTGAAACAACTTCTGTTAATATAAATTTATTAAAGAATACAATTTGTAAATTAAAAGCAAGAATTTTTTTTAATCCAATCAGAATTTCATAATATATTTTAATTTCTTTACACATATACTATATCTTCCTATCTTGAATATCTATTTATAGAGGATTTCAAAAGTAGCCATGAACAATCCACCTTTGTCGTGTAGATGCATTGTTTGAATGTCCCCAAACCAAAGTACCCGTGGCCTTGGATAAACTAGGGGCAGTAGAAGAATGACTTTAGTGATACATGGCAAATGAGATGAAATTTATTAAATTAAATTAATTAAAGGTGTCATTTTTTAAGTATGGAAGATCAACATATTTGTAATTCATTTTTTAATGGGATCCATGCATTTTTAGGTTGATTTATCTTTTATAGATTGAAAATTTATCTTTTAGCTTTGCAGCACACTTTGAATTGTGTTATTTCGAGTTTGAGAACTCAAGTTATGATCATTTTAGTGAAGACTGCGCAAATAAAAAATTATGTATGTGATTAAATCAAGAATTACTAGTTTTGGACTTCGGATTAATGCTTAGTCATATTGGATTCATTATTATTATTATTATTTATAAGTACAATTATGTATTTATTAAGTCTTATATTTTAGGGATTTATTTATTACGAATTTTATAGTATTTTAGATTAATTTATCTTGCTGAATAGGATTATGACTAAGTCATTACTTGGAGATAAAGGAAGTATTGTTTATTTGTTTTTTTAGGTAACTTAGGTCTAATATATGCTTTTAATGTATCTTGATTATTTTGATTAATAAACTTTTCCCAAGGGAGTTTGTTTCTTCAAGATTAGATTTTTATTGTGGTCCTAACAGACTTTTGCTACAATTTAAGAATGGTTGACGTTGAGGAACTTTTTCATAACTTAAATTAGTTTAATTAGTTTAATTTGAGTGGCTGATTAAATGTCACTATAATTCTTTGTTGATGCTTGTTCATTAAAAGAGACTAATACAACTATCCTTGTAACTTGCCTCCATACAACTTCTAGTTTTAGTTTCATCAATCCATTCTTTTTATTTGTATGTTTTCTTTGGTTGCTTAATTTAGGAAATTTTGTATTTGATTCTTATAATTTCAATTGAATTTTCATTTTACTTGAAGGTCTCAAAAACCCTTGTTGCCGCAAACTATCTTTTGCTCAAGAAAGCTATTTTGTTTGCCTAGTTTTCAAGGATTCTTTTGTTAGAGTTGTGTGACCCAAATTCTAAGAGATTGCTTGCAATTCAAGTTAAACAAACTATATTTCTTTTCTAGAAGATTTCGTACTTATTAGTATAATATATTTAGCATTCATTAGCATAATATATTTGACATTGATTAGAATTAGGTTTTTTCAACCTATAAATAGATGTAGTCAAAACTCCTCTTCTATCATTCGAATTCGACATTAGTGAATTTTCTTCTCCTCTGCCCGTGGTGTCTTTTCTCCTGAAAAGGTTTTCATGTAAAATATATGTGTTCTATTTTTCTTTCTTTTTCTTTGCGATCTTTCTACTTTGCCATTATCGAAGTTTTGTTTTTAACAAAGTGCTATTAAAGCTTTTCGGGTTGCTTATTTTTGATCATGGTAATGGCGACAATGAAGTATGATATTCCACTATTGGATTGCAACACCAGATTCTCATTGTGGCAGATAAAGATGTAGATAGATCTTATGCAGATAGATTTGGAGGATGCCCTGCTAGGGTTAGATAAGATGCTTTCAACATTAACGGAGGAAGAGAAGAAATGTAAAGATCGAAAGGCTTTAATGCAATTACATCTACCATTTTTGAATGAAATTCTTCAGGACATGATGAAGAAGAAGACTGCTGCTACATTATGGGTAAAACTACAATAGCTATTCATGTTGAAAACTTTAACTAGCAAGTTGTATATGAAGCAACGCCTTTATGCTCATTGTTTAAAGGAACGTGCGTTTGTGCACGAACACTTAATCGTGTTTAAAGAAATTCTCTCAACTAGAGGTCATGGAGGTTCAGTATGATAAAGAAGATTTAGGGTTAAATCTACTTTTATCGTTGCCCCTGTCTTATTCAACCTTTAGAGATACGATTTTTTATAGCCACGAATCTCTCAGAGTTGATGAAATCTATACTTCCTTAATATCGTATGACAAGATGAAACATATTGTGTCTGGATCCAACTCTTAGGGAAAGGATCTCATTTTTTTATGGGAGACAAGAATGAAATACTAATGATAATTGTGGGAGGACACATGAATGAAATCCTCGTGGTAAATCTAAGGGTAGATAGAGATCTTCAAATAGAGGTAAAACCTATAACTTCTACAAGAAGAAAGGGCACATTAAGTCTAAGTGCTATAAGTTGCAGAATAAGATGAAAAGGAAGGTGATTAGTGTTTAAATTATACATTATTTCGTGGTTGATTACTCCTTTATTAGCTATTTTGAGTTGCTAACTTGGCATTTTTCATTCCTTTTTGATTCAGGACATTGAATTGCAGAAATTGAGCTTAAGTCGACGAAATTGAGCAATTTCGAATTTTTTTGATACATAACCGAATTACTGGGCGTGACTTGGAGCATGATGTCGCTGACGTGGCGTCCAGTCAGCAATTTCTAGAAAGTCTAGTCAACAATTTCTAAAAGACATTTGGCATGGAGAAAGAGACTTAACCGCCCATTTAAATTCAAATTAGGATTAAGATTTAAATTTATTTGTTTATTTAGGATTTTTACTCTTAATTTTGAATGCTACATTTTAGGATTTTTGAGGACTATAAATACCCCATTGGGGTAAGCCTCAAGGGGGGACGGATCCATGAGCATTCTTCACTTTGCATTTATTAAACTCTTTGTTTCTTTCTAGTTTTAATAAATTTCTCTTTTTGATTTAGTATTTACTTTATTTTCTTAAAATGCTAAGTATGGTCTCTACCATGCTTAGCTAAGTTTTCCATAGCCAAAGGCTAAAGCGATGACTCGGTTCTAAGTCGTGAGAATCGAAAAGCACTTCATACCCTCGAGGGTTACATTTTCAGTTTTTGGGAATCAAGGATTGGTAATCGACCATCCTTTTATAATCAAATTGGTTTGATTTCAAAAAGTGCACGTTGGAATAAAATTCGGTTTTGATTAACAGTTGGGAGGAAGGATCGGCCTGTGGCACTTCGACTTCCTATGAACACACTTAGCGGCGGTCCGCTAAGGGAAACTGAAATCAGGTTAGATTCTTATTTGACACGATAGAATTCGAGTCGGGTTTTTTCAGATTTTCAAAGCATTGAATTAATAAGTGATTGACGCTATTAGCTCATAAAGAATTAAGATCTAAAAATTGATTTTAGATTCTCGATTCATTTGAGAGAAAAACAAGTTATAGGGGTTGGGCCTTAGAGGCTGTAACCGGCATGTGCCTAGAGGTAAAATCCCATTCGAGGATCGATTTAAATCGAGGCAAGGTCTTTAGCCCAAGGCTGACTTTTATCTCTTGATTTTAATTTCAATCTTTTTAATTTACTTGTTTAATTTCAATCATTTACTTCACTTCAAACAAACCCCCCTTCTACTCCTCCCTTTACTCATCACGCCTAAGTAAAGTTAAAAGCAAGAAAATCATCAAACTCCTAGTCCCTGTGGAATCGACCCTTACTCTCCCTATTCTACTTATTCCAATCATTTTATCGAGATTAAGGCTATTTATTTTTGACATCATAACGACAGCATGTCAGAAGGTGACAAATCAAAAAGGAAAACAACCAGAACAATCCGGTGAAGCTGATGTTGTAGAAGACTACAACGATGGTGGACTCCTAGTTGCTTCTACTAACAACCCTAAAGTAAGCGAGGAGTGAATCCTTGATTCTGGTTGCTCCTTCCATATGAGTCTCAATTGGGATTGGTTTACAACATATGAAGCAATGTCTGAGGGTGTTGTTTTGATGGGAAATAATACTTCATGTAAAACTGCAGGTATTGGCACTATCAAAATTAAGATGTTTGATGGAGTCATCAGGACACTTAAAGGCATACAACATGTAACAAAATTGAAGGGTAATTTGATTTCGTTGAGTACTCTTGATTCAAAGGGGCACAAATACACAGCTGAAAGTGGGGTTCTGAACATTAGCAAGGGTTCCCTCGTTGTGATGAAAGGGCAGAGAAATACTATCAAGTTATATGTTTTGTAAGATTCAACTATTACTGATGATGCAGTTGTTGCTTCCTCTTCCTTGTTAGATGATTATGTTACTAGAACTTGGCATATGCGTCTAGGGCATATGAGTGAGACGGACATGGCAGAATTGAGCAAAAAAGGACTTCTTGATGGATAAGGCATTACCAAATTGAAGTTCTGTGAACACTGTATTTTTGGGAAGCAAAAGAGGGTTTGATTCATTAGAGGAATCCATAACACAAAGGAAACATTGGATTATATACATTCTAATCTTTAGGGACCATCTAGAATGCCTTCGAGGGGTGAGCTAATTATATGTTGATGATTATTGATGATTTTTCCAGAAAGGTTTGGTCACTCTTCCAGAAGCAGAAAAGTGATGTGTTCTCAACGTTTAAGGCTTGGAAAACTATGATCGATAAGCATACAGGAAAATAGATAATAAAACACATCCACACAGATAATGGCTTGGAATTCTATTCTGATGAGTTTAATGAATTATGCAAATCAGAAGGGATCGTGAGACACTTGATAGTTCGTCATACCCCACAACAAAACGGGGTTGCAGAACGGATGAATAGAACAATCATGGAAAAGGTTCGATGTATGTTGTCGAATGCGTGTTTACCAAATTTGTTTAGGCTAAAGCGGCCTCTACTGCATGTCTTTTGATTAATTGATCTTCATCAATTGCCATTGAGAAAAAGACTCCACAGGAGGTATGGTCTGGTAATCCTACTGATTATTCTGATTTGAAGATTTTTGGGTGTCCTGCATATGCTCATTTTGATAATGGGAAATTGGAACCTAGATCCATTAAATGTTTTTTTCTTGGTTATATTGTAACATTTCGTTTTCAGTGGTGTTGAAAATAATGGTTTTGGGACCACAATTTCAACGAGTGAGCCAAAAATTTAATGTATATTTAATGTCGCTAGGGTTAGATTAAAGTCATATTAAATTTTAGTTAAGAAATTTAATTGTTTAGATAGCAATTAAGTAAAAAGGATTAATTTGAAAAAGAATAAAAAGTTGTCTTCTCTTTATTTAAATGGATCAATTAGCTTTTAATAGGTAAATTATTGGACTTAATTTATAATTCTACCATAACTATTGCTAGTGGACAATAATGGACAATGTCATGGTGGAATTTTAGTTAAATAGCTAAGGTTAATAAAGTAATTAAATAATTTTTAAAAAATAATTAATTACAACACTATCATCTTCTTCTTGCTATTTTGTTTTATTTTCCAACCGAAATTGGCATCAAGAAGAACTTGAAGTTTCGGCTTGAATTTTTCATTGTATGGTAGGTAATTGAGCCCTATTTTTAGTGATTTTTGTATCTTTGAGTTCGTTTTAGCTTAATCTATATAACCCGAGGGTTAAATTTCAATATTTAAAAAGGCTGAGGGACTTGCCATGGTTGAGTTAGTATGTATTTTGATGTTGGTTAATAGATTATTGAATTTAGTTGTTAAAAGAACATGTTTTGTTAAGTGAATTGTAGTAATTTTTGATGAATTTAGGGTTAAGGATTTATTTGTTAAAAGAGTAAAATTCCTTTAGAATAATGTGAAATTTTGTTAGATATGAGTGTTTGAGACCTAGTAAAATCAACTATTATTGTGTTGTGACAGAAAAATTATGAAATTTCAAGTTAAGGGATTTGGGTATTTAATTGATTATATGGTATAATATTAAGGGTAAATTAGGAATTATACATTAATATGTATATTAAGTTTGAATTGGATATTTGAGGTTATTTGAATTATTTGATTGAGTTAAATTACAATTTAGATCAAGAATCAAATCCATTGATCATTAATCAGGGAAAAGAGAAGGTCGTTGAGTAGACGTAGTCGCATATCCACAATTATTGAATTCTTGTAAGTTCGTACTATACAATTTGTGTTTACATTTAATTATCATTATTTGTTGCACTTTAAATTATAATGGTATTATGAATTGTTGATTGGAGAAGTATTTCACGAAAATGATTAGTCATGCCTTATAAATAGCAGGCTTCGTGCCTGTGTTATTTAGGCTTAATGCCTAGCAAGCTTAATGCCTAGCAGGCTTCATGCCGATGTTATTCAGGCTTAGTGCCTAGCAGGCTTCGTGCCGATGTGATATTCAGGCTTAGTGCCTAGCAAGCTTTGAGCCGGTGTATCAAATGTTCACGTTCATTGGAAACTTGGTAATATGTAGTAATTGAATTGACTTGTCGAACTTACTAAGCTTTATTAAGCTTACTCTTTTAATTTAATTTTGTAGGACTCTTGGAATCGTAGCATCGATTGGACTAACTTGAGAGCTCACACACTATCATCCATACTCTTGGTAGTTTTTTTTGGTTCATTTTGAGTTAGTTAAAAGTGGCATGTAACTAAGATGTTTTGCCAGCATAATTTTAAATTGAAGTTGATCTAGTAGGCTTTAAAATGGTCATTTTGGTGTTTGAATGATATGTAGATACTTTTAAGTGGTTGTGTATGGAAACATGGATTGTTGATGGATATATATAAATGGCATTAGTTAATATGTTGGAATTGTTGGTGTTTGGATTGAATGATTATTTACATGTGGTACCAATTAGTGTACATTGGTTGATTGTTGTAATTAGATGGTGTATGGATGAATTTTGGCATGTTTTAGTTTTGTTTAAGTGAGTATTGAATAGATTTAAGGGTTGGCTAATGGTATGCTTGTGGCTTAAGAAAACACTTTTGGTAAACTTGATTTTTAAGGTACATTTTGGTACACACGGTCTGAGACACGGACTGTCACATGGCCGTGTGTAACACACAGTTTGTTTGTATGACCATGTGCCTTTTATGTTTTTAGGTGCAAGATCCACACGGTCTAGGACACGACTTGCGACATGGCCGCGTGGCCTTATTTCGAACACATACACGGGGTGATACACAGGTTGGGACACGACCGTGTGGCCCTAGTTAGTGAGTTACACGATTTGGGAACACGAACATGTGGATTAGTCACACGGGCGTGTGTGTTTGACACACGACCATGTTTTTAGCCACACGGGCTGGCCTGTGTCACATGGCCTGGCCACACAGCTGTGTGACCCCTGTTTCCAAAATTTTCAACATTTTTCTAACTTTTCTGATTTGTTTCAAATTGACCCTAGAATGTTTCCAATTTATTTTTAGGACCCTGTAAGCTCAATTTAAGGCTCGTAAATGCATGTTTGACTTAAATTGATTGTGATTTTATTTATTGATATTTACATTGGAATATAGATTTGTAAGTAAGGTTAAATGTTTGGAAAATCCATCGTAATACTCTGTACTCCAAATCTGGCGATATAAATGGGTTAGGGGTGTTACATATAATGCTGGTGTTAAAGGATATAAGTTATGGTGTCTTGAAAATAGAAAAGTTGTGATTAGCAGATATATTATTTTTGATGAAACTACTATGTTGCCTAACTTACCTTTTAAAGACTCTTGTAATAAAGACCAACAAAGTCCAAGCACACATGTGAAGTAGATGGAGCTACAGATTTATCCAGAATCTACGACAGATTCTACTCCTCATGTTAGTAAATAAGCTCATAGTAGAGTTGCTTCTGCACCACAATATTCTATTGTCAAGAACAGACCTAGAAGAGAAATTAAACCTCCAAAGAGGTACGCCAAGGCTGATCTAGTTGCTTATGCTTTAAATGTGGCTGAAGATATAGATGCAAATCAAGAGCAGTCTACTTATTTTGATGCAATTAGCTGTGAAGATTCAAGAAAGTAGATGCTTGTCATGCAAGAAGAGATGAAATCGCTCCAAATCGATTGTTTAGCCCCAAATCGATTGTAATTGATAAAAATCAACCAAATTAATATTAGTTGTTGCTAGGTGTTTTCAACAAAGCTTTGGGGTGCACTTGATGGGCTCCAACTAGCATGGGGTCTAGGCTTAAAGAGAGTGGTACTTGAGATGGATAGCACTAAAGCTATCAAGATGATCCAAGCAAATAAGAATAAGAACATTTTTCTGCTCGGGTCGAGCCATTAAGGATCTACTCTAACGTCCCTAGATGGTTCATGTTAGACATGTATTTAGAGAGGGCAATAAAATAACTAATGATTTGACTAAAATGATTCTCAAGACCTCTGGAAAGAAATATATATATATATGTAGCCACCAACTGAAGTACTTCCGTTATTGCACCGTAATTAAGCTGAAAGAGATTTACCTTATCGAATTTAATTTTGGTTTTACACCTCTTTTGTACAAAAAAAAAAAAAACAAAAACATTCATGAACAAAATGCCAATGCACGTGAAAATAAAATGCAAAATCTTAGATGAACTCATTTAGATCTGTCGATATTTCAATGAACCCCACTCTTTTAATAATTGACCTGTCGATATTTGAAATTAATTTCCAGCCTTATGTTATTGGTTCATTTGTGGTCTAAATGTACGTACAGTCAATTAAATACTTATACAAAGATGCATCACTATCTGCACGATATAAATGTGGCAATTTCAAATGAATTATTTTTCTTTGATATAATTAAGGTATTATTTACTTTCGTTTCTTGGTTGATATATAAAATTATTATTTTATAATTTAATTTCAAATAAAAAAAACTATTTGTATAACTATAAAAATGTTAACAATATCAACTATTTAAAAATAAACCGTAAATGGTATTTTTAAATAAGTTATATATATAAGAGATCTATTTACATATTAATTACAATGTTTATACATTTTTATAATCATTTTATAAAATGGTGGTTGAAACTTTTGTTAAACATCCGTTTAACATAAATTTAAATTTTATCACTCTGTCACTCTATCACCACTTCAATATTATATAAAAATAAAAATAAATTTTGTATGATATTATATAATAATATTATACAACATAAAAGAACTAAAATATGTAACTAATTATTACTTTAACCAAATTTTATATAATTATGTGGATTATGGTAAATGAAAATATATGAAAATGATATAGATCTCTTTTATTGTCACATTTTCTGTTTATCATCTTCTTGGGTACTACTTGTACCTATTTTTAATTGAATATGGACAAATGGATGTGGAGCTGAAAATTTTTTGAACCGTCAATTTTCAAGGATATAAATTGATCGAAATTGAGTGATGAGCATGAAAGAATATTATGGAGATTTACATTAGGAGTAAGATTGTATTTTATTTTTTTATTTAAAAAATATATAAATTAATCTTTATATGTTAGATTAAAGGGCAAAATAATCATTTTGTTAAATTTTTTTATCAATTTCTACTATTAAAAATTGGTCAATTTACGTTGGCATGAGATACACATGACACGTAACGTGTAACTATCTGATTATTCCGTCAGTCATTTGCTATTTGATCTAGCGTAAAAAGATTAATTTACTCAATTTTTTAGTAAATAGAACAAAACACAATCTAACTCTTATTACGAGGCCTCCACAGTACTTTTACCTGAATAAGTATTATATTCGTGTACAAATAATGTTAGGATAAAACATTGAGAGGACAAATATAGATAGTAATAAATTTAGAATTCTATTACAGATGTTGATTAATTATTAATTCGATTGGTATTAAATTTATTATCAATGCAGGAGCACATGTGTTCAAACACGTTAAAAGTTATAATTAATATCTATTAAAAATGGCCAATTTATCTAAAAAGGCCCATTTCCAAGTATATTTACGAAAATGGGCCTATTTCAGCATTATTTACCAAAAAGAGCCAATTTTGGCAAAACACATCCACGTAGGAGCATTTTAAGGAGAAATTTCCAACAAATCACGCCCTTGGGGGAGCGTTTTTGCCATGTTAACACAAAATCCACTGATATGGACACGCTTTTCCCTGTGTCATCAAAAACGCACTGACGTGGACGCACTTTTGCCCGTTCTAAGATTAAATTTTCAAAAAATGTCATTTTTAAAAAAAATGATAAAAATAGACCAACTTTTTTGAAAATTTACAAGAAAGTCTTTATAAAGACCCAAAGTGACAACACCATTTATTATTATTATTTTAAGGTGTCACCAATTAATATAGAAATAAAACTAACAAAGCAAATCTTTATATAGATCCAAAGTCTCATTTCCCTTATTTTCTTAAACAATGTGGGATATGACACATGTGTATATATAGACTCATGAATAGGTTTGCAGCTTGTTCTTAAGCAATGTGGGATTCCTTCATCTTGTAACTAACAACATAAGTTTAAAGGCTACACTATATTTTATATTTTTTTACTTATAGAGTTTAAATTTTTTTACAAAAAGTTAACATTTGTTACATTATAAATAAAACTTTTAAACTCTATAAGTAAAAAAATTATAAAATATAAAATGAATATGGTAAAATATTAAAAAATAAATATTTAAAAAATTAATAATAGTTGAGTGATCATTTTGTAAGTTTTTATAATTCGATAGCCAAAAAATCATAGTTAAGTGACTACTAATGTAATTAGTCTAGATATAAAATTATGAGAAATAATTATTATATTTTATGTATATTATATATTTCTATAAAAAACTTATTTAACATAATTATATACTATGTTTAAATAGATTATCTATCTAGTCAAAATACATCTGAAATAAATTTATCAGCATTCATTAGGTGATGAAAATTAAATTAAAATTAGAATTAAAAAATTAATGAGTATAGTAAAATACTAAAAACAAATAAATATTTAAAAAAGATAAATCAATTTTTTAAAATTACAAAAAAATATACTATTTGAGAATCAAATACTCACCATTTATTTATTAATCAAACATTCATAATATAAAATAAAATAAATAATAAAAAAATTAAAAGTATAACTTCTAAATTTAAAAAATGGAAAGTTATTTTAAAAATTAGAATTGCATGGATATTAACTTCAAACATTTAAAATTGAAGAGAAGATTATTGCATGTACAAGTTTCATATGTGCAATATATTCCTTTTTTTAATAGTCCTTTTGTATATGCTAACAATTCTAAAATGCAACAAAATTAAAGATCTCAAAAGATAATTTTATAATATGAGAAAATGTTAACAAAATATAAAAAAAATAAAAATTGTTTTGTAAAAAAATTATAAAATATATTGTAGCATCTTATGTTGTTAGTTAAAAGAGGAAGGAATCCCACATTGCTTAGGAACAAACTGCAAACCTATTTATGTGTCTATATATACACATGTCTCATATCCCACATTGCTTAAAAAAATAAGGGAAATGAGACTTTGGGTCTATATAAAGATCTACTTTGTTAGTTTTATTTCCATATAAAAAAATAGAAATTCGTGACACTTTAAAATAAAAAAATTGTGTTGCCACTTTGGGTATTTCTGAAGGCTTATTCTAGTAAATTTTTTAAAAAAATTGGTTTATTTTTATAATTTTCTTTTAAAATGACATTTTTTAAAAATTTAATTTGAGAATGGGCAAAAGTGTGTCGACATCAACGTGTTTTTGCTGGCACAAGGTAAAGCGCATCCATGTCAGTGCTTTTTGTGCTGACATGGCAAAAATGCTCCTCTAGGGACGCGATTTGCTGAAAATTTTCCTTTAAAACGCTCCTATGTGGACGCGTTTTACCAAAATCGACCCTTTTCGGTAAATAATGCAGAAATCAACTCATTTCCATAAATATTCTTAGAAACGAGCCTTTTTAAGTAAATTAGTCATTAGAAAGTGTGATTAAAACCCTCCAAGCATGAAAAGTTGGATTGGTCAAAAACGATGAAAGAAGGAGCGTTTTGAATTATGTGCCCACATAAATGCATAATTTTAAAAAAAAATCCTAGTAAATTGAAACCAAGCAAATAAATGGATGAACGATCTTTAGGTAGTGGCGGTGAGCCAAACAAAAGGGCCTCTTGGCTCATTTTAAAGGTTAACATCAATAAAATAAATAAATAAATACCTTAAAAATAAATAAATAAATAAAATCCACATGTTTCCTCTACTCTTTCCATTCGCCCCTTCCCTTTACACACAATAAAAAAAAGTGAGTGGTCATCTCTCCTTTGTTATTTTCCTTCTACAAAAATTGGTTTAAGTCTACTTTTAGTCCCTATACTCTTTTACACATTTAATTTTTAGTTTTTTAACTATTAATTCAATATGTTTAGACTCTTTACTCTTTATAGTTTAATATATGAAGTCATTGTCAATGCTTAAAAGTTAAACTGTATCATATTAAATTATAAAATATATATATTTGAAGCCTAATTGATAACAAATGTCACATAATCTAATTTACTGATTTTTTTACAATGTCCTTAGTTAAACTTCAATTATTATATCAAAAAGAATATAAGGACTAAAGTCTTGAGGTTTAAAGTATATGTACTGTATTTTAAATGTGTAAAGAGTACGTGTATTTTGAGCATAATTAAACACTTTTAAAGTAACAATTAAAATATTATAAAAAATAAAGATTCGAATATATGTTATTTGATGATTTGATTGGTTATTTTGTTAATTTTAATATAAGTCAAATTAGCCTTTATACATTAAAAAAAGGTACAAATTGACACTTCTATTAAAAATTTCATCCATATTCAGGGGCAAAGCCAAAGGGGGTTGGCAAGAGCCTCGATCCCCCTAAAATAGAAAATTTCACCTTTAGTCCTTTTACAATTTTAAAAATTTTAAATTAGTATATGGTAAAATTACACTTTGTTCCCCCCAAGAATGAGAAAAAATTGATTTAATCGTTTAAAAATTATAAATATATAGGCTATTAAAATGGTGAAATTTCACTTTTTCTATAATAAAAATATACAACTTTATTCCGGTCCCTCTCAAAAAATTTTCTGGCTCCGCCCTTGTCCATATGTGTTGTTAAGTGATGATTTAGCTTTTTCAAATTTTTTATGTAAGTGACTTAGAATTAAAGGATGAGAATGATTAGATAAAAGTATCATGAAGGCACTTGTTTTAGGAGTTGGGTTGCATTTTATCCCTTCTACTCAAAATGTGGGCAAATTAACCTATATATGTTAGATCAAAGAGCAAACTGATTCTGATGTTAAAAATTCTATCCAATTTTACTGTTAATGTTGATGTGGCTAACAGAAGAATTAGACACTAACACATGGTGTGCTACATGTACTCAATGTTGATGTGACAATATTTAAAAAAATCTAAAATAAATCCTAAAATAAATATTTTTTATAATTATTTAAAAACCACTTCTAGACTGAGCTTGGAGAAATGGTTGTCCTAGTTCATTTTATCTTGGACATGGTTTTTCAAAAATTATAACACATTGAGAATTATTTAAGAATTATTATGAATTATAAAGTATTAAAATTATTAAAAAATATTAAAAAAATCCAAAATGATCCTAAACAAATGGTTGTCCAAGCTTGAATGAACCCAGACAACCTTTTGTCCATGTTCATTCTAGATTGGTTTCTTAAATAATTACAGAAAAATATTTAAAATTTATTAATAAATATAAAAAATTACAAAAAGTATTAAAAATTTTAAAAATTGTAAAAATTGTAAAACTTACACATTTAGCATGTTTAAAGAATTCAAATATACCTATACACACATGTATCTTCTTAATCGAGTTGATATTTTTAGCTAATCATGTTGGTGTGTCCTATTTTGTAAATTTTTTTTATCATTGTTCATAAATTCTAAATAATTTTTATAATTATGTATAATTATGTATAATTATTTAATAATTATTTAAGAGACAATTCCAAAATGAACCAAGACAACTAATTGTCTAGGCTTATTTGAACATAGACACATGGTTGTCTAAGTTCATCTTGGATGGTTTTTAAATAATTATTAAAATTATTTATTTTTGAGATTTTATTAATTTTTAAATACTTGTTGATATTGCAAAATGTATCACATTGGCATGAGGTATACATAGCACACCACATATCACTATTTAGTTGCTTCATAAGTCACGTCATAACTTAAAAGTAGAAATGTAACATCTCACCCGGTGAAGCCTTAGTATCTGGATACTGTTCAAGGGAATAAGGTGAAAAAGATAAGTTTTGAGTGTGTGTAGGGTTAGAACTAGATTATGTGTAAAAACTCTTTGAGCACACCTGTGACGCCTCGATATTGGCAATCACTAGGTTTGGCGCATAGTGGTACGAACAGAAGGATTCGCCCAAAAGCCTATGTTGGCGTTCCGAGTGGGCGGACTCTATTATGGGTATAAGAGAAGTGAACCCTATGATACAAATTTATGTTGAAAGTACAATGCACTCTATGATGATGGCCTTGAGCCAATTAAGGCGAAAGGAAAACTAGTTAGGAATCCATAGTGAACTCTTATACATACAGCTCATAGGATGTTCTGAAGGAAAATAAGTACGACAAATCAAGGATTATTGGTAAGAATATATACATATATATGGTTGTGACGCATAGATGTAAGGGAGTATTATTGGCAAAGTAGTGTTCTCCCAAAAACCCTTTTCGGCGTAAAGATCAGGTGAACCCCAATGTAAAAATAAGTAGACAAGGATTCTTAGTTCGATTATGATGGCAAGTGAAATTTAAGTGGTGATTATGAATAGAATGGTTATGAGGTATAAGTCCACGCCAGTAATATAGTACACTTTGTGACCAATGTGGTCTTATGCTAGTTAATATGTGAGGTTATCAAAGGTTAAAGACTAAAGGAGTATCGGGTAAGCTTATCAAAGGTACTAGATTTCATATAAGACAACTTAGTCTTGATGTGACGTTTACCAAGTTCCCATAAGACTCGAGTTAAGTAAAAAGGACACTCAGGTTAAGTTAAGGGAGAGTTTTCCTTTACTTCTTGAATAAGTATTCTCCATTTTAAAAGATGGAAGAAACCAGGGGTGACCCCTCTCAGCCCTTAAGCTAAGACAGAGACATGGATCTTGGTTCCGAGATGTCCCTTATCAAGGTAAGATCTACAGCCTTACACACTATACTATGAATGAACAAATTTGTTTAGCTTGGTAAAGTTTTATTTAGAGTTTTCTAGTGTCCAAAGTGAAGAAAATGAGTTAAATGGATAGACCTTCATGAATTCCTATGTTTTATCAAGGGGTTGCTGATATACTCGATGGAAGTCTAGATCTAAAGTTTAGAGTTGTTAAAGACGAAAGTCAAGTGAGTCCCTAGACCAACTCTTGTACGTACCTTGAGTATTTTAGAAACCTTTATGCTAAGCATCCAAACCATGATATGTGATCCAGTAAGTATGATACTATGACTCTGGACTGAGAAATGAATATGATACATGTGTATTTGTGCCTAAAAGCATGAACATGTTTGTCATGAATAAGTCATTATATGAAGGGTCTATGCATGAAGTTGAAGGAAATGTGTCTGCATGTCTAGAAAAATAAATAAGTCTATCGAGGAAGTGTCTGTCACGAGTAAGTCAGATGTGAATAAGTTTGTTACAAGTAAGTTCAAGCACGATGTATCTGTGTCTATCTTCGGAGGCATCTAAAGAGGTCATTCGAGACTACAAACATGAATATCTGAAAGTAAAAGTCCATGGCATCTCAGTGAAAGGACCATATCGTGTAAGACCATAGATGGGATATGGCATCATATGGAAGATTTAAAGGACAGTTGGGTGAGTACTAAACGATGAGGGGAAAACCTCATGTGATGTGAGCTCAGGCAAATCCCTATCACCAAAAACACCAATTTCCGTAAGAAAGCCTTTGTGGTGAACCTCTCAAGGGAATACCTTTGTAGAAAAACTCTAAAATGACACGCATTTATGGTGAACTTTGTAAAAGGAAAAGCCTTTGTAACTATCTCTGTTAAAGAATGCCTTTATGGTGAGTCTCTGACAGGAAAGCTTTTTTGACTATATTTATTAAAGGATGTCGTTTAAAGAGTTTCTGAAAGGAAAACCTTTGTGGCTATCTATGTTTAAGAATGCCTCTACGGTGAATCTTTGATAAGAAAGCCTTTGTGGCTATCTCTGATAGGAAACACCTTCGTGGCGGTCTATGTGTAAGGAAACGCCTTTGTGGTGGTCTTCATTAAAAGAAACACCTTCGTGGCGTAACCTAAAGAATGACATTTATGGCAGTTACTATGAAAGAAGCCTTCGTTGCTAATCTCTGTAAAGTGAGTCTTTGTGGCTAACTCAATGAAGACGCCTTTGCAGTGAATATGGTAAGAAATGCCCTTGTGGTGCAAACCAATAAATGGCCTTTGTGGCATTTAATTTAAAGGAACATTAGTGTAGTGAACCCTAAACAAAAGAAAAGAAAATTAATGGCGAACCCTGATGGAACGGTAGGTGTGAAACTAAGAAAAGAATAACGTATAAGATTTTCTAAAGGAAAGACTCTAAAATAACGGTAAGTGTAACCAACTCCAAAAGTACAACGCATAAGTATGCTCCCAAGGAATCATGAGGGAAGTTAAAAAGTAATGGACTCTAAAGTAATGAAAGAAATATGGCGAACTCAGTGTTGAAAAGGACGGACGTAATCTACCTCGCCCACAAGAGTAAAAGTAAGTTCAGTAGGTATGAAATGGAATCTAATAAGTGATAGCTTAAGGAAAGGTAAGACCTTAAAGGTTTTATAAAGAAGGTGATCCTAGGGAAGTACCCACTGACCACCTCTAGACGTACTAACGTCATATGAGGCTGTATCTACAAGTATACGAGTCTAGTTGTAATATAATTACAATGGAGTAGGTGAGTACTTCGAGGATCGTACCCAAGGGAGGCAAGTGCTAGACCAATTTTAACCTAAAAACTGAAAGATCTAATTAGTACTTCAATTTAGTTATAGTACAGAAGTAAAGTAAAAGAAGTTTTTGAGTTTTTTATAATAAAATAAAATAACATAAAGAAATAAAATTCAAGCGATCAAAGAATAAGCTAAATCAAATATGATTACGGGTGATTAGCTTGCTTTGGTAATTCCCATCAACTGTCACTTCGGGTTCCTCGTCAATCAACTAGTTGCCATCCCAGCAGGATCTTTCGATCTTCCACTCAAATAACAAGTCAGTAAGAACTACTTATCTGCCGACCTCACAGTCCAGACCGGCTTAAGGTGAAGGTGTTCACGGATAGGTCATACCAATTTTGGGTTAATTCTCACATTGATTACTTCTTAGGGTTGTCAAGCCTAGGGTTTTAAGTTCTTCCTTTCCCAAATGGTTGATCTGTTGAGTAACCCTACAAAACAGTTAATGAATCATAGCTCCACTCACTAATCCTTCAAAGAAGGACTAGTTCCTTATGGTTTTCATAAACAATATGCATGATAAATGAATTAGAGTGTATTGTTTAAGAAAACGGTAATTTGTATTAAGAATAAATTGAATCCATAGAGTTTGATTGTCTCCACAAATTAGATCTCTCAAGATAAATTAGAACAACTTGAATACAAATCTAAAACCTAAAAAAAAAAAGAATAAAGAAAAGCTAAACTAAATTTCAAAGTAGAAAACGAAGCTAAGCAATTGGTGTCTTTTACATGTTTCAAAGGAGCCTATTTATAGATTTCAGGTGGCCATCGTCCTTAACACTAGGTTAGCTAACGTTCTCGAGCTTTAAGTTTAATTGTACAGACTAAAATGCCCCATGGCTCGTGTCATTTTCTGTCCAGAGTCGATGTTGCAACACAAGTCCTGTATTGTGACATAAGAGTCAGTATACTCCTTTTTGGACTATCTTTAGGGGTATGCTGCGACACCCTCAGTCTGTGCGTGACATTAAAAGCAGTATCGTGATTTCCTCTATTTTGTTTCCTATTTGCGACATTGAGCATTCTATGTTGTAATAGAGTAACCCGTATCTATTTAATATGCCTTTTAATGGTCTGTTGCACACTGATAAAGTTCATTAGCTCACCCTTAGGCCTAATTTGGTCCCTAAGGTCAATAAATGACTCGATTTGAAAATTTTATTGAATTTAACAAAACTTGATAAAGCATAACGCTTAATGAAAATACCTACTTCCAAGATCTTAAAGTGCGGAATTTAGTTTAATATGCTACATCGTATTATGATAGATCACCCGTTAAGGTTGAAAGAGTGATCAAAGTCACAAGCATGATTTGCTGTAAGGAGCGAGTATTTAGAGTTGTTGCACTAGGTTCTCATGAACTTACTAAGACTATTTATGTTTTAGGTTTATAAAGAATATGCGATGAGAGATGATGCTAGGGCTACACCAAGGGAGTGGCATGTAGGGCTGTTATGCATACAGATGAAGCTAAGTGGCTTGTCAAAGTCTGCGCATAAGCTCATTAAGTAACATATCAATTTGTACATAGTAGGACGAGGGATTGAATAGAGACAATTGAAATTTTATTACCATGAATTGTATATGTAACCATACATTCTATTTTTACAAGAAACTCTGTAATAGCCGTAGTTAGAACTGTTACATAATCGAAATGTAAAGAAAAAGTTTAAGTTACATCTGTATAAGGCATAACACCCGAGTTTCGAATTCGGTAGATCAAGTCGGGTCTAGGGCATTACAAGAAATGGATGGAATTTTTAACAAAATGACCAATTTTCTCTTTAATCTAAAGTATATGGACTATTTTGCCCATTTTTAAGTAAAGTGGGCAATATGCAATTTGACACCTAGGACATGGGCCTTAATGGTACTTTTATCTAATCCTTCTCATCTTTTAATTCCACATAACTTACATAAAAAACTTTAAAAAATTCAAATCATCATTTAACAACATATATGGGTGGAATTTTTAATGGAAGGGCCAATTTGCACTTTTTTCTAACGTACAGAGGCTAATTTGCATATTTTTTTGAGTAAAGGGGCAAAATGCATTATGTAGATCAAAGCCAGTGATAAATGCACACAGAGCATCCCATGGAGCTCAAATGATTAAATGGGGCTCAATTGACTCACTTGAACTGACCCAATTCGTGAAACACATGGAGAAACTCATCTACTTGAAGCCTTGGTGGCTAGTGAAACATTCCAGTAAAATTAGAGTTACCATGGTTAATGTAAATCCTAAGGGATAAGATTGTACAGAGTTTAAATCCCTTAAGAGTCTCATCTCATAGATAGGCACTACTCTCTGTCGCTGATGTAATTCAATCCGTACTGTTGGATTTTGGGGAGTTCAACTATAAATAGAGGCACGCCTTTGTAATCACTTCATTCCTTTGTATTCCATTCTTGAGTTAAAAAATACTTTTGAGAGCATTAATTCAAACACATGGCGCGATGTTGTTTTCTTGAAGCTTTTTTGTCCGATTCAAGTCTCTTTGTCTTTTCGAGTTGCTTCTGCTTTATTTTGGTGCCTTAGAGAAATTCCATGTGAGTTCTAACTTTTCAAGTGTTAAGCTAACTTAGGCGAATTTGAAGCAAAGAAATCACCTAAAGCTATGAGGTTTCCCAAACTAAAGTTCTAGCCCTGTGACACTAGGAGGTAGATTGCATTTTGCTTCCTATATAAAAAATTTTGGCAAATTAGCCCTTGTACGTTAGAAAAAAAGTGAAATTGGCCCTTATGTTAAAAGTTTCATCTACGTGTGTTGTTAAGCGAAGATTTGAATTTTTTTCAATTTTTTATGACATTAAATTAAAGGATGAGTAGGATCAGTTAAAAGTATCATAGAGGCCCTTGTACTAGGGGTTAGATTGCATTTTGCCCTCAAAAAATGGGTAAATTAATCAATATACGTTAGATAAAAGATCAAACCAATTCTTCTATTAAAAATTCCATCAATTTCTTCTATTAAGTGCTGACGTGGATGACTGAGAAATCAAAAGTAGCACGTGGTATGCCACGTGTATCTGATGTTGATGTGGCATTTTGACATGTCAGCAAATATTTATAAAATAAAAAATCTCAAAAAAATTAATAATTATTTTAAAAACATTATTAAAAATTATTAACCATTTTTCTAGGTTCATTCCAGCTTGGACAACCATTTATCCAAGCCCATTCTGTACATTGTTTTTAATAATTTGAAATAATTTTAATTTTTTATAATTTTTAAATAATTTTCTATATTTTATAATTATTTGAAAATATATTTGTTTAGGCTTATCTTAGATGTGTTTTTAATAGTTATAGAAAGCTTATTTAATTTTTAGGATTTTTATTTTTTTAAATATTGCCACTTCAGCATAAGGTATACATGGCATGGCACGTATCAGTGTCTAGTTGCTCTGTTAGCCACATCAGCCTTAACAGTAGAAATTGTTGTAACATTTAACAGAAAGATTAGTTTGTTCTTTGAAATAATGTACGGGCTCATATGAGTATTAGTAGCATAGAAAAAATGCGCTCCTCGTCATTAAATTAATGTGTTTGCTCGCGGTAATTGTGGCCTCTCGGGAGAATCGATGACTGCATCTTTGAGGCATTTGCTAGTACTAGTACATCTGAGAATTCTTAATTGGCTGGTTGTAAATAGCCCCAGGACTATGGAACAAAGGATTATCCCGGACACCTACACCGAGGTATTGACGATGATTCTCAAATATCGCAGAACAGAATGTGATACGATGAGATAGAATGCAATAGAAACAAAGACACAGGGAACGGGTTACCTGCTCTTAACGGTCAAAGCGAACCCTTTCATTCTGACATTCTGAATTCTTTAATTCGGAATGAATCAAATATCCTCAAGTAGGATTCGAACCTACAACCAGTCAGTTAACAGCCGACCGCTCTACCGCTGAGCTACTGAGGAACAACGGGAGATTAGATCTCATAGAGTTCAATTCCCGTTCTCAACCCATGACCAACATGAACTCGAAGTTTCCTTCGTAACCCCCGGAACTTCTTCGTAGTGGCTCCGTTCCATGCCTCATTTCATAGGGAACCTCAAAGTGGCTCTATTTCATTATATTCCATCCAGATCCCAATTCCATTTTATATTGTCATTGACATGACATAAGAGATGTCAGTTCTAGTCTATCTTTTCTATTTCTATATATGTATATGGAAAGTTCAAAATCATCATATAATAATCCAGAAATAGAAAAGAAAAAAGGGAGGTTAATGATGATTTAAAATCTTTTATACCAGGGAATCTAATATCCTTATACATGACGATAATCAATTCGGTCGTTATGGTCGGACAAAATATTTTTATTGGTATAATAATAAATTTAGTCTTCTAATGTTTACATATTCTATCAATTTGATCCAAAATATAAAAAATTCAAAAAATTTGGCCTTCAGTGTTTACAAAATTTATCATTTTGGTTTAAATTCTTAAAATTAATAAATTTAGCCATCAACATTTACAAAATGACGATTTTTTTATTTTTAAAAATTTTGTAAATTTAAAAAAAAAACTCAACACCAAACCTCTATTTCTCCGACCTTTATCTGTAATAATATATCAATTCTCCTAAAACTCAATATCCAGTCCTCTTATCCTCGATCTATCCTCCACTTCTTCTTCACACGCTTCTCTATTGTCATATCCCATTCGACCTAATGAGCCCACATCTGTAGACTACAATAGACAGGTTCACAAAGTCGGCCGAAACAGATATATGGCAATGGTAGGCTACCTCCTCAATAAGCGCATGAAAGACAGGTGCTTCAACACCATCAAACCCTTCAGCTTCATCACAAATATGGAATCCTCTTTCTCGATCCTTGACCTTTTGGTCTAAACCTTATCTTGTTTAGACAAAGGCATCCTGTGCAATCATGCGTTCTATTTGCTCATCGCACATCTCTGCAAGATTGAAAGGATCAAAGAGTCGCTGTGCATGATTCAAACTATGATGGGAAACAGTGGGTTGAGTGTCACCACCTTTCATCCAACTTTCAATGTGTAGACGAAGAAGAAGATGGAGGAGGTGTGGCTAGTGGTTGATCGATGAGAGTCATCAGTTTCGTTGGATGTTACAGCTATAATTTTTTACTAACGGCATAATTTTAAGAGTATAAATTCATTTGCTAAGTGGCTTTTCATATGTATCTCAAAGAATGACATACAAACTAGAAAGAAAACTAACTACACTAACTTTTGTGAACAATCTTGTGAATTAATGCTTGATCTCATAGAGTACATAATAGGTGAATATATACAGAAGAAGCTGCTACTAACAATTAACAAATTTAGTTGAACAAACTAATTGTCTAACATTCACCCAACTACTACAAGATCAAGACCCAAAGTTGTTTTAAAAAATGACCAAAATGAGAAAAATACAACGGTTTGGTGAGGATATCTGCAACCTGATCACATGTTGGTACCTCACCAACAACAAGAGAACCATCGGCAACCTTTTCTTGAACAAAAAATAGATTAAGCTCGACATGCTTGAACTTTGAATGAAGGACAAGATTGGCCGCAATATCTATGACACTAGAATTATCACACCAAATGGTCGATAGATCAACGAAAGGTAGCTGAGGTTCCCGTAATAAGGACTCTAACCACATGATGTCAGCAGCTGCAACAGTTAAACCACGATATTCTGCCTCAGCCGTCGAGTGAGAAACAACCTGTTGTTTCTTGGAACACCACAATACATTATTCCCACCAAAATACACTCAATACCCTGTGGTAGATCGACGGCCATCAAAATCTAAACCCTAATTTGCATTCGCATATCCGACTAGAGACAACCTCTCGGAAGGTTGAATATGCAATCCGTACTCAATAGTGGCACAGAGGTTGAATAAAATCCGCTTGATGGCTACAAAATGGATATTGGTTGGAGCATATATAAACTGATAGATGAGGTTAACAACATAGGAGATGTCGAGTCGACTAAGCACCACATACTATAAGGTTCCGGCAATACTTTGATAACATCCAATAAAAAAAAATCAGACCCATTCAAAACAGCCTTTCTATTTTGATATATATTTTTAAAGTAATCATAATTGCACTTTGGCATCGGAAAGTAGAAAAGAAATTTCGTATTCCATTAATAAAAAAGGTTTCAACTTTATCTTTTTTTTCCTTTCGTAATTGTACAAGGATGAGATTTTTACTTTACTATTTTCATAAAGTAATAAATAACATTAATTATACTTCACATCTTCACCGCCAGTTGGAATTTGAGAAAAGCTAATAATTTACATTGATATATTTTGAACAAATTGATGTAGATTTTTAATGGTTAAATATTAAAAATTGTTACTGAGAAATTTATTTATATTAGTGTAAAATTAATATGGTTTTACATCTTTGTATAACTTTTTTTACTATAGATATTTCATAATTTAACTGTCATAATTCATGTTTCATTTATGTCAAGTTTGGAGTAAAGATTTTTTTTATTTATTTGTTTTATGTCAAAAAAGAATTTCAACTATTCAATATATATTAGTATAGACTAATGTTTAGACCAATATGATACAGATATTGAATTTATTCAAAATTTTATGTGTATGACAAGCACAATTATATTAATAAATATAATGGTTGGATTATAAAAATATCAATTATAGAAAAAAATTATACAAACGTGAAAAATCATGCTAGTTTTACATAGTTATAAATTAGCCCTCCCAAGATATATATCTCTATATATTATACATAAAAGAATCAAGACAAGATTGAAATCAAATTTTCCATGCAATTCCTCAAATAGAAGATCTGATCCTTAAAGGAATTTATTACTAAAATTCTCTGCCAGTATGTTGATTACTTGGAGATGTTTTTAAGTGGTTATTTTAGAGGAATTAAGTGATTGTAATTGTTGAGTATAACTCCTATTTCAGTCAAATTTGAGAAATAATCTTTCAGCTAAACTCTGTTTATTTGTTTCAATCAAACCCTGATTAGTCTAGATTATTTTATTATTATTTGACCTATGAATTTAACCTATAAATAGGCTCTTTTACAACCTTAGAAAATACACCCATTAGAGATTAGAACTCATAACACATTTAGAGAATTTTGTATTTACGTTTTAAGGGTTCTTTGTTTTCGGGTTTTCGGGGTTTAGTTTTTATCTCCATCTTTTGTACTCTTCGTTCTTTTGCCATTATAGTAAAATTATCTTTGCCCATTGTTTTTTATCCTCTTTGGAGGTGTTTTTCCACATTAAATTTGTGTATTCAATTTCTTAATTTATTCCACTATTTTTTACTTATTGCTTAATCGGGTCGATCCTAACAAGTGGTATCAGAGCTAGTTCAATTTTCATAGACCAGCCCTTTCAGAGATGATAGCAACAAGGTTTGAAATTGAGAAGTTCGATGGTGAGACAAATTTCAATCTGTGGCAAGTTTAGATGATGACAATTTTAGTTCGAACCGGCTTGAAAAAGGTTGTTACCAGGAAAAAAGTTGAGAATTTAAATCAAACAGAATAGGAAGGGCTTGATGAAAAGGCCTTATCTGCAATCTAGTTGTGCCTTGCAAATACGGTATTGTAGGAGGTATTGATGGAGAAGACCTCATCCGCCTTGTGGAAAAGGTTAGAAACTCTTTATGCGACTAAGTCTCTGGCTAACCGTTTAGTGTTGAAACAACATTTATTTACATTTTGCATGAACGAATGTGAGCTTCTTAGAGATTCATCAGTCAATTCATTACTCTTTTAAATGATTTAAAGAACGTTGAGGTTCATACTGACAATGAAGATCAGGCTATGCTATTTTTATGCTTTTTACCCCATTCATACAAGTCTTTTAGGGATTCCCTGATTTATGGTAGAGACAAACTCTCGTTCGAAGATGTGAAGGGTCCTTTGTTGAGTAGAGACAAACTCGACAATGAGTTTGGTTTGGATATCAAGGCAGATAGGCAAGCTTCCGTTTTGGTAGCATCAAAGAAATGAGACAAAAGGTGTCGCTATTGTAAAAAGTTAGGTCACGTCAAAGCAAATTGTTATAAACTGCGAAATAAAAGAGCTGCTGAGAGTAACGAGGAAGATGTAGCTGGTGCTAATTTGGTCGATGAAAGCGGTGATGATTTCTTTTTAGTGTCAACGAGCGATAACTCTAAGCTTACATCCGAGTGGATCCTAGATTTGAGATGTTCTTTCCACATGTGTCCCAATAGAGAATGGTTCTCCACATACAGTTCGGTTGAAGGTGGAGTTGTGTACATGAGAAACGATTCATCTAGTAAGGTAATTGGTATTGGTACTATTAAAATTAGGTTACACGATAGGATGATTAGGACACTATCAGATGTCAGGTATGTACCTGATTTACGAAACAATCTCATCTCCTTGAGTATTTTAGACTTGAAAAGATGAAGAATCAACATCGAGTCAAGTGGCATTAAAATATCTCGTGGAGTTCTTATTTTGTTAAAAGGTAAAAGAACCGGCAGTATTTATATTCTGGAAGGTTCTACAGTGACTGGTGAAATTGGACGTCTCTCGTCCGTTACGAAGTCGAAGTCAACTCATTTGGAGCAGAGGCAACTTGGTCATAAGAGGGAAAAAGGTATGACCGTTTTTTTGAAGAGAGGTTCTCGTTTGGATGCAGGTTTTGAAAAGTTAGGGCACTGTGTTCGTGAAAATCAGACTCGGGTTAGTTTTAATTTGGCAGTGTACAAGTCGAAAGCTAGAAGTCTTCCAGTTTCTAAGCACAGATTCAACTTAGTTAATTCCTTGCATAGTTCAAGATAGGCTCGTGGCGGGCTTTGGCAAAGATGGCATTGTGGAAATATGAGTCAAGGTGGAGATTTGTTGAATATGACTCCTATTTTAGTCAATGAGAAATAATCTTTCAGTTAAACTTTGTTTATTTGTTTCCATCAAACTTTTATTAGTCCAAATTATTTTATTATTATTTGACCTATGAATTTATCCTATAAATAGGCTCTTTTACAATCTTAGAAAATACACTCATTAGAGATTAGAACTCATAGCACATTTAGAGAATTTTGTGTTTACGTGTTGAGGGTTCTTTGTTTTTGGGTTTTTGGGGTTTAGTTTTTATCTCTATCTTTTGTACTCTTCGTTCTTTTGCCATTATAGTAAAATTATCTTTGCCATTGGTTTTTTTATCCTCTTTGGAGGGGTTTTTTCACGTTAAATTTATGTGTTCAATTTCTCAATTTATTCCACTATTTTTTACTTGTTGCTTAATCGAGTCGATCCTAACAGTAATATATTGTATTTCAACAAAACCTTTGACTCTTATGGAAGGCTTGTTTAGATTAGATGTATAGGTTAAAGAGCACATTACTTGTTCAATTAATAATTGTTTTTAAGTGCAAATTTTGTAAGAAAATTGGATTAAGTCAATCAATTTATATATAAATTTTTAGGGAAAATTTTTAAAGAGAGTGATAGAGATCAAGTTGTACTTGTTGTTGATAGTAGATTACGGCCTCGCATAGGTAAGAAATTTCTGAATCGCATTATTTATTTTTATGTTTATCTCTAATTTTCTTCTAATAGTTACTTTGTTTAGTAATTGCAACTAAACGAATAGCCGACGAGTAAAAACTGGACCCTGAAAAGATAAATATACATTATAATTCTTTATGTTTAATATTAATAAAAATTATTTTGTTAATTATAAAAATTTAAAATATAAACAATATCTATTTGCTCGATGCCTCATCTATTCAGATATTTATTTGACAACAGAAAAAAAATGATTTTGTATTGGTTGTTAATTTAATTTCATATTATTCTTTTCTTAAGTCCAAAATTTCAAAAAGAAAACATCTACACGAAAATTTAATTTTATATGATTTTGTATTTATTTGGCAATTTGGTGATAGGGGGAGTGCCCACTCCCCTGCCCATAAAATCTGTATGGAGACAATTTTCATATTTAAGATGTTAGCAAATTATTGAATTGATTATTTGGGATATCCTGATTATATGGACATTATTTAGCTCATTAAGGAAGATTATACCACTTGGGAAATTATATATTGGTTACTGGATTGAATAAGATTACCCCAATCTAATATCTTGAATCAAGCTAGGAAGTTAAATTGGTTGAATCACTAAGACTTAGGTGCCTAAAATCTTTTTTTTTTATCTTGTTCATAATTATTATATTATATTATATTAAGCTTATATAGTTGTTGTTTTATAGGGATTTTGATAGATCTTATGTAAGCAAATCTCGATAAACTCTATATAATTCAGAGGCTTGTATAAGTTTATGTATACAGAGAATTGAGCACTTAACCTGTTCGAAAAGTGAGAAACCTTTTTCTATGAATGTATATTGATAGTAAAACATTTGTGTTGTGGTTTTACTTGTTGAATTCACAAGCCTTCAAAGTATAAGGGTGAGGGAAATTATCGCAAGGTGTGATTGAGTAGGTTTACTTTGTGTAATTGTTGAAGAAAGTGAACATTTCTCACTAAACTAAACTCTACGTACGTAAGGAAACCGAACTAGATAAACAACCTTCTTGTGTTATATTTATTTACTATTTGTAGTTTAGTGCTCGAAGAAGTGCCCACTATCTCAGGCCTGAATTTAGTCGTGCAGTTTTTTTTTCTTTACAATGCCCTTTTTGCTAACATTTATATTAAATAAATATAATTATTTGTGTATACAATAATATTTAAACATAAAATGATGTTATATTAATAATTGTGTTGATAATTTATAAAAATTGAATTAAATCAAAATTCACGTATAATTTTAACATTTACCCCATAATTTATAAACATCATCCTACAACATTAAATAATAAAAAATCCAAATCACGAATGTGCAATCACATGGAGTGCATGTGCAATCACATCTTTTTCGTCTATATATTTTCCATAATTTTTCCCTACTTCTTTTGCATACAGCCTTAAAGCTGCTATGAATTCAACTCAACTGAACTCACGTTTTAAGACGTTTACTATAATTATTCGTGCAGTCTCACTAAAATTGTATTTTTGAATAATCGTGTTCGAAGATTTTAGCTGCATCACACTACTTTTTTTCCTACAGGAACTTTTATGGTCCTGTCCAAAACTTGAAGTTACGTTTGTAGCTTAATTTTCTTGTGTCCTTTTCTTTACCTTTTTTCTCTTCTGACTAATTTTATTTTGTAATATTTATGGACTTTATTATCTTTTTCTTAAATTAAAAGAGATTAAAGCCAAGCATAAATAAAAAGCACAAATGGACCCGAACGAAAAAACTCATAAACACCAATATTGCATTAGATTAAAGAGCTCAAACACTTCACAAAAATCAAGCAATGATAAGGCCATAGAAAATCATCACTTCCTCAAATTTTGAAGAAGATCAAAAGCCAAATTCATGCCTTCCAAACACCATAACCATTCCACAAGACCCTCGCTAGCTCAACCTCAAAAATCTTCACAGCTTTTCAAGAGAGAAGGCTTGTGATAAAAGGTGTGTGCTTTTCAAAACACCTTTCAAACACCATAAACAAAAGAACACTTGAAAAATGTGCCTCACAAAAGCACGGGGCCTCAATCAATCCAATGCTTTTCAATTTCATCAAGACCCATTTTGAATAAAAACTCAACCTTTAAAATCATAAGCTCCCTGATCTCCATTGGTGAACCACAGAAGTGAACTCCACTTTGCCCCTCAATCATCATACATACAGGCCCTTCCAATTTAATAAGTTTGATTCTCAAAGAAATTCGAAACCATTAAAACTCAAATCACCAATCACCCTATCCAAAACCAATCAAAACTTTATTGTCAAAAAATTATGTTCCAAGAAAAACACCAAACAATGCAACCCCTCAAAAAAAAAAAACAAAATAGTAATCAGAACAGTCAATTGAGTCTTAGCTTGATTGGGTTCAAGTGCGCTGAAACGCATTATCCTCCAATTTATGGGTTGGGGAGGAGCTATAGATAATTTTAGGTATCAATTTATACCATCACCTTCGAGTACCAAAAATGTTAATCAATTCCATAAATCTTCTTTGAAACTAAAGTTATGCAATCATCTCCAAAACTAACAATTACTTTTGAGTCTAAGTTTTTAAAATTACAAAATCAGCCTTACTCAATCGCATATCCTACCTCTTTCAAGCCAACCTATATAAATTGTTAGTGTTTGTTGCATGTTATAAATGCAACGTCGGTTGCAATTCACTTTACAACTGATTAACTGAGCAATTTGTCATATTTATTGGCATTAGTTTGATTGAAAAATATTAGATTTGTTCTTACATCTCTTCGAGGTTTCCAAGTAGCAATTGAGTGGATTGACTAATATATGTTCAAAATCAGTCAACCATGAACTCTTTTGAAGATTTTAAGTGTGATTACATTTCCTTGATTAAAGAGATTCAATTTCCTTAGAAGTTTAATCTTTGAAGATCTTCTCATATTTGTTTTCTTAATTAAAGAATGTTAGCTTATTTGATTATGTATGACTCAGAAGATGATATTTGTTCATGTTTAATTTGTAACTAAGTTTTTAAGGGGAAAGTTTTAGTGGGAACAATGATCGTAGATTGATGTATAAGAGTAAGGTTTCAACTTGACGAAGTTAAAATTAAGTCACATCTTCTACTACAAACTAATAGTAGATAATTCTCTGGGCAAAACCTTGTAAATGTAGGAAAGTCTTTTTAACCGTGTAACCAATTTGTGTTCTCATCTCTATTTTTACTCTTTTAGTTGTTCATCCAATTGCAATTGTACGTACAATTGAAAAGTAATTTCAACAAATTCCTAATTGGTATTAGAGAAAAACACTTGGTGCAATCCTACAATTAAATTGCTTAAGAAATAGAAGGAACTTCAGTTTCAAAGCAACCTGTGGACCCTTTGAAAGGATCCTCGAGTAATCCTCCGTAAATTGAAACTTCACCATGAAATAATTATTTTCCAAATTCATAAGTTAGGTTGGCATTGAATGTTTCCATAAAATGTAAATCTTATTATGTAAAGTGATAAAACATATCCTCCTTCCTAAAAATTGGGTGATAACCGTTTCCGTCATACGTTGTTCCATCAATGAGTGCACTCTTTTAGATAATTTATTTAAGGAATTCCATCTACTACATCTGTGATAACATCGCCCTCCAATAGTTTAAAACCCTCTTCTTAAAAAGGCTCAGCCATCTCGTCAAAACCCTTATTTGATCGTAACAAGGTTTCTTTGAAAGAGCTTTTCTCATTTGATGGTGGATCTAAGACCATGCTCCCATCATCAAGAAATAATCTTCCTTTAAGTGAACCTTTTTCTTCGGCTTCCAACCATGGACAATTGCCGTTTTCCTGAACCATTGTCACAGAAACACAACGAAAGCATGGTGAGGGAATTTTGCCTAATTTTGGAGTAAATTAAAATTATTTTTTTCTATAGTTAACTAGATTTGACACAACCCATTATAAGTGGTTAACAAAGACTAGTTCTTTTGTAATTTAAATATTATTTTGTTTAAAATAGTTAGAAATAAATGTCATTATAATTAAGTACATTTTAGTTTACATTGACTAAATTCATGTTTAAGAAAATAGAGGGATTTGATTCTTATTGAGAGTTAAAATTATAACCTGCCTAAACAAGTTACCGAGCCAAATTATGAATAATAAAAATTGATTTGCTAAAGTACACAAACCAAATTAAAATGATGTAGTAAAATAGAGTAAACTACACTGCAGGTCAGCTAACTATGTATAAGTTTTTTTTTTTGGTCATTCAACTAATCGGGTTTGTCTTTTTTGGTCACTAGCTGTTAACTGAGTAACGGAAAGAAGAGTGGTAGTTATAAAAATTGATATAATAACAAATTTAACCTTCAACATTCACACATTTGTGCTAATATAGTCTTGAATTATTTTAAAAAAGTTCATCTTTAATGTATACACTTTTCATAAATTAGTCTAATTCTAAAAAAGTTACAAAATTTTTAAGAAACAAATTTAAATTTTATAATTTCAAAACTTGAATTTACTAATTTATTCATGAATTATTAAAAATGTAAAAAATAATTAATGACTTAATGACTTATAAAAATATAAAAATATTAAATTTATTAAATATCCTTGTTCATCATTTTCATTGTTAATCATCGCCATCCCCAATCCACCAACAACTTGTTTATATTTTAGCTGCTATTTCCCGATTTCTTTTTCTGCAAATTCAGTACCATTCACTACACCAAAAATGGACATACAATGGCGTTTTTCTTTTCAATCTTTAGTGGTGTTTTAAATGTCGCAAAAACACTTAGTGGCAATAAGAGAAATGCCGCAAAAAGAGCCGCCAATAACAACGTTGATAAAGTTCACCTTTTGAAACCACTGCCAATTTAGCAACGTTTTATATACCTTTCACGAGGTTTCCAAAGCGGTACCAAATAATACTTTTGGAGGCATTTATAAAGAAAACGCCGCTAAAGTTGGGAATAATATGTGATAAATATTTTGTACATTTAGCGGTATTCCATGCATAAACGCCACTACATCTACATCTTTTGTGGTGTTTTATGTAGAACCACCACAGATGGTCACACTTTCAAAGGCGATTCTTGAGTAAAACATTGCTAAATGTGAACCGTTAAGTGGCACTTCTTTACAAAACGCCGTGGAAGATGCAAAATTAGTGGCATTTACACACGAAACACCACTATATGTCTCAAAAGTTAATTTTAGTCTAAATTTGCACTATATTTTTTCAATTCTTGAAAATTTTATAATACACATTTACAACTATATAAAGCTCAATAAGATAATGATTTTTTTTTTCAAATATAAAATAAATATATTAAAATAACAAATATGAAGGACTAATTTGTTTTTAGAACAAAGATCAAATTGACACAAATGTGTGAATGTTGTGGACTAAATTTGTTATTATACCAAATCTTATAACTGTCATGACATCTTTGGCTGACCAATGTATTGTCAAAAAATTTAGTAAAACTATAATTATTTCATATAAGCAATCACATTAATTATATTTTATTAAATAAAAACTATCTTAATTAAAATATTATTTCAATAAATTTTTTAAATTTTACATGAAAAATCTATTAAATCATATTTTATTAAAAGAAAATAATGTTCAATGAGTGGGATTAAAAATATCATTTCAATAAACTATTAAGTTCTCTAATTAAATATTCCACTATGAATTTGGAACATCATAAACTTATAAATTGATTACTTAAATTTAATAACTAATGATAAATTAATTGATTTAATTTGATAACTTGTACCGATTAATTGAACTTGTTAGAATTATGGACTTCATAAATAATCATGTAAAAAAATGTGAAATAAAAGATACATAAAAGCAATAATGCATACTCCATACTTTTTTTAATTTTATTGATTTGATTCTCACTTTTTTTAACATAATTTCTATTTTTTTATTAGATGAAAATTCACAATAGAATTTCTATTATAAATTTATAACAATTACCTGCAAATCTTGACGGATAAATGAACCCATTGTATATTATCTTAGATTAATTGGCAAACTTGTCACAAAACCATGTGCGCAAATATTGAAGTTTTCTACTTTGTGATCATCATTGTGCTTTTAAATTATAGGCAATTACCACTTTACTTTTATGTAATAAATTTTGCATTTGTTTTCTTTAACTATATTTGGATTTATTAATAACATTATAAAATTATAGGACCAAATTATATTAAAAATTAAATATCAAATTTAGGCATATCAAAAGACAAAAATTGAAATATAGTCACTTTTGTAAAATGAAAAAAGAAAAAGAAAAAAAGAAGCATGATAGGTGTGCCACTTTCTAAATGTCCTTTGAAGCTTCTTTCTATATGTAGTTATAAAAATTATTATCTTAATTATTAAAATAAAACTTTGGAAAAATAATATGATTTCTTATTAAATTTTGTTTCAAATTATTCAAAGTTGAAGTTTTTTATAGGTCCACCCAAAATGTGGGAGGGTTTGAGCAAAAATATAAGCCCGAAAAATAAACTTGGACAAAAAAATAATGCCCGTTTAAAAAATGAGCCAGGCCTCGAGTAAGGCATTTTTGGCCCGAGCCCGGCTCAAATCCATTAAAGGGCAAAAAAAATCTACTTTTTTTTAATATTATTTTCTTGTTTTTTTTTTCCTATTTTGCTACCATTTTACTATTATGTTGCTACTATTTTGTTGTTATTGTTTGGATATTGTATAAAACTTATTCTATTGTTAATTTTGTTATTATTTTAAAGACATTTGTTAATTTTGTTATTATTTTAGAGACATTTGCTTGTTAAGTTGTATCCATCTTAGTGTTATTTAAGTATACATATTTTCTAAAATTTATTTTCAATTTGTTGGGAAATATTTATTTTGATGTTTTTAGTATTTTTGATGTATTATATATTGTTTAAAATTATATAAAAAATAATATAAAAATTAATATGGGCGGGCCGAGTCGGGCCCAGGTTTTGGCATTTTTATCCGGGTTGGATTTGGGTAAAATTTTAGACCCATTTTTTGGGCTCGGGCCTAGTAAACGGGCCTAAATTTTTAGTTGAGTCCGGCCCATGCTCACCTCTAAGTTTATATGGAAAAATTCAATTAAAAATTAAAATTTAGTGGAAAAATCTAAAAAAAAATAAGTGGGAAAATTCAATTATAAATTCATATTTAATCTAAAAATACAAAGACAAATATCAATAATTTTAATTTCCTAACACTTTTCTCTTAAAACACTATAACAAAAAATATTGCATGGAAGACATTTACCAATTTCACAAGAAACAAATTAAGAATCTCCTCCAGTAATTCAGGTTTCTTTTTAAAACTAAAATATGGAATTTTACAGTTTATAAGAATTAATTTTTTTTAAGTTTATAATTATTACGTTCTCAAAAAAACCTAAAGAGAGATTTTTTTATTGAATTCAAATTGACCATGAAATAAAAATAATGTAAAAACAAATTGCGACTGGATCCTTTGGTTCCTTTTCTCAAGCGCACACATATATGCGTGACATAGAAATGGAATAACAAAACTACTATTTAGTGCTAAGTTGGTAAAGAGGGTTCTCTTTCATCTCCATCAAAACAGCCCCCCCCCCCCCCAAATAAAAAAAAAGTTGCAGAAAGAAATGTCATCAAGACAAAGTCCAGAAAGGGTTGCACTATTGTCAAAGTGCGACCATGGAAATGAAGAAAGAAAAGGAAGAGGGTGGAGAATTTTGGATTTGGAAGAGGTCAACCATCAAGTTTTGCTGTCATTACCAATGATCCTTTCCAACGTTTCCTATTACTCCATTACTTTGGTGTCTGACATGGTTTCTGGTCACCTTGGTGAGCTTGAACTTGCCGGTGCCACTCTTGCAAATTCTTGGGCTAGTGTCACCGGTTTCGCCATCATGGTAAGTTTATATATATATATGTATGTATATATATAATGGGTTTTGGAGTAGGGAGAAGAGACCAGAGTGAGGATGACAAAATTCGAGCTCCTTAATGAATTTTGCATTGATATGCTCCGGAGTCTTTTTAGAAAAAAAAGAAAAGAAAAGAAAAAAGGTGTGTATGTACGGTGGAGCGAGTTAGTTGCGGTAAATGCTTGCTTTGCTCCGTCCACCTAACTTACAAAATTATTATTTTACTTCTTATAGTATTAATTTTTTTTGTATTTTTTTATATTTATATTGAAAGAGATAATATTTGATAGATGGTAACTCTCCGCATCACAATTTACCATATCATTAAGGAGTTAAATATTAAAAAATTGAAGGATTTTTTAATAAATATTTAAAAGTTTATTTAAACTTAATTATAATTTTCTCACTTTCCTTTTTAAATGATTAGAGTTTAGGTTTGGAGTTAAAATTGAATTCAAGCTAATGATTAAATAAAATAATAGAAATTTTATTGAAATTTCATATATTCAGTGGAGGGGAGGTCATTAGCTTAAACATTCCTTTTCAAAGTCGATTGCCATTTTTATTTTCACAGAAACTCTTCAATAATGGGAATATATTTGAAGGTTTCCTCTAAAAAAAAAAAGTTAATATCCAATCAAATTTAACACTTTTAAAGAATACTAGTTAGCCCCATCACATGTATATATTTTAGAATATTATTTGTTCAGTTAACCGGTTAAAATAATTTACAAATTTTTCAAAATTTATAATCATATAAAATGAGTTTAAAACAGTGTAATAAAACCATATCTTAAAATTTATTCTTCCAATAAAATTGAATTGCACCAATTCGTTTGATATAGGTTATTTTTTTCTAGATTTTTAGAGCCTTAAATTAAAAGTTTAGTATTATTATTATTAAAAGATAAAAATGGGAAATTATAATTAATTTTTAATTATATTTAAATAAATTTTAAGTATTTACTAAAAATTCCTTTTATTTTTTAATATAATACTTAGTAATGCTGTGGCGAATTTTGATGCATTGACTGTGTACATAATGTATGCATCGAGAGTCCTTCAATTTTATTTTATTTTATTTTATTGTTATTTACATTCGATTTATTTTCTTTTCATTTTCTGATAAAAGATTTAAAATAAAAGCATTTGTATACTAAATAAAATCCCAACCCCCATAATAATTATAAACTAAAACTGCTAATCATGTTTAAGATAATATTTATACAAAAAGTTATAATTAATACATTACTTTATATAAGTTTAGTAGGTTTCATGTATTAAATATGATTTCTTAATTAATAAATATTTCCTTTTTTAAATCCAAATAAATATCATATTAATCAAATTCAATAAATAATTATATAATTCTTAGCGTAAAGTTTATACGTACCCTTAATCTCTAAATTCTTAAATTAAAATATAATTCGTGTCTAAATACATTTGAATTTATTTCATCTTGCATAAGCAACTATACCGATGGAACTAAGTGGAGCTAACGATTTTCGCTCTTGCGTTACTGATTTCTTTTCCTCTACTTGTTTTAGATAGGATTAAGTGAAGCACTTGAAACACTTTGTGGTCAAGGATTTGGTGCAAAATTATACAGAAAATTGGGACTTATCTGCAAGCCTCATGCATCATTTCTCGCTTTTTCTCTATCGTTATATCCATCTTATGGATCAACACTGAGCCAATTTTAATATGGCTTCACCAAGACCCTCAAATCTCAAAAATAGCCGCAGTCTACCTCAAGCATTTGATTCCAGGTTTATTTGCCTATGCTTTTTTGCAAAACATTTTGAGGGTCGTTCAAGCTCAAAGCATTGTCATGCCCCTTGTCTGGTTTTCGATTCTTCCTATTGCAACCCATTTCGGCATTGTTTACAGTTTGGTTAATTGGACAAGTTTTGGTTTAAAAGGAGCTCCAGTGGCTGCTTCAATTTCGTTATGGATATTACTCATTTCGTTGGCAATCTATGTTGTTTGTACCAAGGAATTGAAGCAAACATGGGGTGGATTATCGTCTGAATCATTTCGTTACGTTCTTGCGTTCCTCAAAGCTGCTCTCCCTTCTGCAGCAATGCATTGGTGAGATTTTTAAAATATCCGATTACATTTAAGTACGTGTTACAGGCCAATTTTGGGCCCTTTACAAAAACCCAAATCCCATTTTACAAAACTCAATTACTTAAATACTAACCCAAACCCGGTTGACCCATTAAACCCATTAACCCCCCTAAAACCCACTAACCCATACCCACTAACCTAAACCAACCTAGCCCACCTAAACTAACCCAATAGAGGCCCAAACCCATTACAAATCTACTGACCCAACAAATCAGAAAACAGAAAAATTAAAAAAACCCTAATCCCACTGCCTCAGCGCCGACAACGGCCACTTGCCCCTGACACCCCTGTGCACCGGCCACCAACTCGGTCAAATCCACCGTCCATGCCCATTCCCTGCACACAGTAGAGAGATAAGACAGAAGCAATAAGAAAATAAACGTAAAGGGGTTATAAAAACCCGAATGAAAGATTGTAATCGTTTCGGGATTTTTCAAAATCAGAAAATAAAAAACATTCAACAATCAAAAAAATAAGAAACAACAACCACCAATATTCACAAGCAGCATAGTTTGAAACTTAAACAATCTCAGAAAAATAGAAGCAATATTCGAAGGAAAACAAAAGCAAACGAAAAAGGTTATCTTTTTATTTTTCTTCTTTTTTTTTTCGATTTTCATATATATATATTTACATTTTTATTTCTTTATTATTAGTATAAACATAAAACATATATATTTTAAATATACTATATATAAGTAGTATATATATTTTGACTATTTCATGTAAAAATTTCAAATATTATGTATAGTATATTTCTGACACTACTACTATTCACATATATATATATATTGGCGTACATATTCTTAATACCATTATATATATTCATTGTTTCCATTTCGTGTTTGATTCTAATATTACATCTAATGTCGCATATATCTTTATGGTTTTAATATATTTGTCACATTTATATTTGCTTCAATATATTTCTAGCTTTGTCATTTATTTTCATCAATTTGCTTTGCATTATTTTGAAAATCTTATTCTTGTTTTTTAATAAGTAAGGCAACGCATCGGTTTAATACTAAGTCGCCGATTTCATCGCTATGTTGGGTGAACATCAATCGACTCGTGTTAAAACGGTATGCCCTTCTAAAAAATCGAAAAAAGCTAAAATTTCTCACGTTCCAATCGGATTACGACTAAATGTTACATTGAACTCGTATTTTTGAAAATCAAGACAACACGTATTTTATAAGATACCAATTTTGGGCGTCGCGAGGGTGCTAATACCTTCCTCGCTCGTAACAGACTCTCGAACCCTAATTTTTTTCTCTAGATTTTGACGTAGACTTAAACTCAACCTTCTTTTTGTTTTAAAAATAAATTCATTAGGTGTCCGATCACACCTATAAAAGTATCGGTGGCGACTCCTTTTTTTATTTATTTCAAATCAAACTTCAGTTTTCAAGTTTTCACTAAATCGCCACAATTAGGGACCAAGTTAAAAATTTTCACGTCGCTACAGCTGGCGATTCCACTAGGGATGCCTTTTTGAGAGTCGTGTCTGGAATTAAACTCGCGTTGTCGAAATTTTCAAAGTTTCTTGTTCAAATTAATATTTAGTCGTGATCCTAAAATTGTGTTTTTGAAAAATCATGCATTTGCATCGTGTTGTATATATTCTTCTAACTTGTTTTGTCTGGTTGTTGTAAAGTTTTAAATTTTTATGGTTTTAGTTTTGGTTTAGTATTTAAATAAAACGTAAAGGTTTATGAGTTTCTCCCCATACACCGCGCACGTGCATTCTTGCATAACATGAGCTCTATACCCGGGCTCCGTCCGTTTAAGTGAAAGTAAACGCTATGCCTTCGTGAGTTAACTCGTCCCTCCGCACAGGCTAGTGAATACTTTCGGGTTACATATGACTTATGCTTTCATGAGTTAACTTGTCCCTCCTCATAGGCATAAGTAAATGTAATCCCTCGAATTGAACTCGTAAGCCTATGATGGGCTATGACCGAGGCTTCGTACTAATCTTAGTAGATAACAGTACGGACAATTCGAGTACCTATCTAGAACCGAAACCGCATATAGTGAATCGTACAAGCCACCTAACTAGAGCCATGCCGAACCTCCGTCCGTTAATGGTCACCAAAATAAGTACACGGGAGAAACGCCTCTTGTCTTTCATTTTCTTTACATTTACACTGTTTATGCAAAAGAACTGAATCGGGTAGCTTAATTTGTTTCTCAATTTATAATTGTTGTGGTTTCTAACCAAGTTTGTTTATTTTTATTCTTATTTTACATCATGCATTATAGGCATCATATTAGGAAGGTGTTGACTAGAGATTTGGTTGCCAAAAAACGGGTTTCTAATGGAAGAGTTAATTATACAAACAACCGAGAAGAATGCTGTGGTTTGGGACTGGTCTCTAAAAACTCAAAAAGGAAAAAGGGATAGTCTAGTGGAGTGATGTATTGCCAATCTACCCGAGCACATAACTGTGAATGTTCGCTAGAATAACCTTGAAGATTTGGTTCGGGTTTGGAATCAGTGGGACTCAGACACTAGGGGTATCTTCACCGAGAGATATGGAGACATAGCCAATTTGATTGCTGTCAACATAGACGAACGATTGATCCAAGCCATGGTCAGATTTTGGGATCCGGCTTACCAATGTTTTACCTTCAATCAAAAAGATATGACTCCGATTATAGAGGAGTACGTTGCTTTGATTCGTGTTGAAAATGCGCAATTCTATAAAGTATATGTGAAGGAGCCTAAGCCGATGACCTTCAAGAAGAAGTTAGTGAGATTGACAGACATGACTAATGCGTGGACCGAAAAATAGATAAAGAAGAAGAATGAAACCATTTGCATTCGATGGTCTTCCCTACGAGATTTGGTTCTGAACCATCCCGACATGTTGAAAAGGGTAAATCTATTTGCTTTGGCCATTACGGTTTGATCATCTTCCCGAAAGTCCTTAGACACATAGAAGTTACGGTGGTAGATTTCTTCGAAAGATTAAAACAAGGAATCAACCCTGTCCCGACTATCTTGGCCGAGACCTTCAGATCCTTAAACAGTTGTAGGAAAAATTGGGGAAAAGACGCTTTATCGGATGCACGCAGTTACTAAATGCCTGGATTTTGAGCCATTTCTGGAAAGTAGAGCACACATCATACCACATGTTTTCAAAAACTTTCGCCCCGTTGGAAGCCTATCTTGAGAGAGAATGGCCAAAGGATGTCACCGAAGAACATTGGGTTTCAGTTTTTTAGAACCTTCGAGCTGAAGATGTAACCTGAAGAGCACCATGGATCCGCCTTTCGGTTCTGTTATACAAGGTCGGAGATCAAGACTGGGTGCCACTACTCGGATTATGGGGAAGAGTCGGATATGCCCCGCTATTAGTCTAAAGGCAATTTTCTTTGTGACAATTCATACCCGCCACTGGAGGATTAGCACAGTCCGAGTTCGCTTTTGCGGGTGAAGGGTATATGAAAAGGGTCCAAGACACCGCAAAGTCTTGGAAAAAAATTCATCTGATGGAATTAGCTCTATATGCTGATACCCTCACCCAAGATTACGACATCTGGAGGAAGCAATGGGTGTATAGTCAGCAAATCTCATCAACGAACTACACCGTCCAAAATCCTTTCTCGGAGGAAATACCGTCTGAGCTAGAAATGGCAAGACAAGAATTTGAACGAGAAAATGCCAAGATGTCTCGGGACCTTAGTGCTCTTCGAGAGGAAAACTACCAATTGAAGATCGACGTTCAGATTGAAAGATCCAGAACCGAGAAAATACAAAAAGAGGCTGAAGTCGTAAGAAATGACTTAAGAGATCTTCATCTGGAAAATAAGAAGTTAAGAAGCACAATAAAGAATAGTGGGCTGGGCAAGTCATCGTCAGAATGGAAGGAAGAAATAAGCAACATTAAAGGCAGGATGGAATTTTGAAAAGGAAAAGCGAAGAAAGAAGAGGAAAAGGCTGCACGGACTATGATGAAGCGAAGGAAAAAGAACACCAAATATGAAGCTATGTCTGCCGAGGTAATGACTAGTCGATCTAAATGTCAAGAACTAAAAGAGAGGATACGGGATTTAGAAGATATGCTGCAAGATCGTCAACAACAGCTAGATACTCTCTTGAAGGCTTTGGAAGAAAAATATAGTCAGTATGATAGAGACGTTTGTGCTTACGAAGAGGGCCTCCAAGAAAAAGAAATGAAACTTAGCTACTTGATTAACGAAGTTCGTGGGGTAGCCATGCACGTGGTACAATTATCAGAAAAAGCTGAAATTCTCATTTGCCAATTCCCTCCAAGTCGAAGATCAAACATATCAGAGTTCTTAGCACGAGTAAAGAAATATGGCGATATAGCTAGGAAGTTTGTGTAATGGATGAATCGAAAATGGCAAAATATTTTGTAATGAACTCTTTTGATGAATGAAATACCTAAATAGGGCTATCTTGAAATCAACACCAATTTCTTGCATTTCTTTCATGACTAACATCCATTTGACATTTATGCATTCATTCATTCATTCATTGTATATCCCATAATCGTTCGCTGAGGTTAAAACATACAATTCGCAGTTGTAATACCACAAGACTGGAACCACGTCATTCGTATAGAACGCGTCAACAAGCTAGGGCAATGGAGGCTGAATTCAATGAAAGAATTGAAAGGATGGAAAGAGTTCAGAGGGAATTACAAGAGCAGTTGGCCAAGTCGCAGCAAGAGACAAGAGACTTAATGGTGAGATCTCGTGAAAAATCGCTTGAACAAAGGGACCAAATGGCCAAGATGATGGAAATGATGTTAGCTCTAGTAAAAGGAAAAGGACCTATGAACCCTGACATTGTGGAACCATAGTCAAGGGTTAACCTCGATCAAGATCCGCTCTATCCCCCAGGATTCACTCCACCTTACGCACATGTAATGCAAAGAGAATGCCCTCAAGGATTCACTCCACCTGGGGCACGGGATTGGAGCAGTCTTAGTATCACCAGAAGGGAACCATTATCCGTTCACTGCCAGGCTGAATTTCTTCTGTACCAATAACATAGCGGAATATAAGGCCTGTATCATGGGACTTCGTGCAGCAATTGAACGAAACATACAAACTTTAGAGGTATATGGAGACTCAGCATTGGTGATATACCAAATCCATGGAGATTGGGAAGTGAGAGATTTGAAATTAGTTAAACACAACGATCTAGTGGCAGGACTGATCAAAGAATTCAAAGAAATAACTTTTAATTACTTCCCACGAGAAGAAAACCAATTGGCTGATGCCCTAGCCACTTTGGCTTCAATGTTCAAAGCAAACAAAGAAACAGAAATAATGCCTCTTCAAATAAGCATATATGAAGTCCCTGCACATTGTTTCAGCATTGAGAAAGAGCCAGATGGGCAGCCATGGTTCCATGATATCTTAGAATACATCAAGAATCAAAGGTATCCCGAGCAAGCAAATGAGAACGACAAAAGAACAATCAGAAGAATGGCAACGGGATTTGTTCTTGACGGGGACATCCTGTATAAAAGAGGAAAAGATCAAGTGCTCTTGAGATGCGTGGATGCTGTTGAAGCTAGGAAAATACTTGAAGATGTTCATGAAGGAATTTGTGGGACACATGCCAATGGTTTCACTATGGCCAGGAAGATTATGAGACTCGGTTATTACTGGTTGACGATGGAAAGTGACTGCATTAGTTTTGCAAGAAAATGCCACAAATGTCTAATTTATGGCGATAAGATTCATGTAGCCCCTTCGCCTCTTCATGTCATGACCTCTCCGTGGCCTTTTTCTATGTGGGGCATGGATGTTGTAACGGCCTAATTTTTAGTGGTGTTGGAAATGGTGATTTGAGATCACTAAATTCGACAAATAAGATTGAACAAGATAGTAATTAAATATTTATGAGTCAAGTAAGAATTTAGAAGAATTTGTGAAATGGTGAAATTAGTGAATTAAAAGAATTTATTAGGTTAAACAGGTCAAAAATGAGGTATCGAGACCTCAAAATTGAAAATCGAGCTATAAATATTTTTATAAATATTTATGGAGTGTCATTGAGTTAGTATTAAAGTTTTGTTAGAAAATTTTAACGTTTGGATGGCTAATTAATTAAAAAGGACTAAATTGAAAATAGCGCAAAATTTGTTAAATTGTGAGTAAATAGCTTAGTATTTAAAAAGATGGATTTAAAGAGCAATTAGACCCAAGGTTAATGGCTGGAAGGTTTGGGTATGAAATAAGCAAGAAAACAATGTGAACAAGGGGCAAAATTGGAAATAGCATAAAAGTTAATAGTTAAATAATGATGTAATTGAAAAATCTAGACATTTCTTCATATTTTCTCAGCCAAAACGCCATAGAAGGTCTGGAGAAATCTGGTTTTTCATATTTTTACATCATCTGAGTTTAATTCTTGCTTTTTCTTGATAATTTTTATGTTTTTATGACTTTTACAATTAGGTCCACTTATAGAATTCATTAGTTTTTGATTTTATGGGTGAAATTGGAAGTTAACCTGGATGGATAAGGGAAGTTTATGATGAATTATTATGAAATTTAAGTTCTAATTTTCATATTAAGGTGGTTTTATTAAGTGATTTTGATAGAAAATGATATTTAGGACCTAATTGTGAAAAAGTTGTGAATTGAAGGTTTCTGTTGAAATTCAGAATAGAAAAGATTTTGAAATAGTTTATAATGATAAAATAAAGTGTTAATTGAGAAAATTAGTTCAATTGATGGGTGAATTGAGCAGGGACTAAATTGTGAAAACTATAAATTTTGGGGTAAAAGTGAAATTTTGAAATTTGAACAGCATAAATTGTGAAGTGAAATAGAAATCAAATAAATGCTAATGAGTAGAAATATTTTATATTATAGATCAAGAATCCAAAGAAGAACGAGGAAAAGGAAAAGTTGCGGAATAGTCCCTAAATTTCAATATCTTCTACAAATTAGCCGGGTAAGTTCATATGGTTGAATTTAGATGTTTATTTGTGAATGATTGAAGTAATGTGTTATTATATATGAATTTGTTTTGGGATTGTGTAAATTTTGTTAATGAAAGAATAAATGTGGAAATGCAAATTAGGAAAAACGCAGGATTGGGTACGTTCGTATCGTGACATGTGATGAATTGAAAGAGATCGCTCTATTATAGAGACCAGATCGAATTAGTCTTTTTACTATTAAATGCATCAGTTTAGTCCTGTACTGTTAAAAAGAATCAAATAATGTTAAATTGAAATTGAGTTAACATTTACAGTATAAAAATGTTATTTACTATATATTTAATCTAGTTAATATTTTTTAAAGTTTTTATGGTTGTGTAAATAAAAATTTTTCTTTTGAATTTAACTACAACTAAAAAAATAAGTTTCAAGATATTTTTTTATATAGTAAATGTTAAGTCTATTACAATTTGAACTTATTTTATTCTTTTTAATAGTATAGATAGGAACAAAGTTAATCCGGTTTTTTATAATACCGGGACCTCTCAAATACTTTAACTGACTAAAATACTATTACTTTATAAAATAAATTATATTAATTTGTGAATTTTTTTCTGTCTTTTTATAACTTTAATATAAAAAATGAAAAATCCAAACTTAATAAAAATTGAACATGAGACTATGATTTTCACCAACTTTGCTTTACCATTTCAACAAAATAACATTTGTTTCTTATGTAAATTTTATAAAAATATATTTGTTACCTCATTCATGTTGTACGTAAAAATTGAAGCCGTGAAAAGTCCTATAAATATGCAAACCTATCTTTTAAAGTATGTCATCTAAATATATTCAAACAAATTAACTTGTTCTTACATTCTCCCAAATATATTTGTTGTTTTCTCGCTTTTGTTATAGCTGGGGAGATAGAAATAAAGGAAATATACGAAAATGGCATGAAGATATTGGAAGATTTAACCAACAATGCTCATGAACTACAAGAACAGATGTTGGAGGAGATACTAAGGAGAAATGCAGGAACAGAATATCTAAGCAGATTCTTCCCCAGTGGCCAAGCAGACAAGCTAAACTTCAAAACAAATGTTCCTATTGTTACTTATGAAGATACCAAGCCTTACATAGATCGGATTGCCAATGGAGAGACCTCGTCGATCCTTTTTGCTGATCCCATCATCCAATTCATCCGAAGGTATATATAATCAAATTCTGGAAATTTAAAATAGAGGAACTGGTTTTTTTGTTAAGTAGAGGGATGAAATTCAAAATTAAACCTTTTTCCCTCTAAAAGGAAACCATTAATTTTGGATACAGCTCTGGTACTTCTGGGGGGCAGCAGAAGCTAATACCTATCACAGCTGAAAGTTTTGAGAAAGGGAAGTATCATCTTTTTCTGGTTGACATTGTGACGAAAAAGTAAGTTTTCATTAGCTGTAATTACAGTGAAGTATTAATAGCAGTCGTAATTCGATGCTAAGATCTTTACTTCATGTGTTTTTTCCTCTTTAATATTCGCAGCAATAACTATTATATCCGCAATCACGATACACAGAATCAAACAAGCAACTAATTAATTTTTTTCCTTTCTCTTGGCAGATGTTTTAGTGGCCCAGATGAAGGCAAATCATTGTCCCTATATTTTAGCAAACCAGAAATAGAAACTCCATCTGGAATAGTGGCATCACCCTACTTAACATTCTATTCCAAGACCGACATCTTCCAAAGTAACCTGGCTAAGTTTTGCACAAGTCCTATTGAGACCATCTTATGCTTGGACAACAAGCAAAGTATGTTCTGCCAATTGCTTACCGGTTTACTACAGCGCGACGAGGTCGTACAGCTCAGTTCGATCTTTGCATCGGTTTTGGCAAGGGCCACCAAGTTCTTAGAAGATTATTGGAGAGAATTATGTTGTAACATTAGAACAGGTTACCTCAGTGACTGGATTATTGACCCTGGTTGCAAAAATGCCATGTCATTGATCCTTACTGGGCCAAATCCTGAATTGGCTGATTTGATTCAACAAATATGTGAAGATAAATCTTGGGAAGGGGTCTTTAAGAAACTTTGGCCTAAAATCAAGTATATTAGTTCCATCTGTACAGGTAGCATGAGCCAATATATTTCATTACTTGAATTTTATGGAGGTGGGATCCCTTTAGTTTCACCAAGTTATGTTTCTTCGGAAGCTTGTTTTGGGATCAATTTACAACCCCTAAGCAAGCCCTTTGACGTTTCTTACACCTTTCTCCCAAATACGGCCTACTTTGAATTTCTCCCTGTGAACAAAGATGGTGGTGGAAAGGCTCAAGAAACTAGGACTATGGACAAACCAGTCGATCTTGCGAATGTGAAGCTTGGTCAATTTTACGAAGTTGTTGTAACAACTTTGGCAGGTAGGTTTCTTTAACGCGGCATCAAAGCTATACGTGGGTTCCATCAAGAAACAGTTAAAAGTCTCACATTGACTACCTCTTCTGCGCACCTAAATGTGTTGTAATCATCTTTTTCAGGTCTATATCGGTACAGAGTCGGGGATGTTCTGAAGGTGACCGGATTCTATAATAAATCTCCACAGTTTCAATTTGTAGAACGACAGAATGTGGTTTTGAGTATAGATACAGAAAAAACAACTGAAGAAGACCTTTCGAAAGCAATCACGAATGCAAAACTCATCCTCGAACCATTTGGCATCATGTTGACTGCATACAGTAGCTATTCCGACACCTCGTCGATACCGGGTCGATATGTATTATTTTGGGAGCTGAAGATGAAAGGCAGCAATGATTTACCAAAACTTGATGCCAAGATAATGGAAGAATGCTGCTGTATAGTGGAAGAATCCTTTGGTTTTACATATAAAGCACTTAGGAAAGGTGGTGCAATTTCAGCTTTAGAGCTAAGGGTGGTTAAACATGGAAGCTTTGATGAACTCATGGATTTCTATATATCAAAGGGAGCTTCCATTACCCAATACAAGCCTCCTTGTTGCCTTAAATCTGAGGATGCCATAAAGATATTGAATTCAGCGATGGTGGGGAAGCTTTTCAGCCCCAAAACTATGTTTCTATCTGCATTGTCTGAGGGTTAATCAAGCATTGTGGAGGCAATCCTGCAAGGTGGAATTGCAGGCATGGACTTGACAAAGGATCTTTTCATGAATAAACAATTCACCCAGCCTATAGTTTATGTATTATTTACTTTATTTTAGTATTAGTACATTTGACTCTTTCTTTTCCTATTATTATCTAAGACTTTGGTATTCGATTGGCTCATTAGACTCAAAACTTAATAACAGAATGTTGGAAGGAGGAGAAAGAGAAATAATTTCTAATTGAAACTCACTCCTACCACGATTTATACTTTTTATTTCCCCTTTTTTTTTCCTTTTTTGCTTTGCTTGGTGTTTTCATAAGGGAATATGAGATATAAAGCTGAAATTATTTATAGTATCCACTTCTTTTTAAAAAAAAATTTTTGTGACGTCTTTAGATTCGGTCATAATATTTAAACCGAATTCGAGGTGTTACACATATAACACAATTCTTATTCTAAAACATGTAAACACATGTAATATACAAAATTGCCATCCATATCTAAAATCAACAAATAATATACTCAAACATAATTAAAATTATTTAAAATTAGAAATCTCTTATTTTCTCCGTTGTACTTTAAATAACCAACATAATAAATATTAAAAAAAACTTTATATAATTAATATTAACAATATTTAATAATATAAAATAATTTTCTTGTAAAAGAATAACATAAAATAATTTATATAATTTATAAAAATTTGAATCACACCATATTAAAATAATTTTATCTTTGTTTTAAAAAATAAGTGCCATAATTAGAAATTTATCCCCTAATATTCTATTTAGTCAAATAATTTTTTTTGGACAACAAAATTAATTGAATGATTCAAATTTAAAGTAAAGCAATTTGATAGGTTGAGGAGACCTTAAAAAAATAAAAGCTACTTGAAAAAAATGAATTAATAAAACGAAACAAGTAGGATTATATCCACATAGATAACTCATAATTTTTTTTCTTAAGCAAAAATAAGAAAAGTAAATTGAGGGGTTTTTTTTATAAGATCGAAATCTAAATTAAATTTAAATTTAAATTTAAATTGAAAACTTTAAATGAAGAAAGCAAAAATTAGAAGTTCTGAAAAATCGATGAGAAAAACTCTAGTCAAAGATAAAATCTCCATTTGATTTATAGATTCAATTATTGGTGTAAGGATAACTTCAATGCCTTTATTAAATTAGCTCTAGTTATTGATTCAATGTTAGGCAACCAATCTCTTATTAGCTTTTCGAAAACTAAGACACAACTCATTTGAAATTATTTTTCTTACAATAAATTTATTAATTAGTGACAATTTTTCTACAATAAATTTATCAATTAGTGACAATGCTTCTATCTGACACTTAACCCCTTCAATGCCGACGCTCCTTAATGCCATCAAACTGGTATTCATCGTCTTTGGCTTGTTCAAGTTACGTGGGTGAAAATTTTCAATTTAGTCATTCAATTATTAGTATATTTTTGTTTTAATCCTTTTTATTTTAGTTACTCTCTATTAAATAATTAATCGTAGTAAATGTGACTTTTTTTAATTGGTCTAATAATATATTTAGTTCATAATATTTACAAAATTTATCAATTTGATCTTAATTCTAAATAATTTAATAAATTTAACAATCCACATTTATAAATTTTATCAATTTGATCCTTAAGCACATATAATTAAATATAAATATAATTATATTAAACACATAATTAAATCTTGATAAACTTTTATGTAAATTTTTTATTTTGATAAACCCAAAAACTCAAAATCGCAAAATTCATTAAATTTGTGATTTTTATAAACTTTATTCATGATCATAGTAATGGCATTCTAATTTTTCTTATGAAACCTAACAAATAATTAACAAATAAAAAGAAAATATAAAAATGAAAAAGTATCCTATTAACTTTTTCAAATCATCATCTCTTGTATTCTTGTCAACTTGAAGAATCGTATAATAATCTAAACCCATCTCTAAGCATAAATTTTTTTGTAAAATTTATCTTCATCTAATTTCTTTACAATTTATTAAGAAAAATATGTAAATTTCCTAGGTTTTCGATTTTTCTAACTTGAATTTTTGATTTTTTTTGTTGTAATATTTTTTTTATTTTTTAGATATATATATTTTTTATACTTTATAATTTCTTTTATATTTTAAGACATTTATATATTTTTTATATATTTTCTTTTAAATTTAAAAAAATTATGAACAAAATAGATTATGACATATCAATGTCACGTGTCACAACCTAAGAGTATCATATGTCCTATATTTAATACTGTTACAAAAAAAAACCAAAACCCTTAACGTATTGAAAATTTGGGTACTAACCTGAAACAAAAAAAAATTCTAAGTACCAACTTGGGAGGTGTCAAGTTCGAGAGGGGCGATAAATGTATATTTAAGCCTTATAATTATAATTAAATATAAACGCATATAATATTATTTATATAAATATATAAAATAATTTTATATTTTATATTTTTTCATAATATATAATTATATTTAATTATATGTATTTGATGATCAAATTGATAGAATGTGTAAGTATTGAGGACTAAATATGTTATTATACTAATTAGAAAAAGGCCACATTAATACTTCTATTAATCATTTGATGGAGGGTGATTAAAATAGAAATGATCTAAAATGTTAGTGACTAAATTAAAAATTTTCATAATTAAATGATCATAATAGAAATATACTAGTAGTTGGATGACTAATTTTATAATTTATCCGATAAATTATTTTAAAAAAAATAGAATTATATTCACATAAAGTAGAAATAGAATGACCACCCACCAACTAACATAATTAAAGAGACATTAATAATTTGAACATGTCCGTGGAGAGGACAAAGTAACAAATTAGGGTTCAAAATCATATTATTTGATAATTTTTTAAAAAGTAATATATAAACTTTTACACGGGGACACGACCAAATAACATAATTAAAGACAGGATGTAGGGTTCAAAATCATATTATTTAATAATTTATTAAAAAGTGATATATTATCTTTTAAAATACTAATAATTTGAGAGTTGAATTAGTTTTGTAACTTTATTTTTGTATTACTGAAAAATATCAATTTTAAAAGCAATTTGTAAGTTTCATTTTAAAAGCCATATGTAATTCTTTTAAGAATATTTAAATATTTTATATTTTTAAATAATTATATTTTAATTTTCTGAACTCTTATAATTAATTTTAATTTAAAAATTAACTATTTTTATAATATAATTTAATATTTTAAATTAAAAAATTATTTTTAATATAATTTTAAAATGGACAGAACATATTGATACTCTAATAAAGTTAAAAATAAAAAAGCAATTGTGATATTATTTAGGTAAAAAAAATTGTTATTATTAATGTTGGTGTCACAATCAATCAGATATTACTTTAGTTATTAATGACTAAATTTGGTAAATGTATTTGGATCTCATTATAGAGACCTAATCAAATTAATCCCTCTAATATTAAATGTATCACTTTAGATCATGTATTGTTGAAAAGAATCAAGTAATATCAAATTGAAACTAAGTTAATATTCACTGTGTAAAAAATATCATTTACTATTTAATCGACTTAATATTTTTGAAGTTTTTATAGTTCTTAAAATGAAAAATAAAATCTTTTATTTTAAATTGAACTACAATTAAAATAAATAAGATTCAATATATTTTTTATATAATAAATGATAAATCTATTACAATTTGGATTTATTTGATTCATTTTAATAATATAGAGATTAAACTAATCTATTTAATAATAGAAAAATAAATTTAATCCGATCCGACCTCCCAAGTTCTTAAACCCACTAAAATACCATTATTATAAAATAAATTATATTAATTTGATTTTTTTATGATTTTAATATAAAAAATGAAAAATACAAACATAATAAAATTCTAACATGGGACTTTGTTTTACCACTTTAACAACTATCTTTAGTTACTTCTTTCAACTATCAAACAAAAGCTAATTAATTTGTTCTTACATCCTCTCACCCCCCCCCCACAAAACACCACCACCAAAAAAAAATTGTTCTTACATTTTTTCTCCCTTATCTTCAAGTTTTCCTTTCCGATTTGTTCTTTGCTCTTTTTACTCTCCCAACGACTGTGATGGATGGTGATATAGAAATAAAGGAAATATATGAAAATGGCATGAAAATATTGGAACATTTAACCAACAATGCTCATGAACTACAAGAACAAATGTTGGAGGAGATACTAAAGAGAAATGCAGGAACAGAATATCTATCCAGATTCTTCTCCAGTGACCAAGCAGACAAGCAAAGCTTCAAAACAAATGTTCCCATCGTTACTTATGAAGATATCAAGCCTTACATAGATCGGATTGCCAATGGAGAGACCTCGTCGATCCTTTTTGCTGATCCCATCACCCAGTTCATCCGAAGGTATATATAATCAAATTCTCCAAAATTAAAATAGAGTACCTGATTTTTGTGAAGTAGAGGGATGAAATTCAAAATTAAACCTTTTTCCCTTTCAAAGTAATTCATTAATTTTGGATACAGCGCTGGTACTTCTGGGGGGCAGCAGAAGTTAATACCTATCACAACTGAAAGTTTTGAGAAAGGGAAGTATGTCGTCTTCTGGCTGACATTGTGGTGAAAAGTAAGTACATTTCATTATCCGTAATTACAGTGAAGTATCAATAGCAGTCGTAATTCGATGCTAAGATCTAAGTACATTTCATTATCCGTAATTACAGTGAAGTATCAATAGCAGTCGTAATTCGATGCTAAGATCTTTACTTCATGTGTTTTTGTCCCCTTCAATATTCGCAGCAATTACTACCATATCCGCAATCACGATACACATAATCAAACAAACTAATTACTGTTTTTTTCCTTTCTCTTGGCAGGTGTTTTAGTGACTTACATGAAGGCAAATCATTCTACCTATATTTTAGCAAACCAGATATGAAAACTCCATCTGGATTAGTGGCATCACCCTACTCAACATTCTATTCCAAGACCAATACCTTCAAAAATAGCCTGGCTGAGTTCTGCATAAGTCCTATTGAGACCATCTTATGTTTGGACCACAAGAAAAGTATGTTCTGCCAATTGCTTACCGGTTTACTACAGCGCGATGAGGTCGTACGGCTCGGTACGATCTTTGCATCGGTTTTGGAAAGGACCATCAAGTTCTTAGAAGATTATTGGAGAGAATTATGTTGTAACATTAGAACAGGTTACCTCAGTGATTGGATTATTGACCCTGGTTGCAAAAATGCCATGTCATTTATCCTTACTGGGCCAAACCCTGAATTGGCTGATTTGATTCAACAAATATGTGAAGATAAATCTTGGGAAGGGGTCTTTAAGAAACTTTGGCCTAAAATCAAGTATATTAGTTCAATCTGTACAGGTAGCATGAGCCAATATATTCCATTACTTGAACTTTATGGAGGAGGGATCCCTTTAGTTTCACCAAGTTATGTTTCTTCGGAAGCTTGTTTCGGGATCAATTTGAAACCCCTAAGCAATCCCTTTGACGTCTCTTACACCTTTCTCCCAAATACGGCCTACTTTGAATTTCTCCCTGTGAACAAAGATGGTGGAGGAAAGGCTCAAGAAACTAGGACTATAGACAAACCGGTCGATCTTGAGAATGTGAAGCTTGGTCAATACTACGAAGTTGTTGTCACAACTTTGGCAGGTAGGTTTCTTTTACTCGGCATCAAAGCTATACGTTGGTTACATCAAGAGACACGGTTAAAAGTCTCACATTGACTACCTCTTCTGTGCACCTAAATGTGTTGTAATCATCTTTTTCAGGTCTATATCGGTACAGAGTTGGAGATGTTCTGAAGGCGACCGGGTTCTATAATAAATCTCCACAGTTTCAATTTGTAGAACGAAAGAATGTGGTTTTGAGTATAGGTGCAGACAAAACAACTGAAGAAGACCTTTCGAAAGCAATCACGAATGCAAAACTCATCCTCGAACCATTTGGCATCATGTCGACTGCATACAGTAGCTATTCCGACACCTCGTCGACACCGGGTCGATATGTATTATTTTGGGAGCTGAAGATGAAAGGCAGCAATGATTTACCAAAACTTGATGCCAGGGTAATGGAACAATGCTGCTGTATAGTGGAAGAATCCTTTGATTTTACGTATAAATCATTTAGGAAAGATGGTGCAATTTCAGCTTTAGAGCTAAGGGTGGTTAAACATGGAAGCTTTGATGAACTCATGGATTTCTATACATCAAAGGGAGCTTCCATTTCTCAATACAAGCCACCTTGTTTCCTTAAATCTGAGGAAGCCATAAAGATATTGAATTCAGGGACGGTGGGGAAGTTTTTCAGCCCCAAAACAATGTCTTAAGCTGCATTGTTTGAGGATTAATCAAACATTGTGGAGGTAATCCTAAAAGCCGAAATTGCAGGCATGGACTTGACAAAGGATCTTTTCATGAAAAGATAATTCACCGAACCTACAGTTTCTAAATTTATGCCATTATATATTATTTTCTCTCTCTTAATATTAGTACGTTTGAGTTTTTCTTTTTATCTGATGGCTACATTAGACTCAAACTATTTCGACACTGAGCTGGATCAAAACTTAAAGGAATAAAAGGCTCTTTTAGTGCCTATTTAATATGGCAAGTAGTTTATGTACTGATTCCCAATATTATTTAATAATAAATAATTAAATATTTTATGAAATAATAAAAGAGAAGATAAATATCAATACAAATTTAAAAAAAAAATGTTTAGAACTATCAACAGTCCATTCCAAACACATTATAGGTTTGGATGGCTCTTTTAAAGATAATACTTAAAACTACCAATAGCCTCTTTTCAACCCATAAATAAAAGAATAATACACTTTAACACACTTGAACCCACGTGCTCTCTCTTATATTAACAATAATACTCATGCACTAAATAGGGTACAATCTCTTAAGTTAAAAAGAATAAATAAAGACTTAATTACAATATAAAAACCTTATAATTCTATTGAAGGTTACTATATTGAAGATTACAACTTTGCCTAGATATCCACAATAAAATATTAACAAAATCAATATTATTTAAAAAATCGAGCCAATCTAATTAATTAAATGAAGACGCCTATGAGTTAAAATGTATCAGCTAGTTTCTAATGTCACGTATATTGTACATGAATTTTATATAGTTTTTAATTCATTAAATAATATATTTTTATAATTTCAAAATATATATTTCTACTAATTAAATGAGGATTAGTCAATTAGTTTTGAAAAAATTAATTGTGAGGATAAAATAAAGTTTGAAAAATAAGAGTGAAGTAAAAGAATACTCACAAACTATTTAGTTTGTTTTATTTTGGTTACTCAGCTATTAATTTTTTTCGTTTTAATCACTCAACTTATTTGAAATTAAATATTTTAATTACTCTTTCATTAGTTGTTTAATAGAAGTCTAATGTGGGCCTTATTTTATTGGCCTAATAAAAAATTTAACCCTCCAATGTTTATGTTTTCTATAAATTTGATCTTAAATCTAAAAATTTCAACAAATTTATTCCTCAATCTTTACAAGATTTGTCATTTTAGTCCTAATTATAAAAATATCTTAAAATTATTAAAATTTAAAATAAAAGTAAATATAAAAATATTTTTAGGATTTGTGTACCCTAAATGACTTTCAATAGTATCTTCCACTTTGGTCTTTCTTCCGTTCAATTGACAAAGTTGAAAATATCAAATGCTACGACATTGACTTGCAATCTCTCTCCAATGCTTGAGCTAGAAATGATAAAGTTACTAGAACACTAGAGTATGAAACTGGTATTATCTTTATAGTAAAAAGTAAGGTTGTTAAAGTTGGTATCCTCAACCCAACTATTTTTCTGGGTTTATAAATTTGTTAATTTGGAGTTTCTTTCTAGGTTTTAAAAAGACATTTGACACAAACAATGTAGAAAAAGGGACTAAATAAAAAAAGATTGAAGCAAGAAAATAACATTAATTTCTAGGTTTTTTTGCACATGTTAGGTGATAAGAAAAAAAAGAATGGTTGATGAGAAAAAATAAATATAAATTTTAAAAATTATAAAAAGTAAATATAATATTATTTTAAATATTTTTAAATATATTTTATAATTTTTAGGATTAGAACTAAAATAAAAATAAATTGTAAACAATGGGGGAAATTTTGTTAAATTTTTTAGATTTAAGATCAAATTGATGAAATGTGTAAATATTGGAAGGCTAAATTTGTCATTAGGCCAATAAAACAAAGTCCACACTCTCATTACTAAATTAAAGGCAATAGTTACTAAAATATTTAATTTCAGTGACTAAATAAAAAAATAATTGAGTGGTCAAAAAGAACAAACTAAGTAGTTGGGTGACTATTATTGTACATTACCTTAAAAATAATAAAAATAAAAAAATAAATTAATACATAAAACTACTAAAATAATATACAAATTAAGAACTGTAAAAGAAAATAAATATAAAAGATATTTGCATTAAATTAATGATTATATTTAATAATAATTATTCAAATTTAATTTTTTTTTCAAAATAAATCCATAAAATACTTTTCTTCCTACACAAAACAAATAATGGATAAAAAAGGAACAAGTTTAAGATTACTAGTCTTGCATAATATAAACAACTTATAAAAAATAAAAAATTAATATCATAATATTATATTCTCTCATCATTAATTAAATTAATATTTTCTCTTTTTGAGTATAACTGTTGTTCGAATATGATTTGATATTATCTTTCCAAAAAATCATGATTTTAATATTCTATTTTTTTATATAATTTTAATTTATTATTACTAATAATTGAATATACCTAATTACAAATAATGATTCGTTAGCTGTTGACTTTGTTTATTATTTTAATTTTAGGAAGTTTATATTCTTTTAATTTAATCTTTTATACAAATTAATAATTTGGGAATGGTTGGGTTCTCTTGCTCTTTTTTTACTAATATTTTTGAGTAACCTTACTTGATTGCCATTAGCCAAGTGATGGAGGGAAGGCCACGTAAGAAGCAATCATTGAAAGAATGTAATATACATTTGTTCAGAATAAGTACAAAATACAATGATTAATTTGCACCATAGTTTATTTCAACTTGGATTAAGATTGAAAGGTAATAACCCATAAGTATTCTTTTAATATTTCTCCCATGCCAATGGGACATATATTATGCATTCTCGGACTCAAATTTGGATAAAGACTTTTAGATTTTAAATTTAAGTTTGATATAAATTTAAATTAAATGTTTTAAAATTTTTATTTAAATTTAAATATATAAGTATTAATATAAAATTATATATATTATTAATAAATATTGTGTATAATGGTAATACATATTATATTTTTAAAAGTATAGTCACGAACTTTGAATATGAAATATAAAATAGACATGAAGAATATTAAAAAAATATTTTTATTATTTTATTATTTTTATAATTTATATTTAAAAATAGTTTATTGTTTTTAAATAAAAAATATAAAAAACAGATTATTAAAATATTAAATTTCATTATTTTATTTTTCTTAAAAATTCTAAATGAAATTATTCAATTCTTTGTAAATATTTTATATATGAATAATACGACTCAATTAAATGTGCATTAATGGTCTTATAATTATAATCAGTCTATATTATATATTATAAACTTTTGAGTAAGTTGATTTCACATTTTAATAGGCACAACTCAATAATGATTAAAATATTTTTATTTTATAAAGTATATTATATACAATTTTTTTAAAAAAATGCTTATAGAAAACAGTGGAAAGGCACCTTACTTTTGATGGATGCAATCTAGATATATTCCAAGTACGAAACAAATTAATTTGTTCTTAAATTTTCTTTTTTCAAGTCCTTTAAGCTTTTCTCTCCGGTTTCTTCTTTATTCTTCTCACTCTCCCCATAACTGTGATGGATGGTGAGACAGACATAAAGGAAATATATGAAAATGTCATGAACATTTTGGAAGATTTAACCAGCAATGCTCATAAACTACAAGAACAAGTGTTGGAGGAGATACTGAAGAGCAATGCAGGAACAGAATATCTAAGCAGATTCTTCCCCAATGGCCAAGCGGACAAGCAAAGCTTCAAAACAAATGTCCCCATTATTACTTACGAAGATATCAAGCCTTACATCGGTCGGATTGCTAATGGAGAGACCCCATCGATCCTTTTGGCTTATCGCATCACCCAGTTCATCCAAAGCACTGGTACTTCTGGGGGGCAGCCGAAATTGATACCTATGACAGCTGAAAGTTTTGAGAAAAGGATATATGAACCTCTTCTGGCTGACCTTGTGATAAAAAGGTAACCACATTTAAATAGATGTCATTACAGTGAAGTTCCGATAGCCGTCGTAATTTGATATTCGATGTAATAACTATTAGATCCACAATCACAATACACGTAATCAAACGAACAACTAATTAATGTTTCCCTTCCTTTTTCTTGGCAGATGTTTTAATGGCTCGGACGAAGGCAAATCATTGTACCTATATATATTTTATCAAACCAGAGATGGAAACTCCATCTGCATTAGTGGCATCACTATACACAACATTCTATTTCAAGACCAAAAGCTTTAAAACGGGCCTGGCGAAGTTTTGCAGAAGTCCTATTGATAAACACATTAATTTACATAAGTTTTGTGTTTAATTTGGTTTATTTCTGAATTAATCCCTGCTTAATTGGTATTTTTATGATTTAATCTTGTCAGGGATGTAATTGGTCAAAAACGAGCAAAAAGGGGCCAAATTGGAAGACAAATCGTTGAGTTGGGGTCAAATCATAAAGATGGGAAGGCCAAGGATTTAACATCAATTTTGACTCTGTAGAAATCTAAAAATAGAAGATATTTTTTTATTTAGTTTTATTATTTATTTATTTTTATTTTTATTTTATTAATTTAGAATAGGCTATTTTTAGTAACCCTATGTATATAAATAGGGGCTTTTAGTTTCCTAAAAAAATCATCTCTTAATTTTGTATTCCTTCTTCTACTTGGAATAGAATTACTCTCTCTCTTGTAGTTCCTTTTTCAATTTGGAGTTGGAATAATATTTCTTTTCTCTTCAATTTGACGTTGCATTTTGTAGCTTTGTCTCCAATTTTTGTTTCTTTTCCAAAATTGGTTCAATTGCTATCCAAGTCCCCTTTCCTTTCCAAAATTCCATCATCCTTCACACCAAGCCAAAACACAATCCACAACCTTCAAGCATGATTAAATTCATGCCACACTAAACCCCTTTCAACTTTAAGCCGGTGTTAACCCCGTCAAAAACCCGTGAGTTACGAACCCGAGCTGTTTAACTCCCAATTTTTGATATTTATTATTTCTCCGGATTAAGAGTATGACTTCGACAATGCACAAAGTCAAGTCAATACTAAGTCAAAAAGGACGTCGTTTGAGTTAGTGTGGCTAGACGTACAGTTGGAATTCCGAAAGGATCGATTGTCTAATTGGTTTTCCGTGAACACATTGGCGTGCCAAGTGGGGATTGTTGTTTGGTTCCGTCAAGGGAAGTAGTAACCGGATTTAAATGTCCCAAAAGTTTGAGGGCATTGGTTCGAGCTAGGCTCTTCTAGAACACAAAGCTACCGGAGTTCTAAATCACGAACGTTTCATAGGTTGTTCGATTGGTAAGGGTTAGTTATAGGACGTTCCATAACTAATTTACACAAGGAAGAGTTGGTGTCCGAGGCGTCCTTGGTAGCTATAACTAGCTTATCGGAAAAGAGGAGTTCACCTAATTTCGAGGATTGGGTCAAAGACGGAAAAACCCGTGCTTAAGGCTGAGCTAAGTTTAATTGATTTTTCTTCAGATTACTTCATTGTTTTTTTATTTCATCTTTTACTTTTTACGTTTTTTTGTGTTTATTTCAGGTCTCATATTTTATCCCCCAAAACATCGAGGGCACGACAACCGCTCAGACATAAATCTGGTCGAGAGATAAATAATTTTCAGTAAACCAGTCTCTGTGGGATCGACTCTACTCCCTATACTGCTTTAATTTGCAAATTAGGTGTAGGTTTATATTGGTAGAGTCGACAGCCATCAGTTTTGGCGCCGTTTCTTTTCCAAAATTGGTTCAATTGCTATCCAACTCCCCTTCCATTCCAATTTCCATCACCTTTCACATATGTTACAAGCCCAATTTGCCTGGCCCGTTTTATAACCCCAACCCAATACAACTCCATTACACCCAAAACTAAACTAAAACAAGCCTACTACCCAGTTACAAGCCCAAAACAAATAAACCCTAGCCCATTCCTAACATTTTCAGAAAACAAAAAAAAACCCTAGCCCCTATTTCCCTTCGGCGCCGAACCTAGCCCCGAGACCTCTATCACCGCCACTGGTAGCCACCTGCTCCATCGCCAACTGCTTCTGCAAAGAAAAGACAGGATTAAATGCGAAAATAGTGAAGAAAACAGGGAATGTTGTAAATTTGGATATATATAGCCAAAGAGAAAATGTAACTTTTTTTTTCACGGAGACAAACAAATAAAAGCAGGAATCAAAATATTTCAAAAAAAAAGGGTTATTTCTTCATTCTGTTGACAGATTTTCCTTATCTTGCAAGTCGATCCAACGCACGCACACACAATACATATACATATTCAAAAAGAAAAGGGGTACCTTTACCTTCTCGAAGATCGGAGAAGTCAGAACCGAACGGTTCCCATGGTTCGATCTGGTCTCCTAGGTCTCCTTTTGCTTACTTGGAACTCAAATATGGAGTGAGGGGGACGAGAAGAATCGATTCAGGGTTTCTTTGCACCTCCAGCCGCCGTGCACGGCAAACGCTGGCAACGGACGGGCACCAATCCAGCGACCAAAAATCGCCCAGGCCGGAGAGACTCACCTCTCACTTTCTTTTTTTTTTTCCTCTGCACTGACAAAATGATAATTTCACAAAAAAAATTTTGCTTTTATAGCCCCTTGGTACGGCGTCGTTTTGGGGCAAACATTCAATACCCAAAACGGCATCGTTTAATCACCTGACCCGGACTTCGACCCGAAAACCGCCTAGGATCCACGTGTTTTTGGACTGAGGGTCTATTTGCGCCCTCAGTCCCTCCGCTTTTGAGGCCGTTTTCGATGTAGTCCCATTTTTTTTATTTTTTAATTTTGCCCCTGGAATTTCATTATTGTTTCATCTGGGTCCCTGATCGAACGGTGCGTTTTGGATGGACGGGTTTATTTCCCATTTGGTCCTCCTTACTTATTCGCGCACTTGCCTGGGTCCCTATTTTAACCCCAGCAGTTTATTTTATTTGTAAATTATCCTCCTTATTTTAATTTGATTTCAATTAGGTTTTGTTTAGATTCATTTTTGTAGTTTTCTCTATTATTCGTGTTTATTGATATTGATTGTATCATTTGCATCACTTTGTTTATTTATTCGTTGTAGTCTGATTAATTGTAATTTCACCTTTTATATATTGTTCTTTGTTTTATGCATTATTATATATATGTATATATATATACCTTAAAAATGAAATTAACTTTATTCTATATATTATTAGTATTATATTATTCATACATATAACCCTTTTTATATTTTAAATACCTATACTTGTTGATTAAAAAGAAATCACATGTTTTGTACATTATTTAAATTATTATTATACGTATACGTAAACATTGGTGTATACATCACTAAGCTCATGTATATTATACCTATATTTTTTTATATATAAATATGTTTCTAAGTCCATTGTATAACTTATAATAAAACTAATTAAATTTTGTATGCGTATTCCTTTCATTCTAAATTTATTTACATATATATACATCTATAATTTGTAAATCTAATATGTTCTTAAAATTATTATATATACTTTTATTATCTTTGCATATTTTTTAATTTTCCTTTATTACATATAAGTTGTCAATTTTAAATCAATATTCTTTAACACTTCGTATATCATTCGATTTAAATATGCATTCTATAACATCTATTTTAATGGTCACATGTATACCTTTATTTTATTTCTGTAAAAAGTTTTCAGTTTAACAATTCATATAATATATATTATGTGTTCATCCTTTTAAATTTGTCTTATATATATATATATATATTTCTTTAACTTTCATTTTGTTTTGCATTTTTGCATTTGAATGTGTAGTATTAGGGTATATATATTATTGTGGTATATTATTTTCGTTTTGTATTGCCATCATATTGATTATTCTTCATCCATGATTAGGAAATTGATAATATTTTTAGGTTGGTGGAATTTGATTGTTATCTTGTTAGTTAATTAAACGAATTATATTATCTCCATTCATCCATCGTAGTATCTCCTACATGTATATTATCTCGTGTTTTTATTTCCTTTTCGGTTAACAAATATCACTTTATAATTTCTAACTCTTTAAAATTAATTATTCCATTTTATTTTAAGTCAAATTAGTGCATTTTAAGCCGGTTTTATTTGTTTAAAAATTCCTTAAAATGAAGGCAATATTCGATGTTTGGCAATTCAGAGAATCGTGCCCTACCGTGCTGGGTTGCAATTTCCTGTTTGTTCGAAACGATTGAATATCCCTTCAGTATTTCACTCATGTCTTTAAAAATTTTCTTTAGAACAAAGGAAATGTTCGATGCTTGGCAATTCGAAGAATTGTGCCCTATCGTGCTGAGTTACAATTTTCTGTTTGTTCAAAATAATCGGACGTCCCTTTTGAATTTCACTCATATTTTTTAAATCCTAAAACAAAGCAATGTTCAATGTTTAGAAGTTTGAAGAATCGTGCCCTACCGTGCTGGGTTTCATTTTTTCGTTGGACTAAATAATTGGACAACCTTTTGTCATTTTTGGGGTACAAATTTTGGAAGCCAAGATTTATCGTGTTCTCAAGGGAATAAAGTATCGTGTCCTATCGTGTTGGATATGATGCTACATTCCTTCGAGACAAGAGAATTTTGACGACCAACTTGAGCTATTCAAATTTTTTAAAAGAATCATATTTCAAAATAGTTTCCAACCTCAGACATAAGGACAGTACTTAATCAATTTGGTACCAATTCTGGGCATAGTGAGGGTGCTAATCCTTCCTCATACGTAATCGGATCCCGAACCCGTTTTCTCAAAGTTATGTAGGCCAAAATTGACTTAAATGGAATAAAATGTTTTATCAGGTGAGCCAATCACAGCTAAACAAAAGATTGGTGGCGACTCCATGTTTTGTTTTCAAAAAGTCGATCCCCGTTTTCAAAAATGGTTTCGACAACATAAATTTATCATCTTCCACTTTCAAGAATGAATAAATCCATGCTCCACTAAATTCCATCTTAGCTTTAGGCCTGTGTTCTTTTCGATCGAGAATTGTGAGATTTGTACTCGCGCCTAAAATTCTTCCAATCGGTATTCACCTTTTTCCTAAGTATCGGGATAGACCAATCATCTTTTAAAGTTGAATTCGATTTCAAGTCAAAGTGCACGTTGGGTTGGAGTCGTGTTGGCTTACAGTTGGAAATTCGATTCGGCCGTGCTATATTCGGATTTTCGAGAACAAATCGAGGAAGAAGTGATCGGGTTTAAACGACCCACGTGGTTGAGGCCGTTGCTTCGAGTTGGGTTCTTCAGAATGCAAGGCTGTCGGAATCTTGAATCGGGAACACGTGTATCTCGGTTAGATAATCGGTAAGGGTTAGTTTGCAGGTCGTACCAAAACCAGCTACTAGAGGAAGAATTGGTGGTTAGGACGTTCTTAACTGCTATAACTAGCTTATCGATCGGAGGAGAAAATTAATTTTTGAGGATCGATTCTCAACACAAAATTGACCGAGTCTAAGGCTAAGGCTCATTACATTTGACTGCAAATTCCAATTTTATTTCTGATTTATTTAATTATTTATCTTAGCAGTTTTAATTATTTAATTTCTAATCAATTTCAAAATCTCCCACTTTACTTATTTATTTGCTTCTTTTTCAGCTGGTACGTTTTGAGTTATGGGCACGACTCTAGCCACGACCCTTGATACGACATCCTATTCATAAGCCAGATTCGAAAGTTGATTATCGCATCCAGTCCCTGTAGACTCGACCCCACTACCACTCTACTACTAATTAGAGCTATTTTGTAGGAATTATTTTTGGTGGATTCGACGCCCATCAAATTTTGAATCCTTGGCCTTCCCATCTTTATGATTTGGCCCCAACTAAACGATTTGTCTTCCAATTTGGCCTCTTTTTGCTCATTTTTGACCAATTACATCCCTGACAAGATTAAATCATAAAAATACCAATTAAGCAGGGATTAATTCAGAAATAAACCAAATTAAACACAAGAATTATGTAAATTAATGTGTTTATCACCTATTGAGACCATATTATGTTCAGACAACAAGCAAAGTATTTTCTGCCAATTGCTTACTGGTTTACTGCAACGCGATGAGGTCTACGGATGGGTTCAAGCTTTGCATCAGTTTTGCCAAGGAACATCAAATTCTTAGATGATTATTGGAAAGAATTATGTTCCAACATTAGAACAGGTTATCTCAGTGATTGGATTACCAATGCTGGTTGCAAAAATGCTATGTCATTGATCTTTACTAGGCCAAACCCTATAATGGCTGATTTGATTCAAAAAATATGTGAAGATAAATCATGGCAAGGGATCATTAAGAAACTTTGGCCTAAAATCAAATATATTAGTTTTATCTGTACAAGTAGCATGCGCCAATATATTCCATTACTTGAATTTTTTGGATGAGGGATCCCTTTAATTTCACCAAATTATAGTTCTTCGGAAGCTTGTTTCGGGATCAATTTAAAACCCCTAAGCAAGCCCTTTGATGTCTCTTACACCTTTCTCCCAAATATGGCCTAATTTGAATTTCTCTCTATGAATAAAGATGGTGGAGGAAAGGCTCAAGAAACTAGGACAATTGACAAACTGTTGGTGTTATGAACAAGGAACTGCCTTAGAACACAGGGGCTTGCATAGCAAGGCTCGTGACTTACTGAAAAAACAAACAGAATTTGAAGTAGAATTGAAAATAGAAGCAAAGAAAAATGGAGAGTATATTGAATAAAAATGATGATAATTTCATTACGATTGAATAATGGCATAATGCCAATACAAATATCAAACATTTTTCTGATCAAAGTAAGGCTAACATCACCTAAACATTACCTAACTCTACTAATTACATTGAAAATTGAAAGACTAAACTTGTACACTTGGTAAAGCTATTTTATCAGCTCAAATGTCAACAAAATACAATCAAGTACATAAGCAACTTGGTTTTAACTCAACTAAGTTACAAAACATCATCTGAAGTAACAAAACAAACTAAAATGGACAGCAGCATTGAGCTTCAGCTGCTGCACGCATGGCTGAAGTGCATGTGCTGCTCATTGGCTGCATGTATTGCATGGAGACTAACTTCAACACTCCTCCTGGTTTCCATGCTGTAAACTCCCATTTGCTCTCTCAGTTTAATAAACCTTGACACACTAAGGGGCTTTGTCAAGATGTCAGCAACTTGATCCTCAGAATTGCAATAAATCAACTCCATTTCCTTTGCTTTCTCCATTTCTCTAACAACATGAAGTTTAATGCTGAAGTGTTTTGTCCTTCCATGGAAACCGAATTCTTTGCAATTGCAACAGCAGATTGATTATCACATTTTATCTCTGTTGCTCCCTCTTAGTGTATGTTCAGATTAGCTAAAATTTTCCTTAACCATACAACTTGATTCATAGCTCCAGCAGCTGCTACATATTCAGCTCCAGTAGTTGCTACATATTCAGCTTCATTGGCAACTACATTTTGCTTCTTCGAACTCCAACAAAAAATAGTTGAGCCAAGGGTGAAGACATACCTTGAGGTGTTCTTCATATCATCCATCGAGCCAGCCCAGTCACTATCAGTATAACCAACCAATCTTAGGCTTCCAGCCTTCCTATATAACATTCCATAACTCAGAGTACCTTTGATGTACCTAAGAACTCTCTTGGTAGCTTTGAAATGACTCGTATTGCAACAATGCATGAATCTTGAGAGTAAACTCACAACAAACACTATGTTTGGCCTAGTGGGAGTCAAATATAACAAGCAATCAACTAGGCTTCTATAGGTTGATTCACATACCTCTCACTAGCATCTTGCTTGTTAAAGGACCCAAGATCCTATAACCCTTCTTGACTGTGCTATAGCCTACCAGAATACCAGGTTAAGCCTTTTTGGCCAACTTGTCTCTCTTCACTGCTGGGACATGTGCATAGCAAATGCAACCAAAGACCCTCAAGTGAGCCAATGATGGTTTGAACCCGAACCAGGTCTTAAATTGTGCTTTGTGAGCCAAAAATTTGGTTGGGAGTCTGTTTTGAAGATACACAACAATGTTTACTGCTTCAGCCCATAAAGTTTTGGGTAAATTCTTCTCGAACAGTAGACATCTGGCTACATCCATTAAGCTTCTATTCTTCTTTTCACTAGCACCATTCTGTTGAGGTGTATAGGTGTTAGTAAGCTGATGTTTAATGCCTTGTTCATCACAAAAGACTTGAAACTGAGCTAAGGTGTGCTCAGTTCCATTATCAGACCTTAAGGTCTTGAGCTTCCAACCTGCTTCAGTCTCAGCAGCTACCTTGAACTTCCAAAACACTAGGGTCACTTCTGATTTGTACTTCAAGAAATAAATCCAGTAAAATCTTGAGTAATCATCAATAAATAGAATGAAATACCTACTTCCATTCAGTGACTGAGTTTTCATAGGGCCACACACATCAGTGTGCACAAGCTGCAGCCTTTCTAAAGCTCTCCAGGCTTGTTTGAAGGAAATGGCAATCTAGCCTGTTTTCTTGTAACCTCTTCTTTCTCAACCAAGTTAGTGAAACTTTTAGCCAAATCCTCTTTAACCATCTGAGCCATCGATCTGTAGTTGGCATGAAAAAGTCTTTGATGCCAAAGCTTGGATTCATCTGAAGAAACAATGTAGGCACTATCTAGGCCTTTGTTCCAGTCCACAACAAAACTCTTGTATGTCATGGCTACTGTCATGAGCTTAAATCGTGTTGGATCACTAATGTGGCACTCATTGCCTTTGAACACCATAGTATAACCCTTCTCAAGAAACTGAGCTATGCTGAGCAGATTTCTATCAATGTCAGGCACTAGCAACACATTTTAAATAAGCTTGTTACCTGTAGGATGTATATTAGCACATCTCATTTTCCTTCTGCCTTGATGAAGTGGCCATTACCAACTTTTACTTTGGTTTTGTAGCTTCTATCTAATGACTTAAAGATCGCAACATCTGGTGTCATATGATTGGTGCAACCACTGTCTAAGAGCCATCCATTTGTGACCTTCTCTTGAGCAGCTGAGCATGAAAAAGCAAAAACTTGCTCCTCATGGTCACTGTCTTCCTTTGTTACTCGGGCTTCAGCCTTTGGCTGTTGTGGCTGACCCTACCTAGTTTTGCCCTTGTTTTTGCAAACCTTTTCAACATGGCCCATCTTTTTGCAATATTGGCACTGCACATCTGGCCTAAACCAGCAGTTGGCCTCTGGATGACCAGGCCTTTTGCAATGTTTGCAGGGTTGGTCCCTTCTTATTAGAGTATCTGGCTTAGACTTGTCCCTTCAAGTCTTTTTGCCTTTGTAGGCAGTGCTACTTGAGACAAGTTTAGTTTTGGTTTGGAAGGCACCTTCTTGGTGCTCCTCCAGTCTGCTGGCTATTCTTTGCTTTTGTGCATAAAGAGCATTGATCAACTCTATCAATGAGATGCTGATCAGGTCCCTTGAGTCTTCAAGGGAAGATATTTTTACCTCATACCTCTCAGGTAAGGTTGAGATCTTCTACACTATCCTGGCTTCATCGAACTGCTCTCTAAGGAGCCTTATGCTATTTACCACAGCCATAATTCTGTCTGAATACTGCTTGACAGTTTCTTCTTCTTTCATTTCAAATTCTCGAAGCCCATTTTCAAGTTCAATAGCTGTTGCTGCTTTGTCCTCTCTGTCCCTTGAAACTCCTTCTTCAATCTATCCCAGGCCTGCTTTAGTGTCTCACAGGCCATGATCCTTGTGAAGATCACATCTGACACACAATTATGGATGCAAGACATGGCTTTATGCCTCTTAGTCCTTTCATCAGCATGTTGCCTGATTTGAGCCACTGTTGGGTTGGCTCTGGGTGTGCTGGTTCAACATCTGAGTTGACCATCTCCAATAGGTCGAATGCCTACAGGTAGGTCTTCATTTTGACTACCCATATGTGATAGCCCTCTCCATTGAAGACTAGTGGTGCAACTGGTGAGAAGCCTGATGAAGCCATTTGATTTTGTAGCTCAACTAGAACAGGTCCACTGAGATTACAGCTCTAGATACCAATTGTTGGTGTTATGAACAAGGAACTGCCTTAGAACACAGAGGCTTGCACAGCAAGGCTTGTGACTTGCTGAAGAAACAAACAGAATTCGAAGCAAAATTGTAAATAAGAGCAAAGAAAAATGGAGAGTATATTGAAAGAAAATGATGATAATTTCATTAAGATTGAATAATGGCATAATGCCAATATAAGTATCAAACATTTTTCTGATCAAAGTAAGGCTAACATCACCTAAACATTACCTAACTCCACTAATTACATTAAAAATTGAAAGACTAAACTTGTACACTTGGTAAAGTTGATTTATCAGCTCAAATGTCAACAAAATACAATCAAGTACATCAGCAACTTGGTTCTAACTCAACTAAGTTACAAAACATCATTTAAAGTAACAAAACAAACTGAAATGGATAGTAGCATTGAGCTTCAGCTGCTGCACGCATGGCTCGAGTGCATATGTTGCTCCTTGGCTACATGTATTGCATGGAGACCAACTTCAACACAAAGCGGTCGATCTTGTGAATGTGAAGCTTGATCAATATTACGAAGTTGTCGTCACAACTTTGACAGGTAAGGTTTCTTCAACTCGGCATCAAAGCTACAAGTTGTATACACCTAAATGTGTTGTAATCATCTTTTTCAGGTCTATATCGGTACAGAATCGGATATGTTCTCAAGGTGACTGGATTCTATAATAAATCTCCACAGTTTCAATTTGTTGAACGACAAAATGTGGTTTTGAGTATTGATTTGGACAAAACAACTGAAGAAGACCTTTCGAAAGTAATCATGAAAGCAAAACTTGTCCTTGAACCACTCGGCATCGTGTTAACCATACTATTATAAAATTACACCTGAAAACACACCTTAGGATAGCAACCTAAAATATTAATAAAATAAAAAACCTTCAAGACCACAGAGGCAGGAGCGAAGCCAGAAAAATTTTTTTGGGGGGCCGAATGAAATTTTAATTTTTATAGTCTATATATTTATAATTTTTAAAGGATTAAATTAATTTTTTATAATTTTAGGGGGGCCAAAGTACAATTTTACCTTTACTAATTTAAAATTTTAAAAAAATCTAAAGGGCCTAAATGAAAATTTCCCATTTTAGGGGGGGCCGGGGCCATGCTTGCCCCCCTGGTTTCGCCCTTGCACAGAGGATTAAGTAAGCATCACGTGCACCTCCCATAGAAACAAATCTAGCTTCTCATCCATCAAAAAAAAAGTATAGTTCCCATAAAACTAAGAGACAATACATAATAAAACAAGGAGCTCACTTTTCTTGTTTTGGATTTGGGAATTAAATCTGATAATGAACCTTCATTAAGTTTTATTAATACAAAAGAGACAACACATAATACACAATTAAACAAGAGCTAATTGAATTTAAAGCAACATGACCATCACTAAAAGACAACGACAATGGACGCATACACAAACACAATCCCAGTGACACTAGACAACTCTAAAACTCCAGCACATGCCAAGAGATTGAAGAGCAGCATAAAACAACACACTGACAAGTAATTATTTATTTTGCAAATGAGCTGACAACTTGAGGATAAGAGAATAATCTTCTGAATGTCACTTTTCAAAAGTGAGTTCATGTTCATTTGAACCTTAAATTCTTGATCAAATTGGGATTGAATCTATCAGCAAAGCAGTGATGCTAGTTTTTGCTGACTCCCCAACTTGCGTATAAGCATCTTCGCCCGTGTAAAGGAGATCAATGACCCTTGCAAGGTTTAGAATTCGATTAAGAGCCGATGTTGGTGCTGCTGTTGGTTTCAAAAATTCTTCATTTATATCCTTCCAAGCATTGTTTATTTGCTTGTATAACTCATCGTATGCCTCTTGCATTGACACCCCATATTGTTCCATGTAACACTCCGCTGCTGAGGAAACATGTCCTCTCTCTCGCTCAACCTACAATAAACATAAATTAATTTGAGCTAATGTAGAGCTGTGTCAGATAATAAAAATAAACAAATAATTTATTATACCTTGTGGTCAACAATATCACTCATCAGCCTACAGATAGTGCTTGAAGCTCTGACAATCTTAGGGTCATTAAATGCCCAATTGAATGTCTCTTTTGTTATGCTATCTTCCATGCCAACAAAAGATGACATCGTAAGATTCCAATAACCACAAGAGAGTAATGCAATCGGCATATACTCCTCCATTGTTGGTATGTAATTTTCATGCAACCATTTGGCCTCAACATAGTAAACTTGAGATTGTCGTTTCATCTATTAACAAACAAAGTAACAAAAAGTTAGCAAAAACCAACCAATGTAGCTGATTAACATTCCAAAATAAGAATTTTTTTCAAGAAAAAAAAGAGTAAAAATCAGATATACTGCTTCTATTGCGACTTGGACGCGATATGATTTTCCTTCTTTGGACATCAAATCTTCCATATCTTTATAAACCTTTAAGGTTTCACTATACCACAATTTCATGTAGTCTGGAAGTTGATCAATGCAGTTGGTATCCCACCTACAATATATCAATATATCATCCATTCAAATGGTCAATTCTCTCTATTATTCAATTCAATAAAAAGCATTTACTTCTAATGATTTGAAGTAAAAGTGGATATATGTTTTATACGACCTTTGGATTGCTTTTGTAAAGATTTCAAGTTCTTCATATGTGCCATATGCATCATAAATATCATCCAAAATTGATATGAGGCATATCACTTTGGTCACAAAAGTTCTAGCAATCGCGTAGTGGGGTTCAAAGTATACACCCAACATCCAAAAATAACATTCCACAAATCTATCCCTTATAAAAGGAAAATTGGTCGCAACATCTAAATCTTTCCACCACCTAAAACAAGAAGAAGAAATTATGATATATATATATATATTAGTAGATATGTGTATTGGCTAGGCTATGAATAAGAGTTTTATTCATAGCTCGGCAAGCTCTTGCGAAGGGGTCGCTTTAGAACATTAGCAATTTGTGTGGAGAGAGGATAGTCTACTGTAGTTTCTGCCAACTTCAGATGAAATGTAGTGAAGGAAAGGGCTTCTTCTAATATATTTTCTCCATGTAGTTGAAAGTGTGCAGCTTCATACAATTCTAGCATGCCTTTCACATCACCAATTAAAGATTCTTTGAAATTTCCATTCTCATCTTTGAATTTGTTAAATGTCGCTGCTTAATCATCAAACAATTTTGAGACGTTATTTTCTAAGTTCCACTTTGTAAATTTAAAATATATTTATGGAAGGATTCGGATTTCAAAATGTAATCACCTTTTAATTCAATTATAATTTTATTAAAAGGATTTTACAAATTTGTATTCAATAATAAAATTGGTTTGTTCAAGATTACAGTAACTTAAAATCTAATGTTTAGTTTGCTTAGTTCACTTAGTTCATACAATTTAATATTTAAAATATCAAGTTCAGTTAAAATGGTGAGTACTCTAATTTTGGACTGAAATAGTTCAATCCATCGTACTGGTTAAATCAATTGATTATATTAAAAAATTTAATATAAAATAAGTATTAAATATAATAAATATTAAATAAAATATATATTTGATTAAGGACAATTGACCCGTCTGTCCGCTATGGGTAAATTAAAAAACTCCACAGTGTGGTCAGACAGCTGCCATGTCTTTATACTATATTCAAAACTAAAAATTAATTAAAGGTTGAAAGTTAAAATCTAATCACATATATTAATTTTTTGGTTAAAATATGTCATAAGTTCTTATACTTTTCATGAATCTCTAATTTAGTCTCTATCCTTTTATTTTTAAGAATTTAATTTCTCTACTTTTTATATTTTAATATTTTAGGTCCAATTGTTGATACTATTAAAATTCTTTTTGTTAAATTTAAGTTTATTACTATGTCATTTTTTTACTTAACTACCAAGTGAGAAATTTTTATTATTTTATTAAAATTTTACTACGTCAGGTTTTTTTTTGTTAAATTGAAGTTTATTATTTTGTTAAATGTCACACTTAAAAATTTAACCACAAAAAGTTAACAATGTTAACAATTGGACTTAAATTTTGAAATTTAAAAAGTACAAGAACTAAATTCATAGAAAATAAAAGTACAGAGACTAAATTCTAAATTTATAAAGAGTATAGAGACTTATGGAAAGTTTTAACCTCTTTTTTATTGAAATTTTAAAGATTTTAAGAATTTTCTTGTTGATTTTTTATGATTAGAAAATCATGATAATTCTGGATTGAACCAACTACATATTCTTAGACCAATAGGTCCCACAGACTAGTGTGGTTCGGTTTTTCAACGGTCCTTAAATTGTGGTATCTAGCGTGTCTAAAAATTTAAATGGTTTAAATATGCTAAAAGGTCTATGTATTTTTTTGAAATTTAAAATTTAGTCCATGCATTATAATTTTAAGAAATTGAATCCCTTAATTTTTTTATTTAAAAATCTTGGTGCTTCTATCTAATTTTTTCATTAAAGTATCAAAGGTAAAATAATATTTTTAGCCCTCAATATTTATAGTATTTTTAGGATTAAAAAATGGTTATTTCACTTTTGACGCTGTTAACTTTCACAACAAAAATAGATGGATTTAAAAAAACAAGGATTTAAGGTCTCAAAATTAAAATATAGAGACTAAAATTTAGGTTTTAAAAGAATACAATAACCTTTAACATATTTAAACCAATTTAAATTCCATAACCTTTTTTGTTACCAGATTTGCTTTTAAAAAACTAAGACATACCACAATCAACATCGAAACCATGCTCTCTTAGCAGGCGAAACCGAACAGCAGTAGTGTAAAGATCATCACCATCTATCTCAATATGATTGCAATGATGATGGTATATAATTTCCAAGGCCTCTTCTATCTCTTTCTCGAAATGGTAAGGCACACCTAAGCGTTGGACTGCATCAATTATATGCAACTTTTGGGACGATTTATCCATATTTGCCACTAACATTCTCCTCACTTCTTGCTTCAATTCTTCGTACTCTTGTTGAGTTCCAGCATCCATTTGCTATTCAAATGTAAAGCTTTATATTAATTTTAAATTATTCACATGCATGTATCCGACACATTGAAATGAGAACAGATGTATGTCTCTTCAATTACGAAAAAAGTTTTGAAAATTAGAATACATTTGTATGAAATACATATTAGCACTTACATCAAATCTAAATAATAATGTCACACAAACACAAATTAAAAGTGATTATCATACGCCCGAATATACCATTTGAGAAGGAGAAGAGAGGAAAATGTCCCCCCAAAAGCTAGGTTTAAATTTGGACAAATGACGATTTTCCTTGGAGGTGTTACTATGCTGAGATGGAACAAGATTTGTAGAAATTGGAGAAGACATTTTGTTTAGTATGGTAAAAGCTGTTTTTTGTTTTGTGTGATCCAAATGCTTTTATGAGTAGCTTGTATTTATAGGCACCATCCTTTGAGTTTTCTCACCTTACTGCATACTGATTTTAGATTTATTTCTCAGCATGTGCAGATGACTTGTTGATTTTATTTTCCAAGTTAGATAACTTGTTTGTTTTGGTTCTACGTAATAGTCTTTTACATTATTTATTACGAAGTCGGACTTACTAAGTACAATGAAAAAGTTGTCAAATCTACCAATATTAATAAATTTATATAAGTTTAATTTAATATTTATTTAAAAGTTTTTGAATTTTCTTCATCTGCTTTTATTCAACATTATGATGTAATTTGTTTATTGTATGTAAAACTTATGCACCATCACTTTATTTAAATATAATATCTTTTAAGGGAAATAAAAGACTATGTTTTACTAACTTTGAAAACTAATATCACATACGATATCATCTCTAATTTAAATGAACTTTAATTAAAATAATTAAAAAATTGGGGGAAATGTTGAAACTATATGCTAGAAAAAACATAAAAAAAATAAATAATATTTGAAAATACTTAAATCATTAATTAAAAATAAAAATAAAAACTGATAAACATCGTAAGTACAAATTCAAAAAAAAACCTAAAATCAACAATTAAAAATCTAGAAAAAAATATACTAGTAAAAAATCAAATTTTGAAAAATTATATCCACCATTAGTGGTTTTATCAAATTCTGAAATTTGATTAAAAATTTAAAAATAGAATTAGAAAAAGAATAAAAAAATTCACTACATAAAAATAAAACGTGATTTGAAAGCAAAAAAATAGAAGACGACTAAATTTAAAAAAAAAAACTAAAATGATTTAATGTTATAAAAGAAGAAAACATGTTTCTTTATTTATTAATTCTTTAATTTGTTAAGTGATTAAGTTAAAGTTAAATTAAGTTAAAGAAGATATTTAATATGGATGTATGTATAATAACTTTTACACTTTTAAATGTTGATGACGTGACATTTTATTATTGGTGTCTAAAAACTATATATTTTAGGATCATCCTAATATAATTTATTCTTATTTTCTTTTATTTAAACTAGGTTAAAGTATCTAGAGGTTCTTGTATTATAGGAATTAGGTCAAATTAGTTCTTTTATTATTAAATAGATCAATTTAATCCTATACTATTAAAAAGAACCAATTTAATCTCTATATTAAGTTTTTGAATTGTCCTGCTAAGTGCCAATCAAAGTGGCCACTTCTATCATCCCTGTGACAGTTCATTAACTTGTCATATTTTGAGTTGGAAATTTATTGAAACAAAATCTTTGAACTTTGAATTGTGCTGATATTTTGAATGTACGAAAGCTCAACTTTGAAGACTAATCCATTTCAAGCAATTAGTTTTGGAGATTGGATTTGTTCAGATCAAACAATTAAACCCCTCGGATTGTGGATAATTGATCGAGATTGATTTGACTACTTCTTTTAAGAATGAAGCTCCAACTGTCATTTTACATTGGTCTTTATTAGCATATTGCTTCTACTATTTTATAGTTGCTATTACTGAAGGGTTGAATTGTAATAGATTGCTAGTATCTTACTGTAGCGACCTAATTTTAAGTGTTGTCGAAAAATGCAGTTTTGAAACCGTATTTGCATAAACCGAGTCTATGAGGATGACATATAAAGTTTAAAGAAGTTATTGTGAAAATATATTGAAGATCGGTTAAGAAATTTAACCGAAAAATAATTAATTACTGCTCATGGACTAAATTATAAATGTCCAATGTTGTTGAGTTTTAATTTAGAAAGTACTTAAGGACCTAGTTAGCAATAATCTAAAAGTCCTAAATGCTTATCTAACCATTAAATTGAATTGAAATAGTAAAAATTCACGAAAATCCACTTGCTTTTAGTTAATGAAATTAATTAACTAGTAAACTAGATTAATGATTAATAAAGTTGGGCAAGTGAGATTTTTTATTAGAGTGAAGGAGATGGGATTGTCAGAATCGCTTGATGATACCGAAGGGAGAAGTAGAGAGAGGGAAAGGGTGAGGATGGAATCAAAATAAGAAAATGAGGATGAGACTGTAGTTAAGTCGGGATCGGTGCTAAGAACGAGGCTAAAAAAATCATCAGAGGGGAGAATAAATAGGGTTGACGAAGTAATTAATGTAATATTCCTCGAGAAAGAAAATGATGATGATGGACGTCAGAGAACGTGGGAAAATGAAGCAAATGGGGAAGAGGAACAATTGTATGGGTTTGGGGCTAGCAACAATGTGGGGGAAGAGGAAGATAATAGATGTTGTTATTAGGTTAGAGAAGATGTTATTAATATGGGCCTAGTGTCATGGGCTGTAATTCAAAGCCCGTGACCATCACACCAAATGTATCCGATGGAGGTCTATTGCGTAAATGGGGATCATTTGGCCTACAAGAACTGGCCCGATTCGGTAAATTGTTGGAGAGGCCTGTCAGATTGAAGCCTAGTTGGCTCGATAATGAAGATATGACAACTTAGGCTATTTTGGTAACTAATCTTAGAAGATATATGGAATCCTATCTTGTAAAAATTAGATTAGATTTGATATGGCATATCTTGTAAATCCCATGATTTAAAGGATAAGATGAATCTCGTCTGTCTATGTATTGTAATCTTAACCGTTGATTTTTAGGGAGCTCAACTATAAATAGAGAGACTCCCCTCATTTGTACTCATTCTATCCAATGTAACTTGAATTCTTAAGAGTAATAGAATTCTGAGAGCATTTACTCAAACACCTTGTGTCCGTTCTTTTCTGTGGCTTTCGGTTGTTCTTTGTGGCTTCTTTTGGCATAGTTTGCTTTTGTTATATAAATTGGTGCCTTGGAGGAGTTCTAAAAGAATCATTACTTGAGTAAAGGTTGACTTAGGCGAGTTTGGACGAACGGATCGCTTAAGGCCTCACGAATCACGAGACGAAAGATCTAGCCCCGTGACACAAGTAGCTATCAATTTAAACATGCAGGATAAGGCTGGGGGCAGGAAATCCGAAGCGTAAATGGAGCGAACACAGGTCTAGACTTTCAGAGACCCACACATTGAAAGCGAAAGGGAGCCCAAGATTAAATCTTTCAATTGATCAATTCGAGAAAATGGATTTGGGAGAAGAGAATAGAGAAGATAGGGTAAAATTAGGCGAGGATTTACCAAATCAAATAAAGAAGAAGAAAAAAACACGGAATAGAAAAAATTGTTCCATGTGTAAAATTCAGGATTGTATCCTCATAGTAACGGAGAAAAAGAAAAGAGATTGGGCATTAAGGAGAGAAAAAGGGAAAGGAACATCAGAGAGAGAGGAGGCGGTTGTAAATGCTTCTCTTTCCAATTCAGACATCAACAATAGAAGAAAATTGATCCTCGGGGAAGCGAAGAAAGCTTGGGATGTTGGAAAAAAAAGTTGGGATTTAGCATAAGAGGGGACGAACGTGAAATTGAAGATGAAATATTAAGGTTGGAAGGGCTGTAGCATAAGGGAACGAAGGAATTCAAAGGCTGTACAGAATCTAAACAGGTGCGGTTTTTGTATGGGTCATCTTGGTCATTTTAGTAGCTTTGTAGTGGGACGAGTAGGTATGAGAATCGTATCTTGGAACATTAGAGGTATGGGCTCGGAAGCTAAGATATCATATGTTAGAAGAGTTTTATGCAAGGCTAAGGCGAATATGTGCTTTATTTAGGAAATGAAAGTAAAAAACAATTACTATTGACATAATAAGGAAAATACGGATTAACAATAACTTTAATTATAGATTTTCGGTAGCTAACAGGCGTTCGGAGGTATGGTTACGATTTGGGATAGAGGTAATTTTCAAGTGGATAAAGATCTCTGTGAAGAAAGGTTTATAGTAGTAGTAGGGAAATGGTTGGCTAAAGGAATAGAAGTAGTGCTGATTAACGTTTATGCACCTAATACAATTTCGGAGCAAAATATATTATGGGCGAATCTCTTAGCCTTAAAGAATTCGTTTACTTGTTCATGGATCATTGGTGGCGATTTCAATGTAGTGAGGAATAGAAGCGAAAGAAGCAATTGTGTAGGGTTGATGAATGGGTCAAAGGAATTCAACAGCTTCATTGATAACTTGAAGAAAATATAAAAATGAAAAAGTATCCTATTAGCTTTTTCAAATTATCATCTTTTGCATTCTTGTCAACTTGAAGAACCGTATAATAATCTAAACCCATCTCTAAGCATAAAATTTATTGTAAAATTTATCTTCATCTAATTTCTTTGCAATTTATTAAGAAAAAATATGTAAATTTTCTAAGTTTTCGATTTTTCTAACTTGAATTTTAGATTTTTTTTTGTTGTAATATTTTTTATTTTTTAGATACATATATTTTTTATAATTTATAATTTCTTTTATATTTTAAGACATTCATATATATTTTATATATTTTCTTTTAAATTTAAAAAAATTATAAACAAAATAGATTATGACATATCAATGCCACGTGTCACGACCTAAGAGTATCATATGTCCTATATTTAACATTGTTACAAAAAAAAAACAAAAACCTTAACGTATTGAAAATTTGGGTACTAACTTGAAACAAAAAAAAAATTATAAATACCAACTTGTGAGATGTCAAGTTTGGAAGAGGCGATAAATGCATATTTGAGCCTTATAATTATAATTAAATATAAACACATATAATATTATATAAATAAATATATAAAAATAATTTTAGATTTTATATTTTTCATAATATATAATTTATATTTAATTATATGTATTTGATGATCAAATTGATAGAATGTGTAAGTATTGAGGACTAAATACCCTTCCCAAAAAAAAAATTGTTATAGAAATAAAGGAAATATATGAAAATGGCATGAAAATATTGGAACATTTAACCAACAATGCTCATGAACTACAAGAACAAATGTTGGAGGAGATACTAATTAAAGAGAAATGCAGGAACAGAATATCTATCCAGATTCTTCTCCAGTGACCAAGCAGACAAGCAAAGCTTCAAAACAAATGTTCCCATCGTTACTTATGAAGATATCAAGCCTTACATAGATCGGATTGCCAATGGAGAGACCTCGTCGATCCTTTTTGCTGATCTCATCACCCAGTTCATCCGAAGGTATATATAATCAAATTCTGGAAAATTAAAATAGAGTACCTGATTTTTGTGAAGTAGAGGGAGGAAATTCAAAATTAAACCTTTTTCCCTTTCAAAATAATCCATTAATTTTGGATACAGCGCTGGTACTTCTGGGGGGCAGCAGAAGTTAATACCTATCACAATTGAGAGTTTTGAGGAAGGGAAGTATCATCGTCTTCTGGCTGACATTGTGGTGAAAAAGTAAGTACATTTCATTATCCGTAATTACAGTGAAGTATCAATAGCAATCGTAATTCGATGCTAAGATCTTTACTTCATGTGTTTTTGTCCCTTCAATATTCGTAGCAATTACTACCATATCCGCAATCACGATACACATAATCAAACAAACTAATTACTGTTTTTTTCCTTTCTCTTGGTAGATGTTTTAGTGACTTAGATGAAGGCAAATCATTCTACCTATATTTTAGCAAACCAGATATGAAAACTCCATCTGGATTAGTGGCATCAACCTACTCAACATTCTATTCCAAGACCAATACCTTCAAAAATAGCCTGGCTAAGTTTTGCATAAGTCCTATTGAGACCATCTTATGTTTGGACAACAAGCAAATTATGTTCTTCCAACTGCTTACCGGTTTACTACAGCGATATGAGGTCGTACGGCTCGGTTCGATCTTTGCATCGGTTTTGGCAAGGACCATCAAGTTCTTAGAAGATTATTGGAGAGAATTATGTTGTAACATTAGAACAGGTTACCTCAGGGATTGGATTATTGACCCTGGTTGCAAAAATGCCATGTCATTGATCCTTACTGGGCCAAACCCTGAATTGGCTGATTTGATTCAACAAATATGTGAAGATAAATCTTGGGAAGGGGTCTTTAAGAAACTTTGGCCTAAAATCAAGTATATTAGTTCAATCTGTACAGGTAGCATGAGCCAATATATTCCATTACTTGAACTTTATGGAGGAGGGATCCCTTTAGTTTCACCAAGTTATGTTTCTTCGGAAGCTTGTTTCGGGATCAATATGAAACCCCTAAGCAATCCCTTTGACGTTTCTTACACCTTTCTCCCAAATACGGCCTACTTCGAATTTCTCCCTGTGAACAAATATGGTGGAGGAAAGGCTCAAGAAACTAGGACTATAGACAAACCGGTCGATCTTGAGAATGTGAAGCTTGGTCAATACTCCGAAGTTGTTGTCACAACTTTGGCAGGTAGGTTTCTTTTACTCGGCATCAAAGCTATACGTCGGTTACATCAAGAGACACAGTTAAAAGTCTCACATTGACTACCTCTTCTGCGCACCTAAATGTGTTGTAATCATCTTTTTCAGGTCTATATCGGTACAGGGTCGGAGATGTTCTGAAGGTGACCGGATTCTATAGTAAATCTCCACAGTTTTAATTTGTAGAACGACAGAATGTGGTTTTGAGTATAGATGGAGACAAAACAACTGAAGAAGACCTTTCGAAAGCAATCACGAATGCAAAACTCATCCTCGAACCATTTGGCATCATGTTGACTGCATACAGTAGCTATTCCGACACCTCGTCGACACCGGGTCGATATGTATTATTTTGGGAGCTGAAGATGAAAGGCAGCAATGATTTACCAAAACTTGATGCCAGGGTAATGGATCAATGCTGCTGTATAGTGGAAGAATCCGTTGATTTTACGTATAAATTATTTAGGAAAGATGGTGCAATTTCAGCTTTAGAGCTAAGGGTGGTTAAACATGGAAGCTTTGATGAACTCATGGATTTCTATACATCAAAGGGAGCTTCCATTTCCCAATACAAGCCACCTTGTTGGCTTAAATCTGAGGAAGCCATAAAGATATTGAATCCAGGGATGGTGGGGAAGTTTTTCAGCCCCAAAACAATGTCTTAAGCTGCATTGTTTGAGGATTAATCAAACATTGTGGAGGTAATCTTACAAGCTGAAATTGCAGGCATGGACTTGACAAAGGATCTTTTCATGAAAAGATAATTCACCGAATCTACTGTTTCTGAATTTATGCCATTATATATTATTTTTTCTCTCTTAATATTAGTACGTTTGAGTTTTTCTTTTTTATCCGATGGCTACATTAGACTCAAACTATTTCGACACTGAGCTGGATCAAAACTTAAAAGGAATAAAAGGGTCTTTTAGTGCCTATTTAATATGGCAAGTAGTTTATGTACTGATTCCCAATATTATTTAATAATAAATAATTAAATATTTTATGAAATAATGAAAGAAAGATAAATATCAATACAAACTAAAAAATAATAATAATATTTAAACCTACTAACAGTACCTTCCAAATCCATTACAGGTTAGGATGGCTCTTTTTAAGATAACACTTAGAACTACCAATAATGTCTTTTGAACCCATAAATAAGAAGATAATGCATTTTAATGCACTTAAACCCACATGCTCTTACATTAACAATAATACTCATGCACTCAATAGGATACAATCCCTTAAGTTAAAAAGAATAAATAAATACTTAATTACAATATAAAAACCTTACAATTTCATTGAAGGTTACCATATTGAAGATTACAACTTTGCCAGGATATCCGAAATAAAATATTAACAAAATCAATATTATTAGAAAAAATCAAGCCAATCTAATTAATTTAATGAAGAAGCGTATGAGTTGAAATGTACTAGCTAGTTCTAATGTCACATATATTGCACATGAGTTTTATATAGTTTTTAATTTATTAAATAATATATTTTTATAATTTCAAAAATATATATTTATGCTAATTAAATGAGGATTAGTCATTTAGTTTTGAAAAAAATTAATTGTAAGGATAAAATAAAGTTTAGTTTGTTTTATTTTAGTTATTCAACTATTAATTTTTTTCGTTTTAATCACTCAACTTTTCGAAATTAAATATTTTAGTTACTCTTTCATTAGTTACTTAATAGAAGTCTAATGTGGGCCTTATTTTATTGGCCTAATAAAAAATTTAACCCTCCAATATTTATGTTTTCTATAAATTTGATCTTAAATCTAAAAATTTCAACAAATTTATTCTTCAATGTTTACAAGATTTATCATTTTAGTCCTAATTATAAAAATATCTTAAAATTATTAAATTTTAAAATAAAAGTAAATATAAAAATATTTTTAGGATTTGTGTACCTTAAATGACTTTCAATAATATCTTCCACTTTGGTCTTTCTTCCGTTCAATTGACAAAGTTGGAAATATCAAATGCTACGATATTGACTTGCAATCTCTTCAATGCTTGAGCTAGAAATGATAAAGACATGGGAAGACTAGAGTCTAAAACTGGTATTATCTTTATAGTAAAAAGTAAAGCTGTCAAAGTTAGTATCTTCAACCCAACCATTTTTTTTGGGTTTATAAATTTGTTTTTTTCTGGGTTTATAAATTTGTTAATCTGGAGTTTCTTTCTAGGTTTTAAAAAGACATTTGGGACAAACAATATAGAAAAAGGGGACAAAATAAAAAAAAGATTTAAGCAAGAAAATAACATTAATTTCTAGGTTTTTTTTGCACATGTTAGGTGATAAGAAAGAAAGAATGGTTGATGAGAAAAAATAAATACCTAATTACAGATAATGATTGGTTAGCTGTGGACTTTGTTTATTATTTTAATTTAAGGAAGTTTATATTCTTTTAATTAAATCTTTTATACAAATTAATAATTTGGGGATGGCTGGGTTCTCTGGCTCTTTTTACTAATATTTTTGAGTAACCTTACTTGATTGCCATTAACCAAGTGATGGAGGGAAGGCCACGTAAGAAGCAATCATTGAAAGAATATAATATAAGTTTGTTCAGAACAAGTACAAAATACAATGATTAATTTGCATCATAGTTTATTTCAACTTTGTTAAATATGACTCCTATTTTCAGTCAAATTTAAAAAATAATCTTTCAGTTAAACTCTGTTTACTTGTTTTAATCAAACACTGATTAGTTTAGATTATTTTATTATTATTTGATCTATGAATTTAGCCTATAAATAGGCTCTTTTATAACATTAGAATATACACCCATTAGAGATTAGAACTCATAACACATTTAGAGAATTTTGTGTTTACGTTTTGTGAGTTCTTTGTTTTCGGGTTTTCGGGGTTTAATTTTTATCTCTATCTTTTTGTGCTCTACGTTCTTTTGCCATTATAGTAAAATTATCTTTGCCCATGGTTTTTTATCCTCTTTGGAGGGGTTTTTCCACGTTAAATTTGTGTGTTCAATTTTTCAATTTATTCTGCTATTTTCTTGTTCGTTGCTCAATCAGGTCGAAATCCTAAGAAGTGGTATCAGAGCTAGTTCAATTTTCATAGATCAGCCCCTTCAGAGATGGCAACAACATGGTTTGAAATTGAGAAGTTCGATGGTGAGACAATTTTCAATCTGTGGCAAGTTCAGATGATGGCAATTTTAGTTCAATCAAGCTTGAAAAAGGTTGTTACCGGGAAAAAACCTAAGAATCTAAATAAAACAGAATGGGAAGAGCTTGATGAAAAGGCTTTGTCTGCAATCCAGCTGTGCCTCGCGAATATGGTATTGTAGGAGGTATTGATGAAGAAACCTCATCCGCCTTGTGGAAAAGGTTAGAAACTCTTTATGCGACTAAGTCTCTGGCTAACCGTTTAGTGTTGAAACAACGTCTATTTACGTTTTGCATGAACGAATGTGAGCTTCTTAGAGATCACAGCAGTCAATTCATTGCTCTTTTAAATAACTTAAAGAACGTTGAGGTTCATATTGATGATGAAGATCAAGCTATGCTATTATTGTGCTCTTTACCCCCTTCATACAAGTCTTTCAGGAAGACCCTGATTTATGGCAGAGACAAACTGTCGTTTGAAGATGTGAAGGGTCATTTGTTGAGTAGAGACAAACTCGAAAATGACCTTCATTTGGATAGCAAAGCAGATAGGCAAGCTTCCGTTTTGGTAGCATCAAAGAAACGAGACAAAAGGTGTCGCTATTGTAAAAAGTTAGGTCACATCAAAGCAGATTGTTATAAACTGCGAAATAAAAGAGCTGCTGAGAGTAACGAGGAAGATGTAGCTGGTTCTAATTTGGCCGATGAAAATGGTGATGATTTCTTATTAGTTTCAATGAGCGATAACTCCAAGCTCATGTCCGAGTGGATCCTAGATTCAAGATGTTCTTTCCATATGTGTCCCAATAGAGAATGGTTCTCCACATACAGTTCAGTTGAAGGTGGAGTTGTACGCATGGGAAACGATTCATCTAGTAAGGTAATTGGTATTGGTACTATTAAAATTAAGATGCACGATGGGACAATTAGGACACTCTCAGATGTCAGGTATGTACCTGATTTACGAAAGAATCTCATCTCTTTGAGTATTTTAGACTTGAAAGGATGCAGAATCAACATCAAGTCGAGCGGCATTAAAGTATCTCGTAGAGCTCTTGTTTTGTTAAAAAGTAAAAGAACCGGCAGTCTTTATATTCTGGAAGGTTTTACAGTGACCGATGAAATCGGAAGTCCCTTGTCTGTTACAGAGTCGAAGTCAACTCGTTTGGAGCGGAGGCAACTTGGTCATAGAAGGGAAAAAGGTATGACCGTTTCGTTGAAGAGAGATTCTCTTTTGGATGCAGGTTTTGAAAAGTTAGGGCACTGTGTTCGTGAAAATCAAACCCGGGTTAGTTTTGATTTGGCAGTGTACAAGTCGAAGGCTAGAAGTCTTCCAGTTTCTAAGCACAAATTCGACTCAGTTAATTCCCTGCATAGTTCAAGATAGGCTCGTGGCGGGCTTTGGCAAAGATGGCGTTGTGAAAATATGAGTCAAGGTGGAGATTTGTTAAATATGACTCCTATTTTCAATCAAATTTGAAAAATAATCTTTCAGTTAAACTCTGTTTACTTGTTTCAATCAAACACTGATTAGTTTAGATTATTTTTATTATTATTTGATCTATGAATTTAGCCTATAAATAGGCTCTTTTATAACCTTAGAATATACACCCATTAGAGATTAGAACTCATAACACATTTAGAGAATTTTGTGTTTACGTTTTGTGGGTTCTTTGTTTTCGGGTTTTCGGGGTTTAGTTTTTATCACCATCTTTTTGTACTCTTCGTTCTTTTTTCATTATAGTAAAATTATCTTTGCCCGTGGTTTTTTATCCTCTTTGGAGGGGTTTTTCCACGTTAAATTTGTGTGTTCAATTTCTCAATTTATTTCGCTATTTTCTTGTTCGTTGCTCAATCGAGTCGAAATCCTAACAAACTTGGATTAAGATTGAGAGGTAATAACCCATAAATAATTCTTTTAATACTTCTCCCATGCCAATGGGACATATATTATGCATTCTCGGACTCAAATTTGAATAAAGATTTTTAGATTTTAAATTTAAATTTGATATAAATTTAAATTAAATATTTTAAAATTTTATTTAAATTTAAATATATAAGTATTAATATAAAATTATATATTATTAATAAGTTTTAGTGTACAATAGTAAGACATATTATATTTTTAAAAGAATAGTCACGAACTTTGAATACAAAACATAAAATAGACATGAAGAATATTAAAGAAATATTTTTATTATATTTAAAAATAGTATATTGTTTTTAAATAAAAAGGTTAAAAAAAGATTATTAAAATATTAAATTTCATTATTTTATTTTTCTTAAAAATTCAAAATGAAATTATTCAATTCTTTGTAAATATTTTATATATAAATAATATGAATCAATTAAATGTGCATTAATGGTCTTATAATTATAATCAGTCTATATTATATATTATAAACTTTTAAGTAAGTTGATTTCACATTTTAATAGGCACAACTCAATAATGATTAAAATATTTTTATTTTATAAAGTATATTACATTATTTTAAGAGTATTGTTTTTATATGTATATGTTATATACAATTTTTTTTTTTAAAAATGCTTATAGAAAACAGTGGAAAGGCAGCTTACTTTTGATGGACGCAATCTAGATCTATTACAAGTACGAAACAAATTAATTTGTTCTTAAATTTTCTTTTTTCAATTCCTTCAAGCTTTCCTCTCCCGTTTCTTCTTTGTTCTTCTCACTCTCCCCATAACTGTGATGGATGGTGAGACAGACATAAAGGAAATATATGAAAATGTCATGAACATTTTGGAAGATTTAACCAGCAATACTCATAAACTACAAGAACAAGTGATGGAGGAGATACTGAAGAGCAATGCAGGAACAGAATATCTAAGCAGATTCTTCCCCAATGGCCAAGCGGACAAGCAAAGCTTCAAAACAAATGTCCCCATTATTACTTACGAAGATATCAAGCCTTACATCGATCGGATTGCTAACGGAGAGACCCCATCGATCCTTTTGGCTTATCGCATCACCCAGTTCATCCAAAGCACTGGTACTTCTGAGGGGCAGCCGAAATTGATACCTATGACAGCTGAAAGTTTTGAGAAAAGGATGAATGAACCTCTTCTGGCTGACCTCGTGATAAAAAGATAAGTACATTTAAATAGCTGTCATTACAGTGAAGTTCCGATAGCGGTCGTAATTTGCTATTCGATGCAATAACTATTAGATCCACAATCATAATACACGTAATCAAACAAACAACTAATTAATGTTTCTTTTCCTTTTTCTAGGCAGATGTTTTAATGGCTCGGACGAAGGAAAATCATTGTACCTATATTTTATCAAACCAGAGATGGAAACTCCATCTGGATTAGTGGCATCACTATACACAACATTCTATTTCAAGACCAAAAGCTTCAAAACGGGCCTGGCGAAGTTTTGCGCAAGTTCTATTGAGACCATCTTATGTTTGGACAACGAGCAAAGTATGTTCTGCCAATTGCTTACTGGTTTACTACAGCGCGATGAGGTCGTACGTATGGGTTCAAGCTTTGCATCAGTTTTGCCAATGAGCATCAAATTCTTAGATGATTATTGGAAAGAATTATGTTCCAACATTAGAACAGGTTATCTCAGTGATTAGATTACTGATGCTGGTTGCAGAAATGCTATGTCATTGATCCTTACTAGGCCAAACCCTGAAATGACTGATTTGATTCAACAAATATGTGAAGATAAATCATGGGAAGGGATCATTAAGAAACTTTGGCCTAAAATCAAATATATTAGTTCTATCTGTACAGGTAGCATGAGGCAATATATTCCTTGAATTTTATGGAGGAGGGATCTCTTTAGTTTCACCAAATTATAGTTCTTCGGAAGCTTGCTTCGGGATCAATTTAAAACCCCTAAGTGTTGAGCATGGACTGCAATGCAACAGAAGGCCATGATGCAGACCAGCATTCAAGCAGGACGAGAAGTAGCTTAATTATTTTGTTTACTTTTTGTTCATTTTGTAATGCCATCCAAGCTAAATGTAACTAGACTTTTAGAGTTGTTAAGATTTGAATTGATGGATGTAATGGCTAAAAATTGTTCAGCTTTCTTTTGTATTACTTTAGTTGGCAACTTGCCAAAATAGGTGGGAGCAGTTACAAGTTTAGGTAACTGACATTCTAATTTTGTAACTCTTATATTTTCAAATGAAATGAAAAGTAAAAGCATTCCATTCAGTTACATTTTTGCTTTTGAGTTTTCTATTCTGTTTTCTTTTCTGCTTGCTGTTCGAGAGCTTATGCTCTTAGTGTTTCATTGTTTGGTTGCTGCTGTCTTTGTTTCAACAAATGGTAATCAGAGCCTCCTATCTTTGAGGACCTCTGTTGTTTATGTTTTAGTTTTTTCAAAGCAAAGTCAGTTTTTTTGTGTTTTCAAAGTCAGTCTTAGCAGCATGAGTTTTGCTCCTCCTCCATCACCAGTTTTTGCTGGAGACAACTACCACATTTGGGTTGTCAAAATGAAGACATATCTTCAAGCACTTGACCTCTGGAGTGCAGTTGAGAGTGATGCCGAGCCAGCACCATTAAGAGCAAATCCTACCATTGCTCAGATCAGGCAACATGGTGAGGAACGAGCCAAGAAAGACAAAGCTATGGCCTGTTTGCAGAATGGAATATCAGATGTTATTTTCACTCGTATCATGGCCTGTGACTCTCCCAAGCAGGCATGGGACAGGCTGAAAGAGGAATTTATGGGATCAGACAAGACTAGGCAGCAACAAGTCATCAACCTTAGAAGGGAGTTTGAAAATTTGAAGATGAAGGAGTCAGAAACTATCAAGCAATATTCTGATAGGATTATGGCTACTGTCAATAATATTAGACTCCTTGGAGAAGATTTCAGTGATAGCAGGGTTGTTGAGAAGGTTATTACCACCTTACCTGAAAGGTTTGAGTCAAAAATCTCCTCATTAGAGGACTCGAGAGATCTCACAACCATTTCTTTGTCTGAGTTGGTTAACTCACTCTATGCACTTGAGCAGAGAAGAGCAAGTAGGCAGGAGGAGAGTCTTGAAGGTGCTTTTCAAGCAAAGGTCAGAGAAGGCTCCAGCTCAAGCCAGAAAGCTAAGAAGCCTTGGTTTGAAAAGAGGGAAAGATCAAAGAAAGATGCCGGTAGAAGGAGGTTTCCACCATGCATTCACTGCAAGAAGACCAATCACCTGGAAAAATTTTGCTGGACCAGACCAGATATACAGTGCAAAAGCTGTAAGAAGTATGGTCATCATGAGAAAATCTGTAGAAGTCATGAGAAGGCACAAGCACAACCAGTACATGCCAAGTCTGTCGAGGATGTCCAAGCTCAGGAGGAGCATGTATTTACAGCTTCATGTTTTGCAGCTAACAGCAAGAGCAGTTGGCTTGTGGATAGTGACTGCTCACACCACATGGCTGCAGATGAGAGCCTTTTCAAGAACCTTGACAGGAGCTATGTCTCGAAGGTCAGGATAGGCAATGGCAACTTGATTGAAGCAAAAGGTAGAGGTGATGTGGTGATTCACACTGGTTAAAGTAACAAAATCATTTCTGATGTGCTCTATGTGCCAGAAATAGACCAAAATTTACTCAGTGTAGGCCAGCTAGTCAAGAAAGGCTTTTCACTAGTTTTCAAGAATGATTCTTGTGTTATAAGTGATGCTCATGGTAGGGAGATTGTCTCAGCACCTATGGGAGACAAATGTTTTATGCTGGATGTGAGTCAGCTTGAGAAAAGTGCATATACAAGCTCAGTTGACAATACTGATCTTTGGCACAAGAGGTTTGGCCATGTTAACCTCAAATCACTTGATTTGCTGCACAAAATGAACATGACAGAGGACATGGTGAAGGTTAGTGCAAGTGAAGGTGTTTGTGAGGTGTGTTAGCTTGGCAAACAAGCCAGGTTGCCCTTTTCAGCTAACCAAGCATGGAGGGCTCGAGAAAGACTTGAGTTGGTACACTCAGATGTCTGTGGACCAATGAAGACCCCTTCACTGAATGGCAGTAAGTATTTTATACTGTTTATTGATGATCTGACCAGATTTTGCTGGGTTTATTTCATGAAACAGAAATCAAAAGTGTTTGAAGTTTTTGGAAAGTTCAAGGCATTGGCAGAAAATCAAACAGGCTGCAGGATTAAGGCCTTGAGGATAGATAATGGTTCTGAATACTTGTCTGAAAGATTTCAGAAGCTATGTGAGCAGGCTGGGATTCATCATCAGTTAACCACAGTGTACACTCCTCAGCAAAATGGAGTGTGTGAGAGGAAGAACAGAACAGTGATGAACATGACCAGGTGTATGTTGTTTCAAAGCAAGCTTCCAAGCATTTTTTGGGCTGAAGGTGTCAACACCTCAGTGTACCTGCTCAATAGGCTGCCAACACATGCTGTGGATGATAAAACTCCTTTTGAAGCATGGTATGATCTTAAACCAACTATTTCCCATTTAAAAGTGTTTGGTTGCAAGTGTTTTGTACTTGTCCCTGCAGAAAGAAGAACCAAGCTCGAGAAGAGGTCAGTTCCTGGTATATTTGTTGGCTACAGTAGCTGCAAGAAGGGCTACAGAGTATTTGATCCTTCAACCAAGAAGATTTTGGTAAGCAGGGATGTCAAATTCGATGAAGGAAGGTTTTGGAGTCTAGATGGCTCTAACACAAGTCAGTTTGAAGAAGAGCAGATTGACAGCAATCTGGAATTAGCAGAAAATGAAGTCAGTAATGCCAATGTAGATGATGCTCCTGTGAGAGGGACCAGGTCTATTGCTGATATCTACCAAAGATGCAATGTGGCCATTGTTGAGCCTTCAAGCTATGAAGAAGCTGCAAGTAGCAAGAGCTGGAAGAAGGCTATGGAGGCTAAAATCGACATGATCCATAAGAATGACACTTGGGATCTGGTAGACAGACCTGATCAGAAGAAGGTCATAGGTGTCAAGTGGGTTTTCAGGACCAAATTCAATACAGATGGCTCTCTGAACAAGCACAAGGCAAGGCTTGTGGTGAAAGGGTACAATCAACAGTTTGGCATTGATTTTGAGGAGACATTTGCTCCAGTGGCAAGGCTGGATACCATAAAGCTTCTATTTGCTTTCGCTGCACAGAAACAATGGAAGGTCCATCAGCTTGATGTCAAGTCAGCTTTCCTGAATGGCTTCCTTAAAGAGGAAATTTATGTTGAACAGCCTGATGGATTTAAAGTCCAAGGAAATGAGGACAAGGTTTACAAGCTGAAGAAGGCACTCTATGGACTAAAACAGGCTCCTCGAGCCTGGTATAACAGGATAGATGCTTATCTGACTAGGCTCAATTTCGAGAAAAGTTTGAGTGAGCCAACTTTGTTTATAAAGAAGTCTAAATATGAGACTTTGCTGATTGTCTCAATATATGTGGATGATCTATTAGTGACTGGAAGCAGGGTCGATTTGATTCAGGAGTTCAAGAAGAATATGCAAGACATGTTTGACATGATAGACTTGGGAATCATGACTTACTTCCTTGGTATGGAAGTAGACCAGTCTGATCAAGGCATTTTTATCGACCAGCATGCATTTTCCTTGAAAATTCTCACTAAGTTTCGTATGGAAAATTGCAAGCCAGTGAGTACACCTCTAGTCATGGGACAGAAGTTGAGCAGCTATGGAGATGAAGAAAAGGTGGATAAAAGAGAGTATAGAAGTCTAATTGGATGTTTGCTATACTTGACAGCAACTAGACCTGACCTTATGCATTCGGTCAGTTTGCTATCTCGTTTTATGCATAGCTGCAACACATCATATTTAAAGGCTGCAAAGAGAATCCTCAGGTATGTGAAAGGATCCTTGAAGTTTGGAGTAATGTTCAAGACAGGAGGTCAGCTGAAGTTATCTGGCTACTCAGACAGTGACTGGGGAGGTTCGATTGATGATATGAGGAGTACCTCAGGCTACCTCTTTTCTCTTGGTTCAGGAGCTTTCTGTTGGAGCTCTAAAAAGCAACAAACAGTTCCTCAATCAACTGCTGAGGCAGAGTACATAGCAGCAGCTGGAGCAGTAAGCCAAGCTATTTGGCTTAGAAAATTGTTGTGTGATTTGAATGAGGAACAATTTGAGCCTACTGAGATTATGGTTGATAATCAATCAGCAATAGCTATCTCTAAGAATGCTGTTTTTCATGGCAAAACGAAGCACTTTAAGCTCAAATTTTATTTTGTTCGAGAGGCAGTACAATCAAAGGATGTGAATCTTGCATATTGTAGTTCACAAGATCAATTGGCTGACATTTTGACAAAGCCTCTTGGCACAATCAGGTTTGAATTCTTACGAGATTCGATTGGTGTTTGTTGCCTACAGTCCAAGGAGGAGTGTTGAGCATGGACTGCAATGCAACAGAAGGCCATGATGCAGACCAGCATTCAAGCAGGACCAGAAGTAGATTAATTATTTTGTTTACTTTTTATTCATTTTGTAATGCCATCCAAGCTAAATGTAACTAGACTTTTAGAGTTGTTAAGATTTGAATTGATGGATGTAATGGCTAAAAATTGTTCAGTTTTCTTTTGTATTACTTTAGTTGGCAACTTGCCAAAATAGGTGGGAGCAGTTACAAGTTTAGGTAACTGACATTCTAATTTTGTAACTCTTATATTTTCAAATGAATGAAAAGTAAAAGCATTCCATTCAGTTACATTTTTGCTTTTGAGTTTTCTGTTCTGTTTTCTTTTCTGCTTGCTGTTCGAGAGCTTATGCTCTTAGTGTTTCATTGTTTGGTTGCTGCTGTCTTTGTTTCAACACTAAGCAAGCCCTTTGATGTCTCTTACACCTTTCTCCCAAATACGGCCTACTTTGAATTTCTCCCTGTGAATAAAGATGGTGGAGGAAAGGCTCAAGAAACTAGGACAATTGACAAACCGATCGATCTTGTGAATGTGAAGCTTGATCAATATTACGAAGTTGTTTTCACAACTTTGACAGGTAAGGTTTCTTCAACTCGGCATCAAAGCTACAAGTTGTATGCACCTAAATGTGTTGTAATCCTCCTTTTCAGGTCTATACCGGTACAGAATCGGAGATGTTCTCAAGGTGACCGGATTCTATAATAAATCTCCACAGTTTCAATTTGTTGAACGATAAAATGTGGTGTTGAGTATTGATTTGGACAAAACAACTGAAGAAGACCTTTCGAAAGCAATCATGAAAGCAAAACTTGTCCTTGAACCACTCGGCATCATGTTAACCACATATAGTAGCTATGCTGACACTTCGTTGATGCCAGTCGATATGTATTATTTTGGGAGCTGAAGATGAAAGGCAGGAATGATTTACCAAAACTTGATGCCGAGTTAATGGAACAATGCTGCTGTATAGTGGAAGAATCCTTTGATTTTACATATAAATCACTTAGGAAAGGTGATTTCAGGTTTAGAACTAAGGGTGGTTAAACACGGAACCTTTGATCAACTCATGGATTTCTATGTATCAAAGGGAGCTTCCATTACCCAATACAAGCCACCTAGTTGCCTTAAATCTAAAGAAGCTGCAAAGATGTTAAATTCAGGGATGGTGGGGAAGTTTTTCAGCTCCAAAACTATGTTTTAAGCTGCACTGTTTTAGGATTAATCAAGCATTGTGGAGGTAATCCTACAAGGTGAAAATATTGCAGATATTGACTTTGCTACTGAATTGGTTGTTTTTGTTTCATTGACAGCAACTTGTGGATTAAATATTATTCTTATTTGAATTAACTAATGGAATGCAATTTAAATTATATTAATTAATAGATGCATATATTTCAGTTACAACATCCACTTCAAATGCATCACTTAAGCAATTATTAAACACAATTATATAGTGAAGACATACCACAATAATATAATCCTACAAAAACGAAAACATTTCTTTGATAGTAGTTCAGCTGAAATTCTTTTATTCTATAGTAGCATTACAGTCCCAGGTTCTTTTGGATGGACACTGAAATTGTCTCTTGGGAGATTAAAAATAATAATGGATATAAGATTAGTTATTGTGACGTTGAGATTGAATGTTATAAGGTTGAGATTAAAATCAATGTTCAGATATATGTTTGAAATCAAATAACTTTAACGGTGATGTGAGAATAAACAATGATCATTAAGGACATTAAATTATATATGCTACATAAATACTTAAAAATATATTTCATATTAAATAATAAATATGTATTCAATTTTATTTATGTTAAATAATAATTTTATTAATAATAATTAAATTTTCATTAATTAAATTTGAATTTATTTTTTATTAATGTTTATATTTATAATTAATTCATATAAATTTTGTAATAATAAAAAAATAAATTTATTAAATTGTCTTAAACTTAGGGTTATAATTTATATACTAACAATAAAAAAACTGTTGCTCAATTATAGATTTAACCTTCAATACACATATTGTTAAATTGGTGTTTTTTTTTCAATATATTAGCACACGTAAGCTGAATGTGACCATATACCTATCATTCATATCATTGAATATCTTTATTAATTTATTTCCTTGGGCCTTCTAGTTCGGGTAGTTTGACTTACCAAGCATGGGTAGCCTAAAGATCCAATTGTCTTCCTTGGCTTAGCAGTTCAATAATAAAATCTTTACCCAATTCGTCTGTTGTCTCGCTTTGATGCCCATTGAAAGCGTTGAATTGCTATGTAAGATGTTAAGGTGAGTTGCAACTTAGTGTAACCTTGTTCACGCTATTTGGATCCAAATCCTGGACTTTGCTTGGAAAATAATTCATTATAATTTCATAGTACAAGAGTTGATTTAAGCTCAACCTCATTCACTAATTACAATCTCAGTCCCAAACAATTATAATCATTAAACTTTCTCTACTAAAACTTTCCCTAATGAAAGCTTTGTACAAACTACTAAGACAATTTGATTACACTCAAATTGCACCCACTAATGTTCCTTACAACAAACAAATTCAAAATGGTAAAATGTGTCTTCAATGTATAGGCACCATAATATTTGTGAATAGAACTAGTGTGATTAAAAAATGTCTCTAAAATTTTACTTTAACCAAACCACATATTATATATGGATTATGATTGTTAATACAAGGAGAAAGTTAAGGAGGAGAAGGTGATAGAGAGGAGTTCAGTTTACCTGTGACAGGCGAAGAATGTTGGAAAAAATCGATTTAGAAAACAATGTTTTTAGGCACAACAGAAGTTTTTTAAATCAAGTCATTGCAATATTTATAGCAATAAATAATAATTGAAATTATACTTGAGCTTTGTACAAGGCGGATAAGTCGATCCTGACTTTCGACCAAATGACCTTTCTCACAATTCATGAACCACGAACTACTTTGAATGTGGGCTAAATTAATTGTATAGAATGAAAACTTTATTAACTTCAGTAGAAAAGTTAATTCGCTCTATAACTAGAATTATGTGTTTTTTTCTAGAAAATAGAATTAGGGCTTAAATAATTTGTACTTAAGTTTTAGCTTTTCGTCTATTAATTATAATATTATTTAGTCATGAAGTCATTCTATTATATATCATTATGAAAGCTACTCATTAAATGCTCGTCCAATGACCTTGTCATAAGTGTTGCTATAACATCCCAAAAATCGACCTAGAAGAAATTCCATTTTGAAACCAAAAGAGGTCATCCCTCGATTTGAGTTTAGACTTTGGAAATTCTTGACAAGTAAATTGGTTTGGTTCAGTGGTCAAGTGTTCTAGGTATGTGTGTGAGGTTTCAGGTTCAAATCTCGTTTTTGGAAATTTTTTCATTTTGCTTAAATCCTTACCCTTGAACATTTGGCTTATAAGTTAAATTCAGTCAGTTGATGTCAACAATGAGCCCAGTGGTTCAATGGTTAAGCTTTTGTATAATCCTTGGTCTTGTATTCAAATCTTGATGGAAACAATACAGAATGTTTTATTTTTGAATTTCATTAAAAGGTAGTTAGTTTTGGTTGGTTATCTAAAACCTTGCAGAAACTTCCGGCACTATTATTTTCTTTTTTGTTCTTTTCTCTTCTGCGAGAATTTCTACCATTTAGTTTGCATTCTTTAGTTTCTGCATTTTGGTTCCTTATTTTCAAGTGATCGTTCTTTTTGTTATGTTACGTTACACCGATTCTGTACGGAGTCTGACTTCTCATTCTAGTTAATTTGTTGGCTGAGACAAGAATTCATCCTTGTTGGTCCTACATCGATTTCGAATTAGATGGGTGCCGAAACCCCTCTTTTTTTATGTTTTCAGTCATCAGAAAATGGGATTGTCGACGCCACACAGGTAAGGACATGGGCATATGCCTAGACCGTGTAAGCCACACGAGCAAGGACATGGGCTTGTGTCCAGCCCGTATAACTCATTGTTTACGCTTTAGAACCACACGGCCAGGGACATGGGCGTGTGCCCAGGCCATGTGAGTCACACGGGCAAGGACATAGGCATGTGTCTAGGCCGTGTAACTCAATGTTTACGTTTTAGAACCACACAGCCAGGGATATGGGTGTGTGCCCAGGCAGTGCGAGCTTCACGGGGAAGGACATGGGCGTGTGCCAAGGCAGTGTGAGCCAGACGAGCAAGGACATGGGCATGTGTCCAGGCTGTATGGCATATGAATAGGACCTGAATCTTATTTTTTGAGGCCATGAGTGTTACCCAACACGAGCATTAACCTCCAAAATGTATTTATGATCTGAATTTGATCGTAAGATAACTATCTAATGCTTTAAGACTGATATATGGATGATATATGCAATATTTGAACCTGTCAGACTGATGATGAACAACTTGTGATGTAACGCCCTGACTTTCTTATTTCTATTTTTGTAAGTACTTAATACATATGTGTATTTGCTTCAGTAGTTAAGTATTTTAGGTGTGTGTGGGAGGTCCCAAGTTCAAGCCCCACCTTTATCAAATTGTGGTTATTTTTGGATCTAAGCCTTATCTTTGTTCAGAGGGCTTATATTAAATTGTCTATAATTTTATATTAGAATGAGCTTGCTGGTTCAAGTGGTAAGGGTGTTAGTGTGTTTGAGGTCTTGTGTTTGAATCCCTACATTAGCGTGGGTATTTATTTTTGCTTGGTTACCAGACAGAGTTTTGGTAAAATTGAAATGCTGAAGTGGTTGACATTTAGGTGTTAGTGGGAAGTTAGGGGATATCAAAATTGAATTTTATTTTTGTTATTTTTTCTCCCAAATTCCTTCTGCCTTTGACGTTATTCATTTTCCAAAAAACCAAAATCCCTATTTTTGTTCTTATCATTTTCTTTTCTCGCTGTCGAATTAAACTTTTCCTTCGTTCTTCCTTCTATTGTTAATCCTGGCTTTTGGGGTGTTTCGAATCCTTGCTTTTTCTTTGTGTAATCGGTAAGTGGGCTTCCGTTTGTATTTTTCTTATCGTTATTTTCTGAAGGTTGAAACGTTGCTATATTTTTTTTAGTGTAGGAAAAGTCGAAAAACTGTGATTTTCGTTTCATTTGTTGATCGGGGTTAACGATGTTTTTCATAGTCGGTAAGTCGAATTTTTTGTTAGATTGTTGTTGACAATTTAGCAAATGGGTTTGGTATGCTGTTTTTAGGTTTTGGAAGGCTCGAGAGTGTTTTTTCATCAAATTGATACCAGGTGTGTACCTAAAATGCAGAAATTGAGGTTTTTACAAAAGCCAAAAACGGCCACTATCGACTCCACACGGGCGTATGGCCGGTCTTGTGGATGGCCGTATGCGAGACACGGCTGTAACGCCTCAAATAATTTAATTATGCTTGTGTGAATATCTGACACAAGTGTGTATCTACTTCAGTGGTTAAGTGTTCTGGGTGTGTGTGAGAGGTCCCAAGTTCAAGCCCTATCTTTAGCAAATTTTGGTTATTTTTGGAATTAAACCTTATCCTTGTTAAATGGGCTTATATTTAATTACTTTTAATTTCATATCAGAATGAGGCTGCTGGCTCGAATAGTAAGGGTGTTGGTGTTGGAGGTCCTGTGTTCGAATTCCTGCGTTAGCGAGAGTCTTATATTTTTGCTCTGTTATCTGATAGAGTTCTGGTTGAGCTAAAATTCTGAGGGAGTTATCAGTAGTGGGGTAGTGGAGAGAATTAAGGGATTTTAGAATATTTGTTAGTTTTTGTTTTTCTCTCCCTTTTAAAAAAATTAACGCTGTTTTCTTTATGCCTCTTCTTCTTCTCTTTTCTTTTTCCCTTCCAACATTGTGATTCTTTCTTTCTGCTGTGGTAACTTTGTGGTTTGATATTTTGTTATTATCGTGCGTTTTGGTAAGTGAGGTTTCGTTAACTGTAAGTTTTGGTTTTGTTAAAGTTTGTTCGAATAGTGGAATTTCTTCTTAAGAGGGGTTCGAAAGAATAGTATTTTGATAAGAACGTTTTGTGCAGGAATTGATGGGGAACCTTTTGTTAGTGCTTTGACGGTTTAGAACATGTTAGCGGTGGTTATCGTTGGCGGTAAGTTAGTTTCGTGTCGATTTCTGGTTATCAAATTTGTTAGTAAATCTGCTAAATCTTTGTTGGGTACTTTGTTTTTAGGCTTTTGAAAGCTCGAGATTATTTTTTCATTGAAACGATACCAGGTGTGTACCCAAAACGTAAAAAATGAAGCTTCAGCAAAAGCCAAAAAACAAAACTATCAACGCCACACGGGCGTGTGGTCACCCGTGTGGTAGGCCATGTGCAAGAACATGGCCGTATGCGAGAACATGGCCGTGTGGTCGACGACAGCATGGCCGTGCGTAGCACACAGCCGTGTGGTGGCTTGGGTGTGGCCGTGTGTGTAACACCCCTCACCCGTATCCGACACCGGGATAGGGTTCGAGGCGTTACCGGGACTTTATATTTGTATCACACCATTTGAGATCACAAATATTTTTTTGCTCAAATTTAAAACCTTTCAACCATGAATATCTCGTCCCTTACATAGGCCTTCGATGCCTATAACATACTTAGAGGTAGTGCGGGACTAATTCATGCACATCCGATAAACCTTGGGCTCCTTAGAAAATTTTTCTTATCTTAAAGTGTCACATGCCCGTGTGACTTGGGACACGCCCATGCCCTTCGGTCGTGGGCAACACTAACTTATCAACACTGCCATAACACTCGCCCGTGCTGCCTGCCCGTGGACAACATTGTCTTTTAGACACGGCAAGTACACACGCCCGTGCGGCCTACCCTGTGCACTATTGATTTAGAATTTTAAGTGCAAGGGACACACGGCCATAGCCCACACCCATAGGAAGGAATCGTGTGTCACACACACCCTAGACACACGCCCGTGTGTCTAACCATGTGGACCCTAATAGGCTATTTTCCAAGCCTTTGGTCACCCTTTCAACCATCTATACTTAATGGTTATCAATTTTTAAAATAAAACATGACTACGCATTTGTAAATCTTTGATAAATCTTATTGCATGGAAACCTCATATCATTGGTTTCATACATGAAAGGTTATTTCCCATTTAGTGTTTATGGGTTTCCATGTCACTTTAATTTGTCCGAAATTGGCTCGTTCATGCGACTCATTGCCAATTGGTAACAACCCATCACGTGTAAATAAAATCATGCCTAGATTCATAGGTCATAGCCTACTTCAATTAAGCCAATTTCTATGGCCATATACAAAGAAATAAACATATTTTTACATTCCTTTATTTGGCAAAGCAAATGACACATATAACAAAATACTCAAAACCCTATACATGCCATTGAACAAAATAGAAATGTCTATATACCAAAGCTAGGCTTGTTGATAGTGTGCCGACTTTCTTATCGTCTTCCAATCTTTACGAGTCCTTGAGCTCTGAAAAATAGGGAAAAGTAAGGGGGTAAGCATTTACATGCTTAGTAAGCTCGAATAATAGGAAAGTAGACTTACCAAATATTTAACATGCATCCATAATAGATAAGGAAACCAACAATTATGAAATGGTTCCCATTACATGCACTCAATCAATAAGTTAGTAACATAATCAAGCATCATATAATTTAACTAGATGAGCTCATCATTCAACATCTCATTTACACAAACATCTCATGCTAATTTTGTTGAGTTTCTAGGAAATCTCGATGGAATATCCATTAACCTTCAATTCATACGAATGATCATTCCATATATGTACTCCCGTGAACCTCACATCTTATGGCGAGATTACCAGTCCAGGCTAAATCCCCCATTTTATGAACTCATAAGGTGATGTTGGGATTACCAGTCCAAGCTAAATCTCTTATTACGACAAACACTCTTAATGATCTCGGATCTGAATTACCAGTCCAGACTAAATTTAGACCCTAATCGGATTACCCGTCTGGGCTAAATCCATAATGCGCACATATTCTTCGGGAGGCTTGATCATTCAAAGGAACACCCGTCTAGGCTAGATCCTTATTGTAATTGAGATCAACGGATTACTCGTTCGGGCTAAATCCTTACTGCAACATATGTAGGATCTCAAATCACCTGTAATTTCGGGTTACCCATCTAATTCCCTTTTTCAACCTCAAATGAGACTTTTAACCACAATTCTTTATTAAGAATGTATTTCATGAATATTCATACTATTAAGATGTGCAGTTATCATACATTCATAAATCATACAATTATGCATACTACAAGTTTACTTGTGTTATCTGAACTTACCTGGTATTTGTTTCGGAGCTGTGTTTCAGTTATTCCGAAACCTTGCGTTTACCTCGATTGACCTCTGAAATTTGTTCCTCGGGGTCTATAACAACAAAATTATATCACTAATACCCCACATTATACATTAAAATTCTAATTCTCACCCCTGGTCTAAATGACCATTTTGCCCCTAACCTTTGATATTTTTACGATTTAGTCCCTAGGCTCGTATAATGAAACACATGCACTTTTTATCTTAACCAAGCCTAGCCAAACACTTTTCTCTATTATGGAAACCCACATTTCCCATTATTTTCTCATTTCTACTACACAATTTATAACTTTTGCAAAATGGTCCCTACAAGGGGTTTTCATGAAAATCACCTAGGAAAAGATGTTTAACACATATTCATCTTTCATATTCCTCCATAATCCATCAAAATACAAATATCTTATGCATGGGTAAATTTTTAAAACCCTAGCATGAAATATGGGTAGAAATAAAGAGAACAAGCTACCGGGATTCCAAAAATACAAACATTAAAAACGGGGCTTGAGAGCACTTACTATTGAGCTAGAAATGTTTGCAAACCCTAGCTATGGTGACAAGAGAATTTTCGCAGCTATGGGGAAGAAGATGGCTAATTTTGGCTTGATTTTTCCCATTTTATTTCATTAAAAAGCCAAATGACCAAAATGCCCTCATGCCCTTTCTTTAAAATTTCATCCATGCAAGCTCATTTTTGTCCAAAAATTTAAAAATTGGGAAAATTACTCTCCAAGACCTTCTAATTCATAACTCAAAGCAATTTCATACAAATTGCTTCTAGAATTCAAGTTTTCTAATTTATTCAATTTAGTCTCTAATTTCCAATTGAACACCTTACTCAAAGAATTTCTTCATGAAACTTTAACACATGCATATACTCATATTCTAGGCCTCATAATAATCATAAAATAAATATTTTGATGTCAAATTTGTGGTACCGAAACCACTATTCCGACTAGGCCCTATTTCAGGATGTTACAGTGTGGGCCATACAGGCTAGGCTAAGTTGGGCGTGTGGCCCATACAGGCATGTCACAAGGGCATGTGGATTGTTGGGCCAGGCTGTGTGGGCCACATAGGCAAGGCCAATATTGGCATGTGGGCTACACAGGCAATCCACACGGGCATGTGGGCCCAAAATTTTGAAATCTCTTTTAGGGTCACACGGGTCGTGCCAATCGACTGTGAGTCTATTGTAGGGTCGGTAAAGGCTAACAAAATCCTAAAACTATGTGACTTGTTAGTCTGAAACACTGTTCTGAATATGATTATGCATGTCTGATTACCATGTTTATTGCATATTTGATATATGTATATATAAAAGCATATAGACCATGTTTAATCTGGTATTTTTGTATGTGTTCTGTATCTGTTTGGGGTGGGTTTTGTATTTGAGGAGGAAGTATTCTATCCAGCGTTAATCGCCTATATTTTGGCAGCATGGCTACATATTATCTGATATGTGTCTTAGTGGCACGACGTGGTGTATAGGGATGGGTGGGTGTTTTTAACCCCACATGGTGTGATGGGGTGGTCGGAGATGGTGTGTAGAGGATAGGGGTAGGACTTTTGCATGTCTGCTTCTGAATCCGATATCTAAATCTATATCTGTTCTGACTGTGTATGTGATTCTGATGATTGTATGCTTAATTCTGCTGGGTTACACACTGAGTTTACGTAAACTCACATTTTTTTGTCTGTTTTTGTTCATGTAATCCACAGCCTTAGGCGGATCGGTGCAGCAAAGACTCAGCAGTGACCATTCTTCCACAAACTATCTTAAGTTGTTAGTTTGTGGTTTTTATTTATGATTTTAGTTTTATTCTGAGAGTTTGTAATTTTTGGAACTCTCTAGACTATAATTTTAACTGGTCGTTTGGTTTTATTTGATAATTTACATGCTTCCGAAAATGTTTTTCTTTAAAAAAAACGGTTTTGACTCTTTTGAAGGTTCTTTAAAAGAATATGACAACATATTTAATACTTAACAATTTGGTTAAGCTTCCGCTATAAATAAGTTTTAGCATGTAAAACAATTAAGTAACATTTTTCGATTATGGTTATAAAAGAATTTGAAATAAAAGACAGAGGTGATTTAATGTTTCAACTTCGTTTTTCAAACCCATTTCTTGTGACATCTCCAGATTCGGGCATAACGTCTAGGCCAAGTTTAGGGTGTTACATTTAGTGGTATTAGAGCCAGGTTACAAAATTTGGCTATAAATTTTGGGTTCCAAAATTTTGTTTTAAAAAGTATTAAATTCAAAATGATTTGAATGATTAAGAAAGTATGTGGTACACTGAGTCTTCGGTGTCGATCCTATAAGTACTTCTTAAACTGAATTAGAACTATTCTAAAATACTGTAGATAGTACTTTTTGAAACTGTACTAGTTAGAGACTGAAACTTCTGAAAACACTTCTAAACTTCTAATAATTTATGCATAAAATATCTGTTAATAAACACTGAAACTGATGCATAAAGCTTGTAATGTAGATAAACTCGAATTAGACAATGAGCACTCGTGAACTTGCGGACGTGATACTCCTAGCCGTAGAAAGGTCGAAAGGGGGCTCGAGCCGAGTCTTCTTCTATGGGCGATGTGCCTAACTTGGATATGAGTGAGACGCCGGTTTCACCTGCTACTGAGATTGGGTCTCAAAGCCATTCGACTAGGGATGACGCACTGTCTCAGGCCATGCTGAGGATTTTGGAGAGGGTCACTATACCCCATTCTACTTCTGGGGGCTGTGGGTTGGTAACTGAACGACTCCGATCTAATGGTGCTGAGCTGTTTAGGGGTGTCAGTAAAGTCGCCCTTAATGTGGCCGAGTATTGATTAGAGCCTATGGAGAGGACTATGAATGATTTGGACTGCACTCCTGAGCAGAAACTGAAGGGTGCAATCTCTCTTCTTCGCGATGAGGCTTATCAGTGGTGGATGACGGTTGAGGAGGGTACTCAGCCTAATCGATTGAGTTATGATTTCTTCAAGACTACTTTTCTGAGTAAATATGTAGGCGAGAGCTATATTGATGCTCGTAGACATGAGTTCATGAATCTTACACAAAGGGATAGATCTGGGGCCGAGTATAAGGCTAAATTTATGAGATTGAGCCGCTACACTCAAGGCATGGTAGTGTCCGAGTACGAGAGATGCATTCGGTTTGAGGATGGGTTAAGAGATAATCTAAGGGTACTGATTGCTCCACAAAAGAAGCGAGAGTTTACTGTTCTGGTAGAGAAGGCGAAGATCGCCGATAATGTTAAGTGCTCTCAGTACCAGAATAGGGACAGAGAGAGGCAAGAGCAAGAGGGATTCGAAGGAGCCTTCTAGTTCGATTTCGGAGCCTTAGAAAAAGGCTCGATCTGATGGGCTAGTTAGAATAGGGGTGCCTGTTTCTCCTACTGGGATACAGCCATGCAGTGACTATGGTAGGCACCATCCGGACGAGTGTTGGAAAATGATTGGGGCATGTTTGAATCGTGGATCTTTAGAGCACCGTATTCGATAGTGTCTACAGAGAGCTGATCAGATGCAAGCTTTGGGATTGGGTTCTGTGCGGTCTCAGAGGGCAGTTTAGCAGCCACCTAGAGGCCGTGGAGCGGCTAGGGGTGGTAATGATTTGGGTCGTAGTTAGAGAGCACCGGGCAGATGTGCTAATCAGACAAAGGCAAGGCAGCCTACACTTGTTTATGCTACTCAGGCCTGAGAGGACAGAGATGCTCCAAATGTTATCCTAGTACGTTTTTAATTTTTGAGGTGCCTTATACTGCTCTGATAGACATATGTTCTACACACTCCTATGTAGCTAACACTATATCTGAAAACTTGAGGGTTTCTGTCGAGAGCACTTCTAGTGAGGTTACCATACTGAGTCTGTTGGGACAGTCTGTTCGGGTTAGTAAACTCTATAGGGATGTTTTGTTAGAGGTACAAGGGACTTTTTTTTGGCAAGTTTGACGGACCTTTCGTTTCGGGAATTCGACTTGATTCTGGGTATGGACTGGTTGGTTAAGCACTGAGTCAATTTGGACTGCGCGACTAAGAGGGTCATACTGAGGACTGAAGATGATAAGGAAATAGTTGTGATCAGCGAGCGTGGAGACTATTTGTCTACTCTTGTGGCTGAAAAATTAGTTTGGAAAGAGTGTAAGGTGTACTTGGCCTACGTTAATGTTTCTGTTTCTGGGGACTCTTCTATCAAGGATATTAAAACCGTGAGAGATTTTTTAGATGTCTTTCCTGAGGAGTTACCGGGTTTACCTCTGAATCAAGAGGTCCAGTTTGGAATTAAGCTTCTTCCAGGTACAGCTTCAATGTCCATCACTTTCTACCGTATGGCACCGAAAGAGCTTACAGAGCTTAATGCTCAACTTCAAGAACTTCTGGAGTGCGGTTTCATCTGTCCTAGTATGTCTCTGTGGGGAGCACTGGTTTTATTTGTTAAGAAGAAGGATGGGACCATGAGAATGTTCATCGACTATCGACAGCTGAATAAGTTAATTGAGTAGAATAAGTATCCTCTTCCAAGGATTGACGACTTGTTTGATCAGTTTAGAGGGGCTTCGGTGTTCTTTAAGATTGATCTTCGATCTGGGTATCATCAGTTGAGGGTTAAGGAAGCTAATGTTCATAAGACTGCATTTAGGACTCTATGGGCATTAGAGTTCCTAGTAATGGCTTTTGGTCTGACGAATGCTCCAACTGCATTTATGGATCTGATGAACAGTGTATTTTAGCCTTATCTAGATCAATTCATTATGGTCTTCATCGACGATATTCTGGTATACTTTAAAACTGAGGATGAGTATTATCAGCATCTTAAAGTAGTGCTTTAGATACTTCGAGAAAAGCAGCTCTACGCTAAGTTGAGCAAATGTGAATTCTGGTTGCATGAGGTAACTTTTCTAGGGCATGTGGTTTCTGCAGAGGGGATTCGTGTTGATCCTCGAAAGATTGAGGTTGTGCTTGATTGAAAACAGCCTAAGGATGTGTCTGAGATTCGTAGTTTTCTGGGTCTAGTGGGATATTATCAACGGTTTATCGATGGGTTCTCTCTGATTGTAGCTCCATTGACTAATTTTCTGCATAAGGGTGTTCCATTTATCTGGATGCAGTAATCGAGCTTTGAGAAGTTTATGTCTGTTCTGACTCAGGCTCTTATTTTGATATAGCCTAAATCTGGTAAGGAATTTTTGGTTTACAGTAATGCTTTGCATGTTGGTTTGGGTTGTATTCTGATGCAGGGTAGTAAGGTTGTGACTTATGTGTCCCGTCAGCTTAAAACACACGAGGGGAACTACCCGACGCATGATCTTGAGTTGGCTGTAGTAGTCTTTGCGTTAAAAATTTGGAGGCACTATCTTTATGGTAAGAGGTGTATCATCTACACTGATCACAAGAGCCTCAAGTACCTCCTTACTCAGAAGGAGTTGAATCTTAGGCAGCACCGATGAATTGAGTTGCTCAAAGATTATGACTACACAATAGAGTATCATTCCGATAAGGTCAATGTGGTGGCTGATGCTCTAAGTCATAGAGTGATGACTGATCTGAGAGCGATATTTTCTCGTCTTAGTCTATTTGATGATGGGGGTTTGTTGACTGAGCTGCAAATTAAGCAGACTTGGATAGATCAGATTCAAGATAAGCAATTGGGGGATGAGTCTCTGAGTTTACGGTTCTGTCAAATTGAAGGTGGTAGTACTTCAGATTTTGGGCTGAATAAGGATGGGGTTCTGTGTTTTCGAGGTCAGATTTATTTGTTGAACGATTTTTGTTTGAGACAGTCGATTCTGAGAGAGGCACATAGTAGCCCTTATGCTATGCATCCCGGTGGTAATAAGATGTACCACGATCTATGTGAACTGTATTGGTGGCCGGGTTTAAAGTGTGAGGTTCCTGACTTTGTTGCTCGCTGTCTGACATGCCAACAAGTTAAGACTGAACACCAGTTGCCTTTGGGTTTTTTGCAGCCAGTTAAGATTCCCTTATGGAAATGGGAACAAGTAACGATGGACTTCGTTAGTGGGTTTCCCTTGACACCCACTAAGAAGGATTTTCTTTGGGTCATCATGGATTGATTGATCAAGTTCGCTCATTTCATTCCTGTTCGGACAGACTACTCTCTACAAAATTTGGCAAAGCTTTATATTTCTAAGATAGTAAGACTGCATAGGGTTCCTGTGTCGATTATTTTTTATAGGGATCCTCGTTTCACATCTCGGTTCTAGAAGAAATTACACGAGGCTCTGGGTTCAAGATTGGACTTCAGTACTGCGTTTTATCCTCAGACAGATGGTAAATTTGATAGTGTGATTCAGAGACTGGAGGATATGTTTTGGAGTTGTGTGATTGATTTTCGAGGTAGTTGGGAGGAGTATCTGCCGCTAGCTGAGTTCGCCTACAATAACAGCTTCCAGGTTAGCATTCATATGGCACCTTTCAAAAACATTTTGTAATATGGTATCTTTATATTTATAATTAATTCATATAAATTTTGTAATAATAAAATTTATATATTTATTAAATTATTTTAAACTTAGAGTTATATATTTATATAATAATGATAAAAAAATTGTTGCTCAACTATAGATTTAACCTTCAATACATATTTTGATAAATTGGTGTTTTTTTCAATATGTTGGAACATTTTCAAATATTTATAGTGTTCCAATAACTATAAATGAATGGGTGTAATTAATTGAAGGATAAATCTTTTGGTCATTTGTCAAAAGTTATATCTTTTGATTTTTGAAAAAGAATTATAACTATTCAAATAATATTATTTGAATAGTTATAATATTAAATAAATAATTATATGTTTTTTAAAGACATTATTATTCAAAAAGACACCAATTGAAAGATGTCTCTATGAAGAGATATGAAAATTCCTATAAGTAGGAATGAGAATTCATTTGGAAATCACACCATTAAGTTCTAAAAGTTCTTTCTATCATTCCTCATTTTCTAATATTATTAGATTGTTCTATAAAGAGTTACTGTAGAAATTCTTTGTAGAAATTGAGTTTCTTGTTATTCATTACTCAGTGCTTAGTGGACTATTCTTGTCAGTGCAAAACGTAAATAGTCATTGGCTTCATTGTATCCTTGATGTTAATTTTCTTGAAACTCTTTTGCACACCAATATAGGTGAGGGTTAATATAACCTTAAAGATAGTGACTTGATATACGCCTTAGAGCCTTGTCCAATTTCTTCATTTTCTATTCGAGTTTCGTTCATGTGTTTGAGATTTTCCTCAACAGAAATTTGTAATAACAATTTTAAGGTTATATAATTCATGATGACTACTACAAAACATGAAAGTGGAACACTAAGGGAGTTGGATTCCAACTTTATCAAACTTGATCATTTTGATGGTGGCAATTTCTGATGATAGCAGAAAAAGATGCACTTCTTATTAACAAAATTAAAGATTGCCTATGTTTTGGATACACCAAGACCAGAAGAGAATGAAAATGAATTTGTTGTTGTAACCCGAGAAAGGAAAAAATGGGACAATGCTAATTACATGTGCATAGAGCACATATTGAATGGTTTATCCGATGGTTTGTTCGACACCTTCCAAAACAAGGTCACCGTTAAAGAATTATGAGACAAATTAGAGACAAGATACAAGACCGAAGATGCTACAAGTAAGAAATTTCTTGTCAGTCGTTTCAATAGTTATCAAATGGTTGATGGTCATTCTGTTATGAAACAATTTCGTGATATTGACAAGTTGAATTAATTTAAGTAATATGATATGAAAATAGATGAAATGATTGTTGTATCCTCCATAATAGATAAACTTCCTTTATCTTGAAAAGACTTTAAAAAAAGTCTAAAACATAAAGAGGAAATATCTCTTGAGGCTTTGGCAAATATCTCTTAAGGCTTTGGCAAATCATCTTTGTATTAAAGAAGAATATTGAAAGCAAGATTAGAACCTAAATTCTAAAAATGCCAAAGTGCATGTTACGGAAGAAGTACAGACTACTAAACCATTCAAGAGAAAGTTCAAATAGACTGATAGAGCACCTAATTTCAAAAAGAAACAAAAGGGCTCATGCTATCATTGTGGTAAGTTGGGACATTTCGAGAATGAATGTCAATTTTTAAATAAGAAATCATCTTCTAAGGCTTATAATAACGAAAAATTCGTTGCAATGATATCTAAAATTAATATGGCACAAGATGATAATGCATGGTGGATTATATTAGAGCAACCAAACATGTGTGCAAAGACAAAATCATGTTCACAAAGTTTACACAATGTGAAAATGACAATGTCTTGTACATGGGAAATTCTTTCACAACAACAATCAAAGGCAAAGGGTCTGTTTAATTACAATTCACATCTGGAAAGGTTTAAACCTTGAATGATGTGCTTTATGTACCAGAAGTAAGAAGAATTTTGTGTTTGGAAGTCTGTTGAATGAGTTTTGTTTCAAACTTATTTTTGAGGCAGATAAGTTTATTTTGTCTAAAGGAGGAATTTTTGTAGGGAAAGGATATATGTATAAAGCATGTTCAAACTCAATATTATTAATAAGATTAAAAATACTATTTCTGCTGATATGGTTGAATCTTCTTGTTTATGGGTCATTTGAATTATAGAAAATTGAACATGTATAAGTTAGATTTAATTCCTATTTTTAATAATAATATTGAAAATGCAATACATGTATGTTGACTAAAATTATAAGAAACGATTTCCCTAAAGTTAAAAGAAATACAAAGTTGCTTGATTTGATACATGGTGATTTATGTGACATACATAATACTCCTACATTAGGTGGAAAGAAATATTTTGTTACTTTTATTGATGATTGTTCTAGTTATTGTTATGTTTATTTATTGCATTCAAAAGGTGAAGCGCTTGATAAATTTAAAGTTTGTAAATCTAAAGTTGAACTTCAGTGTGAATCATTTATCAAGTGCTTAAGAGCGGATAGAGGTGGAGAATACTATAATCCAAGTTATTTTGAATCCACTGGGATTATCCATAAAGTTTCAGCCCCTTACACACCACAACAAAATGGTGTAGCTGAAAGGAAAACTATAATCTTGATTGAATTGGTAAATTCAATGTTATCATATTCAGGGCTTGGACAAGGTTTTTGGGGAGAAGCTGTTCTAATAGCTTGTCATATATTGAATAGAGTTCCTAATGAAAAAAACTAAAATAACCTTTATGAACAATGGAAGAAAAGGAAACCAAACCTTAATTATTTGAAGGTTTGGGACTGTAAAGCTATTGTCAAAGTTCTAACACCTAAACGTAAAAATTTAGGTGAAAGAGGAATTGAATGCATATTTACAGGATATGCACATAATACCAAGGCATATAGGTTCATGGTAATTGAACCAAATGATTCAATTTCAATTAATACTGTTATTGAATCAAGAGACGTTATTTTTGATGAAAATAGATTTCATTCTATTTGAAGACAATTATAACCACAACAATTGATTCATTCGTCAAATGAGAATGAGATTCCATTGGAACAAATTGATAAAAATGATGAATCCTATCAAGAATTAAGAAGAAGTAAAAAGATTAAAAAAATTAAAGATTTTGGACCAAATTTCATTATGTTTCTTGCAGAAGGAAAATGTGAAAGTATATGCAATAAGATACCTTATTATTGTAATATAGAATCTAATCTTATTACATTTGAAGAGACAATGAAATCTTAAGGCTCTGCTTTTTGGAAAGAAGCAATAAATGATGAGATGGATACAATAATGAGAAATTAAACTTGGATCTTAGTTGATCTTCCACTGGGTTCCAAACCAATAGGCTGTAAATGGATTTTCAAAAGGAAAATGAAGGTCGATGGAATCATTGATAAATTTAAAGCAAGGTTAGTAGCCAAAGGCTTTACACAGAAATAAGGTATTGATTACTTTGATACCTATGCTCCAGTAGCAAGAATTGCCACAATTAGACTATGAATATTACTTATTTGGTTTTTCATCAAATTGGTGTTAAAATTGCATTTTTAAATGGTGAATTAGAAGAGGAAGTGTACATGGAACAACCAGAAGGATTTGTTGTTCCACGATAAAAGTATAAGGTATGTAAGTTTTTTAAATCTCTATATGGACTTAAACAAGCACCAAAGCAATGACATTGAAAGTTTGATAATGTTTTTTTAGCTAATGGCTATAAAATAAATGAATCCGATAGGTGCATATACAGAAAATTTGAAAATTGAAAAGGTGACATAATTTGCTTATATGTAGATGGCATGCTCATTTTTGGCACGAATTTGGAACAAATAGAAAACACAAAAAAATTCTTGTCAAACAATTTTGCTATGAAGGATATGAGTGTAATAGATGTTATTCTTTGGATTAAAATAACTCGAAAGCAAAGCACTATAGCTTTATCACAATCACATTACACTGAAAAATGCTTAAAAAGTTTGTTCTTTTCAATTGTATATCAGCATCTACACCTATGGATCCTCAAATAAAATTAGTATCTAATGTTGGTAGGAAAATTGATCAATTGAAATATACAAGTCTAATTGGTTGTCTTATGTACATAATGACTTGTACAAGACCAGATATTGCATATGCTATTGGAAAATTGAGTAGGTATACAAGTAATCCAAGTAGTTTGCATTGGCAAGCTTTGAATAGAGTACTTAGGTAGTTAAAGAAAATTGTTAACTATGGATTGTGTTATAATGGATATCCTTTAGTTTTAGAAAGTATTCGGATGCTAGTTGGGTTACAAGTTTGGAAGATCATGCATCTACTAGTGGACGGATCTTAATTCTTGGTGGATGAGCCATTTCTTAGGGTTCCTAGAAACAAACATGTATTATTGATTCCACCATGGCAACAGAATTTATTGCATTAATCGCTGCATCTAAAGAAGCAAAATGGTTAAGAAATTTGCTTAATGATGTACCTCTATTGCCTAAACCAATTTCACCTATTTCTATCCATTGTGATAGTGAGGCTACTCTAGCAAAGACACATAGCCAAATATATAATGGAAAGTCTAGACACATTGGATTAAGACATAGCTATGTCCGACGATTAATCTCTGATGGAGTGATCATTATTAATTATGTGAGGTCAAGTGAAAATTTGGCAGATCCTTTGACAAAAAGTCTTGATAAAGATACAGTTAAAAAAGACCTCAAAATGGATGGGACTCAAGCCCATTAATTAGAGTCACCCATGATGAAAACTCGACTCAACGTTTGGTATAATGTCAAGTCTTGACTTCAATGAGACAAAGTACATCATTAGTATGTGACTGTTAGCACTATAAATAAATCCATCCTAAGATTAAAGTGCTAGGTACCCGTAAAGATAAGGGAAGGATGAGTAATGTACTCTTAATAGACCTATAACATAAATATATTAGAGTGTTATAATTATGAGAACATTCTTGATGAGATCTACCTATGTGAGTGGAAGTGTAGTTGTTTCTAGGAGCTCAAGTGCTTGGCTTTGACAATACTCATTAAAAGAGGACACAAACACATGACCATAATAGTGTCCCTAAATACTATGCATTGACCGATGTTGAAATCATTGTGTGAGATGTGTTTAGTTAATCAAATTGAATAGTTGGTTCAAAGCTTAGTCTACCATCCAATTTCGATTAACTTTAACATATTTTCATTAAGTGAAGGTTCAATCGTAAGACACCTTCATTTATAGAAATTGATTTCCAAGAATATCAAAATCTAAAATATTTTGAAAATGGGAGGAGAGTGTTGGAACATTTTCAAATATTTATAGTGTTCTAATAACTATAAATGAATGGGTGTAATTAATCGAAGGATAAATCTTTTGGTCATTGGTCAAAAGTTATATCTTTTGATTTTTGAAAAAGAATTATAACTATTCAAATAATATTATTTGAATAGTTATAATATTAAATAAATAATTATATGTTTTTTAGAGACATTATTATTCAAAAAGACACCAATTGAAAGATGTTTCTATGAAGAGATATGAAAATTCCTATAAGTAGGAATGAGAATTCATTTGGAAATCACACCAATAAGTTCTAAAAGTTCTTTCTATCATTCCTAATATTCTAATATTATTAGATTGTTCTATAAAGAGTTACTGTAGAAATTCTTTGTAAAAATTGAGTTTCTTGTTATTCATTACTCAGTCCTTAGTGGACTATTCTTGTCAGTGCAAAATGCAAATAGCCATTGGATTGGCTTCATTGTATCATCGAGGTTAATTTGCTTGAAACTCTTTTGCACACCGAATATAGGTGGAGGCGAATATAACCTTAAAGATAGTGGCTTGATACACGCCTTAGAGCCTTGTCCTATTTTTTCATTTTCTATTCGAGTTCTATTTGTATGTTCAAGATTTTCCTCAATGGAGATTTGCGTTAACACAATATATTAGCACACTTAAGTTGGATGTGACCATATCCCTATCATTCATGTCATTGAATATCTTTATTAATTTATTTCCTTGGGCCTTTTAGTATTGTTGTTTGACTTACCAAGCATGGGTAGCCTAGAGATCCAATTGTCTTCCTTGGCTCAGCAGTTCAATAACAAAATCTTCACCAAATTCGTCTATTGTCTTGCTTTGATACCATTTAAAGCATTGAATTGCTATGTAAGATGTTAACGTGAGTTGCAACTTAGTGTAACTTTTTTCACACTATTTGTGTAATATTCCGAATTAAGGCCTAATCGGAATAGTATTTTAGGACCACAAATTCGAGATATAAGTAATTATTTTATTATCATTTTAAGGTCTATGGTATGATTTCATGATTGTGTGAAAATTTCGTTTAGAAATTTTATCGATAGAGGGTCCAATTTGATATTTAGGACTAAATTGCAAAATTTGTAAAATGTGTGTTCTAGTTCACAAAGGTACTAAGTACTTGTGAGTAATGGGTTTTTAAAGTGGAGGTCCTTGGATAGTAATTAAACCATTATACTAATTTGGACAAAAATACCTAAAGGAAGATAAAACACCATAGTTTTTAATTAAGGGCATTTTGGTCATTTAGTTATTAAAATGAATTAAAAACAAAATTAAAAGCCAATTTTTGTCCATCTTCAACTCCTTGGCCGAATTTCACATGAGGAAGACATATCTAGGATTTTTCAAGCTTCCAAGCTCGATTGTAAGTCCATTTTAGCCCCGTTTTTAATGTTCTTTACGTTTTTGGAGTCCTGATAACTTAATTAAGCTTATACTAGCAATAATTTAACCTAGGGTTTATATTTGGAAAAATATCCATAGGTGAAATTGTTTATTTTGATGTTTTATGATAGAATATGAAGCTTGAAATTGTGTTAAACAACTTTTGCTAAGCGATTTTACGTGAAAACGAGTAAAATGACAGAATCGGTAAAAATACCTAATGTTCATAAGTACACGTTAGAGTGAGAATTTGATGTTTCCATAGAAGGGAAAAATGATCAACATGTCGTAAAACATAAGAAAATAGGATGAAGTTTAATTTCTGAGCCTTGGGAAAAAAGTGTAAATAAGTAAAAGTTTAAGGGCAAAAATGCAATTTTTCCAAAGTTTGAATCAATGACTGTTTTAATAAATGTGAGTGTTAAATAAGCTAAATTTTTTATTTTAGATCAAGAGAAACAAGATTCAAGTCGTGATCGAGGGAAAAATAAAGTTTACAAGGAATAGGCTCGATTTCTAACATTTTGTACCGAGGTAAGTTCAGGTGTAAATGTAGTAACATAATTATCATTTTAAGTAATTTAATGTTATTTATATGATATGATGATTATTATCATGAAATATTATGCTTTGTGGATTATTATTTAGTAATATGCAAATTATATGAGCTACTTGATAAATATAAAATGCTACCAAGTATCGGTTCCGACATTCCGTGGAAAACAGCAAAGATGTGTGATTGAGGAAAATCCCGTTTGAACCTTGGGAATAGATTAGGATACAAGTGACATGTCACCGGGATATTTGAGTTCCGAGCTCGTTGAGTTGAGTCCGAGTTCGTAAGATGTAGCTAGGCATCCGAACTCATTGAGTTGAGTTTGAGTTCACTTATGGATGCGAACGCCCAAGCTCATTGAGTTGAGTCTGAGTTTGCTTATGGGCGGGTTACATGGTAGCTTGGCTACATAATTTCCGCAGCCTATTGAGTTTGTCTAGCTACAGGTATGGAATTTATGTGCATGCAATCCTCGTATCCAAATTATATTCCAATGTGTTCAACGGGTGAATCTTAAGTGAATAAGGAGAATACTTAAGACGAAGGTGACATGTTGGTAAGTGTGGTGAATGAGAAAATTTGGACAGGTATGCGCTTAAACCCTCGGGTTGAGAGCTTGGTATGATGAAATCGTGGTAAGATAGTAAATACAAATGTAACATGAATGTCTTGGTGTTATTTATACAAATGATGTTTTATATTGGATTGCATGATTATGTTACTTGCTATTTACATGTGAACTTACTAAGCATTTATGCTTACTCCCTCCTTTCCATTCTTTGTAGTTTTGATAAGCCAGCTCGGAAATTAAGAACGGTCAGAGGCTCGCTCACACTATCCATGGACCATTTTGGTATAGTGGCTTGTATATTTTGAGTATGGCATGTATAACATTATAATCATTTTGTGTATATGATATTATGATATGGCTATTGGGTGGTAAGGAAATGTTTGGTAATGATTAGCCATTGGAATGGCTAATCAAGACCATATTTGGTGTTATGTATACTTAATGTGCTATCTAATCCATGGAAATTCATAAAAAGGTGAAATTTGCTATAAAACAGTATTGAACAACAGCAATGACGTGAGTTTGAAAAATCACTAAAAATAATATAGACAGAATTAGATAATGAATAAATATGAAATTTAAGCTTATTGAGTATATTTTCATATGAAAGAAACAAAACAGGTAAATGAGTTGTATTTTATGAGAAATTTGAGTTTTTTTGGAATAGGGTTAGAGCAATTTCTGAATCATCTGTTCTGACTTTATAAATTCACTAAAAATTGTACAAAAATAATTAGGAGTCATAATTTATATGTATAGATTACTTATTGAGTATAATTTTAATAGAAACAAATGGTATAGTCATATGAATTCTTTAAAGAAAGAAAAGTGATTCGTAGTGAACATAGGTCAAAGCAGTCAAACACTGAAATAGGGGAAATTTTAACTAATAAACTGTACTAATTGGCCCTACCAAAAATTCTGAAAAAAAATTACTAAATAGATATATGAATCTATTTTTAGGGAAAATTTATGGATTTTAATTTTGAGTTTTGTAACTCGAGATGTGATTTTTTTAGCGATTGTGATGCAGGTGGGCAATTTATTACGAAAGGTGAAATAAATTGTTTGAAATTGTTTAAGTGATAATTTAAGTCTGTCAACGCCTCGTGCTCGACTCCGACGATGGTCTCGGGTAAGGGGGTGTTACAATTTGGATCCAAATCCTACATACATGGACTTTTCTCGGAGAATAACTGATTACAATTTCATAGTACAAGAGTTGATTTAAGTTCAACCTCACTCACACTAATTGCAATCACAGACCCAAACAATTATAATCATTAAACTTTCTCTACTAAAACTTTCCCTAATGAAAGCTTAGTACAACTTACTAAGCCAGTTTGATTACACTCAAATTGCACTCACTAATGTTCCTTACAACAAACAGATTCAAAATGGTAAAATGCGTTTTCAATGTATAGGCACATAATATTTGTGAATAGAACTAGTGTGATTAAAATATATCTTTAAAATTTCACTTTAACCAAAGTGCATATTATGGATTATGATTTTTGATACAAGTATTCAACAAGGAAAATAAGGAGGAAGACACGGAGGAGAAGGTGGTAGAGAGGAGTTTGGTTCACCTATTTTTGGGCAGAACATAAGTTTATTTTTTTTAATTGAGTCATTGCGATATTTATAACAGTAAATAAGAACTGAAATTATATTTGTGCTTTGTACGAGGCGGTTAAGTCGATCTTGACTTTCTATCAAATGACCTTCCTTGCTATTCTCGAACCACAAACTAGTTTGAGTGTAGGCTTAAAGTATCACAAACCAATTGCATAGAATGAAAACTTTATTAACTTCAATAGAAAAGTTATTTCTCTCTATAACTGGAATTATGTGTTTTTCCCAGAAAATAGAATTATGGCTCAAATAATTTGTAATTATTTCCTTACTTTTCGTCTATTAATTATAACATTATTTAGTCATGAAGTCATTCTACTAAAGTATCATGACTGAGCTCCCCCTTATTATATATCATTATGAAAGCTACTTCTTAAGTGTTCGTCCAATAACCTTGTCATAAGTGTCACCTTTATAGGATATCCTTGATCTCTTTGGAATAAATTCATTCTCCTAATATGATTCTATTTTGTCTCATGGTAACCATTACATCATGCAACATCACGCAAAAGTCATATACCCAACGCACTAACTTTCAATTTCTTATCTATTTGAACTTGGCCTTTCCTTTACGTCAAAGTATACGAGTCATGTATACATAGTCCATCATTTGTTTAGGATTAAGGTACGTCACACTGTGAATTCACAAGTGAATAAATTCATAAATGGCTTTAGGATCTATTCTATTTGAATCTTGTCCGATGTACTGTTAATCTAGTTAGTCACAGCTATACCTCTATCTTCTAGAGTCATTCGCTCTGATACCCAAGATAATGTATCTCTCCAAGTAGACTTGATAGACGACATATTAGTCTTTTAATCGATTTGCTCAATTCCAATTAGACTAAGGATGTGTTTAGATTATCTACTAATATAAGTTCTCTTTTTGTATTATGATCTAATCATGTAATACCGCTTAGTATTAGTTAAACATTAGATACTCAATGAGCCAATATTTTCTTTCATTTTGCTTCGCGTGAAATAATCGTTAAGAACAATATACAAAGATATTAATGATATTGATGGATATTTTATTAAACCGATTTGTTTTAAAAATTAAAAGTACATATAGAAAAAATGATTACATTAAGGGCACTAGATCCCAACAGAGAAACAACATTCAGGAGCTACGTAATGCCCTCAACTTGATCTGATTCGTCGGACTTGGATCTTAGGTGTTACATTTTTCATTACACTTTCACTGGCTATAAAAATTTTACAACTCAATTTGGATAATCTCCTAACTAAATTTACATCTAAAACACAATATATAATTACATTGACCATAACGGGTTTTACATGTTGATAGTATAACTTAATTACAAAATTCTAATCATTTACTTCTATGTGTTGTTGTTTTCTTAACCATAATATTAGCATGGTCTGTGTTCACCCCTGAGACTTATAATCAGATTCTCATCTTGTGTATTTTATCATCATCAATTCTCAAACACGCCATCCAATCTTGCTTTGTATGCATAACAGCTCATCTCACCTGTAACATCCCAAATTAGGGTCTAGTAAGAATAGTGGTTTTGAGACCTAAAATCCAAAATGAAAATAATTATTTTATGATTATTTTGAGGTTTATGATGTGTTTGCATGATTTTTTGAAACTTTCATGAAGAAATTTTATGAGTAAGGTGTCTAATTTGGATTTTAGGACTAAATTGAATAAAATGCAAAATAGGAGTTTTAGAAGCTTTAAGCATGAAATTGTCATGGATTGTTAATTAGAAGGTCTTAAAAAGTAATTTGACAAAATTTTATATTTTTGGACAAAAATGGGTATGAATAGGAAAAATTAGAAAGAAAGGCATTAAAGGCATTTTAGTCATTTTGTTAATAAATGAATTAAAAGGGAAAATCAAGCCAAAATATATTCATCTTCTCCATGCTTGTGTTGAATTTGAAGAGTCAGCATAGCTAGGGTTTCTTCAACTTTTCAAGCTTGAAAATAATTCAATCCTAGCCCCGTTTTTAATGTTCTTTGCATATTTGAAATCATTGAAACATGATTTAGCCATTTCTACCCTTTACTTGAACTAGGGTTTATGTTTAAAAATTGACCCGTGTGTGTCATGCATGTATTTTGATGATTAATGGAGGAATATGGAAGTTTGGTGTTAGATGAACATCTTTTTCTAAGTGATTTTTCATAAAAACACCTAAAAGGACTTGTTTGTAAAACATGTAAAAATAGGTATTAAAAATATGATTTGATGAAAAATGTAGGCTACTATAAGGGGAATATGAATCAGCTAGGCTTGGGTAACAAAGAAATTGGACACATTTCATTTTACGAGCTTAGGGATAAAAATGTAAATATGTAAAAGTTTAGGGGTAAACTTGTAATTTTGAAAAAGTATGATTTATGGAATGATCTTAATAATGTGATAATTAAATAAATGAAATTTGCTACTATAGATCAAGAAAAATGAAGTCCAGACCTAAACCGAGGAAAGAACAAGGTTGTGGACTAAATCGAATAGTTAGCTACATTTTTGTACCGAGGTAAGTTTGTGTGTAATTGATACAGCATTTTAGGGTTTTTTACCCCAATATTATAAAAAAAATTATACACGAAAATGGGTTGTCAGTCAGATTAATTATGAAAATGGTATTTTTTTAGGTCACGCCTACCTGACAGTCGTAACCTATTTTTTTAATATTATTTTTTTCGTTTAAAAAATTATTATTATATTATTTTTTTGGGTTATTTTAGAACCCGGATATATGTACGGGAACATACATACATGTTGCGCCTATCTGACAGGCTCAACTAGTTATTTTAATAATGCATACTTTATCCAGATGAAGTATGTATTAGCAGATTCACTAATATGATTATATATATAGATATTTACGCATGTATCACATTACAAAAACAAAAATTTAAATACTTATACCTAATAAAATATGTATCTCATTACAATAATAGTATTTTCCAAATAACATATTGTTTTATAATTTTATTTCTTATTTAATATTTTAATTTAATTTTATAATGCATACTTTATCTTGATGAAGTATGTATTAGTAGATTCACTAATATGATTATATATATATAGATTTAAGGTCCCCATAAAGTTTTTTTTTCCCATGAGTGATATGACTCATGCATAAAGAAAATATGGGCAACATGCAGGGGTAGCAAAAGCAACGGCAGCAGCAGTAGCAGCCAAAAGCACACTACAGGAAAATAGGGCTTTAGCAGCATTTTATCAAAAAATGCCGCAAAAATTGTAAAACACAGAGCAATAGCGGCATTTTTTGGTAAAACGCCGCTAAAAACTAGAGCATTAGCGGCGCTTTTGGTAAAACGTCGCTAAAAACCAGAGCATTAGCTGTGCTTTTGGTAAAACGCCGCTAAAAACCAGAGCATTAGCGGCGTTTTTTGTAAAACGCCGCTAAAAACTAGAGCATTAGCGGCGCTTTCGGTAAAACACTGCTAAAAGTCATATAACCCCTACAACCCTAAACCCCCAAAAAAATTATAAACACTAATCTATAACCCCTAAAACACTAAACCCCTAAACCTTAAAAAACCTTAAACACTAAACTATTACCCTTAAAACCCTAAACATCAAAAAACATCATATGGATGTTAATGTGTATATACATAGTTATTAATGTAAAAGTTTATGTTCATAATATATTATGGAAGCAATACTTAATATTGATTAAAATTTTTTTGGGTTTAGGGTTTAATATTTAAGGTTTAAGGTCTATAGTTTAGGGTTTTATGGTTTAACGTTTAATGACCATGGGTATATAGTATGTTAATCTCAAGTGAATCATATTCAATAATTAAATCCTAAACCCTATAATTAATTATTGTTATCGATAATAGATATCTTGATTTTGATAAAAAAATAGTTTTTATATATCATAAGGTGTTATATTGTTTAATGGATTGAAGGGATATTTTGTGGAATATGTTTTAAATGATAAGTTTACCTTTAAATTTTATTAATAGTTTTTTATTTATACTATTTTAATATTTATTTATACTGATTAATTAAAATATATATTTATTTATACGAACAAAAATCCTCTGCAGTCATTTGTGTCTCCACGTTTTTAATTGTAACTCATTTTCTTTTTATAAAATAGTGAATTTTCCTTTATTCGTAAATCAATCTTCTTATTAAAAAGTTGCAACTCTTTTTTTTTGTTTGTTTCTAAATAAGTGTTGTTTTTGTTCCAACTTGTTTTATAGAGTGTTTTTTTTATTCTTTTAAGGTTGATGGTTTATGTTTTATGATTTAGGGTTTGGAGACTATAATTAAGGGTTTAAGGTTTAAATTAATTAGTATTTTTTAATTTATATATTAAATAATCTCTTATATAATTATAAAAGAGATAATATTAATTTTAATATTTTAAAATTATAACAAATTATTTATTGAAAAAAAAGTAACAAGTGATATGAATAGGTAATTATCTATTTTAGATAGGACCAAATTATAACAAATTAAATAAGGTATTATTTTTATGCTTTAATGAGTTAGCGGTGCTAGCATATAAACGCCACAATAGACCACCTTTAGCGGCGTTTTAACGCCGTAAAAAAATTTAATTGAATTTAAACGTTCCCATTTCAAGGAGTGGAATTAGCGGCGTTTTGATATAAACGCCACAACTGTCATTTTTTTTTTACCAAAACTCCATCCTTTTAGGTTCATCCAATTTATTCCAAGTGCTCCCGATAGCTGTTCTTCTTCCCCTTAACAAAATTTCCCCAATTCCCTCTTTTCTCCTTTAATCTCTAAATTTTTATCCCCAAGTTCCCAACCCATTTGCCACCTAGTGCATCTCGCTCGACTAACCCCTCTGCTGCGTCGCCATCGCCCTCGGTCTCTACTGCCATAGCCAATCAGTAAAAGGGCTCGATAGTTTGGTTTCTATTGTTGCTTCTAGGTCTGGAAAAGGGCTCCCAATTATCGTTATTACACCCTAATTATTTTTGTTCATTTAGTTGAAGAGTCTTTTCTTGTTCGTCCATTATCATCTTCCTCCTACCATCATCCCCCTTCTCTCCCTCTCGCGTGTCTGCATATCAGTTTCTTTTTCTTCTCTTTTCATCTCAGTTCTCACCTGCCGCTGTGTCTGCTGGTTTTTTCCGAACCTGACGAGTCCGGGTAACGAAGATTGTGAATTAGAGTTAGTGCTCAAACAACTTTGCATTATTGTTAACGCACCAAATTATGTTCCATTGGATGCTTTAGTTGTTATTTAGTTTCTATTTGAATGTAGCTGTCTTAAATTTTGAACAATTATTGGAGCTAATGTTTGACCCTTAATTTCTTCATTGTCTTTGTTTTTTTTAACTTGATCAATGTTCTTGTTTCGTTTAAGATGCCCTTAAATCAATGGATCAGAAACGGGTTCATGATTTCCTTTTAGATATAAGGTAATGCAGGTTCGGATTTTTAATCCTTTTTCTCATTTATTTTTCTAAATTTGTATAATAATATTCTGATTTGAATATTATAGTTATTGTCTATTACAGATACAAATCTTTCTTTGAATTTGTTTACTTTTTATGCAAATAATCTATTAAAAATGTATGACTTATTAAATTCAAATATTTTATTATGCAAATTTTATTGTCGTTGCTTATGTCTGGGTACATTTTCATGTTGACTAAATATTTGAGATATGGCTTAACTCAAGACTGTTTTTTTGTATCCATTTAATCTGCAAGTTCACTTAGAGAAACATTAGCTTTAAATTTGCGTCGCAACGTTCATGTTTATGGTGTTGAAATAGACAATGTATAATAACTTATGGTCCCATTGCCTACTGACTTGTACAAGTATTTGGATGTTCTTAGGTTTTTTCTTGTTGCTATTACTTGCTATTGCTATGATCTTTTATTTTCGGGTCAGCCTCACATAGTTGTATCTGTGTCATGTTTAAGTTCACGTAAAAGACTAGAAGCCATTAGGCTGCAACTTAGTTAATGATACACTTGCAGTTGCATTGTTGTGTTGAGACTTTAAGTCGATGTGTTTTATCTATTTTAATCTGAAAATTTGTTGGGATAAACATTAGTTTTAAATATCCAGTTGCCTGCAGATTAGCGCAAGGTCCAGGTAGCTCCAGTGAGGAAGCTGTTTCATAGGGTTGCTTTAAGAATTTAAATTCTATGTTCATACCTTGTAGTTTGTTCTTTATAAAGACATCTAGTTTTATCTACTTTGTTTGGTTTTACAGGGTGATGCCGATAGCGCTCTTGACAGGCTTTGGCAGAAGAAGAAAGCCAAAGTCAAACAGTAGTAGTCGGGTACCTTTTTATTACCGGTCTCTGAACTCGAGAGGGAAAATTCTTGGCACTGACTATTAAATTCTAGTTTGTTTAGGTAGATAAAGTTGAAAGTTGTTTTTGTCCAATTGTTGATGTTTAGTCTCTTGCATTAGATATATACACACACACATACATACCAATGTCATGCTCATACTCAGTTTTTGATACTCACATCTAAATCTATGATAATATTCTTACACTCGTAGAACTACGGTCTTTATATGTGACATGAATATATTTTTTGGTTAAATCTTTTCAATTTCTAACTTGATATGATCTTCCAGTGATGTAAAGACTACTATGAATATATTTGTTGGCCATTTTTGCCTAAAACAATGTTGAGAAACTGTGTTAATCCATGAACAGTTTGATATCTGCTTAAAGCTGTTATAAAAAGTTTTGCTGCTGCTGTCATAAACAGTCTTATATAGTATTTACAATCGGACTTTCCAGTCTTCTTACAATTTCCTTAGGCTTAGCATTTTTCCTCGTGGATGCAGAATAATAGATACTAATCTTAGGCTAAGTTATATTAAATATTAAAATTCATTTCTTTTTAATTTGCGTAAAGTAAGTATACAGATCAAGTTTAATGATTACCTCAGTGCTTTAGAGAGGTTTTGTATATTTAATTTAACATTTAAAAACTCCTCCAGATTGGTCTTAATTTGCTCAGTATGCTGATGGATATGCAGTTTCTCTCCAGATTGGTCTTAACTTATACTTGATCGAACATCAAATTTTAAGCTCGAGACGTAATCAAACTACTTGAGTTCTAGCTTGATTATTAAGCTTGCTTATAAATTTTTGCACTTAAGCTCAATTAAGTTTGTTCATATTCAAGCTTGAGTTTGATTGAACAATTTTAAACTCGAGCTTTGGCTCGAGACATAATCGAGCTACTTGAGTTCAAGTTTGATTAAATTCATTCATATTCAAGCTTGAAGTTAGGTATATACTTGAAGCTAGAGAAAGAACAAGGGTGAAGCTAGATTTAACGTTTGGATTGAAGCTTGGTGTTGAACCTACAGTTTAGGGAAGCTTATTAAGGTTAGTGTTCTCTTGAATTTTAGCATTCTTGCTGTAGTCTTTTTTTTCTGCTGTTTTTTCTTGCTGTAGTATTGTTGAATTTTGACAGTTTTTTCTGGAACTTGAAAAATTAATGACCTTGCGCTCATGCATTGTTTAAGTGAAATAATATTTGAGCTTCTAGATTATCAAACCCTTCCACCAAATTTATTCTTCCATTCCATGCTTTTATTGTATTTTAAAAACTTATATTTTTATCACTCCATTATAACTATGATTTTTATATTTAAATCCTTTAAAAAAAGAGATTGAAAGAAGTGGGTAACAAAATGTGATTTGAATCAATGTCTTCAAATTTTGAAATAAATCGAATATAATACTATGTTATATAAAATATAAGTATAATTTTATTTTTTGTGTTTATCCTTTACCAGGAAAGGTAGTAGAAGATATGGTGTTATTGAATGTGATCCACTAGTTCGCAAAGGACTTGAGAAAACTGTAAGTAGTCTTTAATAGATGGCACTTTACAAGCATTTCATTCATAAACTGTAACCTCCTTGAATAAATTTCTCTACTTGAAAGCATATGGATAAACTAATATCGCTTGTGCAAGCAGGCTAAGCACATGGTCATTCCTTATATGCTGATATTAGCGCCTCCACAAAACTGGATAGGGTATGTACTCAAGGTCCTATCTTTGTACAGTTTATTCCCTCTACTCATTCTGATATACTGACAGCTTGGTACAAAATTTTCCTGCTTATGCAAATATCTTCATATGTCAACTTGAAAAAGCTATATATATGATTATATTCCTACTTATGCAAATATCTTCATATGTCATCTATTAATTACGGTTCTTATTCAGGTCTTTCAAGTTTTTGAGGTGGTTATAACTCCTACATGTTTGATGCTGGAATATTTCTATATCGTTTCCAGTATTTGTAGTTAGCTACGATAGTTTAGTTTGATTATAATTGCCTGAACTTTGATTCTAGAATCAATTAGCTTTTGGGGATTTTATTTATGTCTTTAGTTTAAAGGAAAAGTGGTGTGGAAATTTTATGGAATTAAAATGCTTTGATTTGATGAAAAAGATGATACATTCAATCCTAACTGTAAAGCAAAAACCAAGCCTCTTTCTTGATACCTCAAAACTCTGCCATTAAACTATTTATAACACCTATATTCATTACTAAACCTTTGATATGACTATTGACACTTTTTTTTTCTTATCAAGCCTCATAAGAAGCTTGTTTATGTCTTGCTTTAATCTAGCTTAAACCTATTAAATCTCTTTCTCCTGATTGTTGACAGTCATTTATTGGATGCATGTTTGAAAGCATCAATAATGATTACTTTCGATAAATTTTAATTTGAAGTTATTGAAATAATCTCTTTTTCTTAAAACGCGAAGCTGTCTGTTGTGCAAAAAGCATGCATCCCGCCATTTTTTTTTAATATATATACATGTAAGGAATGTCCAAGTTGTATGTTTGTTGAGCACAAGGAATTTTTGCGTTATGAGTCATTTCCCCCCTTAGAACATCAAATCATTTTTAGATTTATTTACTTCCTTCAGGTTTTTGGTCACCTTAGCTTTAGAGTCTATAGGCTTTAAGTCATTTTCCTTGCCTTGCTATTTTTAGATTGTTGTTTTTTCTTTCTTATTTCTAGACATCATGTTCTATCATGGTTTTGGTTATTTTCTTTCTTAGCTGCTTTTGAAATGGGGAATTGGTGGAAAGATCCAATAGCATCATCTTCATTATCTTGGGACTTGGTCATGCATAAAGGTTTTTCTTGTTTTTCATTAAAGGCCCCTGCATCTTAATAGGATAATGGTTGTTTATTGTTGTTCAAAGCATGATGAAATAAACATGTTAGGCGTGGTTTAATACATTCTTGCTGACCTGTAAGGTTGTCCAAAACAAGACAAAATTTAGTTGTCTTTAAGATGTTCGAATGTGGTTGTTCAAATGGTTCCTCAAATTTTCCAAATGTGTCTTTAAGGTGCTCGAAAATGTCATATTAATGTTGTCCATATATGATTTTGAATGCAGGAAATTTGCAGCATTTAATTTCCTGCTTGAAGTTGATTAAACCATGTTGTAAATGCAAAACATTTATATGCTGTTCTCATGCTAAATTAACCATTAGTGAGCTTACAATTGATCTATTCGAATGTGTTAAATTCATTGTTCAATGTGATGTTATTTATGCCAATGTATTGAGTATATTAAGTTGTGCAATTTGATGTTATATGTGGCGTTAATGTTGACTTGTTAATTGCATATTTTATTTTTAATCTGATTTAGGGTTTTGAATTTAAAAGAACCTTATCTTAAGATAAGTTATCTACTTTCATAATAACTGGAATCTGATTCTATTATTTTGGTTGGTTCTTGCCTTCATATGTCATTCATTAACTTTTGTTTCTTTTTTCTCAGGTTTGAGTTTTTATTGGATGCATGGTTCAGGATTTGCTGAATCATGCATAGTGACGACTTGTTTGAGCTAAATGCTGATCTTAAAGTGTGCATTCTATCATTATTTTGTTCTATTTGTATTTTGATGATTACTGGTGTAGTATGATAAGTGATGTATTTTGTTTGATTGTTATTTATAAACTTTCTGTTTGGTGGGATATATATTTATATCATAGATATTATTCTTCTTTTCAATATTTTGATAATGAATTTTAATTTTTTTATATTTTTCATAACTTTTATAATATTTTATAATATTTTATTTTTTAAAATTTTATGACCTTTAGCGGCGTTTGTGGGAAAAGTGCCGTTAAAGGTCATGACCTTAGCGGCATTTTTTTAGATAAACGCCGCAAACATTAGCGGCGTTTCCTATAGCAGCGTCTTTTGCGGCGCTTGCAAAAACGCAACAAATAGTTTTAGCGGTGCTTAAAAGCGCCGCTAAAGGCCTAAAAAAACGCCGCTAAAAGTCAATTTTGCTGTAGTGTCAGCAGCAGTAACAGGAGCAGGTGGGGGGTGTTGCGCCTACCTGACAGGCTCGACCTATTTCGGGTATTTTTTACCTGTATAAAACCTGTATAAAACCCATATTTTTACACATATATTAATATAAATATTAAAATAATAATAGTAATAATTTTTTAAACAAAAAAAATTAATATTAAAAAAATGAGTTGCGCCTGTCAGGTAGGTGCGACCTAAAAAAAAGATACCATTTTTGTAATTAATCTGTCTGACAACCCATTTTCGTGTATAATTTTTATAATATTGGGGTAAAAAACCTTTTACTATTATGTATTTAACACTTAATGTTGCATGAATTGTATATTTGTCTTTGTGAGTCTCATTGATGTTGTCCGATAAAGATTTGAGGTGATGAAAGTCGGTTGAACCTTAAAAAATACTTAGGGTACAAATATCATGACATTTGGGTTGAAGAGATCCAGTATAAAACCATATCTGGGATATGGCATCGGCATTGATAAGTGATCTCATATAAGACCATGTCTGGGACATGGCATTGGCATCGATATGATACATCGTGTAAGACTATAGTTGGGCTATTGGCTTCGATTTATGATCCTATGTAAGACCATATCTGGGATATGGCATTGGCATCGTACTATGTGTGTGATAATCTCGAGTATCCTTAGTATTCCAAGTGGTTCAACGGGTAGTCCAAGGACTTGTCAAAGAAATGACAAGGTATGATCATGTTGACAGGGTACAGGTATGTACATCAAGCTCGTAGTTATTTAGATTATGAAATGATAAGACGTCGGTAAGATGAGAACGAAGGAATTATGATCTTGAGTTCTATTGAGCATTATGTAAATCGAATGAGATAAGATATGACTACAATGATTATTGAGAATGAGATGAATTTAAATTATGTTATGTATGTGCATGAAAATGCATATTTTTATTGCTTATTATTTACGTGGAAGCTTACTAAGCTTTATGCTTACTCCCTCTCTTTTCCATTTTCTTATAGTATCGCCAAGCTAACTCGGGGATTAAAGAACGTCGGAAGCCCGATCACTCTATCAATTGGATCTTTTGGGTATAGTTAGTTTCAATATTTTGAGTATGGCATGTATAGGACTTGGTTATTTTGTTATATGTCATATTGGTTTAGTCAAATGTGTTGGCTTATGAGGGTATTATGATTCATTTTGTATAAGGCCATGAGATGTGGCTCATAATAATTATCGGGCTGAAAATCTATTCATCTATGCATTTATGTGCCAATTCCATTGTGATATGGCCTATGGCTATTGATGGTTGAGTGATGATGGTTACTATATGTGTATATAAGTTGTTATGAAAATGCATACATGCAAATCGAGGAAATATTGCTTATTTGTATATGTGTGTTGGTAAAATTGGATTTGTCTTTATGTGGAGCCTTAAACTAGTATAATGTGATGAGAAGTTGTCATGCATGAGCTAGGTTCATGAATGATTAAGTATCTTTGAAGCCATGAAAGTGTTGTACAAATAAGGGTGGCAATTGGCTTGGAAAATAGCCTTAAATTTGTCCATACGGGTAGACACACGGCTTTGCCCAAGGGTATGTGTTCTAGCCATGTGTCCCCTGCACCTTAATTAATACAAAATAGAATGCCCAGTAGTAAACACACGGGCAGAGACACGGCCGTATGTCTCAGCCGCGTGAAGGACATAGCCATAGGACATGGGCGTGTGCCTAGGCCGTGTGAAGTCTGCACTTATTTTATGGAAAATTATGAAATTTAATCGTCCACACGGCCTAAGCGCAAAGACGTGTGCCTTGATTGTGTGACCACATTTTGTGCATGACGTCATAAACAGTGAGCTCCATGGGCTAAGGACATGGGCATGTCCTAGAGCCACACGGACGTGTGTGACCACATGGCCTACCCACACTGGCGTGTGACACTCCATAACATGAAAGTTTTCTAAGTGTTGAAAAAGTTTCAAAAGTTCTCGATTTAGTCTCGAACCATCACCAATGTAAGTTTTGGGCCTCGTGGACCTATATACGGGATGATATGCTTATTAATGAATGGTTCTAAATTGGGTGAAATTTTATGGCCAGATTTTGTATGTTTGTTTATATTTAAGTCCGGTAACACCTTGTACCCTATTCTAGCGTTGAATACGAGTAACAGGTGTTACATCACCATTTCCTGGCATAGCCTTGGCATCATCCTTCCTGGCGTAATCTTTATCAACTTACCAGTGACATAAAAAACACAAAGGTAAGTTTGATAGAATTTAGTGAGTAAACCCTTTTTTAGCTGAGTCTTGTTCAGGAACTCTATTATCTATCTAATTGTTCCTATTCTTCAACTTGACTCCAGTGGATACATCTCTAAGATTCCATTCATTATGTTATAGGTGTCACACCTCACTATGAGATCATAACTTTCTATTCATATCATCGATACCTCATTCATGTTCTTTATTTTGTCCTTTCATGATTCCTTAACCATTCTTATTACAAAGGGCCTTATAGACAGAATACTCTTGGTTCACCACATACACTGATGCACTCTAACTTCTTTGTTCTTACCTTGTTACTATACGAGTTTAGCCATAATACTTCATATGGAGCTTTTCTTTCAGAGTTCGCCGTATATATTATTCCTTCAGAGTTTACCATATTTATCGTTCTTCCAAATAGCTATACGTTGTTCCATCAGAGTTCTCCATGGGTTCCTTTCTTTTCATTTAGGGATCGCCACAGAGGCATTCTCTTCAAATGGTTGTCACAAGGGCTATTTTGTAGACTGTGCCACGAAGGAATTCCTTTTCAAAGATAGCCACAATGGCTTCCATATCTAGAGATTTCCATAAAGGCGTCCTTTTCATTCAGTACTCACTACAAATACTTTCCTTTTAGAGATTGCCACAAGTGCGTCCTTTTCATTCAGTACTCACCACAAAGGCTTTTCTTTCAGAGATTGTGACAAAGACATCCTTTTCTGGTGTTTTAGGTAATAGTGATTTGCCTAGACTCACATTTCATGAGGTTTGCCCCTCATCATCTTGGGACACGCAGTGAACCACATTTGGTCATTTAATTTTCCCATATGATGTCATGGCCTAGCTATGATTTTACACGATATATTCATTTTCATTGTCTACCATGGTCATGGACTTTTCCTTTCAGAGATTCGTGTTTAAAGTCCCGAAAGACCCCTTTAGACGACTCTGGAAACAGACACGGACTCACCATACGTAGTCCTATCATATAATGACTTGCTCATTATAGAAATATTCATGCTTTTAGACTTATACACGCATATCATAATCATTTAGATTCATGTCCTATACCTAGTCAATGTATTGTAGGTTCAAAAATCATACAATTCTCATTAGAATCTTCACATCATACTTTTCTAGTTTAACTTTCACATTTTTATCACTTAGCATAGAAATTTCTAGAAGGTATATCATGCAAGCAAGAGTTATTTTAGGGACTCACCTGATACTAAAAAATAATAGCTTTATCTCTAGGTCCAAACATCCATCCCTGAACTCTTAGAAATCATTGCTTATAAGACATATGTATACCATCAAAACTCATTCACGTAACTTTTATTTTCTTCTGAAACCCAAATAACCACCATGCAAGGTCTTTCTTTTTCATATTTCTATTCATGACTACATAAACAGATGTACTCTTACAAAAAGGCTACATGTGAGTCTTGAATAATTACCTGGGATGAGACAACAACCTCTATGCAAAAACCCCAATCCTTCGTTTTAGTTTAGCAAGATAGATTCTTGTTTAGCTCTATAGCAGTTAAAAATGATGTCTTCAAACAAAAGAAAAAAGATAACTTTTTTTCTTCAGAAGCTTACTCCATATATATAAATCCTTTTTCTCATAGTGGAACTTGACACATGTCATTAACTTTCAAATCTGCCCTTATTAGTGATTTACACCTACAGTGAAATGTATACAAGAATTCAAAATCTTTTCATATCTTTGATTTGACACATCGTTCATTCCTCACTATCTCATTGGAGCATAACCTATACATTGACTAGATAAACTAGGTGTATCTTAACTTTAGTGTCATCCCTTATAACCCAAGAACCCTTAATATCTTTGCCAATCTCTTCTTCTACACATACACTATGACAACCCTAATTGGACCATAGTCGAGAAGTGGTCTCGGGACCACAAAACCGAGTCATAAAAATATTTAGCCATTATATTTTATGTTTATTATATGTGAATATGAATGTGTGAAAGTTTTAAGCTTCGATTTAGTAGATTGCATGTGAATTTAGTTAATAGGACTTATATGTGACACTTTTGAAATGTGATAGGTTAATCTATAAGGATCTATTAAAGCATGTACTGAAAACAATGGTTTTGCATGTCAAATACTCCTTTTTATAAATAGTGGCCGGCCATGATGATGACATATATTAAAATATGTATTAAATCTTAATTAAATGGTTATTATTTTATGTAAAAGAAAGGAAATAAATAAAAGAAAAAAAAGGGGGTGATGAAAACAAAGTTAGAATTTGGTTCTTCTTGGCCGAATGTAAAGAGGAAGAAGGGAGGAAAGCATTCGGTCATCTTAGGTTAATATTAAGGTAAGAAGTTTATATTAGTTCTTGAAATTTTGGTTAATATTGAGTGAGAAATTAAATTATTTTTGTAACCCATGTTGAAATTTTGATTTTTGGAATGAATAGGGCTTTCGGCTATGGTAGTTAGTAATGGTGAATTTTGTTGTTTCATGTTAAAGAAAGATGAGTGTTTGAACTATAAAAAAAATATCATAGGTGAGCATTAGATACTAAGGGAAAAGAATCGGCTATCTTGTTATGAACTAGGGCCGAATGTGAATTTGGTTGTGTTTGAATATTATATGCTTAGAATTGATGTAGTATAAGTTACCAATGTTCTTGCCGAATGTGTGTTTGATAATAGAGGAGTTTGTTATTGAATGTTTAAATAAATTTGATAATTAAAAATGGTAAGTCAATTGAAGAAGCCATACTTTGTGTGCTTAAATTGCTTAGTGAACATTCGGCTATGTCCCTAGTGAATGGATGAATTGATAAAATTGTTTATAGAGAATTGCTTTGCCATGTTTATGTTAATAATATGAGAAATGAATTAATATGGTCTTAGTGTACCGATTAGGAGCTAAGAAGTTGAACTAAAGAAAGAAGATTTGCAGTAAATGTTTCATAGACATTTTCTTTTGGCATTTAGTTCCTATGAATTCAAGCTTATTAAGTGGCCACCTATTCGGCTCTTAATGATTTTTATGTCATGAATAATGAGTTGATGAAAAGGTTTATGTAAACTTGATTTAATCAATAATTTAGTTGTGACTTGTATCATAGTTGTATTTGGCCGAATGTTTTGTAAAGAAAAAAAAATTGTGTGTACGTATGTGTCATATTAGAATGAAAGAGTAATTATTAAATGAGAGGTATGGATAAGGTTTAATATGACTAAACTTGTTTAACATAGCTCAAGAGCATAGAGGGGCAACATCGAATAGAGGAAAAGCTAAAGTCACGGAATAGCCAAACCGAGACTTGTTCAGAAGGATATAAGGTAAGTTTTGAGTAATCGCCTTTAGTATAAGATTTACGATGCCTTGATATGTATATGCTAGATGAACATTAACTTTTAATTCTATTTGATCTAAGATGTGTGGTAAATAATTTAATTATATGACATATAGTTGAATGGTTAATTCGGGTTAAGTTGGATTGATGAAAGGTAGATGTGATTTGTTTGTATGATCTTCAAAATGAAATGAAAATGATGGTGTATATTTTGCCCTTATATACGAATGGAGCAATTGAATTACCAATGTGATAGGCTATGTGAAATGTGTTACCATGTGAATATATATATGTGAGAATTATATCCAGACTTCAGGTCCGCAGGCTATAAGCGAGAATTATATCTGGACTTCAGGTCCGCAGGCTATAAGCTAGAATTATATCCGGACTTCATGTCCGCAGGCTATATGCGAGAATTATATCCAGACTTTAGGTCCGCAGGATACGTGTTGGACATATATCTAAATTTAAAGTCTTGAAGGCTTTATGCTAGTGACTGGATTCGGGTTCTAACCTAGCAGGATTAATGTCGATAATTCGAGTAAGGTTATGAATTGAATGTACTATACAGTATGAAAAGCAGGTACGCATTTCGTACACTTAAGCGAACCCACTTTTAGATTGAAGTTTCATATATAAGGAATGGAATGTGCATATGTATGTATAGATATACGTATGGATGAATATCGCATCTATGTGTATGAAAATAACTACTTCGGACGATGTCTTTATTTATATGAAGGTATACAATTAAATTATTTCTATAATTCATGTTTATGATCGAGGTTCAGGTTGTGATCTCTTTGTATGTTAGTGTATATATATATATACGTAATTTCGGGCAAAAAGGTATACTACTGATTTCGAGTTTAATATTTTGAAATGTTGAAATATATGTCAAATTTTACCTGTTTAAATTACTTAAGACTTACTAAGCATCATTTTGCTTACTCCGTTACCTTGTTTCCTTGTGTTATAGATTGATCGTTAGCTGTCGATCTCGGGAATTTCAAGTCGAAGTCATCCACACTACCCAAGCCTTTTTGGTACTTTTGCAGCTGAACTTTGTTAATGGCATGTGTAGGACTGACCTTTGTTGTTAACTAAGTATCTTTTGGTAATGTATATATTCGTATAGCCATGCGAAAATGGCTTATATATTTTGAGCATAGCATTATAATCATTTTGTATATATGGTCTTATGATATGGTTATTGAGTGGTGTGGAAATGCTTGGTGATGATTAGCCATTGGTGATGATTAGCCATTGGAATGGCTAATCATGATCATATTTGGTGCTATGTATGTCAAATTGCTAGCTAATCCATGGAAACCATGAAATAGGTAAAATTTATCACAAAATAGATTCAGACAGCAGTAGTGACATGAATTTGAAAAATCACTAAAAATAGTTGAAATGGGATTAAATAATGAATAAGTTATGGAATCGAAGCTTGATGAGTCTATTTTCATATGGAAGAAACAAAACAGGTATATGAGCTATATTTTATGATATGTTTAAATTTTTGTGAAATAGAGCCAGAGCAATTTCTGGATCCCTTGTTATGACTTTGGAAATTCACCATAAATTTTACAAAGATAATTAAAAGTCATGATTTATATGTACAGATTCATTATTGAGTCTAGTTTTATTATAGACAAACGACATAGTCATTGAAGCTCTATACAGGGAGATATCTGATTCATAATACACAGAGGTCAGAGTAGTCAAATCCTGAAATAGGGGAGACTTTAACTAATAAACTGTACTAATTGACTCGACCAAAAATTCTAGAAAAAATTTAGTAGATATATGTATGAGTCTAGTTTTAGTAAAAATTTACGGAATTGGATTTCGAGTTTTGGAACTCGAGATATGATTTTTAAAGCGACTATGATGCAATTAGCCAGCTTGTCTGGAAAAATTTTAAATGAATTGTATGAGCTGTTTAAGTAATGAATTAAGTCCGTTAACACCTGGTGTTCGATTCCGGCAATGGTCTCAGGTATGGGGTGTTACATTTTATTGGTATCAGAGCTACGGTTTAGTCGATTCTAGGACTACCGTAATACGGTTGGGTCTAGCTATACATGCCATTATGTGTTTATTTGGTAGTGTGGTGATTTCTGACAGTTAAAAGTGTGTTTATTTATAGTAATGGATCCCGATCCCAACCGAGCGGTAGCTGATTATGTTGAGAGTGTAGCGCCTGCTCTCGCACATGGGACAGCGCCGGTGGACTCTCGACCTATTGCTAGTAATCAAAATGATGAGGCTAGGCAAGCATTTTATAGCGTGATGAATGATTGGTTCAATCAGTACATTCGAACTAATACGGCTGTTCCACAACCCCCACTCACGACCAATACACCCCTTGCATCTGCAGTACCTCCGGTTACTGATCAGATGAGGTTAAATAAGCCCCCAGTTGACAGAATCCGAAAGCACGGGGCTACTGAATTTAAAGCTACAGACAGCGACGATGCCGAGCAAGCTGAATTTTGGTTGGATAACACTATCCGGGTACTTGATGAACTATCTTGCACAGCCGAAGAATGCCTGAAGTGTGCTATCTCTTTGCTACGTGATTCTTCCTACTATTGGTGGAATACGTTGATTTCTGTTGTACTCAGAGAGCGAGTAACTTGGGAGTTTTTCCAAATCGAGTTTCGAAAGAAGTATATCAGCCAGAGATTCATTGATCAAAAACGGAAAGAATTTCTTGAACTTAAACAAGGTTCCATGTCAGTTACTGATTATGAGCGGAAGTTTGCGAGGTTAGCTGGTACGCTAGATAATGCGTTTCTTCAGAAACTGTAATGTGTAAACGTTTTGAAGATGGACTGAACGAAAATATAAAACTGTATGTTGGAATTCTAGAAATCAGAGAATTTGTAGTACTTGTCGAGCAAGCTTGCAAAGCCGAAGAACTCAATAAGGAAAAAAGAAGAGCTGAAATGGGAGCAAGAGAGTTTCGTAAAAGATCCTCAGGAAAATCTTTTCATCGGTCATCGAAGAAATCTAGAGATGACTCGGGCCGATCTAAGAATACTTCAGGTTTTTCCGGACGGGATTGTGATCGACCCCTGTGAGTACACGAGCTACCTCTGTTGCCAGTGTTGGCAATGATTGTCAGGACAGATCTGAGTGCAAGCATTGTGGCAAATGGCATTCGAGGAGCTGTAGATTTCGTGACCGCTCCTGTTTCAAATGTGGATCGGTTGATCATTTTATCCGAGATTGTCCGAAATTAGCTGAACAGAATACTGATCCAAGTGGAAGACCTAGTAACACTGTAACGTGAGGCAGACCACCTAGACCTGCAGCTAATAATAGTGGAAATCAGAAAGGGACTAAAAATACTATTGTACGTTCTGAGGCTCGTGCTCCTGCCAGAGCCTATGCTATACGAGTGCGTGAGGATGCTTCTTCGCTAGATGTTATTACCGGTATTTTCACTCTTTTTGACTCTGATATTATTTCTTTAATTGACCCCGATTCTACTCATTCATATGTGTGTGAAACTTTAGCATCTAGTAAGACTTTACCTGTTGAGTCTACTGAGTTTGTAATTCGGGTGTCAAATCCCTTGGGTCGTTATGTACTTATTGACAAGGTGTGTAAGAAATGTCCCTTAGTAATCCGAGGTTCCTATTTTTCGGCTGACTTGATGCTTTTACTGTTTGATGAATTTGATGTTATTCTCGGTTTGGATTGGTTGACCATACATGATGCAGTTGTGAATTGCAAAAGTAAGACTATTGATTTGAAGTGTGCAAATAATGAGATAATCCGAGTTGAGTCTACTGTTTTGAATGGATTGCCAACAATAATATCCTCGATGTTAGCTCAAAAATATGTGAGAAAGGAGTGTGAAGCGTATCTTGCATACGTATTTGATAATAAAGAATCAGAAAAGAAACTTGAATCGGTACCAGTGGTTTGTGAATATCCGGATGTTTTTCCCGAAGAATTACCAGGGTTACCACCTGTTCGGGAGGTAGAGTTTGGCATCGAGCTTGTACCTGGGACTACACCGATTTTGATAGCTCCGTATCGCATGGCACCAACGGAATTAAAGGAATTGAAAGCTCAATTGCAAGAGTTGATGGATAGAGGTTTCGCTCGATCGAGTTTCTCACCTTAGGGTACACCAGTATTGTTTGTGAAAAAGAAGGACGGAACCATGAGGTTGTGCATCAACTATCGTCAGCTGAATAAAGTGACAATAAAGAATAAATATCCGATACCGCGTATTGATGATTTGTTTGATCAACTAAAGGGAGCCTCAGTGTTTTCAAAGATAGATTTGAGATCGGGTTATTATCAGTTGCGAGTTCGAAATTCAGATATACCCAAAACTGCTTTTAGAACGAGATACAGTCACTATGAGTTCTTAGTGATGCCGTTTGGACTCACTAATGCCCCTGCGGTATTTATGGATTTGATGAATCGGATCTTCAGACAGTATTTGGATCGGTTTGTAGTTGTGTTTATTGATGACATTTTGGTCTATTCGAGAGATGAAACCAAACATGCTGAGCACCTGAGATTAGTGTTGCAGATTTTACGGGATAAACAGTTATATGCTAAGTTCAGTAAATGTGAGTTCTGGTTGAGAGAAGTTAGCTTTTTGGGTCATGTGGTATCAGCATCAGGTATTCGAATTGATCCGAGTAAAATTACAGCCATACTTAACTGGAAGCCTCCGAGAAATATTACTAAAGTTCGGAGCTTTTTGGGACTTGCCGGTTATTACAGACGATTTGTAAAGGGTTTCTCGACGATAGCCACACCAATGACGAAACTACTTCAGAAGGATGTTAAGTTCGAATGGTCAAAAAAATGCCAGAAAAGTTTCGATCAATTAAAAACTTATTTGACTGAAGCTCTAGTGCTAGTGCAGCCCGAATCAGGTAAAGAGTTTTTTATTTACAGTGATGCATCTCTACTTGGGTTGGGTTGTGTATTGATGCAAGAAGGTCGAGTCGTAGCTTACGCGTCGAGGCAATTGAAGCCGCATGAAAAAAACTATCCGACCCATGATCTCGAATTAGCTGCCATCGTATTCGCTTTGAAAATATGGCGACATTACTTGTTTGGTGAGAGGTGCCATGTATTTTTGGATCACAAAAGTCTCAAATATTTGATGACTCAAAGAGATTTGAATCTGCGACAAAGACGTTGGCTTGAGTTGCTAAAAGATTATGAGCTTATCATTGACTATCACCCGGGAAAGGCTAATGTGGTTGCGGATGCTTTAAGTCATAAATCGCTGCTTTCCCTTCGAGTGATGAATGTACATCTGTCTATTGTATCTGATGATGTATTAGTAGCAGAATTGAAGGCTAAACCATTGTTGATTCATCAAATTCGAGAAGCTCAGAAAGTCGATGATGAATTGGTTGCAAAACGGGCTGAATGTGTTTCGAATATGGAATCAGAGTTTCAAATTGATGTTGACGATTGTTTGAGGTTCAGAAGTCATTTGTGTGTTCCAAGAAATTCAGAACTCATTTCGATGATTCTGAACGAAGCTCATTGTAGCCGAATGTCAGTTCACCCGGGGAGTACAAAAATGTATAACGACCTGAAACGTCAATTTTGGTGGCACGGTATGAAACGAGACATTTCTGATTTTTTTTCGAAGTGTTTAATATGTCAACAAGTGAAAGCAGAACACCAAGTGCCTCCGGGATTACTTCAGCCGATCATGATACCCGAATGGAAGTGGGATCGAGTCACAATGGACTTTGTATCTGGATTGCCATTGTCATCAAGTAAGAAGGATGCGATCTGGGTTGTTGTTGATAGACTGACAAAGTTGGCTCATTTTATTCCTGTACGTACGGATTATTCCCTTGACAGGCTAGCTGAAATGTATGTATCTCAGATTGTAAAGTTACATGGAGTACCCATTTCTATTGTGTCCAATAGAGATCCGAGGTTCACATCGCGATTTTGGAAGAAATTGCAAGAAGCTTTGGGTACCAAATTACATTTTAGCACTGCTTTTCATCCTCAGACTGATGGTCAATCTGAACGAATAATTCAGATACTCGAAGATATGTTGAGATGTTGCATCCTTGAGTTTGGTGGTTCGTGGGAACGGTATTTACCTTTAATTGAATTCGCTTACAACAATAGTTTTCAATCAAGCATTAAGATGGCACCTTACGAGGCTTTGTATGGTCGTAAATGCCGTACACCGTTGTTTTGGACCGAGCTTAGTGAAAGTAAAATTTTCGGAGTCGATTTGATTAAAAATGCTGAACAGAAAGTGAAAGTAATCAGTGAAAGTCTGAAAACAGCTGCAGATCGTCAGAAGTCGTACGCGGATTTGAAATGAAAGGACATTGAATATCAGGTCGGTGACAAAGTGTTTCTTAAGGTTTCACCTTGGAAAAAAGTGCTCAGATTTGGCCGTAAAGGAAAATTGAGTCCGAGGTTTATCGGGCCATATGAGATATCCGAACGAATTGGGCCAGTCGCTTACAAATTGATTTTTCCCCCTGAACTTGAAAAGATTCACAATGTTTTTCATGTCTCGATGCTTCGACGTTATAGATCTGACCCTTCGCACATAATTAGTCCATCAGAGGTTGAAATTCAATCTAATTTGAGTTACGAAGAAGAACCGATTCGTATCCTAACTCGTGAGGTGAAAGAGTTGCGAAACAAAAAGGTTCCTTTAGTTAAGGTGTTATGACTCAAACACGGGATCGAAGAAGCTACTTGGGAAACTGAAAACTCTATGAAAGAAAGATACCCAAATTTATTCACTGGTAAGATTTTCGGGGACGAAAATTCTCTATGAGGGGGAGAGTTGTGACAACCCTAATTGGACCATATTCGGGAAGTGGTCTCAGGACCACAAAACTGAGTCATAAAAATATTTAGCCATTATATTTTATGTTTATTATATGTGAATATGAATGTGTGAAAGTTTTAAGCTTCGATTTAGTCGATTGCATGTGAATTTAGTTAATAGAACTTATATGTGACACTTTTGAAATGTGATAGGTTAATCTATAAGGATCTATTAAGCATGTATTGAAAACAATGGTTTTGCATGTCAAATACTCCTTTTTATAAATAGTGGCCGGCCATGATGATGACATATATTAAAATATGTATTAAATCTTAATTAAATGGTTATTATTTTATGTAAAAGAAAGGAAATAAATAAAAGAAAAAAAAGGGGGTGATGAAAACAAAGTTAGAATTTGGTTCTTCTTGGCCGAATGTAAAGAGGAAGAAGGGAGGAAAGCATTCGGTCATCTTAGGTTAATATTAAGGTAAGAAGTTTATATTAGTTCTTGAAATTTTGGTTAATCTTGAGTGAGAAATCAAGTTATTTTTGTAACCCATGTTGAAATTTTGATTTTTGGAATGAATAGGGCTTTCGGCTATGGTAGTTAGTAATGGTGAATTTTGTTGTTTCATGTTAAAGAAAGATGAGTGTTTGAACTATAAAAAAAATATCATAGGTGAGCATTAGATACTAAGGGAAAAGAATCGGCTATCTTGTTATGAACTAGGGCCGAATGTGAATTTGGTTGTGTTTGAATATTATATGCTTAGAATTGATGTAGTATAAGTTACCAATGTTCTTGCCGAATGCGTGTTTGATAATAGAGGAGTTTGTTATTGAATGTTTAAATAAATTTGATAATTAAAAATGGTAGGTCAATTGAAGAAGCCGTACTTTGTGTGCTTAAATTGCTTAGTGAACATTCGGCTATGTCCCTAGTGAATGGATGAATTGATAAAATTGTTTATAGAGAATTGCTTTGCTATGTTTATGTTAATAATATGAGAAATGAATTAATATGGTCTTAGTGTACCGATTAGGAGCTAAGAAGTTGAACTAAAGATAGAAGATTTGGAGTAAAAGTTTCATAAACATTTTCTTTTTGCATTTAGTTCCTATGAATTCAAGCTTATTAAGTGGCCACCTATTCGGCTCTTAATGATTTTTATGTCATGAATAATGAGTTGATGAAAAGGTTTATGTAAACTTGATTTAATCAATAATTTAGTTGTGACTTGTATCATAGTTATATTTAGCCGAATGTTTTGTAAAGAAAAAAAAATTTGTGTGTACGTGTGTGTCATATTGGAATGAAAGAGTAATTATTAAATGAGAGGTATGGATAAGGTTTAATATGACTAAACTTGTTTAACATAGCTCAAGAGCATAGAGGGGCAACATCGATAGAGGAAAAGCTAAAGTCACGGAATAGCCAAACCGAGACTTGTTCAGAAGGATATAAGGTAAGTTTTGAGTAATCGCCTTTAGTATAAGATTTACGATGCCTTGATATGTATATGGTAGATGAACATTAACTTTTAATTCTATTTGATTTAAGATGTGTGGTAAATAATTTAATTATATGACATATAGTTGAATGGTTAATTCGGGTTAAGTTGGATTGATGAAAGGTAGATGTGATTTGTTTGTATGATCTTCAAAACGAAATGAAAATGATGGTGTATATTTTGCCCTTATATACGAATGGAGCAATTGAATTACCAATGTGATAGGCTATGTGAAATGTGTTACCATGTGAATATATATATGTGAGAATTATATCCAGACTTCAGGTCCGCAGGCTATAAGCGAGAATTATATCTGGACTTCAGGTCCGCAGGCTATAAGCTAGAATTATATCCGGACTTCATGTCCGCAGGCTATATGCGAGAATTATATCCGGACTTTAGGTCCGCAGGATACGTGCTGGACATATATATGAATTTAAAGTCTTGAAGGCTTTATCCTAGTGACTGGATTCGGGTTCTAACCTAGCAGGCTTAATGTCGATAATTCGAGTAAGGTTATGAATTGAATGTACTATACAGTATGAAAAGCAGGTACGCATTTCGTACACTTAAGCGAACCCACTTTTAGATTGAAGTTTCATATATAAGGAATGGAATGTGCATATGTATGTATAGATATTGGTATGGATGAATATCGCATCTATGTATATGAAAATAACTACTTCAGACGATGTATTTATTTATATGAAGGTATACGATTAAATTATTTCTATAATTCATGTTTATGATCGAGGTTTAGGTTGTGATCTCTTTGTATGTTAGTGTATATATATATACGTAATTTTGGGCAAAAAGGTATACTGCTGATTTCGAGTTTAATATTTTGAAATGTTGACTTATATGTCAAATTTTACCTGTTTAAATTACTTAAGACTTACTAAGCATCATTTTGCTTACTCCGTTACCTTGTTTCCTTGTGTTATAGATTGATGTTAGCTGTCGATCTTGGGAATTTCAAGTCGATGTCATCCACACTACCCAAGCCTTTTTGGTACTTTTGTAGCTGAACTTTGTTAATGGCATGTGTAGGACTGACCTTTGTTGTTAACTAAGTATCTTTTGGTAATGTATATATTCGTATAGCCATGCGAAAATGGCTTATATATTTTGAGCATAGCATTATAATCATTTTGTATATATGGTCTTATGATATGGTTATTGAGTGGTATGGAAATGCTTGGTGATGATTAGCCATTGGAATGGCTAATCATGATCATATTTGGTGCTATGTATGTCAAATTGCTAGCTAATCCATGGAAACCATGAAATAGGTAAAATTTATCACAAAATAGATTCAGACAGCAGTAGTGACATGAATTTGAAAAATCACTAAAAATATTAGAAATGGAATTAAATAATGAATAAGTTATGGAATCGAATCTTGATGAGTGTATTTTCATATGGAAGAAACAAAACAGGTATATGAGCTATATTTTATGAGATGTTTAATTTTTTGTGAAACAGGGCCTGTGCGATTTCTGGATCCCCTGTTATGACTTTGGAAATTCACCATAAATTTTACAAAGATAATTAAAAGTCATGATTTATATGTACAGATTTATTGTTGAGTCTAGTTTTATTAGAGATAAACACCATAGTCATTGAATCTCTATACAGGGAGATATCTGATTCGTGATACACAGAGGTCAGAGTAGTCGAACCCTGAAATAGGGGAGACTTTAACTAATAAACTGTACTAATTGGCCAGACTAAAAATTCTAGAAAAAATTAGTAGATAGATGTATGAGTGTAGTTTCAGGAAAAATTTATGGAATTGGATTTTGAGTTTTGGAACTCATGATATGATTTTTAAAGCGACTATGATGCAGTTAGCCAGCTTGTCTGGAAAATTTTTAAATGAATCGTATGAGCTGTTTAAGTAATGAATTAAGTCCGTTAACACCTCGTGTTCGATTCCGGCAACGGTCTCGGGTACGGGGTGTTACATACACATACTTCTAAGAGAACTTTCCTTACTTTACATCTTATTGTTGCCTATGCAGCAAATAGTGCACCAAAAATTTCAATTGGGTAAATAGAATTGCACTAATCAGATTCCATTTTTGGGCTACTTGCCTAGACTCAAGACCCATCAAGTCTGGTTGTTACAAGCTATGAAAAAAGCGAAGGAAAATGATAAGTAGAGAAGGCTTAGTTGGTACTTAGGGTCTTTCTTGGGGAAGTAGGAAAGATACTTAGTCCCTTGTGCTTAGGGCTTATATAGAGGGGTCACCTCTTGTCTTGGACTGCTACATAGTCGATAGTACTAGGGTCCGTGTGGTCGGCCAAATGGCAGGACCATTATAGGTTAATTGTCACCATAATGTACTATGTGGACCTGCTCTAACATTTTCATCCTTGAGGCTATAGTATTAGAAAAAAATACAGTTTGAAAATGGTTTTCTTACACAGCGGGAAATTAAAATTTTAAAATTTATAGCAAGAAACCTTAACCAAATATATACTTGTGTTTTCGAATTAACAGATCCTTGATATTTTCTGGCTTTCAACCAAATGATCTTCTATGCTATTCTCGTACCATGAACTACTTTGAGTGGGAGCTCGAACAATTAAAGAAAACACAAAACTAGAAAAAGTTTTCTTTTTAGGGTGAAAATGAAAATTCTCTCTTCTTTAATAGAAACCGATAAAATTGTTATTCTGGAAAATTGTATTTAAAAGTTGAGAATAAACTCTCTCTATTTTTCAGCAGAATAATAATCTCTTAAAATTTATGTCAATAGCTCTACCGGTGCCATCTATTTATAGGAGGAGAAGGTAAAACCCTTGTAGAGTTGTAGAGGTTTATTTTAAATAAAAAAGCAACATTCTATCTAGAGTAGGAGAGGGGTGAACGTCTCACCCTTGTATTTCTACTAGGGCTGCCGCCCCTTTCATGTTATATGAGAGGTTTTGGACCTCTCTTACATCAGGTCCTATTACAAGTACTTTCTAGGCCCTTTTTAACCTAGTACTCTGTAATTTGATCCAACCTGATCCAGTTTTTCTATTTCCAAAAATAAATGTTAATATTTACATATTAAATAATTTTTTTATCCCAATTTACTCTAGTAAAATTTTGACTATTTTACACCACGTAAAATTTTAACAATTTTACATCACGTAAAATTTTGATGATTTTACCCTTGAGAAATTTTTGAAAAAATTCGTTCAATATGTCACAACTTTATATGTTCATTATGACATGGTTTATTTTCATTTCTGGGCTTTAAAATAGTCCAAAAAATAAACTCATTCTTCCATCATTTTTTAAGTAATCCTATAAAAGATTGCAAATTTACATTTCCATTTGTGGAAACCTACATTCATTTCCAAAAAATTCCATTTCTCCATTTTGGAGAAAACCATAATCATTCCTAAATGTTTCACATTTCTCTTTTTCTATTCATTCTGTTTATTTCTATTCAAACATGCAATTCATTTATGGTTTTAGCGAGCTAGTGAAAGGACCGATTGGACATATGTAGTTGATGCTTAAATGATTTATAATTAAGTTTTGGATTTTTTCCTATTTATTATAAACTCATTTAGTCACAAATATATTCCACTATAGTATCATGGCTAAGCTCTCCCCAATGGCATACCATTACGAAAGCAACTACTTAGTATTCATCCAATGACCTTATCATAAGTGTTTTACCCTCATAAGATATCTTTGATCTCTTTGGGATAATATAAATTCTCTCAATATTATCCTATTTTATCTCACGGTAACCATTACATCTTCTTTCATGAAAAGTCAATCGTTATCAAATAGTGATAATGTCATTCATCACAAAGGCGGATGCCCTATGGCCATATTTACCTTTCACCAACCATGTAATGCCAATGAAAGGATATCATTACCCATGTTTTGGGCTATGAATTCCACTATTGTGAATGACGCTACATACTACAAAAGTTGCACACCCAACGCACCAACTTTCGGTTCCTTATCTATTTGAACACAAGCTTGTACTTACACCAAAGTGTACGAGTCATGTATACATAGTTCCCCATCCACTCAGGATTTAGGTATACCACACTATGAATGTCACAAGTGAAACCGATAGGTAATCTTGTTGTGCACCAATTCATTAGTCCTGGATTAACCAATGAGATCGAGAGATAAATCGAGTTAATTTGTCTACATTGGTAAAATTGAGATTGAGAGATAAAATAAAGCCACTTAGTAATTTAAGCGATTTAAGTCCCTTATTTAAGGATCAGCGAACCATATCGAAATCAACCAACCACTGTTAGTCATTTATTTGTTAATCTCTTAGTTTTGTACTCTTTACATTTTGGTCCCTAGATTAGCATAATTAATTTTCTTACAAATTTTTTTGTTATGGTTTTATGTAATATAAAATCATTTAAATAGCCACTTAAACTCTATAGTGTACACTATTTATCACTCGCCATATCTTTTAGGTTCAATCCTTGGAATACTTCAGTGTTCCATTGTAACACTACAAATATTACAACTAACCTGTACGCTTGCAGTAAAACCATGCTTTAAATTTGTTTTATAAAATCATTTGTTTTATGTGCACGTATGAATGCGGTTACCTATTTTACCGGTTCCACAAGTTTTATCTCCTTCACAATCTTAGCTTTCTCCACTAGGGTCTCAAACACTCGTTCTTGGTATAGAGTAACCTAAATCTTGAGGTGGAAATGCAGCCCATTTTTGAACCTTACACATTTGTCATGTTCTATGGAAACAATGCCTTGGGAATAACGGTTGAGCCTCAGGAATTCAGCCTCATATTTTATCACGAATTTGTCTCATTGTTCCAGCTCAATGAACCAAAGCCTGCGGGCTTCCACATACCTTGTGTCAACATATTTCTTTTGGAAGGCCTCTTGGAAATACTCCCAGGTTATGTGATAAGGTTGTGTAATCTTTACCACAGATTGTCACCAACGATAGGCCTCCTCTCTAAGTAAGGGCACATTGCCTTTCAATTTTTGCTCCGGATTACAATCTAAATCCTCTAGAATTCTTTTTGCCGACTCCATCCAATATTCTGCCATAGTAGGAGTCGTACTAGCAATGCTTTTAAAAGTGTCAACCCCATTTTATCAGAGTCTCTCCACAATAGATCCACGACTCTCTGATCCAGTTTGGGCTCCACAACCCTTTGCAACAGTCTCAGCATTGCATGAGTCACGGCATCATCATCGTTTTCGTAGCCTCTGTCGCCATTGGTGGTGGAGTTCTTAACGTACCCTTCCTCAAAAATTATGTTCTCACCTTAATCGCTTGGCGGTTCTACAGGTGCAGCCCTACGCGGCCTACCCTTACCACGTCTACCTTAGGTGTTCAATTTATTCGCTAAAGTTTAAGAAGCTAAAATATTTCTACAGTTTTGAAACAAAATTTCAAGCATTAGTTATCTTCCTAAATGTTCACAATCTAAAGTTTACAATTTATCTAAAGTTTTAACAATTACAATGACTAAATAAAATCGACACCGGAGTCTCAGATTTAATTTCTTGCAAAAAATCAATTTTTCAAAAACTTGTGGCATGGTTTTCCCAAAATACTCATTTTTTATGCATGCATGCACACTCAATCAAATTTCTATACTCTGAGTTTACAAAATCTAGGCTCTGATACCACCAAATGTAACCTCTTCAACCTGGCCTAGACGTTAAATGTAACGCCCCAAAAATTGGGCCTAGAAGAGTTGGGCTTTGAGTTTGGGATTCGGATAGAAGAAAACCTGAATAATTAAGAAGTTTTAATTATTATTGTTTAAGAAAGAATTTTTACTACTAGAAAATTTTTACTATATTTATTATTACGGATATTTTAAATTTTTATGAAATTTTAATTAGTATTATGAGATAAAATTATTATTATTAGAAAAATATTACTGTAAGTATGTTTGAAATTTTTTTATGAAAATTATTATTATTATTTACTGTATTATTGATATTTGAAATTTTTATAAAATTATTATAATTATTATTATTATATAGGAAAAAAATAATATTTATTAAAGTATTGTTGTTTTGGTGTTTAAACTCTAGGAAAAAAATTGTTTTAATTTGGCCTCTTAAGGGAATCTGGGCAGTAGGCTTCATTAATAAAGTAGGGCTGCATTTTAGTACAAGCAGGTATCTGGCCCAGTGGCTAAGAACGCTAGGAGGACGCTAGGGAGGAGCCTGGGTTCAAGGCGCGGCGTACGCAACTTGGGTTTTTTTTAAATATGCAGATCGTGGCTAGAATAAGGGTTAAGAGGAGTTGCGAGTATAATTTAACATAAAGAGCGCATGTGGTAGCAGCGTGCTGGACATATGGAGAGGGCGCAAGTTTGATTCCGTACGCAAGCGAATCCTGTTTTATTTTTAAAGTGGGCCAGAACTGAAGCAGGTAAGGTTTATAATTTATTGTGACCATATATTAGCAAGGAAGGAAGCCTGGTGCAGTGGCCAGCAGCATGGGCGTGGATGCGAGGCGGACTGAGGTCTGGGGTTCGAGTCCAGGCGAAGGTATGTTTTAATGTCATATTTTTCAAATGAACAGGACTTCAGTAGGTAACCTTTAAGATAAAATGTGACGGCATATTATTGAAAACAACTGCGTGTCCCAGTGGCCAGCAGCGTGCTGGGCAACCTGGAGATTCCAGGTTCAAATGGCGTTATACGCAAAAAGGTGCTTCTTTTTACTGAACGTGCGTGGGAAGGACCGTACGGGATTGAAATGCTACCAATTATAGGAGGAGTCGGCTGAGTGGTGGACTGCTGCCTGCTCGGTAGTGGAGAGTTTGAATTAAATTCAAACTTTGATTTTGGCCATGAATTAAGGAGATAAGGAAGGAATTAAAATTGGAAAAGGATTTTATTTTATTCTAATCTTATCTTATTTCTTTTTGCTCATATTCTTTTCTATTTTTCCCAAAAGCTGAACAATTCTCTCATTTTTTTATTATTTTCTTTCCTTCTCTCATCTCTTCCCCTCTTCTCTTTTCTTTCTCCTCTTGCTGATTGTTCTTTTCTCTTCCATTATTTCTTCCACAAACTCTCTACCTCTCATTCTTCCTCTCTTTCATTTATAGTAAAAGCCGAACCTATCATTCTTTTCATTGCTAACCGAATAGCAACAAGCCAAATCCCGAAGGAGTCAAAGGAAGTCGATTTCTTTATAAAGGTATACACTTGTTCTTTTTCTTTTTAGCCGATTCTTGTTATTTTAAAAAGCCTTTCAACTCTTTTGTCAACACCCTTTTTGGTCCATAACCACTTTTTCTTTAGTGACCCAAAAGCCGAAAGCACAGCACCCTTGGGTGACTTGGTGGCCGATTCGTAAGATCCTTGTGGTGCGGTTTCTGCTAGTGTTTTGGAGCTGGGACTGCGTTGAATCGGAGTTAACACGGGATTGGAACCGTTTGGGTAGGTTAACCTTAGTAAGTGCTAGTAGCTTTAATCAATTTGGTATTATGGAGGTTAAGAAAAGCCGAAACCCTTCTTGTTTAAGGAGGTGGCCGAATATGGGTATAGGCCTTATAGGGTTCTTCTTTTAATATTTTTATGGTTTCTATAGTGGAGGAGCAGCAAGGTGTAGTGTTGACTTGGATTAGCTTGGATCACCGGAGTGGCTAGATCTCGTCATAAATCTCGGCAAAGGTAAGGTTCCTAAGGCCATTATGGATGGTGGCCGAATGTGTAAGTATTAATATTAGAGGGTTCTTGATTTGGTTCAATTATTGTGAGCTGATCTATTAACGGTTGATTATAGGAGAAATCACATAGGAGATCTCGACGAGGAATATCGCAAAACAGGTGTGTAACGAACCCTTTTTCATAGCCTAAAGTGATAAATACCGAAAAACCGAAATGCCAAAATTCGGGCATTTCGAGGACTTGTGAGCAAGCGAATGCTCATTAGTTAGGTAGATTCGTTGAGATGATAATCAGAAACATTAGAAACAATAAGAGCATGATTTTTGGCGTTCACGGTAAGTTGGGCCTCGAGGGGCTGAAGTAGGGCCCAATGGGCTTTCTGGCCCATTTGGGTAAATTTGGTAGAAAATGGAAATCTGTTAAATTGCATGTTAAGACTGTTAAAACCGTTATAGAATATAGGCTAAATGGGCCTAGATGACAAAATCGGCTATGTAGGGCCCATTAAGGGTTTTAGGCCCAATAATTCAATTTCGTTAAAAATGGGCCAGAATCAATGTTTGCACACATGAATTGTTAGTAACCGTTAATGAACATGAAAAACTCTAATTTTTGGTAAAATTATAGGATTACCCTTATAACATGAAAATGACCATTTTGCCCCTAGGTAAAAATGACCATTATACCCCTAGGGTTTATATATGAATTTAATACATGGGATTTTGATAAACATGGTATGTATGATATGCACATGACATGTACGATATGCACATGATATGTATGATATGCACATGATGTATTCATAAATGCATTGGGTTGGGTTTTTATATGGATGGAGGAAGTGCAAAAGGGCTTATGCCCCAGTTATTAAAAGGGCTTATGCCCCAATTATCAAAAGGGCTTATGCCCCAGTTATTAAAAGAGCTTTTGCCCCAGTTATTAAAAGAGGCTAGGCCTCCAGTTATATGATAAAGCAGCTATGCTGCCAGTGGAGAGTTATGGTTGGGTGGGTTAAGTTATTCCCCACATGGTGTGTTGGTTGGTACGGGTGGAGAGTAGCGGATGGTGGGTCGAGTAGTCTCCCCAAATGGGCTTGCATTCATTTGTTTTTTCATTGACGATACATGTGATATTGAAATGGGCCTATGGGCCATACCGTTTACAGTAAAAGGCTTCGGCCCAGTGTTATGAAGTATAAAATATGAAAAGGCTACGGCCTAGTATATACATATTGAGATTGGACTTGGGCTAAGGCCCAGCAGGCTGATATTTTTTTGGGCTCTGAAAGGGGCTTGTTGCACACTGAGTTTCCAAACTCACCCCCTTTCCTTAACCTTGCAGGTGAGCCTTGATGTGGGGACTTGGAGCCAGAGGGGATTCAGAGTGGCCACGGTGATCGCCTTTGGGCTTTTAAATGAGCATTGGTTTTCTTTAAATTTCCTTTAATTATTATTTATTCTTGGGTTGTAATAAGGCCATTATAACTTTTCTTTTATCTCTTTTCGGGAGTATTTTATTTTTAATAACTTTAAAACTGGTTGATAATTATACAAGTGGGCTAGACTTAGGACGTGATTTCCAAACGATACTCGATTTCAAAATATCACAACACCACGATTATTCGATTTATCAAAGACGTCCACTTAAACAAATTTAAACTCGATATAACAAAGTGTGGCAATGGTCGTGGGCATGTCTATGATTGGATCCAATCAAAGAGCTTGGTACTTAAGCAGCCTTCATGGCTCACCTCCTCTATTTCGGATACCTACCTAGTGCCCAGCTTCCATTCACTTTGTTAACTCAACAAAATATATGGTTTTTAAAACTCTAAAACGGAACATGGGTTTTCAACTACAATGTGGCACGTCAGATTCGGCCATAACGTCTGGGCCGGGTTTGGGGTGTTACATTAAATCTGAATTCAAAAGATTACATTAGCCACCGAAGTGGCCCAGTAGGCTATCAGAGTTTTAAAAACAATCTTTTTAAAGCATTTGTTTATCTTTGAAAGAAAACTTAGTTAATTACCAATTTATTTATTACCCGAAATCTTAATTACGATTTAGCAGTGGAAAAATGATATCTACTTGTTTTTAATGAAAATTGGGGTCCATGCATACTAATTAATTATCATAACTCGATATCCTAAAACTTAAATTTTAATGTCATGCAGAAATAAAAATAATCCCAAATCCTAAGTTTCATGCCATATTTCAAAATAAAATAATACAGTTTTTAAATAATAATAAATCAAATAATGAGCCTAAAATAACTTTATAAAACAAAAAGAGAGACGAGACCCTCCGGATGCCATGCCTGTGTCCTAACCTGGTGGGTTATCTAAAAAAATGAGAAATAAAAGGGAGTGAGTTCAATGTGAGTTCCATCATAAGATAATCAGTGCAACCGATTAGCATATAAAATCTCATCACATATAAAAATTGTAATAGAAAATTCGGTATCCCGAATTAACAGATCAACATCATACATATATATTTATATACATATATACCATCTCAGAAATATCAGATTCATTTGCACATTCTTTATGAATGCAACATAGTTTCAGATTTTAACATAAAAGATCCTAACCTATTACTACACACCATAATAAGAGTTCCCTAAAACTCATCCACCCCTACACTCTAGGTTGTGGTTAAACCACAAAGTTACAGGTTAATACACCGCCAGATAGTTGTGAATACACAACATGTTTGCAGATAATAGCTACCAGTTAATGGGTGGGCGAACCACCAGTGTTGTAGGTTAATACGCTGCCAAATGGTTGTGAAAACAAAACATAAATGGAGATGAAAGCTAGCAGAAGTATGTGGATAAACCACCAAAGTTACAGATTAATAAATTTCCAGAACTTCGACCTTTTCAAAGTGTCCCACCCCGTGTAATGCAATATAACATAATTCATAATAAAACAAAATGAAAGTGAATAACATGCTTATAATAGACCAATATAGCAACAATATCATGCCCTTAACTAATCATTACAGTAATTTATGACATACTTATCATGGTTTTGATTTCATGGTTTCATAAGGCATGTTGTACATACATTCATAATTTCATATACAACATATCATGCATATATAATAATAGTGATCCAATCATTTAGACTGTGGATTCTAACATTTAATCATTGATAAACAGTAAATTATACATATTTTTACCCCATGTTTTAAGCATTTTATGGATGATTTCTCATTAGAATTGATGAATTCGATGCTCCTAATGCTTTAATTTCATGTTTTATTCTTAAGAGAGCATAGGAGAGCGAAAAGAACGAGAAACGGGCCAAAACAAAGAAAATCGGCCAAAGTACAAACTCAACATGGCCTGGACTTCCTCACACGGGCAGCCCACACGGCCATGTCAATTCGACAAAATTGAAGCACGATTCACACGGGTAGACCACACGGCTGTGTCAATTTGGCAAGCTCGAACACGGCCTGAAGTAAGCGCACACGGGTGTGTCACACGGGCATGTCCCTGCCGAGCCCAAGTTGAGTCGAATTTGGAAAAGGCCACTTTTGAGGGCTCATAGGCATTCCAAAGCCTATAAATACACCCTAGAGGAGGAAGAAAAAAGGAGACGAAGAAGGGGGAGTAAGGAATTACTCCAAGGAATCCGATTGATCCATCTTAGAAGCCAGATTCATCATTAATATTGAAGATCTCTCCTTAATTTCCCTTCAGGAGTTTTGGGTTTTCTTTATGTTTTGTATTCTTTATTCTTCTAAGATGTTTTCTTATTTAGTTATGAACTAAAACCCCTAAATACCTAAGGGGAATGAAACCTAAGACGAATCTTGTTATTATTTTCTGAATCATATGATAAATATTTAACTTGTTCTTAATTATGTGTTCTTAATTCTTGTTCTGAAATCCCAGGATACTGATTCAAGACAAGCTCTTATTCAGAGGAGGAATAGACCCTGTTTAAGAGTACTTTTGTCATAATTAAGCGGAGTTGATTACGCGCTTAGAAATAGGGTGACAAGATTTTGCCGGATTAGGGTAAACCTAATAAGGGGATCCATAGATCGAGTTAATGCAACCCCAGAGTGTTAATTAGAGAAAAGTCTCAGTTATTCAATCTAGGGATTAAACGTTATTAGTCTTGAATAAGGATAATAACATAACTTAGGGATCTCTATGGAACAAGTTAAATGAATAAATCGTCCGATTCGGAGCCAGAATAACAAGTAAAGTCTAGGTGGATTTTTCCTTAGGTATTGTCTTAAGTTAATCGATTTTTCCCAAAAGCAATTTCCCAATTCTTTTCTCTGTGTGTTCTTAGTTTAGATAATTAGTTAATTAAAACAAAAACCTCTTTATTCTTAGGCTAGATAATAAAAAGACAGTCATTACTAGTACTTTTAGTTCCTTTGGGTTCGACAATCTGGTCTTGCTAAAACTATACTACTATTCGATAGGTACACTTTCCTACATCGTGATAATAGTTAGTTCAAGAATGAGTAATTATAAATATTTAAAACCTATCACGAAATAACATGATCAAGTGTTTGGCGCCGTTCCCGGGGAACTGAAATATTAGGAATGCTCAATTTTTATTACTTTAGCTATTTATTTTTCTTGCAATTTAATTTAATTTAATTTTATTATCATTATTATTTATTAACTTATTTTTTCTTCCTCTTGGCAGGTTTTTATAGTTTATGACTAGAATAAACCCAGCAGGACCATTACTTTTTGACGAAGAAATAGATCGTACAGTTTGTAGAAATCAAAGAGAAATAAGGCGAAGCTTAAGATATACATCGAATGAACAAGAAGACGATACTCAACCCCCAACCGAAGAGATGGCTGAAAACCAAGGCAATTAGCTACCTCCTGCAATTATGACTAATCAAAATCCTGCTCCACGCACTATGTATGGTTATGCTAAACCTTCTTTAACAGGAACTGAATCTAGCATAGTTAAACCTACTGTAGCTACAAATACTTTTGAATTAAATCCTAACACTATTCAGATGATACAACAATTTGTTTAGTTTGATAGTTTGCAGGATGAGGATCCCAACAATCATTGAGCCAACTTCTTAGAACTATGCGATACATTTAAAATTAATGGTGTTTCTGATGATGCCATTCGTCTTCGGTTATTCCCTTTTTCATTGAGGAACAAAGATAAACAATGGTTGAACTCGTTACCACGAGGGTCAATTACTACTTGGGAACAAATGACCGAAATTTTTTTACTAAAATACTTTCTGCCGGCTAAAATGACTAAATTACGTAATGATATCTCTTCTTTTGTGCAGATGGATTTAGAAACACTCTATGATGCACGGGAGAGATACAAGGACTTACTGAGAAGGTGCCCTCACCATGGATTACCACTTTGGCTCCAAGTACAAACATTCCACAATGGTCTGAATCCTTCGACTCGGCAAATGGTTGACGCAATTGCTGGCGAAACCATCAACAATAAAACACCGGAAGAAGCCTATGAGTTTATAAAGGAGATGTCACTGAATAATTATCAGTGGCAAGTCATGAGGACAAAGCCAACAAAAACAACCGGCATTTATAACATCAATTCGATCACCATGCTCTCTAATCAGGTAGAACTTCTCAATAAAAAGATTAACGGTTTACTTGGTTCTATGCAGGTACATCTAGTAATGAGGTGTGACTCAAGTGGAGGAGGTGTGCATACAAAATATCAATCCTTCAATTCTATAACCGAAGAGGAACAAGTCAACTATATGGGTAACAATAACTTTAGATCTCAAAATAACCCATATAGTAATACTTATAATGCTGGTTGGAGGAACCACCCAAATTTCTCCTAGGGTGGTCAAGGGAATCAAAAGCCACAAAATCCTCAAGGTTTTCAACAGCCACCTTATCAACAAGAGAAGAAACCGAACCTTAAGGAGATGCTCTCTAAATTCATCTCAGTGTCATAAACCCATTTCCAAAATACCGAGATAGCACATAAAAATCAACAAGCATCGATCCAAGGACTCGAAACTCAGATAGGCCAACTTTTCAAACTAATCTCTGAACGACCACAAGGTAGTTTGCCAAGTAATACTGAACCCAACCTAAGGGAACAGCTCAACGCAACTAATATCCAAGATGACGAAGGAGTCGTTGAGCCTGAACCAGAACTGAGGCAAGAAATTGTGGTAAGCAAAGGTCAAGGTGAGGTAGATTATAATAAAAACAAACCAGTTCCTGTCGAATATAAACCTCGTGTGCCATACCCCAACGTGACAAGGAAAGACCGCTCAGATGAACAATTTGGTAAATTCCTTAAACTCTTAAAAAAATTACATATTAACTTACCGTTTATTGAAGCTCTATCGCAGATGCCAAACGTAATGAAATTTTTAAAAGAGCTTTTAGCAAATAAGTGGAAGTTGGATGAGGCATCGCATGTGGAGCTAAACACAGCTTGCTCGGCCATTCTCCAAAATAAACTACCCAACAAACTAAAAGACCCAGAGAGTTTTACTATTCCTTGCTTAATTGGTAGTTTAGATGTTAATCATGCATTAGCTAATCTAGGGGCTAGTATCAATGTCATGCCTTACAAAATGTTTAAGCAACTAGGTCTCGGGAAACCCAAACAGACTAGGATGAGCATTCAATTAGTAGATAAAACTATAAGATTCCCTAGAGGTATTATTGAAGATGTGCTAGTTAAAATTGATAAATTTATATTTCTCGTTGACTTTATTGTTCTAGACATAGAAGAGGATAGCAACACTCCCTTAATTCTAGGAAGGCCCTTTTTAGCAACTGCTAAAACCATCATTGATGTTGGCACAAGTGAACTCACACTCCGAGTGGGAGACGAAACAATCACCCTTTAAGCTCACAATTCTGGCAACACATCAGGAATTGAAGGTGATCATTTAAACCATTCTACTAAACCTAACAATATGGTGCAACCTACTTTGCAGAAAATGAGTCTGAAGGAAGCACACGAGTCGCTCTCAAGCAATAGAGGAGGACTTATTCATGAAGATCGAAGACTACAAATCAAGGAACTCGATGAATGGCGGACGCACAAACCAAGAACACCCGACAAACTGAAACTACGCCAAAACAAGCCTGATACCTCTCCAAATCAACTTAAGGTTGGTGATAAGGTCTTATTAGATGCCGTAGATCCCCACATTGTCACTACCACACCGAATGAGGAAGTCCCCCTTACGGTACTGTGTATTTTTCCATTCGGTATGGTGAAGGTGATTCATCCCAAGTTTGACACTTTTAAGGTAAACAACACCCGATTAAAACTTTATTTTTTCAAGACTGATAACAGGAACGAGGAGTACGAACTCGTTGAACCACCATGACCATTCAACAGAGAGGTAAGTCGAGCTTAGACTATAAATAAGCACTTCTCAGGAGGCAACCCGAGCACTAACATTATTAATATCTTTAAATTTTGGTATTTAACTCCTAACCTACTAATAGAAATCTTGAATACAGGTGTTTCCACAGAGACACAGCCAAGCACACGAGTGTGCTTAAGGCCATGTGAAAATAGGGTGAAAGATTTCCCCAACACGGGCTACGATAAAACGCCACGGCCGTTCGACATGGCCGTGGTCGAGCCTGCCAAAACAACACGGGCGTGCGACATGCTCGTGTGGAAAACCGTGGATGAACCTATTAAAACAGCACGGGCATGTGACACGCCCTGTCTAACACCCGTGGTCGAACCTGTCAAATTAACACGTGCGTGGGGCTTGCATACACGAGTGTAGGAGAAGCGAATGAAGCTAGACACAGCTATGCGACACGGCCACATTCACCAACACGCCAGAGGAACATGAGCGTGTGTCGAATTTCAAACGTGCCAAAATAGGAAAAACACGAAACACACAGGCTAAAATTGGGGCACACGGGCGTGTCCCATGGCCGTGTGTCCCAAAATCTATAAATAGGCTGCACTATTCATTGTCTTCCCCACTCAAAAACCCTAACCCTATCCGCTGCAAGTCTACACAGCCTCCTTGCCACGTCCGTGCGCTGCTTCACACTCCATTTTTGACGCCCAACCTCTCTCTGTTAGCATTTGTTCACTCTTTTCATCTCTATTCTACTTATTTTTAATGCTTATTCTTAAAATAATTGTTATTTTTATCATACTATGTTCATTTTGTTCATTATTTCCTGCATTATTAAATTATTTATCATGCATTTTATGTTAATGTAGGTTGTTAGGAAAGCTTCATTCCTTTGCCATTCACATGCCATTATTATGCCCATCCTCATGCCCTTACAATGTCACGAAATTATGCTACCAAAAAGAGTTTTTTTGGTTGAGTTTGGTTCATATTTTGGCTAAAATTAGTAGTTTAAGTTCATGGCTTTCCAAATTCATGTATTTACTATTATTCTTCTTTACAAATTATAGGTATACGATGTCGTCTTCATGAGGAAAGAAATTCGCTGTCCCCGCTTTAAAGAAAAGGAAGGAAGCGTCATCTTTCTCGAGTCCTACCGCGAAAATTCGTCACCCTTTCCTCCGATTCCCCAACGGGCCCCAAAAAGAACTGTTTCAAATACTATGGGCTTGACCTTTAGCAGTGGGCCACTGCATCGACTGGGCTACCATAAAATAAGTTCAGATGGCTGACGCGATTTGGGTTCTCTTAACCACCGACCCGTAGGAGCTGTTCTTCGGGATTATCGAGCCAACATACCTCGAGCTCACGATAGAACTCTGCTCAACGTTCCATCTCCAGACCGTAATGACAAGGTACGATGATCCCGGCAAAGTCCAGTTTCGCCTAGGCAGATTAATTAGCCAGCTAAGCGTCCTAGAGTTTGGTGCTGCACTAGGCCTATATACGGAGGAGTTCAGGGAGGAGAATGAACTACATGCTCTTAGTCGCCACATACATTTCTCTCCCTCGAAGTGCTGGCACACTTTGGCCCCTAGCACGGCCTCGTATAATCTAAGTGCTCGAAGGCATCAGTTCTCCTACCATCCCTGAGGTACTTACACGCTATTTTAGCTCACACGATTACAGGGAGGCAAGAGAGCACTGGCGTCGTCAACAGCCACACCGTCTACTTCTTATGGTGCATGTTGCAAGGGCACGTCATCGACCATGACTATTTCATAGCCTTTGCGATTCAGCACCAGACGAAGTGGCATCGGAATAGGGTCATCTCCATTGGCCCCTACGTTACTAGGCTGGTGCGACACTTCGGGCTCCTCAACACCGCAGCCCAAGAATCATCCCTCGCCCTCATCAGCCAGATGTCTTCACAAGGCATCTCGAGCATACTTAGCATGAGGATGATCGAGAGGCACCGAGGAACCTACCCTCCCTAGTATTGTCTCGCCCAATCTACCGAGGAGGAGGCCTACGAGGACATTCCTAATGATGTCCCCCCACAGCACGAGAACCCACCAACTAAGCCACCACCACCCTCTCATCCAGTTCATGCGGCGACTTCTTATGCTGACATCTCTGAGCGCCTCACCCGATTCAAGCAACAGTGTTTTCAATAATTTGACAACATTGATGCTACTTTACAGCAGATTTGTTAGTACCTCCACATCTCATCGCCAGTCCCACCTCGCGAACCATCCAGCGATGAAGATGTTTAGAAATATTTATTTATTATTTTATGTTTTTAATTTTTATTGAAACTACTTTTTATTTTTGTTAAATTTTAGAATTTTATTTTTAATTATTAATTTCGGTTATTTTTTTTCGAGTAATTATTCTTCCTAATATCCCCTAAAAAGTTCCTGATTTTATCACAGTTATATAGAGCTCTTAAGCTCATCATCACATAAGAACTAAAACTTCACCGGGAAAGGTTCTCCACGACTGCCATGTCCTACTCGACCATGACCATAGCTACCACTAGATATAATATTCTTTTTGCACAGGACTTATGGCCTAATAAACCTCTACGATCGCCGGAGTATCCTCCTCCACTCTCGAACCGATTCCTCTCTAGAACTCCAGTTCGAGGAATTCATTATACAGGAAGTTTCACTTCTCTCCCTATCTTATTTTTATACTCTAATATCAATCTTTGTACATTAAGGGCAATCTTAAGTGTGGGGCGATATTTATTTCATTATCAAAAAATCCCTGAATGATTGCTTTGTTCTCTTGAAAAGCTCTCATATCATATTTAGGATAAATTTTAATTGATTTATGATTTTGGTTGATATATCTTGAATTAAAACATAGGGATTTATGCATTGATTGTTTAAACTTTAAGACATTAGAGAATCAAGCATGATAAGTTTAAGAATTTAGAATCTTAAGCTATTTCCCCAAAGTTTAGGTATTACTTTGAATTGGAATTCAAGAGTCTAAACATCAAAAAGCCATAATTTTTGTGAGATTTTTGAGCCTTTTGAGCATCTATTTATTCTTTCATGCTTACTTTTCTTATTGCTTTGAGTGCATCAGTATTGAACTGTTATTCTAGAACTTGCTTGATTATGCATATCGAGACCACACCATTTGATTTGGTATATCAAAATGATTAAGGCACTTAGGATTAACCCACTCATGCCATGAAAAGCCTACCCCTACGATTAACCCTTAGTAAACCTATTTGAGCCTAACAAGCCATTCATTGTAATAACCTCAATATTAACCCTTAACCCATTATTGTTGAAATCCCCTAAATTAATTTGATCCCTATTTTTGTCGAGATTTGAGTTGAAGAAATTGTTTAGCTATGTCTTGTTTGTAATAAGTTAGTCTTTGAATATTTAACTTGTTCTTAAAAAAAAGAACTATGCATACATATCTGTAATTTTATATTCTAAGAGAAGCTCTGTTGTATGCAAGTAAAGATTAACTCTTTTTCTAGTTAGGCAATTTTTCAATTCAATCTCGATTCTAACCCTTTCTTTCAGCTTGTGACCACACCCCCTAACCAAACCTCATTACAACCCTCTAAAGACCTTTTGATTGATGTATCATCTTAAATTATAGTGGCAGAGATTTGATTTTCATGCAAGCCTATGGTAATGACTTTTCATTATTGACTATTGAGTGCTTCAATTGTCCTTAAACACCTTAAGTGATTTGAGTGAATCTTTAGTGAGGATGTAAACTCTATGATATTCTGACTCAAAGGTAATTACTTAGACGAAGGGAGGCACCTATGTTTACATGACTAAATACTTAACTTGGAATGTTTGAAACTTTTATGTTCTTTTAGTTGAATTCTCAATGTATGATTACTTATGGATTAATATGAGATATTATCGATAGAAATTATAAGTTGAGAAGATTATTTTGATTATGAGTTGAGAATTTTGCTTGAGGATAAGCAAATGCTTAAGTGTGGGGGTATTTGATAAACCGTAAACTATACATATTTTTACCCCATGTTTTAAGCATTTTATGGATGATTTCTCATTAGAATTGATGAATTTGATGCTCTTAATGCTTTAATTTCATGTTTTATTCTTAAGAGTGCATAAGAGAGCGAAAGGAACGAGAAACGGGCCAAAAATAAAGAAAATTGGCCAAAGTACGAACTTAACACGACCTGGGCTTCCTTACACGGGCAGCCCACACGGCCGTGTCAATTCGACAGAATTGAAGCACGATTCACACAGGCAGACCACACGACCGTGTCAATTTCGCAGGCTCGAACACGGCCTAAAGTAAGCGCACACAGGTGTGTCACACGGGCGTGTCCCTACCGAGCCCAAGTTGAGTCCAATTCGGAAAATGCCACTTTTGAGGGTTCATAGGCATTCCAATGCCTATAAATACACCCTAGATGAGGAAGAAAAAATAAGACGGAGAAGGAGGAGTAAGGAATTACTCCAAGGAAGCCGATTGATCCATCTCAGAAGCCGGATTCATCATCAAGACTGAAGATCTCTCCTCAATTTCCCTTCAAGAGTTTTGAGTTTTCTTTATGTTTTGTATTATTTATTCTTCTGAGATGTTTTCTTATTTAGTTAAGAACTAAAACCTCTAAATACCTAAAGGGAATGAAACCTAAGACGAATCTTGTTATTATTTTATGAATTGTATGATAAATATTTAACTTGTTCTTAATTATGTGTTCTTAATTCTTGTTTTGATATCCCAGGATACTAATTCAAGACAAGCTCTTATTCAGAGGAGGAATAGACCCTATCTAAGAGTACTTTTGTCATAATTAAGCAGAGTTGATTGCGCGCCTCGAAATAGGGTGACAAGATTTTGCCAGATTAGGGTGAAACCTAATAAGGGGATCCATAGATCGAGTTAATGCAACTCTAGAGTGTTAATCAGAGAAAAGTCTCGGTTATTCAATCTAGAGATTAGACGTTATTAGTCTTGAATAGGGATAATAACATAACTTAGGGATCTCTACGGAACAAGTTGAATGAATAAATCGTTCGATTCGGAGCCAGAATAACAAGTCTAGGTGGATTTTTCCTTAGGTATTGTCTTAAGTCAATCGATTTTTCCCAAAAGCAATTCCCCAATTCTTTTCTCTGTGCGTTCTTAGTTTAGATAATTAGTTAATTAAAACAAAAACCTCTTTATTGTTAGGCTAGATAACAAAAAGACAGTCATTACTAGTACTTTTAGTTCCTTTGGGTTCAACAATCCAGTCTTGCTAAAACTATACTACTGTTCGATAGGTACACTTTCCTACATCACGATAATAGTTAGTTTAAGAATAAGTAATTATAAATATTTAAAACCTATCATGAAATAACGCGATCAATCATATCATTACGAACTCAATTGAATAAAAGTAAGCACTAAAAATAGTACAAGAACCATTCAATGACTAATCTGCACAAAACATAAAATTTTGGGCAAAACTGTAAGTTCTAATAAGTAGGGGACACACGACAGTGTGACTAGACCATGTGGAAAGCCCTAAACAGTGTAGAGGGGGTACATGATCGTGTGGCTAGGTTGTGTAACAGAATGAGGCCGTGTGGTAATTAAAAAATCAAGGTGCAAAGGAGACACGACCGTGTGGAGGGGGTACACAGCTGTGTGAGAATCTAATTTCTTAGGGTTTTAGGGGGAACGTGGCCGTGTGAGGGGGTCATGTGGTTGGCCGTGTGGCCCTATCCCGAGGCATAGTTTGTCCCAATTCGCTTGTAAAGAAACACACACCTGTCTCTTAAATCTCGAACAATGTTCCTCGCACTTAGATCTGGTTCGAGGTACCTAAATCGAGTCCTTCAAATGACATTTGAACAAGAATTAATAACTATTTTCAAGACTTATCAAGATTATTGGGAATGTCGGCAAGCTTCGTAGAAGATCCATTATTTCGAATAATAGATTTATACCGGATGTAAATTCTACGAGAATTTAAGATTAATTACCGGGATTGAATTGAAATTACCGATTCTTGACAAAATTAGAGATAATATTGGCGACATTACACTAATTCAATAAGAAGAACGAGTTGAATGAAGATTGATTTTGGATTCAAGATGCAAAAATAATTTCAATAATAAAGTTAAAATATTTTGTAAAAAAGAGGATGCGAAAGAAAAGAGGGAAGAAATAGGGAAAAGGAGAGTAAAAATTCAGTCTAATTTGGAGAAAGGAAGTTTTAGTTCAATTGTAATTAGAAAAAGGCTAAATACCTAGGGTTTTCAAAATTTGAGGGGTTGGATGGAAAAATTACCCCTTTTGCCAAAAATAAAAAAGAGATAGGGGAGAAAGGCATGGCTTGAACTTTGAATGCAAGGAAAAGGAGAGTGCTTAACCATTAGGTTGTAGGGATGAGTATTCAATTTTAGTCAAAAAATTTCAAGTTTTTGAGTTGACGAAGCCTATTTTGGCAACACAACTCAGTTTGAAATTTTTTCAAATCAAATCGAGTCAAGTTAATGAATCTTATTTTTTATACCTAATGTTGCATTTACATGGATAGATTATTTAACTAGTAGATGAAGTATAAGATTATTTAACTACATAAACAATATAATGATTTTCCCTTTTAACTTAATGGGTAAACATTTATCAAAACAATGTAGTTTTGCCTTTTAACTTAATGGTTCTAACTTTTAATTTTACAAAAGGTAAACATTTATCCAAACGACGTAGTTTTGCCTTTTCTTATTTGGACTTTTAGATAACTCGAATTGTGTAATTCATATTTGAGTTAAACCAAAAAACTTGATTTTTTATTCGAGTTGATCCGAGTAACTCAATTAACACAAATAACTTAAACTATTTAATTCAAAATTTAAATTTTTTATCGAGTTTTTTGAATAAAATCAGATTTTGCTCACCCCTATTAGGCTGCTACCGATACTTAGTAAATTTCCACTCCAAATTATTCATGTTCTAATAGGGTTTTCATCTTAGGTTGCTAAAAATAAAAAGGGAAAAAATGGGAGAAATATCGATAAAACCTAAAACTTCTAGGGGTCTACCAACTACTTAACCATTAAGCTTAGCTCATTTCTTGGTGATTTATTTCATCTAACCCTATATATTTTGGGGGTGTTGTACATATTGACTATGATTTTCATCAATTTTGCTTTATCATTCCAACCAAACATCATTTGTCTCTTATATCAATTTTATAAAAATATATTTATTACCTAATTCAAGTTCTATTTGAAAAGGGTAAACTACAAAAATGGTCACTCAACTTTGGTTTTTTTTTTGTGTCATTAAACTATGAAATGTTACATTTTTGTCTCTAAGGCAATTGAATTATAACATTTTGGTTAGTTATCCGTTAACACCCGTTACAGCCTTAACGAAAGAGTGGTTGGCACATTAAATCAAGGGTTAATATCTAATTTGACTCCAAAGCTATAGTTAAAATATTCCATTTGGTCCTTTCACAACTTTTTAAATGCTAATTTTGAAAAAAAAAGTTATCAAAAATCTTTAAAAATATAAAAAAAATCTTTAAAAATTAAAAAAATATTTATTTATTTTTTTAAACTATAAAATATTGTTTAAAATTATAAATATGTAAAAAAATTTAAAAAATCATAAAATCAACTCTTTTTTTAACTTAATCCTTTTCTTCAAGTTTTCCTCTCCGATTTCTTTGTTGTTGCGGGTGCAAAATATGCTATCAGTTATCAACATGGGGACAACATGTGGAACTTGTGTGCCATGTGCATTGGAGAAAAAAATTATTTTATGGGAACTTGTCTGCCATGTGCATTGGAGAAAAAACTATTTTATGGGAACTTGTGAGCCATATTGATCGGAGAAAAAAATTATGGGGTAGGGGAAAGATGATTGGGAACCACTTTATTAATATATATGATATAATTTGGTTAACATAATCCAAAATTTCAAGTAAGCAATAAGTTTTATCCTTCTCTTTTTCTTTTTTGAGTTTCCTCTCGAGTTTCTTCTTCATTCTTCTCACTCTGCCAACAACTCTAATGGCTGGTGAGTCAGAAATAAAAGAAACATATGAAAATGGCACGAAAATATTGGAAGATTTAACCAACAATGCTCATGAACTACAAGAACAAATGTTGGAGGAAATATTAAGGAGAAATGCAGGAACACAATATCTAAGCAGATTCTTCCCCAGTGGCCAAGCAGACAAGCAAAACTTCAAAACAAATGTTCCCATTGTTACTTATGAAGATATCAAGCCTTACATAGATCGGATTGCCAATGGAGAGACCTCGTCGATCCTTTTAGCTGATCCCATCCAGGGATTTAAATAGCGGTCCGTTACCGAAATAGCGGCCGTTATATAGCGGTAACGGCACCGTCCGAAACCGCTACTGCCGAAACCCGCTATACCCGCAATACACAATAAGTAATGTAAAATTCACGACCGCGATACCTGCAATGACCGCAATAGCATCCGTTATGTCCGCAACCGCGATAAACGCAATGCGACCGAAAATGCGACCGCGACCGCAATTTAAATCCCTGATCCCATCAACCAGTTCCTCCGAAGGTATATATAATCAAATTCTGGAAAATTAAAATAGCGGAATTGATTTTTGTAAAGTAGAGGGATGAAATTTAGAATTAAACCTTTTTCCCTTTCAAAGTAAACCATTAATTTTGGATACAGTTCTGGTACTTCTGGGGGGCAGCAGAAGTTAATACCTATCACAACTGAAAGTTTTGAGAAAGGGTGGTATCATCATTTTCTGGCTGACATTGTGATTGAAAAGTAAGTAATTTCTTTAGCTGTAATTACAGTGAAGTATCAATAGCAGTCGTAATTCGATTCTAAGATCTTTACTTCATGTGTTTTTTCCTCTACAGTATTCGCAGCAATAACTATTATATCCGCAATCACGATACACATAATCAAACAAACAACTAATTGATGTTTTTTCCTTTATCTTGGCAGATGTTTTAGTGTCTCAGACGAAGGCAAATCATTGTCCCTATATTTTAGCAAACCAGATATGGAAACTCCATCTGGATTAGTAGCATCGCCCTACATGACATTCTATTCCAAGACCAATATTTTCAAAACTAGACTGGCTAAGTTTTGCTTAAGTCCTATTGAGACCATCTTATGTTTGGACAACAAGCAAAGTATGTTTTGCCAATTGCTTACCGGTTTACTGCAGCGCGACAAGGTCGTATGGTTAGCTTCGAACTTTGCATCAGTTTTGGCGAGGACCATCAAGTTCTTGGAAGATTATTGGAGAGAATTATGTTGTAACATTAGAACAGGTTACCTCAGTGATTGGATTATTGACCCTGGTTGCAAAAATGCCATGTCATTGATCCTTACTAGGCCAAACCCCGAATTGGCTGATTTGATTCAACAAATATGTGAAGATCAATCTTGGGAAGGTGTCATAAAGAAACTTTGGCCTAAAATCAAGTATATTCGTTCCGTCTGTACAGGTAGCATGAGCCAATATATTCCATTACTTGAATTTTATGGAGGAGGGATCCCTTTAGTTTCACCAAGTTATGTTTCTTCGGAAGCTTGTTTTGGGATCAATTTGAAACCCCTAAGCAATCCCTTTGACGTCTCTTACACCTTTCTCCCAAATACGGCTTACTTCGAATTTCTCCGTGTGAACAAAGATGGTGGAGGAAAGGCTCAAGAAACTAGGACTATAGACAAACCGGTCGATCTTGCGAATGTGAAGCTTGGTCAATACTACGAAGTTGTTGTCACAACTTTGGCAGGTAGGTTTCTTTAACTCGGCATCAAAGCTATACGGTGGTTACATCAAGAGACACAGTTAAAAGTCTCACATTGACTACCTCTTCTGCGCACCTAAATGTGTTGTAATCATCTTTTTCAGGTCTATATCGATACAGAGTCGGATGTTCTGAAGGTGACCGGATTCTATAATAAATCTACACAGTTTCAATTTGTAGAACGACAGAATGTGGTTTTGAGTATAGATGCAGACAAAACAACTGAAGAAGACCTTTTGAAAGCAATCACGAATGCAAAACTCATCCTCGAACCATTTGGCATCATGTTGACTGCATACAGTAGCTATTCCGACACCTCGTCGACACCGGGTCGATATGTATTATTTTGGGAGCTGAAGATGAAAGACAGCAATGATTTACCAAAACTTGATGTCAAGATAATGGAACAATGCTGCTGTATAGTGGAAGAATCCTTCGATTTTACATATAAATCACTTAGGAAAGGTGGTGCAATTTCAGGTTTAGAGCTAAGGGTGGTTAAACGTGGAAGCTTTGATGAACTCATGGATTTCTATATATCAAAGGGAGCTTCCATTTCTCAATACAAGCCACCTTATTGCCTTAAATCTGAGGAAGCCATAAAGATATTGAATTCAGGGATGGTGGGGAAGTTTTTCGGCCCCAAAACTATGTCTTAAGCTGCATTGTTTGAGGATTAATCAAACATTGTTGAGGTAATCCTGCAGGGTGAAATTGCAGGCGTGGACTTGACAAAGGATCTTTTCATGAAATGATAAATCACCAAACCTACAGTTTCAAAATTTATGCAATTATATATTATTTACTCTCTCTTAATATTAGTACTTTTGAGTTTTTCTTTTTATCCATCCGATGGCTACGTTAGAGTCAAACTATTTCGACATTGAGCTGGATCAAAACGTAAACGAATAAAAAGGTCGTTTAGTGCCTATTTAATATGTAAGTAGTTTATGTACTGATTCTCATCATTTAATAATAAATAATTAAATCTAATGAAAGGAAAGATAAATGAGATAATTTTTTATTTCATTCCTTCGGTATATCTCTATAATTCCTTGTGTATATCTCTATAAGCTTTCTGTATGCCTCTATTTATAAGTCTTCTAACATGATACAACTTTTTAAGTTAAAAAAAATAGAGATTTAATTATAATATAAAAGTCTCATAACTTTTTATAACTTTTACTGTAATGGACATTCATAATAAAATATTATTTATAACAAAATTAATATTATTAAAAAAATCAAGTTAATCTAATTAATTAAATGAAGAACATGTCTATGAGTTGAAAGGTACTAGTTTTCAATGTCACATACATTGCACATAATTTTTATATAATTTTAAATTGTTACATAATATATTTTTATAATTTCAAATATATATATATTTGTGCTAATTAAATGAGGATTAGTTTAATTTATACTAAAAATCAATTAGTTTTGAAAAAAATAATTGAGAGGATAAAATAACGTTTTAAAAATAAGAGTAAAGTAAAGATTATTCACCCAACTATTTAGCTTGTTTTATGTTGGTTACACAACTAATAATTTTTTCATTTTAATTGTTCAACTTTTCGAAATTAAATATTTTTGTTACTCTTTCATTAGTTGTTTAATAAAAGTCTAATGTGGGCCTTATTTTATTGATCTAATAAAAAAAATTAGCCCTCAAATGTTTATATTTTCTATCAATTTAATTTTAAATCTAAAAGTTTCAACAAATTTATCCCTTAATGTTTACAAGATTTATCATTTTAGTCCTAATTATAAAAATATCTTAAAATTTTTAAAATTAAAAAAAAAGTAAATATAAAAATATTTTTAAGATTTTTGTACCCTAAATGACTTTCAACCGTATCTTCCACTTTGGTACTTCTTTTATTCAATTGACAACATTGGAAATATCAAATGCTATGACCTTAACCTACAACCTCTCTCCAATGCTTGAGCTAGAAATGATAGAGACATGAGAACACTAGAGTCTGAAATTGGTACTATCTTCGTAGTAAAAAGGAAGGTTGTTGGAATTGGTATCCTCAACCCAACCATTTTTCTGAGTTTATAAATTTGTTAATTTGGAGTTTCTTTCTAGGTTTTAATTAAGCGTTTGAGACAAATAATGTAGAAAAAGAAAAAAAAGGACTAAATAAAAAAAGATTGAAATAAGAAAATAAGATTAATTTTTAGGTTCTTTTTCACATGTTTAGTTGATGAGAAAATGAGTATGGTTGATGAGAAAAAATATGTAATATCTTGCCTGGTGAAGTCCTGACTCTTTAAGCGTTGTTTATAAAAGTAAAGCTTAAGGGTAAGTTTCAAGTGCCAACATTAGGATTCGATTAAGTGTAAGGACTTTCTAAGTGCACTAGTGATGCCCTGGTCTGGCGAATTCTGAACAAAAGGAAAGGAACCCATGATGAACCCTGATAAAAAGGCATATAGGATATTCTAAAAGAACAAAGCTTATGGCTAACTCTGAAGAAGGGTAAGTATGACGAATCAAGGAGTACTGGTGAGAATGTATATAGGTATATATATAAATATGGCGCATAGAGTAAAAAAGTACTATTGGCGAAGTAGTATTCGCCCAAAAGCCCTTTTTAGCGTATAAAACGGGCCACGTTTTAATAGTTGTTCCTCCACATTTCTCATCTGTGGACCTACACTACCACCATAAAAGAGCAACATTAGTAAAATAAATTGAAGTAGTGTTTACCTTATTGGCATCATCCTCGATGCCCATCAAGTATTGTTCTAATTCTCATAGGAAGTTATCCATTTCTCTCACGGACCTAGCCCTTTTGAACCTCTCAGGTTTTGGAACATTCATCTTGCATTGCTTCAGTCTTGAAGTCAACATCCCACTTCCCAAGGCAGCCTTGTAGATAGTAAGCTTCTCATTGAGCTTAGCAATCTCTTCCTTCATAGCCGTCACCATGACCTCAAGAGCATCGTTTCTTATCGTCAGCTTGTCTGAAGTGGATCTGAGAGTTTCCCATACAAAGTCTTTAAAATCCTCCCTTATTGAGCTCAGATCCTTGATACAATCGACGACTATCTCGAGTGTCTCCTTCATGTCCCCTACAGACTCTTCGAGATTGACCACCTGATATTTCAAGCTCAATAGTATGTCCCTCGATCAACTAGCCTTCCTAGCCCTCCTACGTGTCTCCATTGGTTCATTCTAATCAACAATTTCTTTTGACATCTTGAACGCAACTCTAGCTCAGATACAAACTGTCACAGACTTAAATTTTTGCCACCCAATCCATACGGCCTTAAGTAATTTCTTCACTCCAAAAATGCCTAAGTCAGCCTAACTCTCAACAATTGAGGATTCAATAGAATTCCTCTAAGGCACAAACACAAAACAGAAGCAACTCAAGATGAATGAAGAACAAAACAAAAATAAAGCCACAGAAAAGCTAAGAACAGAAGGGAGAAAGTTTTGAGTGAATGCTCTCAAGAATGAAGGAATTTACAATAAGAGGGAAAGACCTCTATTTATAGTTGAGCCTTCCCAAATTCAACGATGCAGATCAAAGTACATCAATGGCTAATATTAAAATCTATCTACAAATCATATCTCTAAGATTTCAAAATCATATCTTCTAATATTTACACATCATATCTAAGATTGTATATCTTCGAAGATTACGTTCCATATTTGCTAAGCTTTGTAGATGGATCTTCAATCTCTCCAAACAATGGGCCAGACCAATTGGGCCAAATGACCTCCCTTGAACTTGATGGATCACACAAATGTGCCATGGTTAAGGGCTCCCATGTGCAACCCATGACACTTAGCACAGGTAAGAAAACTAGTCTATATTATATATTAAGCTTTTAATTAAGTTTGTGTCACATTTTAATAAGCACCAACTCAGTTGGGTAATGATTAAAATATTTTTATTTTACAAAGTATATTATATTATTTTAAGAGTTTTTTTATTATTTTTATGTGTTTTTATATACAATTTTTTTTAAAATGCTTATAAAAACAGTGAAAATACCTATAAATTTGTGTAACTAACTTTTGATAGATGCAATCTAGATAAATTCCAAGTACGAAATGAATTAATTTATTCTAAAATTTTCTTTTTTTCAATTTCTTCAAGTTTTCCTCTCCAATTTCTTCTTTGTTCTTCTCACTTTCCCCATAATTGTGATGGATGGTGAGACAGAAATAAAGGGAATATATTAAAATGTCATGAAAATTTTGGAAAATTTAACAAGCAATGCTCATAAACTATAAGAACAAGTGTTGAAGGAGATATTAAAGAGCAATGCACGAATAGAAATCTAAATAGATTCTTCCCCAATAGCCAACACAACAAGGAAAGCTTCAAAATAAGGGTTCCCATTATTACTTACGAAGATATCAAGCCTTACATTGATCAAATTTCTAACGGAGAGACCCTATCGATCCTTTTGGCTTATTGCATCACCCAGTTCATCCAAAGCATTGGTACTTCTGGGGGCAGCCGAAATTGATACCTATGATAGTTGAAAGTTTTGAGAAAAAAGATGTATGAAGCTCTTCTGGCTAACCTTGTGATGAAAAGGTAAGTACATTTAAAGAGCCGTCATTACAGTGAAGTATTCATAACAATCCTAATTTTATATTCTATGCAATAACTATTAGATCCACAACCACAATACACGTAATCAAACAAACAACTAATTAATGTTTCTTTTCCTTTTCCTTGTCAGATGTTTTAGTAGCTCGGATGAAGGCAAATCATGTTAGTACAAAACTCCAGTGAGGAAAAATCTTGAACATATGAACGAAACTCGAACAGAAAATAAAGAAATAAGACAATGCTCCAAGGCATGTAGCAAGCCACTATCTTTAAGGTTATATTCGCCCCCACCTATCTTTAGTGTGCAAAAGAGTTTCAAGCAAATTAACCTCGAGGATACAATAAAGCCGATGACTATTTGCGTCTTGTACTGACGAGAATACTCCACTAAGCACTGAGTAATGTATAACAAGAAACTCAATTTCTACAATGGATTTCTATAGTAATACTCTATTGAATAATCTAATAATATTAGAAAATGGAGGAAGGAAAGAAAGAATTTTAGAATTTGTTGGTGTTATTTACAAATGAAATCTCATTCCTATTTATAGGAATTTTCATATCTCTTCATAGAGACATATTTTAATAAGCGCTTTTCTGAATAAATAAAATAATAATAATTATTCATCTAATTTTATAACTATTCAAGTAATATTGTTTGAATAGTTATAATTCTTTTTCAAAAATCAAATGATATAACTTTTGACCAATGACCAAAAGATTTATCTTTTGATTAGTTACACCCATTCATTTATAGTTATTGGAACACTATAAATATTTGAAAATGTTCCAACAATATTCCCCCATTTTCAAAATATTTTAGATTGTGATATTCTTGGAAATCAATTTGCATAAATGAAGGTGTCTTACGATTGAACCTTCACTTAGTGAAAACATGTTAAAGTTAATCGAAATTGCATGGTAGACTAAGCTTTGAACCAGCTATTCCATATGATTAACCGAACACATCTCACACAATGATTTCAACATCGGTCTGTGCATAGTATGCAGGGACACTATTATTGCCATGTGTTTGTGTCCTATTCTCATGAGTGATGTTAGAGCCAAGCCCTTGAGCTCTTAGAAGCGACCACACTTCCACTCACAAAGGTAAATCTCATCCAGAGTGTTCCCGTAATTATAATAATCTAACGTATTTATGGTATGGGTCCATTAAGAGTACATTACTCATCCTTCTCTTATCATTACGAGTACCTAGCACTTTAATCGTAGGATAAATTTATTTATAGTGCTCACAATCACATACTAATGATGTATTTTGTTTCATTAAAATCAAGACTTGACATTATACCAAGTGTTGATTCGAGTTTCCATCATGGGTGACTCTAATTAATAGGCTTGAGTCCCATCCCTTTTGAGGTCTTGTTGACTATATCTCTAGCAAGACTTTTTGCCAAAGGATCCGCAAAAATTTTCACTTGAACTCATATAATTAATAGTGATTACTCCATCAGAGATTGATTGTCGGGTATAGCTATGTCTTAATCCAATGTGTTTAGAATTTCCATTATATACTTGGCTATGTGCCTTTGCGAGAGAAGCCTTACTATCAAAATGGATAGAAATAGGTGAAATTGGCTTAGGCCATAGAGGTACATCATAAAGCAAATTTCTTAACCACTCTGCTTCTTTAGATGCAGTGGTTAATGCAATAAATTCTGCTGCCATGGTGGAATTGTAATACATGTTTGTTTCTAGGAACCCCACGAAATGGCTCCTCCACCAAGAATAAAGATCCATCCACTAGTAGATGCATGATCTTCCAAACTTGTAATCCAACTAGCATCTGGATACCCTTTTAAAACTGAAGGATATCCATTATAACACAATCCATAGTTAATAGTTTTCTTTAAGTACCTAAGTACTCTATTCAAAACTTGCCAATGCAAACTACTTGGATTATTTGTGTACCTACTCAATTTCCCAATGACATATACAATATATAGTCTTATACAGGTCCTTATGTACATAAGACAACCAATTAGACTTGCATATTTCAGTTGATCAATTTTCCTACCAACATTAGATACTAATTTCATTGGAGGATCCATAGGTGTAAATACTGGTATATAGTTGAAAAGGTCAAACTTTTTAAACACCTTTTCAATATAATGTGATTGTGATAAAGTTATAGTGCTTTCATCTCAAGTTATTTTAATCCCAAGAATAATATCTACTACACCCAGATCCTTTATAGCAAAGTTATTTGACAAGAATTTCTTTGTGTTTTTTATTTGTTCCAAATCCGTGCCAAAAATAAACATGTCATCTACATATTAGCAAATTATGACACCTTTTCTATTTTCAAATTTGCTATATATGCTCGGATTCATTTATTTTATAGCCATTAGCTAAAACAACCTTGTCAAACTTTTGATGTCATTACTTTGGTGCTTGTTTAAACCCATACAGAGATTTCACAACCTTACATACCTTATGCTCCTGTCCTGGAACAACAAATCCTTTCAGTTGTTTCATGTACACTTCCTTTTCCAATTTACCATTTAAAAATGCAGTTTTAACATCTATTTGGTGAACAACCAAATTATATATAGAGGTAAGTGATATTAAGAGTCTAATTGTAACAATTCTTGCTACTGGAGCATATGTATCAAAGTAATTAATACCTTGTTTTTGTGTAAAACTTTTGGCTACCAACTTTGCTTTAAATTTATCAATGGTTCCATCGACCTTCATTTTCTTTTTGAAGATCCATTTACAACCTATTGGTTTGGAACCCAGTAGAAAATCAACTAAGATCCAAGTTTGATTTCCCATTATTGAATCCATCTTATCATTTATTGCTTCTTTCCAAAAAGCAGAGTCTTGAGATTTCATTGCCTCTACAAATGTAATAGGATTAGATTCTGTATTATAACAATAAGATATCTTATTGCATACACTTTCTCATTTTCCTTCTACAAGAAACATAATGAAATCTGGTCCAAAATCTTTGACTTGTTAATCCTTTTACTTCTTCTTAATTCTTGACAAGATTTATCATTATTATCAATTTGTTCCAATGGAATCTCATTCTCATTTGAAGAATGAATCAATTGTTGTGGCTATAATTGTCTTGAAATAAAATGAAATCTATTTTCATCAAAAATAGCATCTCTTGATTCAATAACAGTATTAATTGAATTTGAATCATTTAGTTCAATTACCATCTATATGTCTTGCTATTATGTGCATATCCTATAAATATTCATTCAATTCCTCTTTCACCTAACTTTTTTCGTTTAGGTGTTGGAACTTTGACAATAGCTTTACAACCCCAAACCTTCAAATAATTAAGGTTTGGTTTCATTTTCATCCATTGTTCATAGGGGTTATTTTAGTTTCCTTATTAGGAACTCTATTCACTATATGGTAAGCTATTAGAATAGCTTCTCCCAAAAAACTTTGTCCAAAACTTGAATATGATAATATTAAATTTACCATTTCAGTCAAGACTATATTTTTCCTTTTAGCTACACCATTTTGTTGTGGTGTGTAAGAGGTTGAAACTTGATGGATAATCCCAACAGATTCAAAATAACTTGGATTATAGTATTCCTCACCTCTATTCGATCTTAAGCATTTGATAAATGATTCATACTGAAGTTCAGCTTTAGATTTATAAACTTTAAATTTATCAGGCACTTTATCTTTTGAATGCAATAAATATACACAACAATATCTAGAACAATTATCAATAAAAATAACAAAATATTTATTTCCACCTAACGTAGGAGTATTATGCATGTCACATAAATCACAATGTATCAAACCAAGCAACTTTGTTTTCTTTTTAACCTTAGGAAAATGATTTCTTGTAATTTTAGTTAACATACATGTATTGTATTTTTCAATATTATTATTAAAAACAAAAATTAAATCTAACTTATGCATGCTATTCAATTTTCTATAATTCAAATAACCTAATCTATAATGTTATAAACAAGAAGGTTCAACCATATAAGCAGAAATAGTATTTTTATTCTTATGAATAATATTGAGTTTGAACATTCTCTCATACATATACCCTTCCTTACAAAATTCCTCCCTTAGACAATAGAAACTTATTTGCCTAAAAAACAAGTTTGAAACCAAACTTATTCAACAAACTTTTAGACGCTAAATTCTTCCCAACTTCTGGTACATAATATACATCATTCAAGGTTAAAAAATTTTCAAAAGTGAATTGTAGTTCAACAAGCCCTTTGCTTTTAATTGCCGTGATGGAAGAATTTCTCATGTACAAGACATTGTCATTTTCACATTGTGTGAACTTTGTGAACATGATTTTGTCTTTGCACACATGTTTGGTTGCTCCAGTATCAATCCACTATGCTTTATCATCTTGTGCCATATTAATTTCAGATATCATTGCAATGAACTTTTCGTTATTATCAGCCTTAAAAGATGATTTCTTTAAAAATCGACATTCATTCTTGAGATGTCCTGGCTTACCACAATGATAGCATGAGCCCTTTTGTTTCTTTTCGAACTTAGGTGCTCTATCAATCTGTTTGAACTTTCTCTTGGATGATTTAGCAGTCTATACTTCCTCCGTAGCATACACTTTGGCATTTTCAGAATCTAGGTTCTAATCTTACTGCTGATATTCTTCTTCAATACAAAGATGGTTTGCCAAAGCCTCAAGAGATATATCCTCTTTCTTATGTTTTAAACTTCTTTTAAAGTCTTTCCAAGATAGAGGAAGTTTGTCTATTATGGAGGATAAAATAATCATTTCATCTATTTTCATACCATATTGCTTAAATTGATTCATCGTTTTTTTCAATATCACGAAATTGTTCCATAATTGAACAACCATAAACCATATGATAATTATTGAAATGACTAACAAGAAATTTCTTACTTGTAGCATCTTCGATCATGTATCTTGTCTCCAATTTATCCCATAAATCATTAGCGGTGACCTTGTTTTGGTAGGTGTCAAACAAACCATCGGATAAATCATTCAATATGTGGCCTATGCACATGTAATCAACATTGTCCCATTTTTGCCTTTCTCAAGTTGCAGCAATAGATTTGTTTTCATTCTCTTTTGGTTTTGGACTATCCAAAACAGAGGCAATCTTCAAAGCTGTTAATAAGAAGTGCATCTTTTTCTGCCATCGTCAGAAATTGCCACCATCAAACCGATCAAGTTTGACAAAGTTGGAAGCCAACTCCCTTAATGTTCCACTTTCATGTGTTGTGGTAATCATCATGAAATATAACCTTAAAATTGTTAGTACAATTATCCGGTGAGAAAAATCTCGAACATATGAACGGAACTCGAACAGAAAAAGAAGAAATAGGACAAGGCTCCAAGGTGTGTATCAAGCCACTATCTTTAAGGTTATATTCACACCCACCTATCTTCAGTGTGCAAAATAGTTTCAGGCAAATTAACCTCAATGATACAATGAAGGCAATGACTATTTACGTTTTGCACTGACGATAATAGTCCACTAAGTACTTAGCAATGTATACCAAGAAACTCAATTTCTACAAAGGATTTCTGCAGTAATACTTTATAGAATAATCTAATAATATTAGAAAATGGAGGAATGAAAGAAAGAATTTTAAAATTTGTTGGTGTGATTTCCAAATGAAATCTCATTCCTATTTATAGGAATTTTCATGTCTCTTCATAGAGACATCTTTCAATAGGTGTCTTTTTGAATAAATAAAAAATAATTATTATTCATCTAATTTTATAACTATTCAAGTAATATTGTATTCTTTTTCAAAAATCAAATTATATAACTTTTGACCAATTGATTACAACCATTCATTTATAGTTATTAGAACACTATAAATATTTGAAAATATTTCAACACTACAGAGGATGCATAGCAGGTCGTCTCTAAGCTAGTTCAAATGGGATATACGGGAGGTCCTCTATGGACCGTCCTAAGCTAGGGGTCACCATGGACAGTTCTCAACGAGAAGTTGTATACGGACTGTTCTAAGTGAAAGATCCTGTGTAGGTTGTTCCATATCTCACCACATGTCATTGCTGATGTAGGAGTATAACAATGATAAGGTAGATATTTTTTATCCATAAAGTCAATTGATTATATATCTCATAAATAAGGTAAGATAATGACCCTTCTAGCACTTTCAAGTTTCCTTGATAAAAAGTTATCCTTAATCGATTATAACTTGTTGCATCATCATCAAAGGTGCATCCAAATTTATAAGTTGATGACGATTATGCTTGATTTACTGCCTATTGGTCAACTTTTAAATAGAAGATATTATGCAGTTAAACTTGCTCCAATTTTTTATTTCCAAGATATTATGTTAATAGGTATGCCAACTTAAAAGGTTTTTAGAAGAAGATAGAAAACTGTTCTACATCATTATTGATGAAAAACACTCATATACAACTCACTTACAAATAAGATAAAATGTACAAACTATTCAAATATATATATATAGCTAAAAAGAAGAAGAGAAACTAAGAGATAACAAAATAAAAAATAATAACCGACTAAAGTAAGTAAGACTCAGTCTTGAGAGAAAACTTTGTTGGTCATCATAATTTTAATTATTTTGTGATTACTTGATCAAACTATAAGCTTAATCTAATGAAAATATGTTGTAAATTAAGGCGCAAATAATTTTAAAAAAAAAACAGGTTTGTTACAATTTAATAGGTCCAGGTATTGTGCAAATAAATATTGCTTCCTTATTCCTGGGGAAGTCTTATTCGATGGATCGTGTTCACCCTTAGTTGTATGAACAAATTGCAAGTTTTTCAGGTAATGGCATTATTTTCTTTCCTCTTGATAGATACAGATTTTTACTTAAATTGAATCGATGATGTTCTATTTTCTCACTTCAAAGTGTTTTGATTTTGATTTTCATCTTTTTAACAATTTGCACTTTAGATGTTTGTCTAATTTATCATGAGATTTTGCTGTCACCTTCACTGTTCTGTTTCTAAATCTCAATTCAAAAGAAATTGTTTGGAGTTTGACCAAACATTATATTCATGAAAAGAAAACTTGTGACAGAAGCCAAAAGCCTTGCAACCAATTTCTTTCTCTGCTGTATTCAACTTCAAGTGTTCCACTATTACATGGTGATCTCATCAACTTCCTTTTTAAAGTTGAGAGCAGCTAGCTTATGCTTAGTAGAAGAAGAAAGATATGCCAATTTTTATCTTTCGAGAAAAAAAATATATGCCAAATTGGTATGAAAGTTATTGTATGATTATATTATTGTGGTATGTTTCCAACATATAATTGAGTTTAATATTTGCTTAATTGATGCATTTAAGATATATTTAGTTAGTAAAATGCACGCAATAATTATGCATTCCGCTAATAATCTTTTAATTTAGTGGCAATAATATTATGTTATAGGTATAGAGATTTTGATTCAATTTTAAATAATCAATTTCAAAAAAGTATTCTATTATTTAATTCAAATATAAACAATATGTAACTAAAGTTTATGTGTTTGTTATAATGAAAATAACTTTAAAAAATGATTTTTAAAAAATTTGTCAAATTACTCAAAATCATCTCAACATCAGAAAAATATAGATTTTCAAAAAAACTAAAATTATTTTTCAGAAATGGTTTTTGGAAGGTGTTTTCAGTTAAACAATAACAACCTTTAAAATAAAGGTGAAGTTCATACCTGCAATATTTTCACCTTGCAGGATTATCTCCACAATGCTTGATTAATCGTCAAACAATGCCGCTTAAAACATGGTTTTGGGGCTAAAAAACGTCCCCACCATCCCTAAATTCAATAACTTTACAGCTTCCTCAGATTTAAGGCAACAAGGTGGCTTGTATTGGGAAATGGAAGCTCCCTTTGATACATAGAAATCCATGAGTTCATCAAAGGTTCCATGTTTAACCACCCTTAGCTCTAAAGCTGAAATTACACCACTTTTCCTAAGTGATTTATATGTAAAATCAAATGACTCTTCCACTATACCGCAGCATTCTTCCATTATCCTGGCATCAAGTTTTGGTAAATCATTGCTGCCTTTCATCTTCAGCTCCCAAAACAATACATATCGACCTGGTGTCAATGAAGTGTCAGCGTAGCTACTGTATGTGGTTAACATGATGCCGAGTGGTTCAAGGACAAGTTTTGCTTTCGTGATTGCTTTCGAAAGGTCTACTTCAGTTGTTTTGTCCAAATCAATACTCAAAACCACATTTTGTCGTTCCACAAATTGGAACTGTAGAGATTTATTATAGAATCCGGTCACCTTGAGAACATCTCCGACTCTGTATCGATATAGACCTGGAAAGACAATTTAGGTTCATACAAGAGGTAGTCAATGTGAGACTTTTAACCATGGCTCTTAACGGAACCAGCCTATAGCTTTGATGCCGAGTTAAAGAAACCTTACCTGCCAATGTTGTGACAACAACTTCTTAATATCGACCAATCTTCACATTTGCAAGATCGACCGGTTTGTTGACGGTGGTAGTCTCATTTGTGCTTTCAGAGGACTCAGTAGCTGATGCACCACGAAGTTTGAATTCTCGAGACTTCCCTCCACCATCGTTATTCACAGGAAGAAATTCGAAGTAAGCCATATTTGGGAGAATGGTGTAAGAGACATCGAAGGGCTTGCTTAGAGGTTTTAAATTGATACCGAAACAAGCTTCCGAAGAACCACAGTTTGGCGAAACTAAAGGGATCCCTCCACCATAAAATTCAAGTAATGGAATATATTGGCTCATGCTGCCTGTGACGATGGAACTAATACACTTAACTTCAGGCCAAAGCTCCTTAATTATCCCTTCCCATGATTTATCTTCACATATTTGTTGAATCAAATCAGCCAATTCAGGGTTTGGCCTAATAAGGATGGACGACATAGCATTTCTGCAAGCAGGGTCAGCAATCCAATCACTGAGATAACCTGTTCTAATGTTAGAACATAATTCTTTCCAATAATCTTCTAAGAACTTGATGCTCCTTGCCAAAACCGATGCAAAGCTTGAACCCATCCGTACAACCTCATCGCGCAGTAGTAAACCGGTAAGCAACTGGCAGTACATACTTTGTTTGTTGTCCAAACATAAGATGGTGTCAATAGGACTTGTGCAAAACTTAGCCAGACCATTTTTGAAGATTTGGGTCTTAAAATAGGATGTTGTGTAGAGTGATGCCATTAAACCAGACGGAGTTTCCATCTCTGGTTTGACAAAAAATAAGTAGAACGATTTGCCTTGGTCTAACCCACTGATACACCTACCAAGACAAAAGTAAAAACACATAAGTTTAAGTTACTTATTTGTTTGATCTGAGATTTTAATTGCAGTGAATATTGGAGAGACAAAAGGGACCCAAGATCATGAAGTAACAACAGCAAATTAATAGTGCTTACCAGGGATTTAAATTGCGATCGCGGTCGCGTTTTCGGTCGCATTGCGTTTATCGCGGTTGCGGACATAACGGATGCTATTGCGGTCATTGCAGGTATCGCGGTCGTGAATTTTACATTACTTATTGTGTATTGCGGATATAGCGGGTTTCGGCAGTAGCGGTTTCGGACGGTGCCGTTACCGCTATATAACGACCGCTATTTTGGTAACGGACCGCTATTTAAATCCCTGGTGCTTACTTTTTCATGACAAGGTCAACCAGCAGCGGTTTTACCATCCTTTTCTCAAAACTTTCAGATGTCATGGGTATCAACTTCGGCTTCCCCTCAGAAGTACCGGTGCTGTATCCAAAGTTAATGGTTTACTTTGAAATATTATGGAATTCTTTCCAAGGAAAGAAATTGATGAAGAATTATATATACATACATACCTTTGAATGAACTGTGTGATGGGATCAGCAAAAAGGATAGACGAGGTCTCTCCATTAGCAATCCGATCGATGTAAGGCTTGATATCTTCGTAAGTAACAATGGGTACATTTGTTTCGAAGTTTTGCTTGTGATTTTGGCCATTGACGAAGAATCTGCTTAGATATTCTGTTCCTGCATTTCTTATTAGTATCTCCTCCAACATTTGTTCTTGTATTTCATGAGCATTGCTGGTTAATTCTTCCAAAATTTTCATTCCATTTTCATATATTTCCTTTATTTCTTTCTCACCAGCCTTGAGAATTATTGGCAGAGTGAGAAGAATGAAGAAGAAACTCGAGAAAAAAGTTTAACTTATTTCTTACTTGAAATTTATTTTGATTATATTAACCAAATTATTTCACATATATTAATACAAGTGGTTCCCAATCATTTTTCACCTACCGAATAAAATATTTCTTTTTCCAAATTCACAAATTTGACTAAAATATTTTGCAAAGTCAATGACCAATCATATTAAAATATTTTGTCAAACTTCCACAAGAAAGCTACAAATTAATCCTATAAAACACGAAAATCATTGGTTAATTTATTAAAATGTCTTTTTTACAAGTGAAGGGCTCAACTTTTATATTTTTTTATTTTCGACACCAAAAATAATAAAGTTTGCAATACGGGCATTATTGTTACATGCTTTGTTCATTTTAGTCACTTTACAAATTAAATGTCGTTAATTTTTCAATACATAGTCATCCAACTTTAATAAGTTTTCATTTCGGTCATTTATTTTCTTTGTTAGAATTAACTCTATTTTAAAAAAAAACCTAGGTTATGGGGAATTTAAATATTCAGCTACTTTTACTAGCTAAAATACTAAAATTAATTCTAAAAAAATTTAAAAATTAAAAAGATAAAATGATTTTTCCTTGTAAAAACCCAAGTTTTCACAATAAAAACTTAAGGTAATTTCCGGTAAAATCTTAAGCTTTTCCCTCTTACTAAAAAACTAAAATTAATTCTAAAAAATAAAAGATAAAAAGGAAATGAAATGAAAAAAATAAATTGAATTTTCTTGTAAAAACTCAAGTTTTTCCTATAAAACCCAAGTAATTCCCTATAAAATCCCAAGTTTTTCTTTCTCTTTTACTAAGAAAAAACCGAAATCAATTCTAAATAAAGATAAAATAAATAAAATTAAAAAGATAAAATGATTTTTCTAACCCAAATTTTCTCTATAAGGGTTTTTCCCTTTACTAAAAAAATCTAAACTTAATTCTTAAAATAAGTGTAAAAAAAAGAAAATTAAAAAGATAAAATGTAAAGTTAGGTAACTAAAATGAGTGTATGCAATGAAAAATTAACAATGAGTGACTAAAATGATAAAAGTGTGTAACGGCTATGCCCATATTGTAAACTTTTTTTTCGATACCCAAAATGAAAACTTATAAAAGTTGGGTGACAAACTGTGAGTTTACCCATAAGTGAAAAAATAATGTTGTATTGAAGCAAAATTTAAACATAATCTTGTATACTTTTGTAGCAAAACAATGGTTTTCTTTTTGATGGGGATAAATAATATTTACTTATAAAAAAAGTAAACATAATATTTTTATATATTTTTAGTTTTAGCCACAACTATTTTTTTAAATATTATTTTTTCTTCTTGAAGAATAATTATTGTGTTCAATAAGTATTATTCAAGCAACGTTTAAAACAATGACACCATTTAGAACCACTCTTATTTAAAATAATTAAGTATCAAGAATAGCTTAGGTTAAGATTAAAATATAGTACCATGTGGACACCTTCAAAACAAATATATATAATTTTATGATTTCAATGATTCTGGCCATTCCCAAATTACTAATGTGTATAAAAAACTATACACTTCCAAGGAATAAACAAAGGAGATGAGGTAGCCTAACATTACTCTACTGGAACTTAGTCTATTATCAGTTTATCACCTCAACTTTGGTAGGATTATTTTTAATTAATATAGTGCTTATTATTATAGTAACATAAATTAGTTCGAAACATGCCCCGATTTAAGTCCGGAAACCAAATAATGCCTTTAATCTGGCTGATCCAATAACAGATCCAATTATCAAGGCGATAAATTTCTTGGATTTATTAAACAAATACTATAACTTACCATAAGATTAGACTAAAGGCATGCTTGGCCATTGCATATACCAAATAGCTTCATGTGCGCAGGTAATTTTCTATTGTTCAAAATCCAAATCAAAACTACTATCCATATATAAAACTCCATTCATTCTGTTACACCAAGGTGTTATCAAGGTTAGCTGTCCATCTTACAATAATATGGGACCACTTTACAGATTAATCAATAATGAGCAATCAGGGACGTAGTCAAAGGTAGATAGAATTTTCTAACCTCTCTTAAAATATAATACTTTAATTTTATTGTTGTGATTTATTGATTGAGTGTTATTTTCCTTAAAGATAACTTGAGTTCAAATCATAATTATACCAAAATATATATGATACTTTGATTTTATTCATTTTAACCATTTATTAAAATGAAAAATTCTATTTTTAGTCTTAAAAATTAGCAACTCAATTTAACTTATTTCAACATCAAATTTTTAATTTTGCACCTCTCCAAAATAAAAATAAAAATTAATTATACCCCTTCCTTCCAATACAAGATTTCTTGCTTCGCCTTTGGGAGCAATCTTGGGGATTCAGCATAAAAGACAAATACTAATTCCATCACAAGGGTCATATTCTCTACAACCTTGCTTGCTTACTTCCTCGATTCCAAAATTTTCTCATTTCAACGTCTCAAAACTTATGTTGTTCCAAACTTGATCTATATCTTAAACATTTTTTGAGAGTAACTACGACAGCATTTTAATAAGGTTAAACTACATATAAGGTCATTAAACTATTAGTAAGTTTACATTTTGGTCACTCGACTTAAAAAAGTTACAAAATGGTCACTGACTATTTAAAAGTTTTCATTTAAGTCACTAGATTGTTAAAATCATTATTGTATAGCCTTTTCTGTTCGCTTCGCTTGCACCAATCAAAAGTCTTCATTTCCCTTCTCTTTTACAGTTCAGTTTTTTATGTAACAACTTTGAACATTACAAATCTATGAACCAAAATCCAAACAACTTTTTTCTCTGATCTCCGACCTAACCTCCAGATTGACTTGGACCAAAAATATGTTCTTCTACTCCTAGATGGGTACTGAACGACCGTACTAGTCATCGAATTGTCGCTTAGAGCTCGCTAATTAGACTTTAAAAAAAAACTTAACAGTCCAATGACTTAATTAATAAACTTTTGAATAGTTTGACGATCATTTTGTAACTTTTCAAAAATGAATAAACAAAACATAAATTTATTAATAATTTAATGACTTTGGGAGTAGTTTACTTTTTTATTAATTTATGAAAAGAGTTGGCTGCATCAACCATTACTAACCCATGAGAATTTTTATTAATTTATGAAAAGAGTTTGTTGCATTAACCATTACTAACCCATGAGAATTCTTATTAATTTATGAAAAGAGTTTGCTGCATCAACCATTACTAACCCATAAATTCTCAAAGAATAATCCAAGCAAAAATCAATACGACTAGATCAGTAATATTATATGGAGGCTAAATTCACTTTGAGTGCTTTGTGCCCGAATCAAGGTTTGTTATGGACTGTCACTTATGATCTTCATCCATATGATAAAACTGTATTTTACTCTTCTTGAAAATTTATATTTTAATTTAGGTTTAATAGTTTAAAAGGTGTTTGAGCTTTTTCAAATAAATCAATTAAGTTTCTGCGATCTATTTACATCCAATTCAACCTTTGAATTAATAAAATTGGACAAAGAGACTTTTGACTAATGTTGACATTACAACGCTGACATGATTGTTAATAGCACTAGCATGGCGTTCCATGTCAACGACAATTGTTCACGTGATAGTGCCACGTCAGTTGCCATGTTAACAAAAAAAATAAAAAAAATTTAAAAGGAATATTACCGAAATGAACTAGGACATATGATTTTCTGAGTTCATTCATTTCAAAGCTTATTTTTTATATATTTAAAAAATAAAAAAAAATATTTTTTATAAATTTGTAAAAAAATTATTAAAATTTGTAAAAAATATTAAATAAAGTCAAAAAATTTTTAAAAAAAGTAAATAAAAAAACCATTTAAAAGTTAAATCTAGATGGAATCTGGACTTGACCTGATCATGGCCCGGCCCCGCCCGAAGGCCAGCCCGAAATGTGGGAGGGTTTGGGCAAAAATATAGACCCAAAAAATAGGCTTGAAAAAAAAAAGAGCCAGTTTTTAAAAATGGGTCGGGCCTCGAGTAAGGCATTTTTTGCTCGAGCCCGGCCCAGCCCAGCCTGAATCCACTAAAGCACAAAAAAAAATTACTTTTTTATATTATTTTCTTGTTATTTTCTCCCTATTTTGTTACCATTTTACTATTATGTTGCTATTATTTTGTTGTTATTGTTTGGATGTTGTATAAAACTTATTTTTTTGTTAATTTTGTTATTATTTTAAAGACATTTGTTAATTTTGTTATTATTTTAGAGACATTTGCTTGTTAAGTTGCATCTATCTTAGTGTTATTTAAGTATATCTATTTTTTAAAATTTATTTTCAATTTTTTGAAAAATATTATTTTGATGTTTTTAGTATTTTTGATGTATTATTTATTTTTTAAAATTATATAAAAATAATATAAAAATTAATATGGGTGGCCCGAGTTTCAACATTTTTATCCTGGTCGGGCTTGGGCAAAATTTTAGGCCCATTTGTCAGGTCGAGCAGGGCCCGGGCTAGCAAACGGACCTGAATTTTTAGTTGAGCTCGGCCCGGCTAATGCTCACCTCTAAATCTGGACAACCATTTTTTAAATTTTAAAATTAAAAAATATATAAAATAAAATTAAAATTAAAATAATTAATTTTTTTACAAAGTATAAAAATTATAAATATATTTTTAAATATTTTAAAAATTTAAAAAAAAAAATAATTAAATGCTGATGTGGCATACACGTGACAATCCACATGTATGTCATGTTAATAAAGTTAAAAATGTCAACTTTTCCATCTATTTTAGAGTGATTTGATAAAAATTACAAGTTCAAGGATTAAAAATGTAAAAATTTAAATAAATGACTACAATAACTTTTTTGTAAAGTTGGATGGCTAAAAAAAATCATTATATCTCAAAATTATTATCTTTGATTTCCAAATATTTCTAATTTTATCTCTACCCCTAACTCAAAATTTCGGATCATTATTATTGAGTACAACATCATTCCTCGAGTTCCAAACCTACCACAGTAACACAAAGAAGCTTGTAAATTTAGATTTATCAAAGAGGCGAGGAAAATTAAAATAATTTAATTTAATATTTTAAATAATCTATTTTTTAATTCATTTAAATAAATATATATACTATATTTAAACATAATGTTAAAGTGCAAAGATCATATTCATAAATTTAATAAATTTCAAGGACCATTATAATATTATTTCATTTTTATTACAAAATCATAATCAAGGTGAAAAAAATGTAACTTTTCTGATCAGTAATAATTAATATATGTCCCATTGGCCATTGGAGAAACATTGGAAAATTTTGTTGGTTATTAACTTATTATCTCTCAATCTCATTCCAGTTGAAACAAACTATGTTGAAAATCCTCCTATTTTCTACTTGTTCTAAGCAAGTGATTACCTTCAAAAGTAAAAAACAAATAGAGTTTTGTTGAGATATTTTCTCTATTGTCCTCTTAAAGGATTGCGTTGACCTATTTATATTATACGCATACTATTCACTGACATGACATATTGGGTAATCTCCATGCATTTAAACATATATCTTATCTTAGACTTAGCATGTGTTTATGCGGCTCCATGCACAATTCCACACGCAACCTTGCAGGGGATTACAGTTCACACATTGTGATCACACATCATCACGCAAACTCGACCTGTGGACACATCATGTGAACTCAACAGAATTAGACTCAAATCTAACCCAAACCCGTTTGGATTTGGACCAAAAATAATCAATATCATAACAAGATTAAATAAACTACATTGAAAATCCTTATATTTTAGACATGTTATAACCAAATGGGTTATCTTCAAAACAAATATGTACTTAAATTATATTAATGATTGCTTACTAATCCTAAAGGTGACGTATGGGGCCTTCCCTCTCTCTCCTTGACTAATGGCAACCAAATTATGTTATTCAAAAAAATTAAAAAATGGCCAAGTGAACCCACTCATCCCCGTATCTTTAATTTGTATAAAAAAATAAATTAAAAGGCTATTCACTTTTCTTAATGTATAGTCAATGATAGATCAGGCTTAAGAATGGACCTAGTATGAAAGTCAGATGCTTTTAGAGTCTTGTGAAACAAAAATAGGCTAGAGGGTGTCGACGTGTAAAACAATCCAAAGGCTTTGTAATAATAGTAATAATAATAATAATAATAATAATAATAAAACACAATGAAAGTAAGGTGGCAGAGAAAGAAACTGAGAGGAAGGAGAGAGGCGTGTTGAAGAGATAATGCATGTGCCTTGCCCCTCTAATCCAAGGCTACTCTTTATTTATTATTGTTTCTAAGTATTCTAATTGATTTTGTATTGATCTCATTAACGCTTCATAGCTATAATGATTAATATGGTGTAAACTACCTAAATAGTTACTTAATTTTGTTTAAATTTATGTTTAAGTCATTAAATTTTTAATACTTACAAATTTATCACTGATAGAAGATCTAAAATAATAGAAAGAAAGTATAGACAATGAAGAGAATGAAAGCAGAAAATGAATCTTTTAATCTGAAATTGATATTTTTTCTATGCTAATACAAGCAAGAATATATACACGTGAAAGGTGAGATAACTGAAGCTAACAACTCCAACTGCATTATAGCTGGACTAACAACCTAACTGACTAATATATCATTTCTCTACTATGCTCCCATCTTCTCTACTGGAAACACCCGAAGAAAATTTTGAAATCGAACAAACGAGGAAAAGAGAGTGGCTTGGTGAGAACATCAGCAACCTGGTCACATGCCGGAACCTCACCAACCACAAGCAAGCCATCAGCGACTTCCTCGCGAACAAAAAATAGATCTAACTCCACATGTTTGAATTTAGAATGAAGAACAAGATTGGCAGCAACAGCAACGACACTAGAATTATCACACCAGAGAGCAGGAACATTAATAGAAGATAGATGTAATTCATGCAAAAGCGACAACAACCAGGTAACATCACTAGCAGCAGCAGCCAAACTCCGATATTCAGCCTCAGCCGTAGATCGAGACATGACTTGTTGCTTTTTGGAGGACCAAGAGACAGGAGTTTGACCATAAAAAACACAGTACGCTGTTGTGGACTAACGATCGTCACCATCAAGCCCCCAATTGGCATCAGCATAACCCACCAGAGACAACCGATCAGAGGGTCGAAAAACCAGCCCATAGCTAATTGTACCACATAAGTATCTCAAAATGCGCTTTAATGCGACCAGATGTTCAGAAGTTGGAGAATGCATAAACTGACAAACCCTATTCACGGCATAAACAATATCCGGGCGAGTTAAAACTATATATTGTAAAGCTCCAGCTAGCTTCTATACTCGGTGGGATCACTCAGACGATCACCATCATCTTTAGAAAGAACAGATGAGCTAACCATAGGTGTGTTTACACTCTTTGCGTTCGCCAAGCCACTACGCTCAAGAAGATCACGGATGTATTTCCGTTGACACAAATGAAGACTACCAGCAAACATATGTGTAACCTCAATGCCAAGAAAGTAGTAGAGATCTCACATATCTTTAAGGGAAAACTCGTAATGCAACTGTCGAACAAAAACATCAATGCTATCTGGTAGATTACCAGTAACAATAATATCATCCACATAAACCAAAACATACAAAGTGGAAGTAGTCATAACACAGACAAATAACGAGGCGTCAGATTTAGACAAAGTAAACCCTGTAAAAAGAAGAAACATTTCAGTTTGTCGAACCAGGCACGGGGAGCTTGACGTAAGCCATACAATGCTTTGGTCAGACGACAGACCAAACGCTCGCCATTAGGACCAGTCTGAACATACCCCGGGGGTAGCTGCATAAACACCTCAACCGTGATATCACCGTTTAAGAAAGCATTATTCACATCAACTTGACGGAGTGTCCACCCTTTAGACATAGCCACAAATAATATGAGTCTAATAGTAACAGGTTTGACCACAGGACTAAACGTTTCTTTAAAATCACATCCAAGGGCCTGTGAACAACCTTTAGCAACCAAACGAGCCTTTCGACGATCAATAGTCCCATCAGGATGTCTTTTAACCTTAAACAACCACTTACACCCAATGACTTTTCGCCCAGGGGGTAAGGGTACTAGGGTCTAGGTAGAATTAGCAGAAAGAGCATCAAACTCAGCTTGCACAGCTAACTTCCATTCTGGATGAGCCAGAGCATCCTTCACAGTGCGAGGTTCAAAATCATCCGCTTCCACATAGAGAACCTTAGGTTTAAAAATTCCTGCCTTAGACTGAGTTACCATGCGATGAGTGTTGATAAGGGGAGGGGCAGAAATCTCAGGTGTTTCAGCAACAGCAACGGGTTAAGAAGTACTACAAGTAGCATGAGAGTCAACAAGAATGGATGGACTAGGAGTGAGGGAGTGTCAAATTAGAGGCGGACCAGGTGGATGAGTTGCATATGACTGAGCAGCAGACGATCGGACAACAGGAACATGAGTAGAAACAAAATCACTGAGAGTTGAACCATTAGTGTCAGATCTTATAGCAGGAGATGAGAAGAACATAAACCGACTTTCATCAAATACCACATGACGAGAAACAACCACCTTACCATCTGGTGTGAGACAGTAATACCCCTTATGTTGAGAGCTATAACCTAAGAATGTATAAGGTTGGGACTGAAACTCTAGCTTGTGCTTTAGAAAAGGTCTCAAGAATGGAAAACAACAGCAGCCAAAAACATATAGATGACGATATGTAGGTTCGGTCCGATACAAGGCCTAAAAAGGAGAGCGACCCTTCAGTACAGGCGTGGGAAACCGGTTGACAAGATGAAAAGCACTACAGAAGGCATATCCCCAATAAACCATGGGAAGATTAGCTTGAGCTAAGAGAGTAAGCCCAGTCTCCACAACATGCCTGTGCTTATGTTCAGCAACACCATTCTGTTCGGAGGTATGTGGACAAGACAAACGATGCAAAATTCCTTAACTTGCTAGAACGGACGCAAAAGCCCGAAACTCTCCTCCCCAGTCACTCTGAAACTTTTTAATGTGTTTGCCAAATTGAGTAAAAACCATTTTCTGGAACTGAAGGAAGCACTCAAGCACCTGAGATTTACGCTTAAGAAGATACACCCAAGTAAATCGACTGCTCATGTCAATAAAAGAAACATAGTACAGATTACCTTCACACGAAACCGAAGCGGGACCCCACAAATTAGAAACAATCAATTCAAATGAGTCTAAATATTCAGTAGTAGAAGATACAAAAGGCAATTTATGTGCTTTCCCTTGTTGACAAGCAACACAAACATTTTCAGAACATTTCTTAGTAGAAACAATATTACATTTATTAAAGACATCTTTAACGACAGCAGCAGACGAATGTCCAAGGCGTTTATGCCACAAATCAAAAACATTATCACTCACAGATCTAGACACAACTTCAGAATTATGAATGGACGGAGCTAGAGCAGAGGGAAGCGAATGACCAACTGTGAAGTGATAAAGACCATCACGAACTTGGCCCCTCATCAAGACCTCCTGTGTCTGGGCATCCTTAATAACACAATGTGATGAGTGAAATTCAAAAAATACATTATTATCAGAGGCAAACTGAGAGACCGATATAAGGTTCTTTCGAATACTTGGCACACAAAGAACATTAGAGAGATGTAACAATTTATTCGGCGTAGATAGAACCGTGTTCCCAACAGAGTGAATTTTAGTAGATGCACCATTTCCCATTAGAAGAGAAGATTTACCTGAGTAAGGAACAGAGGCATCTAATCCTGCAACATTCTGATAGACATGGTGTGTAGCCCCTAAATTAGGCCACCAAGATGTGCTCCTGACCGGCAACGAAACATACGAATCATTGCCACTAAAATTTGAATCATAAGCTGTGGCTTCAGAAAAATCAGAGGCATGAAACTCAGGAAGCTGGGTTATCCCAACGAACTGAGAGGAATCATACGAAGAGGAGTCGACATCAAATACGCATGCACGTGGCTTTGTCCGCCAAGGAACCGTAGGAGCATGATACTGCAAAGGCCTGTCAAGATTAACACAATTAACATTGGGTTCAGAAGAAATAGGTCCATCATTGAGTTGAGGTCGAACAGATCCACGAGGTTCAAAAACCTGGCTGGCATCAGGTGGCCCATAGGCCTTTGCAGATGTACCACCAATATTACCAATTTGCTGGCCCAAACTTTGAGGCCCAATAGGTGCACGAAATCCATTATTCGGTGGCCTACCTCCATTTGGCACAAACAAAGCTGGCCCAAAGGAGTCATGCACTGGACGTAGCCCACGTGGATCCACACTTGGAATCCCTACATTCGGCCTAGAATAGCCAGGAGAAAAGACACCCCAATTTTGACCATTACCATTCCAATTTGGACCATTAGCCTGCCAATTTTGACCATTACCATTCCAATTTTGACCATTAAAATTAGCCTGCCAATTTTGACCAGTACCATTCCAACTTTGACCAGTACCATTAGCCTGCCAATTTTGAACATTACCATCATTGCCATTCCAATTTTGTCCATTACTAGTTGGAAATCGAGAGCCACCAAACGTTGATACTCCTTGTTGTGCGAGCGAATCTTCAGCCGGCGATTGCTCATCTCGTGAATAACAGTAGTAACACCTTTGAGCAAGGTGACCAAACCGGCTGCATATTTGACACTGTATCTAGGGCTGAAAACCGCGACCACGACCACGAAAAGAAGACCGTCCACCACGAGAAGAGCCATCAACCACCGGCGACTGTGATCCTTCAACAAGATTCACCGCATCAGCACATCTTGAACAGTCCTTTCTTGACGAACTTCACACTCAAAGAGAGTATCAACAACACGTTGAAACGGAAGAGACTCCGAGGAGAGCGAGACAAAACAACAGCGTCATACTCAGACGACAGACCCGCAAGCAAAATTGCCGTCTGCTCAGCCTCTGAAATCTGAGAACTGGATGCTGTAAGGAGAGCACACAAACCTTTAATTTTATCAACATAGGATCGGATGGAGAGACTACCTTTCTTGAGAGAATGAAGTTCGTGTCGAAGTTGCGACTACTTCACACTCGTATCAGTAGCAAACAAACTGGTGGCCACGATCCACACATCACAAGCCGTACAAACATCCGTGAAAGATGACAGAAAAGATGAGCTAATGGTAGAGAGAAGCCACGACGTGAGAAGAGTATCTTGTTGCTCAAAAATAGAGGAAGACGAATTGACACTAAGTGTGCCGTCGGATGACTGAACAAACTTCGTCGGAGCAGTCAAGGAGCCGTCAAGAAAACCAAGGAGGCCGTATCCAGCAAGAATGAAAATGCACCTGCTGTTGCCATTGAAGAAACATCCGTTCGTCAAGCTTCATGACATCATGATGGGGAAACGAAGTGATAACACGATCACCGGCGAAGACTGAACCATTCGGCTCAATCGACTCAGAGTCAGCGGAGTGTACGGTGGCCATGCCCAAGAACTACCAAGCGAATGATACCATGATAGAAGATCTAAAATAATAGAAAGAAAGTATAGACAATGAAGAGAATGAAAGCAGAAAATGAATCTTTTAATCTGAAATTGATATTTTTTTTCTTTGCTGATACAAGCAAGAATATATACACGTGAAAAGTGAAATAACTGAAGCTACCAACTCCAACTGCATTACAGCTGGACTAACAACCTAACTGACTAATATATCGTTTCTCTAACAATCACTGACGATTTTACAGGTTCAATTTGATATAATATGGGACCACTTTGCAAACCAATCAATAATGGGCAATCAACGGCTTAATCAAAAATAGAGATAGCCTTCTAGCCTCTCTTAAAATATAATACTTTAATTTAGTCCATTTTAACCATTTATTTAAATGAAAGCTTTTATTTTTGGTCCCTCTTAAAAAATAAAAATTTAATTTAAACCATTTTAACACCAAATTTTTTAGCTTTGCCCCCTTAAAAAATTTTAATTATACTTTTAACTTCCCAATACAAAATATCTTACTTCAGCCCTCGAAGCAAACCTTAGGGACTAAGCATAAAGGATAAATAACTTATTCCTCATGAGGATCATCTCCTTATCTCATTTCATATTCTTTGCAACCTTATTTACTTACTTTGTTATAATGCTTTCTCATAGACTTAAATATCGAAAAATGTCCAGGAGCATAAACTCTAATGTCTCCTAACTTATGATCGTCTTGCAAGAACTTGAGAACAATCGAGCCACTTCCAAACTTAATCCGTCACCAAATATACATAAACACAATTATAAGGTCTTTTTATTCATTTTATTTGATTTTAATGGGGTGGATGGTGTTGGGACTAAGTAGAATCAATCTATATCTTAAACTTATTTTTTTTCTGAGAGTAACTATTATAGCATTTTATTAATTAATGAAAGAGTTTGCTACATCAGCAATTACTAACCTACAAATGTCCAAAGGATAATCCTCAATATGATTAGTACAAGATCAATAATATTATGGAGGTTAAATTCACTTTGCATAAAATTATTATTTTTGACCTTAAAACCTTTTAATTATATCTCGACCCTTAACTCAAAATTCCTTACTTCATCTTTGCTCCTTAGAAATTGGCCTCAAATTCCCAAACCAATTAATGCAACGTCAACAATTGCATGCACCAACTTGGGTGCGAGGTCATGAGTGGCTAATTTGAGAGCAATTGTGTAATAGCTCTTGCGTATCTTTTTGGGTGCGAGTTGTAAGCTTTTGGGATTGTATTTTGAGTTTTAAAGTACGTTTAATGATCACCTTGTTATAGTGAAAATTTTTATCATCTTTGCCCATTGAGGTAGGCTTTCGGTACACTGATGAAAGGAGTGATGGAAGAATTCTAAAGTGCATTGGTTGTGATGCGTGAACATTTAGAGTGAGACATTTACTTCTTGGATGGTTCCACGGTTACGAGTGCTACTGTAATGTCACCATCAACTGATCCAAATTTTGATTCCACTAAGTTATGTCATATGCAAGAGAGGCTTAACAATGCTAAGCAAACGAGGTTTGTTGCCTGGCAAGTATAAGGAGAAGCTTGATTTCTATTAGCACTATGTCTTTGGAAAACAAACCCAAGACATGTTTAGCTCTAGGATTCACAAAATCAAAGGTACAGAAGATTATATCCGTTTCGATCTTTGGGGCCCTTCTACAATAATTTCAAAGGGTGGTTACAAATATCTACTAACATGTTATTGATAGCTACTCAAGAAAGGTTTGGGTGTATTTCCTGATGCACAAGGACCAATGTTTGTCAATTTCAAGCAATTTAAGGCTTTGATCGAAAACAATACAAGGAAGAAAATCAAATGACTTCAAATGAATAATGGCTTAGAGTATTGCTTAGGTGAACTTAATGAGTTCTACAAAATGAAGAAGAGGTGAGACATCGGGCTACTCGTCATACACCATAGCAAAATGGAGTTGCAGAATACATGGACATGACTCTCTTGGAGCGAGCTCATTCTATGCGATCAAATGCTAAGCTTGGCAAAGACTTTTGGACTAAAGTTGTAAATACTACATACTATCCGATAAATATATCTTCATCTACATCTATTGAGCAAAAGACACCTAAGGAAGTATGCTCTAGTTCTCTTGCCGATTACTCTAGTTTAGGAGTGTTTGGCTACCTTGCTTATATTCATATTAATAAGGGCCAACCTAAACCCAGTGAACAAAAATGTATATTTCTTGGATATGTGTTGGGATTTGACAATAGTAAAAGAAAAGAAAAAGATAGAGAACAAAGGAGCAAGAAGCTTGACATAATTTACATGCTCACAAAAGTGCATCAAGGAAGCAATCTGCTTTACACAACTGATATGCTTTCTCATTCAATATGAAAATAATACATTTATAATCAAAATAAATCACCAAATATTCAACTAATCTCACTAATCAACATTGGGACTATTAAAACATTGCTTGTACACATGAATAAGTTGATTTATCAGTTCAATCATCACCTAAATCTATCAAAACATTAACAACTAAGTTCATTTTCAACCAAACTAAATTACATTGCAACTAAAATAGAAAATATGTTGCCGCAACATGCACAATTGCTGTAGCATGCATACAAGCTATATGTACTCAACAAAATCATCATAATAGCATGCACTTTAACAAAACATAATAGCAGCATGGTTGGCTATTTTCAACACTCCTCCTTGGCCTCTATGTTGAAAATACCAATCATTCATCAAGTTTTTTTTAGTTTGGCAGTCCTTAGATGATTTGTTTCAAGCTGACTCTGCTCAAACAATTCATTTTCAACCTTGGCTTCATTCTCAACCAAATCTAACTTACACACTTGACAATTCCATTCTTTTGTGCCAAAGAGTTGTTCATCAAATGTAGTCTTCTCCTCCTTCACAGCCTTGGTTGGAAACTTTCCTTCAAACACATCTTGCCTCGTTTCTTTGTTTATTACAATCCTATTTCTTCTTGCACATACTCTCTCTTGCTGTGGAGTGTCTTCATGCACATACCCCATCAACTCCTCCTTCAGCTTATCCCAAGCTTGTTTAGGATTCTCACAGGGGTGAACTTCTGCTCTCTCTTTTACAAGCATCCCTCAAAGATAACAAACTTTAATAGCCTCTTGTCTTTTTTAACAAGCAATAGAAGCAAAAAAAAAATCCCTTAAAGACTTGCGCTCATGATACAATTTGTTGAGGTTTTGATACCAGCAAAAGAAGAGAACAAGACAGAGAACAAAGGAGCAAGAAGCTTGACATAATTTACTTGCTCATAAACGTGTAGCAAAGAAGCAATCTATTTTACACAACTGATATGTTTTCTCATTTAATATGAAAACATTATATTTATAATCAAAATACATTTCCAAATATTCAACTAATTCCACTAATCATCATTGGGAATATGAAAACATTGCTTGTACACATGAATAAGCTGACTTATCAGCTCAATCATCAGCTAAACCCATCAAAACATTAACAACTAAGTTCATTTTTAGCCAAACTAAATTAATTTGTAACTAAAACATAAAATATGTTGCTGCAGCATGCACAATTGCTATAAGCATGCATGCAAATTATATGCGCTCAAAAAATCATCATAGCAGCATGCACTTTAACAAAAACATAATAGTAGCATGGTTGGTTGTTTTCAACAATATGCCCAAGGGGTGAAGCGATATAGGTTGTGGTGTCCTAATCTGGGGTCTCCAGAATTTATAATCAGCAGAGATGTGACATTTGATGAGCCATCCATGCTTTGATCCATCACTAATTCCCAATAAAAAGAGTTAGATAAAATCAGAGATCACGGTGTTAAGAAATAGGTGGAGCGTTAGGTGGACACTCCTATTTTTATGGAAGGTATGTCAACCCAAGATGAATCATGATGAGGTGCTAGATTTTCATGAAGGCATGAAATCTCAAGAACAATAATATAACATTTCCACTAGAAGAGTGAGGAGACAAATTAAACTTGTAACACCCCTTATCCAATCTAAAGACTCAATTAGACAAAGAGCGTCACATTGGTCTTAGCTCGATGATCCAATTGATCAATCATATGATCAAACACACATTAACATGTAAGTTATGAATATCAATTAAATTATTTCAAATATCTATAAATCATTACAAATGAAAACCAAGCTCAAATGGGTCTTAAAACATCAATTGGGAGTCGAATACAAAAATACTAAACCCATGTCTCGAGACATGCCTCCCTTGAAGCTAATTTAGCAATTGGCTTTGAATTTCATGAGACTCAGCTGCCATATCTTGAGACTTTACCCTTCATGTCTCCAAACATGCTCCCTATGTTTTAAGACATATACACAAATTGTTCATCCTATCTCGAGACTTATAAATAGAATTGTAAAAAACAAACACTTTTAAGTCATACAAACATGTTTCAAAAGGTGCCTAAGCACACTACACATATACTGTCACACCCGGATTTGTTAAGTCCTAAGTTATTTGGGAAAATTATGAATTAAATTCAAAATTTTTCTAAACTGGCAGGTTCTTTTAGTAATTAAGGTTAATTAGTAGATTGATTTTGAAAAAGGTTGGGTTTCAACCATAGTTCCGTTAGTATTGAACTAAATATATTAGTGGGAGACATGATGGTTAAGGTATTTCCAAGTGGCAGTAAATTGGTTTTGGTGTTACAGAGGAGAAGCATTCTTCTCTAAGGACAATTCTTTTATTTTTATGTTCTTCTTCTTTTCTCTCTTATTTGCCATGGAAAAGAGAAAGATTGAGGAATATCCGTGCATGAAGGGGAAAGACTAAGGATTAAGTTTTAGAAATTGGAAATCATGGATGTTGGTAATGTTAGGGATTGACCTGATTAAGTAACGAACAAGTAAAAATAGTGAAAGAAATTAAGAAATTGAACACACAAATTGATACAATCTAGCCTCGGTTTAGTAAGTTGAGTCGTTTTTATTGCCCGATCGTCTAACAATGAAGTTTCGTTCATTTTGTAAAGGTGGGAGGATATTTAGCTATGGATGGGAATCGATGTACAATTAGGTTCAAAAGGGGCTAGGTTTAATGTTTTGGGTTTAGCTATAGGGAAGAATTAGCATAAGTTGATATTAATTCAGCTAAGATGGAAAATAGAATAAAAGGGGCTTAAAAAACAAGAGTGAACCAACATTATGCTTAAGTGCTGACCCAAAACTTATACGTTCTTAAGATGGCTTGGTAAAGGAAAAGATAGAAATCTTGACCCGCTATCTATAAAATATAGGAACCTTGGTATAAAGGGTTCGAATGCCACACTGCTAAAGTGATGAGTTCGGTTTAAAGAACTAGGTTGACGCCATTAGCTACGTAAATAAGTCACCAGAGTCTTTGGACGAAATTGAGAGAAGTTAATCTCACGAAACACTTAGTTTCATTCATAAAATGGTCAAAAGTCTTTTACAAGGTGAAATGAGCCAAAATTTATAAGCAATACATAGGATAGCCGAATAGGCCCTTAAGGTAGCTAAATGGTTAGCTCAAAATTCCAGAATTCTTTAGAAAGGTTCCTTGAAGTTTCTTGTGCATGGAGAACAGTAATGGCAGCTTCTAGATGCCTTAATTCAGCTGAAAAATTAAATGGAATGATTGGAAGCTGAAATGTATTAAGTAGGTTCGGCCATATGCTTGAATGTTCTTTAATTGTGCTGCTTGGTTCAGCCGAATGGTCTTGGAAGTAAATGAGCTACTTAAGGCACTTCATTGGTCATGAGGTGTGAACAAGTTGAATTAAGTAGTCATATGTGTGTGGATAAGAAAAATCGAATAGTCAATGGTGTGAAAGGAATAATTGGCTGGTGTGAAAAGCCTTAAACTTGCCTTGGGCAGTCAATCGGCCATCTTGGAAAGTTGAAGGGCTTGGATGAATGGTCATTTGGGAGACACCAAGTATCAGCACACCTTCATTAATCCATCCATGCACCTATGCCGTCCAAGGAGGAGTGTACTTACACAAAATAAATCAGCAAATTAAGTTCCCTTTGGACAAATTAATTCAGCAGCATAAAACACATTAAACCTGCACTATAAATTCGGCCAAGTATATTTAAGCCTTGTAATGGGTTAAGACACATTAAAAACTCACAATTAATTAAGTACTTAATTAGAACATAATTAAACACTTAATTAATTATATTGTCCAGATTATGACAAAATAATAACTAAAACTAAATAACTAATTTTAACTAAAGACAAATTAAATATCTTATTCCAGCAATAAACGCAAGCTAAAATAAGCTAAAAACAACCTTATTAAGCTAAGATTGGATGGTTGAGCTTGAAAGAGATTGCAAGGCTTGCTCGGCTTGCTGGTCTAAGAACTTTCAAGAAGACCAGTAACGGTTTCACCCCACACTCTATCAACTAAAGCTGTTGTTACGTCTTTGAACCTCTTAGCCCGGGCTCGGGTTATTAGACCTAAAGGTAACTCGAGCTGATCCATGTCAGCTCTTGGTAGCTCTTAAGACTTAGCTATATCATTCCCCCTTCTTCAAAGCGATTTGTCCTCAAATCATCGCCTACATCATATAGAGATAAATCAGATACGTTAAAGCTCGTGCTTATGTTGTACTCACCTGAAAGGTCGAGCTTGTAAAGATTCTCGTTAATTCGTTCCAACACTTGAAAGGGTCCATCGCTTTTTGGTAATAGTTTCGACCTCCATTGAGCTAGAAACCGTTCCTTCCTCATGTAAACCCAAACCCAATCTCTGGGTTCAAACACGACTTGCCTCCTTCTTTTATTAGCCTTGCACATGTATTGTTCAGTTCTCGCCTCAATGTTGGCCCTTATTTTTTGGTGTAGTTGCTTCACGTACTCAGCCTTCCGTTTAACATCTACATGAACAAGCTAATAATTAGGTAAAGGAATTACATCAAGGAGAGTCAAAGGGTTGAAACCATAAACAATTTTGAAAGGTGAGTGTTTAGTTACTGAATCAACGGATCTATTATAAGCAAACTCGATGTATGGAAAACACTCATTCTATGACTTAAGGTTCTTCCGAATGATAGCTCGCAGCAAGGTATACAAAACGCGATTCACCACCTCCATTTGGCCATCCGTTTTAGGGTGACAAGTTGTTGAGAGCAGTAGCTTCGTTCCTAGCTTTCCCCACAACGACCTCCAGAAGTGACTAAGGAATTTTGTGTCTCGATCAGAGACAATTGTTCTTGGGATTCCATGCAACCTTACAACTTCCCTAAAGAACAAATTAGCAACATTAAAAGAATCATCAGTTTTCGAACAAGCTATAAAATAAGATATCTTGGAAAATCTATCTACAACAATAAAGATTGAATCTTTTCTGGTTTTAGTCTTAGGTAATCCAAGGACAAAGTCTATGGAAAGGTCGGCCCATGGCTCTTCGGTATTGGTAGTGGCGTGTATAGTCAATGTAGGTTGATCTTGGATTTTTCTTTCTTGCACGTCACGCATTGGGTGTAAATTTTCCGGACGTCCCTCTTCATCCTCGGCCAAAATAAATGCTCTTGGAGCATGGCCAAGGTCTTGGCTACTCTGAAATGGCCCATGAGGCTGCCACTATGTACCTCACTCACCAGTAAGTTTCAAATTGAACCTTGCGAAATGCAAAGCTTGCCTTATCGAAAGAGGAAACCGTCACACCTGTAAAACTTATCAACAGTGATATTTTCACAAGATCTATAAATTTTCCCAAAATCAACATCAATAGTATACAAGTCTTTCAAGAAAACAAATCCATGCAATTTAGAGTCTAAATAAGATAAAAGAGTATATTGTCTTGACAACGCATCAGCCACTATATTTTTTCCTTACCTTTCTTGTACTTTATAATATAAGGAAAAGATTCTAAAAATTCTACCCACTTAGCATGTCGCTAGTTCAATTTATTTTGGCTCTTGAGATGCTTCAATGCTTCATGATCCGAATGGATTAAGAACTCCTTGGGCCACAAATAGTGCTGCCAAGTTTCTAAGGCTCGAATCAGGGCGTACATCTCTTTGTCATGTGTCGGGTAGTTTAACGGGGCTCTGCTCAACTTCTCACTAAAATAGGCCACAAGTCTCCCATATTGAGTTAGCACGGCTCCTATCCCGACACCTAAAGTATCACATTCAATTTCAAACATTTTAAAAAAGTCTGGCAAAATAAGCAAATGTGCATTAGTTAAACAATATTTAATAGAACAATGAAAAGCTAAAGACTTCTTGATCACACTCATTAAAGGTGTGGCCAAGGAGCTAAAGTTCAGGACGAATCACCTATAAAAGCTCGCCAAGCCATAGAAGCTCCTCACTTGGCTTATGCTTGTTGGTCTAAGCCATTCTTGGATTGCTTTCACCTTGTCTTGGTCTACCTCAAATTCCTTCGAACTGACTACAAACCCTAAGAAAACAACCTTATTAGTGCAAAAGGTGCATTTCTTAATATTAGAATACAAAGTTTCCTTTTGAAGGACTTTCAAAACAGCTTTCGAATGCAACACATGATCATCTAATGATTTGCTATAAATAAGTATATCATCAAAATGGACAACACAAATTTTTCCAATGAAAGAACGTAAAACATGATTCATAAGTCGCATGAAGGTGTTGGGTGCGTTGGTTAGGCCGAATGGCATGACCAACCACTTGTACAAACCATGTTTCATCTTAAATGCAGTTTTCCACTCGTCACATTCGCACATCCAAATTTGGTGATACCCACTCTTAAGGTCGATCTTAGAAAACAGTTGCGCACCACTTAACTTGTCTAACATATCATCTAGACGCGGTATTAGATGTCAGTACTTGATAGTTATCTTTGTTCACCGCGTGGCAGTCCACGGACGTGCGTCACATTTTGTCTTTTTTTTGCACCAATAATACTCGTACGACGCAAGGACTGAGGCTTTCTCATATGTACCCATTCTCCATAAGCTTGGTCACTTGCCTTTGCAACTCTTTGGTTTCCTCGGGGTTGTTACGATAAACCGGGTAATTCAGTATGACAGCTTCGAGAATGAAGTCAATTTGGTGTTCAATCCCTCGAATGGGTGGCAACCCACTAGGGACTTCATTTGAAAACACATCATTAAATTCCTTCAAAAGAGATACAATCGAAGAGGGAATATTTTAATCTAAATCGTTAGTGTTCAAAAGGGATTCCTTGTACATGAGTACAAGTATGGGTTGCTTCAACAAATAAGACTTTCGAATATCACTCTTCTTTGCATAAACACTAATTTTGCTGAACTCTTTTTCTTCACTCGTTTTGTTTTCACGCTCATTGCTTTTTTCTCTTGGTTTGTTCACTTGTTTTCCTTTCTTTTCTATCTCTTTTTCACTCTTCTCTTTTTTTTCACTCTCTTTAAATTTTTTAATGGAATATCTTGGCTTCAATTGATCTTCATAAACTTGTCTTGGCATCAATGGAGCTAAAGTCATATTTTCCCGAGGTGTTTGAAAGTGTAGCGATTTGTATAGCCATCATGGATAACTTTGCGATCAAATTGCCACAGACGCCCCAACAACAGATGACCGACATGCATGGGTACCACGTCACAAAGAACCTCGTCATTGTACTTGTCGATAGAAAAAGAAACTAAGACTTGTTTGGTCACCTTCAATTCTTTACCGTCGTTGAGCCATTGAAGTTTGTAGGGATGAGAATGCTTAGTTGTTGGCAAACTGAGTTTTTCCACCATCAAAGTACTGGCTACATTTGTGCAACTTTCGCCATCCACGATCAAACTACACATCTTGCCTTAGACATGGCAACATGTATGGAAGATATTCTCTCTTTTCTGCTCATTATCCACGCTTTAATGGCTTAGACTTCATTTAATAATGAGGATTTTACCATCAACAGTGTATTCAAGTTCTTCCTCCTCGTCGGTGGTTGCGTCTGATTCTTCGTCTTTTTCTTTTTCCAACTCAATTTCACCATTGGGTTTCACAATCATATTGCTTCGATTAGGGTACTGGCTGGCGATATGCCCCATCCCTAAACATTTGAAGCATTTGATATCTCTTGATTGGTTTGGAAAGGCTACGTCCTTGCCCTTGCTAGTTTCGCTAATAGGCTTGCTAGGCTTTGCAAACACCGCTTGGACTTTCGGACAATTTGGTAGATCTTTCTTACCCATTCCTTAACCCTATTTTGAAGTGGCGTTGGAGTTGAGAAAGGTCTGGATGGATCCTTTTCTCTTTAATTGCTTCTCGAACTTTATGATAAAGTACACCATGTCGACTACTTCGACATAATATTGAAGCTCCACCACGTTAGCGATGTCACGGTTAAGACCGGCTAAAAATTTGGCCATGGTCGCCTCTCGATCTTCCTCCACATTCGCACGGATCATGGCAATCTTCATCTCTTTGAAGTAGTCCTCCACGCTTCGATTACCTTGTATAAGGTTTTGAAGTTTCTGATAAAGTTCACGATGATAGTAGGAAAAGATAAATCTCTTACACATTACAGCTTTCATCTCGACCCAAGTGGATATTGGTCGCTCTCCGTTCCTTCTCTGACTTATAGTTAACTGATCCCAACAGATCATGGTATAGTCAGAAAACTCAATCGCCGCTAACTTTACTTTCTTACTCTCCGAGTAGTTGTGGCACTCGAAGACCAACTCTATTTTCTTCTCCCATTCAAGGTACACCTCTGGGTCGTATTTACCTTGGAATGGAGGTATAGATAGCTTGATACTTTTCAAGTCGTCATCAACACATCTTTGTTCCTTAAGACCCCGATTCCTTTGACCACGTCGTCGTTCACTTTGGTTTGATGCTTGGCCACTCTCCATCTCACTTGGGTCGTAGAGATCATCATCATGGAGTCTCGCTCGCCCCCGCTCTTGTCTTAGACCTTGGGGCGTTCTTTCCCGCTGATCCCTTTCCTCGACTCGATCTAAATGTTCATTGATGGATTTGAGCTCGTTTCTGAGCATTCAATGAAATTCCCGTAAGAGGGCTTGTTGGCCTAAATCAGGTACTCTACCCCTTCTGAGTGCAACATTCCTTATTGGCTGTCAAACGCCTCCGTCTGCCATATTGTAGTCGGGACTTCTTGATATAATTCTTTAACCTCACCACAAGTTCTCATGCCCACTTGAAAAGAAAGAGCAGATGTCACTCACGCTCGTGTTTGTACTCTTTTCGGCTTTTACCTCCTCTCTAATGTGCTCATACACTAGTTCATTTTCCCGCTTGTTTCTTCTCTCGTAATTCGTATAAGACTCGATGAGATTTTATCTCTAGCCTAGAGGGTCGATTTCAATTGGTTAACAAAGGTAATGTTGTTTCCGGTGTAAGATTGGCTGAAAGAAACAAAAATGGGTTATAGAGTGTGGAGTGAAAGGTAAATAGGGGTAATGGCAAAGATGGATGATCGGGAACTACAAATGCTGAATCCAAACTTTGCAACACATCGAGAGACTTCGGAATGTCAAATATCAAAGAATTGAACGAACTCTTTTTTTTATTTTTTTAATTTCTTGTATATATATATATTTAAGTACAAGATTACTTACAATGTAAAATCTCAATACACGATTTTTTTACGAACCTAATCCAAGGTTGTTTTGAACGTCTGAACTTCTTATTTTGGGTAGCTCTGATACCAATTGATGGGATCTAGCCTCGGTTTAGTGATTTGAGTTACTTTAATTGCCCGATCGCCTAATGATGAAGTTTCGTTTATTTTGTAAAAGTAGGAGGATATTTGACTATTGATGGGAATTGATGTGCAATTACGTTCAAAAGGGGTTAGGTTTAATGTTTTAGGTTCAACTATTAAGGAAGAATTAGCATAAGTTGACATTAATTCAGCTAAGATGGAAAATGGAATAAAAGAGGCTTAAGAAACAAGAGTGAACCAACACTATACTTAAGTGCTGACCCAAAACTTATACATTCTTAAGATGGCTTGGTGAAGGAAAAGATAGAAACCTTGGTATAAAAGGTTCGAATGCCACATTGCTAAAGTGATGAGTTCGGTTTAAAGAACTAGGTTGACGCCACTAGCTACGTAAATAAGTCAACAGAGTTTTTGGACGAAATTGAGAGAAGTTAATCTCACAAAATACTTAGTTTCATTCATAAAATGGTCAAAAGTCTTTCACAATGTAAAATGAGCCGAAATTTATAGTCAATACATGGGATAGCCGAATAGGCTCTTAAGGTAGCTAAATGATTAGCTAAAAATTCCAGAATTCTTTAGGAAGGTTCCTTGAAGTTTCTTGTGCATAGAGAACGGCAATGGCAGCTTCTAGATGCCTTAATTCAACTGGAAAAATTCAATGGAATGATTGAGAGCTAAAATGCATTAAGTAGGTTCGGCCATTTGCTTGAATGTTCTTTAATTGTGTTGTTTGGTTCAGCCGAATGGTTTTGGGAGTAAATGAGCTACTTAGGTCACTTCATTGTTCATGAGGTGTCAACAAGCTTAATTGAGTAGTCATATGTGTGTGAACAAGCAAAACTGAATAGTTCTTGGTGTGAAAGGAATAATCGGCTGGTGTGAAAAGCCATAAATTTGCCTTAGGCAATCAATCAGCCATCTTGGAGAGTTGAAGGGCTTGGCCAAATGGTCATTTGGGAGACACCAAGGATCAGCACACCTTCATAATCCATTCATGCACCTATGCCGTTCAAAGGGGGGTGTACCTGCACCAAATAAATCAGCAAATTAAGTTCCTTTTGGACAAATTAATTCGACAGCATAAAACACATTAAACCTGCACTATAAATTCGGCCAAGTATATTTAAGCCTTGTAATAGGTTAAGACACATTAAAAACTCACAATTAATTAAGTACTTAATTAGAACATAATTAAACACTTAATTAATTATATTGTCCAGATTATGATAAATTAATAACTAAAACTAAATAACTAATTTTAACTAAAGACAAATTAAATATCTTATTCCAGCATAATAAACGCAAGCTAAAGTAAACTAAAAACGAGCTTATTGAGCTAAGATTGAGATGGTTGAGCTTGAAGGAGATTGCAAGGCTTGCTTGACTCGCTGGTCCAAGAGCTTTCAAGAATGCCAACAACAGTTTCGCCCCACACTTTATCAACTAAGGCTACTATTGCGTCTTTGAACCTCTTAGCCCGAGCTCGGGTTATTGGACCTAAAGGTAGCTCGAGTGGATCCATGTCAGCTCTTGGTAGCTCTTGGGACTTATCCGTATCACAAATTTAAAATGAAAAAAACCCCTCCAAAGAGGATAAAAAACCAAGAGCAAAGATAATTTTACTATAATGACAAAAAAACGAAGAGTACAAAAGATGGAGATAAAAACTAAACCCCAAAAACCCAAAAACAAAGAACCCTCAAAACATAAATACAAAATTCTCTAAAAGCGTTATGAGTTGTAATCTCTAATGGGTGTATTTTCTAATGTTGTAAAATAGCCTATTTATAGGCTAAATTCATAGGTCAAATAATAATAAAATAATCTAAACTAATCAGAGTTTGATTAAAATAAATAACAAGAGTTTAACTCAAAAATTATTTCTCAAATTTGACTGAAATAGGAGTCATACTCAACAGGTAAGTTTTCTAATCTCTTTGCATTAGTATATTCAAGACAAAAAAGAAGGTAGTTAATGATTTTAGTAAATTATTGGTTCTATTTTGTTTCGGATAAAATGGCGAATAATCATTCAAATGGCATCTGCATGCAAATAAATTATGACTTTTGTGATAATGAATGGTCTCAGTTAGATTTTAATATAGTTGTTGTGTTGTATTGATTAAGGAGGCTCGTGTAGCAAGGAAAAAGACTTAGAAAATAGAATTGGCGATGACGCACAGGTGAATTCTCGGACTCAAATCTTAAATGGATGTATTTTGTGTCATTAATATACTAGATATGATGAAGTAATGTTTTACCAATAGTGAATCAACTTGTGGAGAAGTGTTTATGCCTTACGTGTATTTGGGGTATTGAATGCAAATACCGTTTGAATGAATCTGATCATGATTGAAGTGATGAGTGTTTTGGCCTGATGTATGTTGTGTAATAGATGCAATTGTATGTATGGTGCATAAATGGTATGAAAGGCATACTCTATGTTTAGACGGTACATGTTGGCTGAATGTTCGAATATGTATGCATAGTCAACATGTCGAAGAATATAGGTATTTTCTTTGTTACTATTGTTTAATGTGCAAATGGCTGTACGCATTCAGGAGTATTATTATCGTTTTGCTATGCGCATTCGCCAGTATGATTGGTAAGTTGTTGAAAGATTGATTCAATATGTTTTAACATAAATTTATTAACGCATGTAATTTAAATCGTATTCCATTATTTAATTCAAATATAAATAGTATTTAATCCAAAGGTTGTTTTGAATCTAACAAAAAACAACATTTTAAGTATTGTCAAGCCATACCTGCAATATCCAGCTTAAAACATAGTTTTGGGGCTGAAAAACTTCCCCACCATCCCTGAATTTAATATCTTTACGGCTTCCTCAGATTTAAGGCAACTAGGTGGCTTGTACTGGGCAACGGAAACTCCCTTCGATACATAGAAATCCATGAGTTCATCAAAGGTTCCATGTTTAACCACCCTTAACTCTAAAGCTGAAATTGCACCACCTTTCCTATGTGATTTATACGTAAAATCAAAGGATTCTTCCACTATACAGCAGCATTGTTCCATTATCTTTGCATCGAGTTTTGGTAAATCATTTCTGCCTTTCATCTTCAGCTCCCAAAATAATACATATCGACCTGGTGTCAACGAGGTGTCGGCGTAGCTACTACATGTGGTTAACATGATGCCGAGTGGTTCGAGGATGAGTTTTGCTTTCATGATTGCTTTTGAAAGGTCTTCTTCAGTTGTTTTGTCCACATCAATACTCAAAACCACATTTCGTCGTTCCACAAATTGAAACTGAGGAGATTTATTACGGAATCCGGTTACCTTGAGAACATCTCCGACTCTATATCGGTATAGACCTGGAAAGACGATTACAACACTTTTATTAGGTGCATACCACTAGTAGCATTGAGGCCGAGTTAAAGAAACCTTACCAGCCAAAGTTGTGACCACAACTTCGTAATATCGACCAAGCTTCACATTCGCAAGATCGACCGGTTCGTCGTCGGTCCAAGTTTCTTGAGTCTTCCCTTCACCATCTTTACCCACAGGGAGGAATTCAAAGTAAGCCGTATTTGGGAGAAAGGTGTAAGAGACATCAAAGGGCTTGCTTAGTGGTTTTAAATTGATCCCAAAACTAGATTCCGAAGAATTATAAATTGGTGAAACTAAAGGGATCCCTCCTCCATAAAATTCAAGTAATGAAACATATTGGCTCATGGAACCGGTAATGATGCAATGGATATACTTGATTTTAGGCCAAAGTTTCACAATGATCCCTTCCCATGATTTATCTTCACATATTTGTTGAATCGAATCAGCCAATTCGGGGTTTGGCCTAGTAAGGATCAATGACATGGCATTTTTGCAACCAGGGTCAATAATCCAATCACTGATGTAACCTGTTCTAATGTTACAACATAATTCTCTCCAATAATCTTCTAAGAACTTGATGGTCCTTGCCAAAACCGATGCAAAGGTCGAACCAAACCGTACGACCTCATCGCGCTGTAGTAAACCGGTAAGCAATTGGCAGAACATACTTTGCTTGTTGTCCAAACATAAGATGGTGTCGATAGGACTTGTGAAAAACTTAGCCAGGCCATTTTTGAAGCTTTCGGTCTTGAAATAGAAAGTTGTGAAGAATGATGCTTTTAATCCAGATGGAGTTTCCATCTCTGGTTTGATAAAATATAGGTACAACGATTTGCCTTCATCTGAACCGCTAAAACATCTGCCAAGAAAATGGAAAAACGTTTATTACTTATTTGTTTGATTATGTTGAATATTGAAGAAAAAAAAAAGAACATGAAGTAAAAGATATTATTATCGAATTACGACCGCTATTGGTACTTCACTGTAATGATAGCTGATTGAATGTACTTACTTTCTGGTCACAAGGTCAGACAGAAGAAGATCGGACATCCTTTTCTCAAAACTTTCAGCTGTCATAGGTATCAACTTCGGCTGCCCCCCAGAAGTACCAGTGCTGTTTCATAAATTAAATGGTTTACTTTGAAAAGTTATGGAATTCTTTCCAAGAGAGAGAGGAAACAAATTTTAATTTTGAATGCCAGAATTGGATTATATATATATATATGTACCTTAGGAGGAACTGGATGATGCGATAAGCCAGAAGGATAGATGAGGTCTCTCCGTTAGCAATCCGATCGATGTAAGGCTTGATATCTTCATAAGTAATAATGGGTACATTTGTTTTGAAGCTTTGGTTGTCAGCTTCGCCATTGGGGAAGAATCTGCTTAGATATTCTGTTCCTGCATTGCTCTTCAGTATCTCCTCCAACACTTGTTCTTGTATTTCCTGAACATTGTTGGTTAAATCTTCCAAAATATTCATTCCATTTTCATATATTTCCTTTATTTCTTTCTCGCTAGCCATCACAGTTGTTGGGACAGTGAAAAGAACAAAGAAGACATCGGAGAGGAAAACTCGAAGAAAAGGAAAACAAATGTAAGAACAAATTAATATTTAATATATAAGATAATATACTATTTTTTATTTTTTATATTGATTTTATATATAAATAAATTTGAAATATTTAATTTAGATTTAGACAAGAACATATCAATTCAAGATATAAGTAATATATGTCCCATTGCCATTAGAGAAATATTAAAAGAATATATTTATTGGTTATTACCTCTCAATCTTATCATGTTATTTCAATGATTGCTTCTTATGGGGCCTTCCCTCCATCACTTTGCTAATGGCGACGAAGTTAGGTTATTTAAAAATATTTGGAGAAGACCCAAAGGACACAGCCATCCCCCAAATTATTAATTTATATAAAAAAGTTAAATTAAGAGAATATAAACTTCCAAACCTAACACCATCATTCACATAATTGTTGGTTGGACTTGGAATTTTCTTCAATTTATTGGGTTAGACTTTGGTATTAGTATTTTGGATGGAATAATTTTTTTGGGTTGAAATAGAAATCATTATGGCTAATTTTAGTGCCACCAAAAATCTTGAAGTTCCATCAAATGAAAACGAAAAGCCAAATTAGTCCAACAAAACTTACATCACCTTATTCAACCAAAAGGCAAATGTTAAATAAATAAAACAAAAATACTTCGAATATCATTTTTGTTAAAATATTTTATTCTTTTTTAAAATATTTTTATAATTAGGATTAAATTGACAAATCTTGTAAACATTGAGAGATAGATTTATTAAATTTTTTTTTAGATTTAAGATTAAATTCATAGAATGTGTAAACATTGAAGAGTTAAATTTATTAATAGACCAATAAAACAAGGCATATGTTAGACTTCTATTAGACAACTAATGAAATGAAATAGTGACTAAAATGAAAAATTAATAATTGAGTGATCATAATAAAACAAACCAAATAGTTTAGTGAATATTCTTGTACTTTACCTTTATTTTTAAAGTGTTATTTTATTCTATCAATTTTTTTTTACTTTTAGTATACATATATATTTTTGAAATGATAAAAATATATTATTTAATTAATTAAAAAATATAAAAATTAATATTTTAAAGACATATTTGGCCTTCCAATTTAAAAAAATTTATTTTAACCTTTTTATTTTTAATTTTTTTTATCTCTTTTGTTATATATCTCACTAGCATAGCATTTTACATATATGTCATGTTAGCAATTAATTCATATTTTTAAAGAAATTTCAAAAACTATAGAATATTATTATAATTTTCATTATTAAATATTTTTATATTGTTTAATAACTTTATATTTTTAATGATTTTTATATTTTTTTTGAATTTTAAAAAATAATTATTGGTGTGGCATACATGTGGATGTCATGTCAACAAAGTTAACATTCATTAACTTTTCAATCTATTTTGGGTAATTTGATAAACAATACAAGTTTAAGGGCAAAAAAATAAATAGAGGGATAAAATGATTTTTTTTTTATAAAGTTGGAGGAGCAAATAAGTCACTAATTATACCTATTTTAAATGGTAATATACTATTTTATAAAAAATTTAAATAATCTCATTTTAAATTTTTAGTAGAAAATTAATGAAATTTAATTTTTCTATAACCAAAAAAATATTAAATAATGAACCTGATTTTGAATTTTTTTTTTTGTATAATCATACGTTTTACAATATATAAAAAAACTATTCATTTTGGAGATTTGTGGTTAGCCGTTTGAATAAGATAGATTCTAATATTCCAACACACATATTCATATATAATTCTAAAGTGCAGGGATTATATTCATATATTTTATAAACTTCAGGATCGTTATGATATTATGCCATTTTTAACAACCAAATTCATAAGCAAGGCATAGATATCTAAAAAATGTGTAAAGATGCATGGTCGTGTAAGGGACATGACATTACATATCACAAGTGGAACACCTCGGTTCTTGGTAGAAGCTGGCATGAGATTAATGGAGCCACCCGATGTGCAAGAATGGAAGGAGGATCTAGAGAAGATTTCATTGATGAAGAATTGGGAGTTACAAGTTCTTTATCCCTTGAAAAAACCACCGCCAAGATGTCCGATGATCACAACATTGTTGTCGTCTGATTGCGATATTAAGAGTATTGCAGAAGGCTTCTTTATGCATATGCATGGATTCAAGGTTCTTGATCTTTCAGAAAATCCTGTAGAGAATCTCTCAAGTTCCGTATCAAATTTGAAGAATCCCACTGCATTATTGCTTGCTTACTGTCAAAATTTAGAAAATGTACCATCATTGTCAAAACTTGAGGGTTTTAAAGGTGTTAAATCTAATGGAAAATTTAGACATCACATATATAATAAGGATAATTACATGTTATTATTTACTATCATAATAGGTTAGCCCCAATTTAAAAGTGATCTAATTTGGTTAGAATTTTATTGGGCTTTTAATTATTAAATAAAGTATGGGTCAAATATGTGTAGACTCTCTTCTAATCAAATTCAAATTAATGATGGACTAATTAGAATTTGATTAGAACTAATATGTTAAGGTTATAAATATTAGGGTTATGGTCCCCAAATTATACACAATATATCTTTTCTAATATCCCATCATTAGGAAAGAGAGAGCAGATATTCTCTAAATTTCTTGTGTGCTAATTTGGAAGATCAAATCTCTAAGTTCTAGAAAGTTTCAAGGAATCCATGAATTCAGGTACGCTTTCGCATCTAGTTTTGTTCTTGATTTATTATTAATAATTTGACATGACAGATCCTAGTTTATTAAGTTATATTGTAGATTTATTTTATAAATTCTAACAAGTGGCATCCGAGCCTCGTCATATCAAATCATTGGGAATTGATTCAGGTTCTTTATTTGAATAATTGATTCATGAAATTTCATGGGTTTTATATTTCAGATATATATGTTGTTTTTTGAAGATTTATATTAAAGTTTTTTATTATCTTGAATTTATATAATAATAAAAATTGGGTGATTTTCAAATTAATAGATTCAATTATAAAGTTTAAAATATTTGTGTAATATTATTTGATACCTACGTTTTTAAGCTTTATTTGAAAATATTGTGATCCAGTTCCTGTGTATTTGCAAGGCATGTGATTATTATTATTTTAATCCATATGACATTTAAATATATATATATATAAATATATATAAAGAAATTGATTCATATATATGTTTTGTTTGTTTATATAAATATATAACATATGCATGCTTTGATTGGTTTAATGTTTTGGAAAATTATATATATATGTTTTATCTTTTAATTTGATTGAAAGATGAAATTAAGGTAAATATTTTGGAATAAATAAATTTAGATTTTGGCTTTTAATTAAGGATATCTAATATTTTAAATAAATTAGTTGAAACAAAATGCCGCCAAAGTGACCTCTTTTGTGTAGACTAGTTTATTTGAAATATTAAGATGGTTATATGTTTTTTTAATTCATGCATTTATTGATTGACCCAAAGGTAAGTTAATATTTGGCAGAATTTCAACGACATCTGTGGTGATAAATGTGTGACAATTATAAGGTATTTTACGTGAGTATTAAGTTAGTCCAAAGATTAATTCATTGCTTGACATAGTTTATTGTCAATGTTTGATTGCTACAACAAGAGTACCGCTTACTGTTAATATTACTGTCCAAAGACTTGATATTAATGTAGTATTTGGTATCTTGAGATGGGATTAGCCATTATCTTGAATTTATTGTTTACTTATGAAGCTTGTTTTGTTCTCTATTCAGCTAATTCATCTTCTGTTGCCACAATATCTGCTAATATATATTCTATACCCATGCTTAATGGAACTAATTTTAAAGAATGGAAAAGGCATTTACTTATAATGCTTGGTTGTATGGACATAGACCTTGCACTAAGGAAAGAACAACCTGCACCTCTCACTACGGAAAACACCCCTGATATTAAGAGGGACTTTGAGAGGTGGGATCGTTCAAATCGCATGAGTTTAATGATCATGAAACACAGCATTCCAAAAGCCTTTAGGGGCATAGAATCTGAAGAGATTACTCAGGCCAAAGGTTTCCTTGATGAAATTGAGAAAGGCTTTGCCAAAAACGATAAGGTTGAGATGACATCACTTTTGACTTCTTTGATGTCTATGAAGTATAAGGGTCAAGGAAATGTAAGGGAGTATATTATGGAGATGTTCCATATTGCTTCAAGAATTAAGGCACTTAAGATTGAGCTTTCTGAGGAATTTCTTGTTCTTATGGTTTTGGTATCGCTTCCTGCACAGTTTAACCAATTTAAAATTAGTTATAATTGTCAAAAGGAGAAATAAACCCTAAATGAGCTCATTTCTCATTGTATGCAAGAGAAAGAAAGGTTGAAGCGTGATAAGTCTGAAAGTGCTCATTTGGCCAATGCCCCTAAGGACAAGGGCAAGAAAAGAAAATATCATAATGAAGTTGCTAAGGGTCCAGCTCAAAAGAAACAACAACAAGCTATAGAGAGTTGTTTCTTTTGTAATAAGTCTGGACACGTAAAGAAAGATTGTACCAAATATCATGCTTGGCATGTAAAGAAAGGTATAATTCTTAATTTGGTATGTTCTGAAATAAATTTAGCTTCAGTATCTAGAAACACTTGATGGATAGATTCTGGTGCTACTACTCACATAAGTGTTTCTATGCAGGGTTGCCTGAGTTACCGAAAGCCAAGTGATGGTAAAAGATACATCTTTGTGGGTGATGGAAAATCGGTAGAAGTGGAAGCAATTGGGCATTTTAGGTTGTTATTAGGAACTGGTTTTTATTTGGATTTAAAAAACACTTTTGTTGTACCGTCATTTAGATGGAATTTAGTTTTTGTTTCTTCATTGGACAAATTTGGATATTATTGTTCATTCGGAAACAATCAATTTAATTTGTCTTTAAATTCAAATATTATTGGAACCGGTTATTTAAATACTTATGACAACCTTTATTTGCTAGAAACAGTTGCATCCTATAATGAAACCTTGCATGTGGAATTACGTGGTATTAAACGCAAATTAAATAAGGAAAATTCAGCACCATTATGGCATAGGTGCTTAGGTCATATCTCAAAAGTTAGAATTGAATGCCTTGTGTCTGATGGTATTTTAAAGTCCCTTGACTTCATAGATTTTGATGTTTGTATCGATTACATCAAGGGAAAACAGACCAAAACCAAGAGATTGGGTGCCAACAGATCTTCAGACGTCTTAGAATTAATTCATATAGATATTTGTGGGCTATTTCCTACGGCATCATGGAACGGTCAACAATATTTCATAACATTCATAGACGACTACTCATGTTATGGGTACCTATATCTCATTCATGAGAAATCTCAGTCTTTGGACGTGTTCAAAACTTATAAAGCTGAAGTTGAGAATCAACTCAAGAAAAGAATTAAAAATGCCAGATCTGATCGTGGTGGTGAGTACTACGGTAAATATGATGGCTCAGGTGAACAATGTCCAGGACCATTTGCGAAATTCCTAGAGGAATGTGGTATTGTCCCACAGTACACCATTCCAGGATCACCAAGTATGAATGGTGTAGCTGAAAGACGAAACAAAACTCAAGATATGGTAAGAAGCATGATTGCTCATTCTACCTTACCTGATTCCCTCTGGGGAGAAGCATTAAAGACAGCAGCTTACATTTTGAATAGAGTACCCAATAAAGCAGTTGCAAAAACACCTTATGAGCTTTGGACAGGTCAAAAGCCTAGTCTAAGGGACTTTCACATTTGGGGATGTCCAGCTGAGGCAAGGCCTTATAGGCCACATAAAAAGAAATTAGACTCCAAAATAGTAAGTAACTACTTTATTGGCTATTCTGAGCGATCTAGGGGATATATATTTTATGATCCCATAATAAGGAATATTTTTGAGACAGGAACTGCAACAATTTTTGAGGATGTTGAGTTTAGAGGGAGAAATAAGGTTAGAGACATTGCTTTTGAGGAGGAATTGGATTCTAACTTGATTCCTACTATCACTTTTAATGATGTTCAGGTTCTTATACCTATCATTGATCAAAAAGTGAATCCAGAACCTCTACAAGACAATGTTGAACAATTTTTCATTCAAAATGAGGTAATTGTTTCAGAAGAACAAACTCAACAACCTCAAGAACAAGTGCCATTAAGGAGGTCCACAAGAGAAAGGAGAAATGTTATTCCAGATGATTATATTGTATTTCTCCAAAAACATGAGGATGATAATAGAATGATGGAAGATGATCCAATCAACTTTCATCAGGCCATGAAAAGTTCTAATTCTCAAAAGTGGATTGATGCCATGAGAGATAAGTATAAATCTATGCAAGACAATAAAGTTTAGGAACTTGTCCCATTACCTAAAGGTGCAAATTGGTTGTAAATGGATATTTAAAACCAAGAGACATGCAAATGGTAATATGGAAAGGTATAAGGCACGTCTTGTAGCTAAAGGATATACTTAGAAAGAAGGCATTGATTTTATAAAGACCTTTTTTCCAGTTTCATTGAAAGACTCCTTCAGAATAATCATGGCACTTGTTGCTCATTTTGATCTTGAGTTACATTAGATAGATGTTAAGACTACGTTTTTTAATGGCGACATTGAAGAAACAATTTATATGGTGCAACCAAAAAATTTTGACTCAAAGAATATGGTTTGCAAATTGACAAAATTCATCTATGGACTCAAACAAGCTTCCCGTCAATGGTACCACAAGTTTCATCAAATAATTGTTTCATTTGGTTTTGAGATGAATATTGTTGATGATTGTGTGTATCACAAATTTAATGGGAGTAAGTACATATTTCCGCTTCTATATGTTGATGACATTTTGCTTGCCACTAATGATATAGGCTTATTGCACGAAACCAAGAGATTTTTATCCAAGAATTTTGAGATGAAAGATCTTGGGGACGTCTCTTTTGTTTTAGGAATTTAGATACATCAAGATCGATCCCGAGGTATTCTTGGATTATCACAAAAGAGCTATATCGATAAAGTACTCAAAAGGTTTAGCATGCAGAATTGTAGACCAGGTGACACCTCTGTCGCTAAAGGAGACAAATTTAGTCTTACTCAATGCCCTAAAAGTAACCTTGAAATTCAGGAAATGCAAAAGATTCCCTATGCATCAGCTGTTGGGAGTTTAATGTATGCTCAAGTATGTACGCGTCCGGACATTGCGTACATTGTTGGGATGTTAGCCAGATATTTAAGCAACCCTGGTATAGAACATTGGATAGCAGCCAAAAGGGTTATGAGATATCTTCAGAGAACAAAAGATTACATGCTTACTTATAAGAGATCAGATCTTTTGGAGGTCATAGGGTTTCTGATTTTGATTTCGCTAGATGCCAAGATAGTAGGAAAGCTACATCAGGCTATATTTACCTGTTAGCCGGAGGAGCTATATCTTAGAAAAGTGTCAAACAGACACTTGTAGCTTCGTCCACTATGGCAGCAGAGTTTGTAGCATGCTATGAGGCATCAAACCATGGAATATGGTTGTGGAACTTTGTCACAAGGCTACGCATTTTGGAGAATGTAGAAAGACAACTCAAATTATTTTGTGACAATAAGTCAGCAGTGCTGTATTCCAATAACAACAGGAGTTCATCTAAGTCAAAGCATATTGACATAAAGTTCCTAGTTGTAAAAGAAAGAGTACAAAATGGTCAAATATAAATAGAGCACATTGGGATAAACTCCATGATAGCGGATTCGCTCACAAAAGGTTTACCACCCAAGGTCTTTCATGAGTACACTGCTCACATGGGTGTTACATTGTTTGAGGATATCATGATTTAGTGGGAGTTTATATTTCAAACATTTTTGTATTTGGTTATTTTCTGATCAGAAATGAAGTGTTCAGTTTATTCACTCTGTTTATTATTTTGAAATTGACCTCACTTAAGTTTAAGGAGGACCAATTGGAAATAGACATGTTTAGATCATATTGCATGTAATTTCCATGCTACACATCCATACTTGATCTATGTTATTTGGTTGTGTTAATGTACGTGATCATGGATGGATTTAGTTACGATATTTGTAACGAAAGTCACCTTGGTTCTATGTTAACATAATTAATGGACGAGATTGTACGGAATGCCTTTTGGATATGATAGTAAAATTTTGAGCTCATAAGGTTATATAATGACATGTAATTATAAAGTAATTAGTATATATATTGTTGCGGAAGCGACGATAATATTAATAACAATATTATCAGAAATATTTAGATAATTATTATGCCAACAATTATACTAAGAAAATTCCCAGTTAAATTGGAGGGGTCACAATGGTCCCGCTTAAAACCCAACAACTAGACAGAACTCACTTAGATATTTATAGCAATAATAACTAAATAAATATAACCAACATAAAGCTATTAAATAAAAGCAAACAAATAAGAAATAAAATACCAGAGTTTTAACGAGGTTCGGCCAATTTAGCTTACGTCCTCGGACACTACCAAATTAATATTTCCTCTAGAAATATTACAAAGGAGAAGATTTTGGGATGATACAACCAAAGGGGGAGGGGTTCTATATATAACAAACCAAACCCCCTCCCTTTCTATCTTTTCCTAATGTGGGATATTGCCAATATTCAACAAATCTCCACCTTGGCGATATTCCACATCTTCGAACATCTTCTCATAACACTAACTTCAATAGTGTCTTCAAATTTGCAACCAATCGCCTTCTTCCCTTTTGGTAGTTGTGCCAGCTTCCACGTATTGTTTTTCTCTAGAGATTGCATTTCCTCTTCCATTGCACCTAACCATCTATTATTCTCTAAACTCTGAATGGCTTTGGTGTAAGTGGATGGAATATTATCAACAACTGGAAGTGCATAAGCTACCATGTCAGTGAAACGAGCTGGTTTCTGAATTTCTCGTCTCTGCCTTCTGACTGCAATTGGCTCTGATTGCTGTTGAGGTTCTTGGGTAGAAACCTCTTCCTCATCTGACTCTGCATCTGCCAATGAAGAATCACTAGTGGTACCTTCTGCTGGAATTACCACACTCTGCTCAAACTCCACCTGCTGCGGAGTACACTCCACCTGCTGCGAAGTACTACTCACTCCTTCTGGATTTACCTTATTCAACATGGCAGATTCATGAAAGGTAACATCCCTACTGATTATCGTCTTCTTTGCCTCTAGACACCACAAACGATATCCCTTAACACCAGCATTGAAGCCCATGAATAGAGCCTTCTTTGCTCTTGGATCTAACTTTGATTCTTTCACATGATAATATGCAATAGAACCAAAAATGCGCAAGGTGTCATAATCAGTAGCAGGTTTTCCATACCATTTCTCCAAAGGAGTCTTGCCATTTATAGCAGATGATGGCAAATGATTGATGAGATGTTGAGCGTACGTCACAGCCTCAGTCCAAAACTTTCTATCTAATCCAGCATTAGATAACATACATCGAACTTTCTCCACAAGCGTTCGATTCATACGCTCTGCCACCCCAGCATTAGAAATTCAGAAACCTGCTCGTTTCACTGACATGGTAGCTTATGCACTTCCAGTTGTTGATAATATTCCATCCACTTACACCGAAGCCATTCAGAGTTTAGAGAATAATAGATGGTTAGGTGCAATGGAAGAGGAAATGCAATCTCTAGAGAAAAACAAGATGTGGAAGCTGGCACAACTACCAAAAGGGAAGAAGGCGATTGGTTGCAAAATTGAAGACACTATTGAAGTTTGTGTTATGAGAAGATGTTCGAAGATGTGGAATATCGCCAAGGTGGAGATTTGTTGAATATTGGCAATATCCCACATTAGGAAAAGATAGAAATGGAGGGGGTTTGGTTTGTTATATATAGAACCCCTCCCCCTTTGGTTGTATCATCCCAAAATCTTCTCCTTTGTAATATTTCTAGAAGAAATATTGATTTGGTAGTGTCCGAGGACGTAAGCTAAATTGGCCGAACCTCGTTAAATCTCTGGTATTTTATTTCTTATTTGTTTGCTTATATTTATAGCAATAATAACTAAATAAATATAACCAACATAAAGCTATTAAATATAAGCAAACAAATAAGAAATAAAATACCAGAGATTTAACGAGGTTCGGCCAATTTAGCTTACGTCCTCGGACACTACCAAATCAATATTTCTTCTAGAAATATTACAAAGGAGAAGATTTTGGGATGATACAACCAAAGGGGGAGGGGTTCTATATATAACAAACCAAACCCCCTCCATTTCTATCTTTTCCTAATGTGGGATATTGCCAATATTCAACAAATCTCCACCTTGGCGATATTCCACATCTTCGAACATCTTCTCATAACACAAACTTCAATAGTGTCTTCAATTTTGCAACCAATCGCCTTCTTCCCTTTTGGTAGTTGTGCCAGCTTCCACATCTTGTTTTTCTCTAGAGATTGCATTTCCTCTTCCATTGCACCTAACCATCTATTATTCTCTAAACTCTGAATGGCTTCGGTGTAAGTGGATGGAATATTATCAACAACTGGAAGTGCATAAGCTACCATGTCAGTGAAACGAGCAGGTTTCTGAATTTCTCGTCTCTGCCTTCTGACTGCAATTGGCTCTGATTGCTGTTGAGGTTCTTGGGTAGAAACCTCTTCCTCATCTGACTCTGCATCTGCCAATGAAGAATCACTAGTGGTACCTTTTGCTGGAATTACCACACTCTGCTCAAACTCCACCTGCTGCGGAGTACACTCCACCTGCTGCGAAGTACTACTCACTCCTTCTGGATTTACCTTATTCAACATGGCAGATTCATGAAAGGTAACATCCCTACTGATTATCGTCTTCTTTGCCTCTAGACACCACAAACGATATCCCTTAACACCAGCATTGAAGCCCATGAATAGAGCCTTCTTTGCTCTTGGATCTAACTTTGATTCTTTCACATGATAATATGCAATAGAACCAAAAATGCGCAAGGTGTCATAATCAGTAGCAGGTTTTCCATACCATTTCTCCAAAGGAGTCTTGCCATTTATAGCAGATGATGGCAAATGATTGATGAGATGTTGAGCGTACGTCACAGCCTCAGTCCAAAACTTTCTATCTAATCCAGCATTAGATAACATACATCGAACTTTCTCCACAAGCGTTCGATTCATACGCTCTGCCACCCCATTCTGTTGCGGTGTTCCACCTACGGTGAAGTGCCTTACTATGCCACAATCTTGGCATATCTTCAGGAAAGGATCGCTTTTATATTCTCCACCGTTGTCTGATCGGAGAACCTTAATCTTCCTTCCTGTCTGATTTTCAACTTTAGTTTTCCACTTAAGGAAAACTTCAAGCACCTCATCTTTGTTCTTCATAGGAAACACCCAAACTCGTCTGGAAAAATCATCAATAAAGGTGACAAAATAACGTCTTCCTCCAAGTGATGGAGTCTTGGACGGTCCCCATACATCAGAATGCACATAATCCAGAATACCTTTAGTATTGTGAATCCCAGTGCCAAATTTCACCCTTCGTTGTTTTCCCAGAACACAATGCTCGCAAAATTCAAGTTTGCAAGTCTTTGTACCTTTCAATAATCCTTGCTTGGCTAGAGTTTGCAAGGATTTTTCACCAGCATGGCCCAAACGCATATGCCACAGCTGTGTTGCCTCAGCGTCCTTCTTGGTACTCGTAATTGCTGCTGCTGTTGTCCCGACCACTGTACTACCTTGGTAGTAATACAGATTGTTCTTTCTTATGCCTTTCAACATCACCAATGCTCCTGAAGTTGCTTTAAGAACTCCATCTCGTATTGTCACAACTAGGCCTTTAGATTCTAACGACCCCAAAGAGATGAGATTCTTCTTCAACTTTGGGACATATCGTACATCCCGCAAAATTCTAGTAGATCCATCATGACTCCTCAGTTTAATTGAACCTATCCCGGCTATTTTACATGTGTTATCATTACCCATGTAAACAACCCCTCCATCTAGTTTTTGAAATTCAAAAAACCATTCCCAAATGGGACACATATGATAGGAACAACCAGAATCCATGATCCACTCATCTGCATGTGATGTTGAAGATGTCATACTAAGAGAAAAGTCTGACTCTGCTTCACTATTGCATTCTGCAACATTTGCATCTTGCGGAGTCTTCCCTTTTTTCTTCAATTTTGGACAATCTTTCTTCCAATGTCCTTTTTCTTTGCAAAAGGAACATTCATCTTTGGCAACAGCTCGACCTTTGGACTTTCTACTCTTCCCCTTAGACTGACTTTGCTGACGACCTCTTGTTACCAATGCTTCCACTGCTGCTTCACCTGAACCTTTCAACTTATCCTTTCGGCGTAGTTCATAGCTATACAATGCAGCAGTTACTTCATTGAAAGTTACTTCCGATTTTCCATGAAGTAGAGTAGTTTCAAGGTACTCAAACTCCTCAGGAAGCGATCCCAACAACATTAACGCCAAGTCTTCGTCTTCAAAAGTCACATCCAAATTCAACAAATCAGCCACCAGCTGATTAAATTGGTAATGTGCTCGTTCATCGTGGTACCAGGAACATAATTGAAACGAAACAGTCTTTTCTTCATATGCAACTTATTTTGACTGTTCTTCTTCAAGAATTTCTCCTCCAATGCTTTCCACAATTTACTTGCAGAAGTCTCTTTACTAACTGTATACTTCTGCTCTCTGGAAAGACATGATCGAATTGTACCACATGCCAATCGGTTGATGGTCTTCCATTCTTTATCATCAACCCCTTCTGGTTTTTCTTCCTCAATGGCAATATCTAGACCCTGTTGAAAGAGGGCATCTAGAAGCTCACTTTGCCACATGCCAAAATGACCTGTTCCATCAAAAATTTCCACTACAAATCTCGTATTTGCAGTTCCAACCCTCGACAAGATGTACGAGGTGGAAGTTGTTGATATGGATGGTTTTTCTTCTGTCATTTTTGCCATAGCTTCTATTTAATAGCCACCAAATGCGGAATACCCACAAGCTTTCGGAAATGTTTCTGATGTGTAAGATCAGACTAAGCTGCAAACACAGAGCATACTACAAAACCTTGGCTCGGATACCAATTGTTGCGGAAGCGACGATAATATTAATAACAATATTATCAGAAATATTTAGATAATTATAATGCCAACAATTATACTAAGAAAATTCCCAGTTAAATTGGAGGGGTCACAAATGGTCCCGCTTAAAACCCAACAACTAGACAGAACTCACTTAGATATTTATAGCAATAATAACTAAATAAATATAACCAACATAAAGCTATTAAATATAAGCAAACAAATAAGAAATAAAATACCAGAGATTTAACGAGGTTCGGCCAATTTAGCTTACGTCCTCGGACACTACCAAATCAATATTTCTTCTAGAAATATTACAAAGGAGAAGATTTTGGGATGATACAACCAAAGGGGGAGGGGTTCTATATATAACAAACCAAACCCCCTCCATTTCTATCTTTTCCTAATGTGGGATATTGCCAATATTCAACATATATGTGGTCCAAGTGGGAGATTGTTGGAAAATTTGGACATCACATATATAATAAGGATAATTACATGTTATTATTTACTATCATGATAGGTTAGCCCAAATTAAAAGTTATCTAATTTGGTTAGAATTTTATTGGGCTTTTAATTATTAAATAAAATATGGGTCAAATATGAGTAGATACTATTCTAATCAAATTCTAATTAATGATAGGCTAATTAGAATTCGATTAGAACTAATATGCTAAGGTTATAAATATTAGGGTTATGGTCCCCAAATTATACATAAGATATATTTTCTAATATCCCATCATTAGGAAAGAGAGAGCAGATATTCTATAAATTTCTTATGTGCTAATTTGGAAGATCAAATTCCCAAGTTCCAAAAAGTTTCAAGGAATCCATAGATTCAGGTGCGCTTCCGCATCTAATTTTGTTCTTGATTTATTCTTAATGATTTGACATGACAGAGCCTGGTTTATTAAGTTATATTGTAGATTTATTTTATAAATTCTAACAGAATCTTGAATTAACAAATATCAAGAAGCTCCCTCATGGGATGAAAAAATATTTGAATCTCAAATACCTAAATATGTTTGATACTCAGAACTAAATAGGATCCCTGGTGGAATATTATCAAAACTTACTCGCCTCCAATGCTTTAATATTAATGAAACATCTATAAGAGGAGAAGAGATTGCTGGATTGAAAAAGCTGGAATTCCTTGAAAAATTTTGCGTACTAAATTGTCCGACACTAAAAAGAATGCCTATTAATCTTCCCAAACTTGATCATGTTCGAACATCTGCAGGTCTCTCTCTTCGTTGTTATCTAAAGCCGAAGGAGCGGTGGGAATCAATGGAATGGGATCATCCTGATGCCAAGATTCTTTTGGAGCACTTCTTCAGGTTCTGGTAGATAAAAAGGAGCACTTCATTACTGACATTGGCATTTCTTTTATTGTCTTTGGTTCCATTGGGCATTCATTTTGGGATGGTGTACTCTTTGGTGAATAAGACAAGTCTTGGTTTCAAATAAGCTGCCAAGGCAGCTTCAGTTTCAATATGAAGAAGATTCTCTCTTGAATAATTTCACTACATCTTCGGAAACTTGAAATTGGCCTTCCCTCTTCAGCAACAGTTTGGTGAGTGTTTCAAAATCTTGTTCTTTAGTTCATCCTTTTTCATATAACTTGAATAGTAAACTTGGAAATCTTTGTATGTATGTAGCATCTCGTGTTCTTTATTTTCATTTAAACCATGTAAATATAAATCCACAACATAAATGATTTAATGTCTCAAAATCCTAAATGTTGATGTGATATTAAACTTGGCATGTTGTGTTTATTGAAATGTCTTATGCTCGTATCCTGTTTCCATATTATGTCTAAAATTGCCTAGCATATTTAGCAATAAGGCTCATCTTTGTGCTTTTTTTTCTTCTCCTTATGTTCAAATGTTCTGCTTTTTAGATTCTTGTGTTCTTAGCTGGATTGATGCTGGATACTGAGATAACAACTCCATTGCTTGCAATATGATAGATTTTTTTTTTTCTCTTTTTCTTTGTTTCTTCATACATGTTCCTTCACATTTTACCAAGCTTGATCATGGCAGATTCTATATAGTTGCACTCAATGAACAAAGTAAGCTGATATGTATATGTAATAGGCCAATTTTGACCTGGCCCAATTTATAAAATAAAACCCAAAATAAATAAAATGTCCAACTCCAATACAAATCCAAAATTAAAAAATTCTAAAAGCTTAATGGCCCAACAGCTTAAGTAATTTTCAGCCAAAAAGACAGCACCCTAGCTGTCGTCGCAGCTTATGCCTCCACGTCAACACGCCGTACTACCACCGCATGCCACAGCTGGCTCAGTACCTACAAGGACAACACAGAGAAAGAGGAAAATAGTAGCAAAAAATAGCAAAACATTGTATTTTTTCTCTTCTTTCGACTATAAAAAGCCACAAACAACCAATGTATGGTCTTTTTTTTTTTTTTACGAATACACTATTTCGAAAATATAAAAAGAAACATTCAGCATATTAAAGGTTTCCTTTTTATTTTATTTTATTTTTTTCGTTTGATTTTTGCTTTTAGTTTTGAAAGAAACGAACAAAGAGCAAAAATGAGCCAAAAACTCACATTTTCTTGTGTTTTGCGCCGCCGGGGTAGTCGAGGTTTGTCGTTTCTGATGAAAAACGATGTATTCCGCTCGGGAGCCAAAAAAACTAAAAAATTAAACTTTTTATTTTTCCTGGGGTTCGGGTTATTTTCCCATTTAGTCCTCAATAGTTTTCGTAGTCTTCATTTTAGTCCGCTATTCATTTTTTGTATCTTAATTTATTCTTTTAATTTAATTTTGGTTATAATTAAGTCCCTATTCATTTAATTTGGGTTCTTTAGATTATTATTTTTATTTCTACTTTATTTAACTTATTTATTTATTTTATTTATATTTGTATTTTTTTTATCTACGGTGCACTTTATGCTTGTATTGTTATATTAATTTTCAATATTTATTATTATTATTATTATTATTATTATTATTATCTTTTTAAATTATTTTATTTAACATTTCTTTATTCTTTTATTTATTTGCTTACTTTCAATTTTATTTTTATTTTTTTACAAGCTGTTTTATTTGTTTTCTTTATCTATTTTTATTTATTTATCTATTTGTCTTCCTACTATTTATTTAGTAAAATTCCAACCTTTTTTTGTAAATTTGTACTTGTTTTAAATCTCTTCATATATTATTTATTTTAAACCATTTTTATTATCACTTTTTTTAAATTTTCTTTCACATATTATTATTTTAAAATTTCATATTATTTTATCTTAAATAGTTTTATATAATATTTATTTTAAACTGTTCTGTCATATATATATATTTTTAAATTGTTTTATTCATTATTTGCTCTAAGTCACTATATATATATTGTTATTTTAAAACTATTTCAATTTTCTTTAAATTTAATCCTTTATTTTCACTATTCATAAACTATTTTCCTCAATATCTTTTTCTGTGATTATTTATTTATTCATTTATCCTATTTGGTTTTGAAATTGATTTTTTTATTGATGCCTATTTATTTGTTATTGTTATTATTATTCATTTGTTTTTCTCCAATTTTTAATCTTAGTCTTAAATTGATGTATACTACGTGATTATTGTCATTATGTGCTATGAATCGTTTATTAGCAAACTCATATTATTGTCATTCGTTAACATAATATTTTATTCACATACCTCTTTTAAATATTATATTTTCACCCTAAATTCATAAAAAAAAGATACTTTAATAAATACAATATTCCGTGTTTGAAAATTCGAGAGATCGTGCCTTAACGTGCTGGGTTTCGATTTCTCTCGTTTGACCTAAATGACTGAATATACTTTTAAAATTAAAATGCATGAGTTTTGAAAATCAAAAGACAAGCTGATTCTCGAGGGTAAAATGTTGTGTCCTAATGTGCTGAATGTGATATTTTATTACTTTGGGACAAGAAAGTTTTTAGCCCGCTTCGATTTATTCAAACATTTTTTGTAAAATTAACCTTAATAAAAAGAGAGGATCGTATTTTTAAATTTTTTACGAATTTTCAACTTTTGACATGAAGACATTAATTAATCAATTAGGTACCAATTTTGAGCGTTACGAGAGTGCTAATCCTTCCTCGTATGTAACCGACTCTCGAACCCATTTTCTCGAATTTCGTAGACCAAAATCATTGTTTTAGTAAAACAAAATATTTTATTAAAACAATCAAATTATGAGGTGATCCGGTCATACTTAAACAAAAAAATTTGGTGGCGACTCCCCATATTTATTTTCATTTTCAAAATCAAAGTCGACCCCATTTTCAAAAAAAAAATTTCGAGAATATCTATATCTAAATATATATGAAACATGAATACTTTAAAAGAAATAAAGAGTCAAATAACATAATTAAGCAAACTCGAACACCACCATTAACTTAAGAACTTGTATAATGTATTGTTTGTACATTTTATTTAGGTTTTTCTTGGTCACAAACATTAAAAAAAAAAATCTGGCACAAGAAGCTTTTTGGCATGTAGAAGGCACGCTTGCCTTTTTCATTATCTTATGGTAAGTTGTAGTATTTGTTTAATAAATGCAAGAAATTTATTGCCTTGAGATTTGGATCCATTGTTGATCAGCCAGCTACAACGCATTAGTTTACCTAAGATTGGACCCCTTTGCCCCCATTATTGGACCACTGACTCAAAAAAAAAAAAAAAGGTTAACGAAGAACAATACTGAAGATTGTTGCTGGCATTGCTGATTTTCAACTGTTGTTAAGCAAAGGGTTTTCATTCCTTGTTTAGTTCGATCTCTTGAAGTGGAAAAGAAAGAGCTAGCCTCTACCATTTACAGCTTTATTCCAAGCCGTCAGATTCAGGTAAGGTTCAAGAGACTGCCCCTAACACACACCCTATACTCTGCTTTTTGTGCTGCCTTTGTTTTTCTAATATTACATCTAAAACCACCAAAAACTGTTACGACAAGTTGTTTTGATTCACATATATACACCCAGAGCTTATATGTTTTATCTATATCATTTAATGTAGTCATTTTATGTGGATCTCATATTATGTTAGTAAGTGCTGCACTAATGTGTGTGTAATGAAAGATCTAGCAGTTGATGACTAGATCAAATGGCTGGGGCCTATGGTGGCAATAACCAGAACTGTGGTGGGTTCCTGACCTCATGTTGAATTTTATTTGGAGGATTTACAAATTTTGGATATAGCTACAGGATTTAACCAGTTAAACAAGCTTAACTAGCTATCTTTGTATTATTATAACTATAGTTTGATTTTTTTAGAAAAATTCTTGAACTTGATCATCAATATGTTAAATTTGATGCAGCGAAAACTAGAGCTTTTTAATGGCTGAACTTGTTGGACCAATTCTTGATGTTTTTAAGTTCATTGGCAGTAAAGCTAGCAAATATCTGAAATACCAGCGGGAATTTGCTGAATATGTTGGGAATTTCAAACAAGCACAAGCTGACTTGCGTGCTAAGGAGGCGGGTATTCAACAGCAATTGGAAGACGAGCATCACTTTGGGAAAAAGCCAAAGCAAGAAGTTGAAGGATGGATCAAGAAGGTAGAGGAAAAGCTTGCTCATGCTCAACATGTTGAAGACAAAGTTAGTAAAGGAAAATATCTCTTTCGTTCTTGCTTGGGGAAACTTGTTGATGAATCGATTCAGGCAATGAAGGAAGTGCATGCTGAAGGTCATTTCCCCGGGAGCTTGCTAGTTAATGATCCTTCTACCGTAGCGGTTAACCTACCTACAACAGAATTAGTAGGTACAGCTAATGTTAGAGACGAAATTTATCAGTATTTAATGGGAGATGATGTTGGAATGATTGGAGTGTGGGGGATGGGCGGAATTGGGAAAACAACCACTATGAAGGATGTCCATAATAGGTTGTTGAAAGAAAGAAAATTTAGAAAACTGATTTGGGTAACTGTACCCAAAGACTTGGATATTCCAAGGCTACAGAAGAACATAGCAAGTCAATTGGAAAGAAACTTGTCAGATGATGAAGATATAATCATCCGTGCAGGGAAGGTATCAGAAATGTTGAGAAGACAGGGGAGACATGTGCTGATATTGGATGATGTATGGGAAAGCTTTTCGCTTGAGGACGTTGGGATTCTTAAGCCAACATCAGAAAATGGATGCAAATTAGTGTTGACAACACGTTCGGAAAGTATTGTTCGATCAATGGAGTTTAAGAAAGTTCAAGTGCCTTGTCTTCCTATAGAGGAGGCCATTAACTTATTTTTAAGCAAAGTTGGACACGACATGTTGCCTAATCCAAATTTAGAATCGTAGATGAAACTTGTTGTGAGGGAATGTGATGGACTTCCTCTTGCAATTGTCACACTAGCTGGTTGTATGAGGGGAGTAATTGATCCTCGTGTGTGGGAAAATGCTGTAGATGAATTGAGAGGATACATCAGAAACATCTGCAATATGGAAGATAAGGTGCATGGATGCTTGAAATTCAGCTATGAGCGTCTTAAACAAAGAGACAGAGAATGTTTTTTGTATTGTGCATTATATCCTGAAGATTACAAAATCGGAAAAAATGAGTTAATTGAACATTGGATGGAAGAAGGGCTTATAGATGAAATGGAAAGTAGAAAATCAATGGAGAGTAGTGGTTATTCCATCTTGCAGAATCTTGAAGAAAATTGTTTGCTAGAAAGGGGTGAGAGGGATTATAAGAATAGTGTGCATATGCATGATGTTGTTAGGGATATGGCATTGCATATAACATGGAAAAGATTTATGGTAAAAGCTCGTATGCAGTTGAAAGAGTTACCAAACGGAGAAGAATGGAGTGAAGATTTGGAGAAGATTTCTTTAATGGACAATTTCATCTCAATAATTCCTCAAACTATGAAGTTTCCAAAATTTCCAAAACTCACAACATTGTTGCTTTCACTTAATTCATTGAAAGAAATCCCAGAATCTTTCTTTGAGCACTTCCCGAACCTTAAGATTCTTGATCTTTCTTATAACCCTTTTAAGAGTTTGCCTAACTCTATTTCTAGTTTAGAGAAACTCGAGGTATTGTTGCTTAATTATTGTTACGAATTAGAGAGTTTTCCTTCTGTATTGAAGCTTCAAGCTTTGAAGAAACTGAATCTTCGAAGTACTGCAATCAACAAAATCCCTCAAGGTTTGGAAATGCTGGTGAATCTTAGATATCTCAATCTTGGATGTACCCGGCGCTTAAAAGAGATCCCTACTGGATTGTTGTCAAAATTATGTCGGCTTCAATATTTGGTAATACATTCAAAATTAAAAAACACAGAAGAGGTGAGAGAATTGAACAAGTTGGAGTTTTTTGAAGGCTGGTTCAGTAACGTGGGTGACTTGAGCACGTTTGCAGCTCAGAGAAAAATGCTTTATGCATACTCCATTTTGGTGTGCCCCCGGAACAATGATATGTTCTACACGGTAGTATTGAATTCTATGAAATTGGTCAAATTTGATGGTATTGAAATCAATTCCGGAGATGCAGTTGTACTTCCTTATGATATTGGGCAGTTACATCTAAGATGGTGTAAGGGTGTGAGAAGTTTAAACGATATTGGATTGAGGGATGCAACTGATCTGAAGAAAATTGTAGTTGAGACTTGTAATGAGTTGGAGGCTGTATTTTCATCCAAATGCCATCTGCTTCAAACCCTCGAGTCTCTGATACTAGAACATTTACTAAATCTGAATGTCATAGTTGGAGCCGGTGTCCAAGAATCATCAGTAGGCACATTTTACTAGCTTAAAGTGATTGCGATAGTGGACTGTCATAAAATAAAGAAACTGTTTGCAGCTGACTGGGTTCTACAGAACTTGGAAAATCTCAACGTTTCAAATTGTAGTAAATTGGAAGAAATAATAGCAGAACCCGAAGGAGAAGGAATGGGTACAAATAACGATTCCATCAAGTTCAATTTTCCCAAACTGAGGACTTTAATTTTGTCCAATCTACCAAAATTGAAGGGCATTTGTAGTGAAAATGCAGTGATGGTTTGTAATTCTCTCCAAGCCATTGAAATAGATTACTGTCTCAAGGTAAAGCGGATTCCTCTCTATCTTCCACAGCTTGAATCTCCTTCTAATACTCTCCAGGAAATCTGCGTGTATCCAACAAACTGGTGGGAATCAGTGGAGTGGAAGCATCCTATTCTCAATGTTAAGAATGTTGTTCAACCTTTCCTCAAGTTCCGTAATCGCTACGAGGATTGGTTTGGAACCCGGTTGGAGCGCACAAGGTACGAATATAAATATTACTAGCTGCATGCATTTAAGGGAAGAATGAAGAGGAAGAGGAGGAGGTTGTGGTGTTGTTTGCTTTGCAATTCTAGAGGTGTCTTATATTCTTAACATCAGTTTAAAATAAGAATAAGATTCTCAACTACTATTCAATATTTAATTTTTTAAATTTAGTTCTAACTTCAATTCATTTACTTTTATTTAGTCTAAGGACTGAAAATATTTAATTAACAGAAAATTATTTTTTTTTAGTAATTTAAACTTTTTTAACATGTTTGATAATCTATAACAAAAGTCACTAGTTAAATTTTTTTTTTTACAGGAAAAAATGTAGACACGAATGAGTAAATAGGGATCTACTTTTCACTTAATAAGGAAGAAATTCAATTGCTTTTTTATATTTTATTTTATACTATTTCATTTAAGACTATATTATCACTTATCAAATAGATTTTATAATTTAAATTTAACACTTAATTCCTTTTAATACTTTTTTTTTAATACCTAAATATTACTCTCACTTGAACTCAAAAGTCTAAAACAAGAAGATTTAAGCAGAGTGTTGATGTACATCATTCCTTAAACACTTTGCTTAATTTTTCAAGTAACTATTTTGTCTTGGCCATATTTCCCACGATTTTTATATTTTCGTAAGCCAATCATGTTACTAATTAAGTAATAAATTTGTCTAGGTTTCAAATTGATCGATATAAAATTTAAGATTCATTCCCTGTATTTATAATTATTTTCCCTTTCCTCCTTATACTGAATTTGTTCATTTATATAAAAAAAAAATCACAAAAAAGTAGAGGTGGTTCCGTTTAAAAAATAGAATTTGTTTTTTTTTCAAACACATTTTTTGAATTTATATTTTCATCCAAATGTTCTCATTTTTCGGGCAGACTTTTGAGTATGGGCAGGTGACCTGATTTATTATCAAGTTACTTTATAATATTTGGCAATGCTAACAATGCTGGAAATTAGTTCTCCCAATGTCAGAGATATTAGTAATTAATTTGTTTTCGAACTTCACCATTTATTTGCTCGATCTAATGGGATAAAAAAGTTGAATCAAGAATCGGTGGCAGTACCAGTTTAAAAATATGGATTGAATCACTTGACCTATAAATTAATACAGACCAGTTGAACCAATTGAATTAGTTTTAATCATTATATATATAAAGATGATGTTTTTTTTTATTACTACATAAACTTAATAGATTTACTAACGATTGAACTAATAAGGATATCTACTTGAAAAAAAACTTTTAATTTAGGTATTATTTATGGTAAAAAAAAGTTTAAATACTAAAAAAATATTAAGACTATTTTATAAATAGACTTAATAGTTTTATAAATAGACTTAATAAATTTTAGTGAAATGACGTCAATCAAAATAACGTTAGAAGAATTGACCCATCAACAACCCCCACCCCCCTAAAGCCACTTTTACAACTATTGGACTACTGAGTATTGACTCAAAAAAAGAGGAAGGTTGACGAAGAACAGTACTGCATATTGTGAAGCTAAAAGGTTGTGAAGGAGGAGTAGGATAATCAATTGTGCAAATTAGATTTTATTGAAAATTAGGTCAAGGTTATAAATGAATTGCTTGATTACGGTGAACTTGAAACAAAACATCTTGGGACTGTCAAGTTCAAAAAAATTGATAAATGATGGACATTTGTAACATGGAAATTAAGGAAGAGTGTTGAAAAGTGGCTAACCATGCTGCTGTGATAACTTGCAGCTTGTATGCATGCTGCTGCCCGTATAGTTGCTGTAATAATAAGATTTTTTGTTTAATTACATTGTAATTATTTTGGTTGAAAATGAACTTGATGTGTTAGGTAGATGAATATATATATGTATAATAATTTACAAGCATTACATATATAAAAAATTAAAAATTGACTTCAACTAAAAACAAAAGGTAAAAACACATCAACAGTCTATCTCAATTTTGATATTGAGTAAATTAATCTTTTTAAAATAATTAGAATAATTTAATCTTTAAAAAATTTTGAAAGTGAGCAATTAAGGATGATTAAACATAGAAATTAATATTTCCCACCAATTATACATAATTTTGATTGATATAATAATAAATTTAACCTTCAACATTTACATATTTTATCAATTTGGTACTAATTCTAAAAAAAATTAATTTTTTTAAAAAGAATCTAAAACATTCAAAAGGAATATATAACAAAATTTTAACTTCAAGTATATAAATAGATAAAATATGTAGTGTTCAAAGTCTGCTTCAATTTGATATGAATATACGACAAATAAAATAATAGTCTTTGCAAGTTGTCGTGTTCAAAGTCTACTTCAATTTTATTTATTTTTTATTTTTTATTTTTTTTGGCAAATTTTTGCAGTCCATGTCCATGGTCAATCCAAAGAACTCTAGTGGATTACCGGAAACTCCAAAGCCATAGATACAGATTAAAGGAAAAAAAAGAAGAAGAAGAAGAAGAATTTTTTTTACTAACTCAAAAACTCTGCTCTTTATCACATCAATTCAAAAATATAAAACTTTGGGACTTCTTTTTCGTCCAACTTATATTATTTTTTTTACCACTACAAAATATCAGGTTTGTTCCTTAAATTTCCATGTTTTTCAATATTTTCTTCATGTTAGTTTTTAGTTTATATTCATTGACTTTATTTTTTAAAATAAAATTTGATCCGCTATAATTATGCTCTATGATCAGTTGTATATTCATTGAACTTTGGGAAACTGTTGGAGTTTCAACACACTTTAACCGGGTAAAGTAAGAATTTCAAACAGAGCACCAGCAGCAAGTATGGCTTTGGCTTTTGCAGCAAGTCACGATACTTGCTGAACAAAACAAAAGGGAATCGAGCAAAGGAAAAGAAGAAGAGAAAAAACAGAAGAAGAAGCAATGAAGAATAGTTGAGAGTATTGATGAGAAATGAAATGTATTTTTCATACATACATCATAGGCAGATTGCCATTACATATATCAAAAGAAGATGTAGTGTACAAGTCAAAATGACTACCAAATCACACACCTAACCCCACTCTATTACATTGAAAATAGCTAAATTAATTGTCCAAGTTGTATTGCTGAAATTTCAGTCAATCAATCAATAGATTACATCAAAATATTACCAACTAAGTTCAAGAGACAAACTAGATTACAAAATAACAAAACATTAGTTGAAAATAAACAGCAACAAGTAACCATAGCTGCTGCAACCTTGTCACGAGCTTGAAAGGCCAACTTCCAGCTACATTTGCTTCATACCAGCTGCATGGAGATCAGCTTCAACACTCCTCCTTGAGGTTCATGCTGCAAACTCCCATGAGCTTTCTTAACTTGTTAAATCTCGACACACCAAGACCCTTGGTCAAGATATCAGCAATTTGATCCTCCGAATTGCAATGAACCAGCTTTATTTCACAAGCTTGCTCCATCTCCCTTATCACATGCAGCTTTATGTCAAAGTGCTTAGTTCTACCATGGAAGACTTGGTTCTTTGCAATTGCAACAGCAGATTTGTTGTCACAAAGTATCTCTGTTGCTTCTACTTGAGATAAGTTCAAATCAGCTAAGATTTTCCTCAGCCAAATAGCTTGGTTTACTGCACTAGCAGCAGCTACATATTCAGCCTCAGCAGTCGATTGAGCCACCAGAGACTGTTTTTTGGAACTCCAGCATACCATTCCTGACCCCAATGTGAAAGCATACCCTGATGTGCTCTTCATATCGTCTTTAGAACCAACCAAGTCACTATCTGTGTAGCCTTTCAATGTAAGTTCTGCAGCCTTGCTAAACAAGAGACCATGATTTAGAGTACCTTTAATGTATCTCAGTACTCGTTTTGCAGCTTGAAAATGTTGTACATTGCAGCAGTGCATGAATCTAGAAAGTAGACTTACAGCAAACATGATGTCTGGTCTCGTTGCAGTCAAGTATAGAAGACAACCAATCAAGCTTCTGTAGGTAGTTTCACAGACTTCTTCATGACCCTCATGGCTTGATAGTTTCAATCCAGTTACAACAGGTGTAGGAGTTGGCTTGCAGTTCAGCATTGAAAACTTTGTCAACACCTTCAAGGCAAATGATTCCTATTTCAAGAAGATGCCTTCTTGTGTCTGGCTTGCTTCCATTCCTAGGAAGTATGTCATCAGCCCTAGGTCAGTCATTTCGAACATTTGCTTCATCTTTGTTTTAAATTCTGCCAAATCAACTTCATCTTCTCCTGTCACCAATAGGTCATCAACATACAATGACACCACAAGCTGAGTTTCAGTTTTATTCTTCTTAACATACAACGTTGGCTCACTAGCACTTCTCTCAAACTTCAAACTAAGCAGATAAGAGTCAATTCTAGCATACCATGCTCTGGGTGCTTGTTTTAGGCCATATAAGGCCTTTCTTAGTTTGTAAACCAAGTCTTCCTTGCCAGGTACTTCAAATCCCTCTGGTTGCTCGACGTAAATTTCCTCTTCAAGGATTCCATTTAGAAAGGCCGATTTCACATCTAGTTGATAGACATTCCACTGCATATGAGCAGCCAATCCAACAATCAGCCTAATCGTATCCAATCTGGCAACAGGAGCATATGTTTCAAAGTAATCCAGTCCATATTTTTGACTGAATCCTTTTACCACAAGTCTAGCCTTCAGTTTATTCAGACTTCCATTAGCATTCTGCTTGGCCTTGTAGACCCATTTTACTCCAATAATCTTCCTGTTAGCAGGCTTCTCAACCAGCTTCTAAGTCTGGTTCTTATCGATCATGGCAATTTCATCTGCCATTGCCTGTTTCCAGCCTTCATGCTTCACAGCCTCTTCAAAACAGGTTGGCTCTACTAAGGCTATATGTGCCCTCTTATAAATTTCAGCCAAGGATCTGGTACCTCTGATTGGCAAATCATCAAAGTTCATATCAGGACTATTTTCATCTGACTCTGTTTGATCAACCACAACTTCTTCAGAGGCAGCTTCAGGTTCATTCTTGTCCCAATTCCAGCTTGCTCTCTCATTGAACACAATATCTCTACTTGCAAATACTTTGTTTGTTGAAGGATCTAAGATCCTATAGCCCTTTTTCTCTGAGCTATAGCCTACCAGGATGCCTGCTTGTGCTCTTTTGTCAAACTTACTTCTTTTAACAGCTGGAACTTGTGAATAGCATAAGCAACCAAAGATTCTTAAGTGAGCCAGTGATGGCTTGAATCCAAACCAAGCCTCAAATGGAGTCCTTTGCTCTAAATCTTTGGTTGGAAGTCTGTTTTGAACGTAAACAGCAGTATTTACTGCCTCAGCCCATAAATTTTTGGGCAAGTTCTTCTCAAATATCATGCATCTGGCCATATCAAGTAGGCTTCTATTTTTTCTTTCACTTACCCCATTTTGCTGAGGTGTGTACACATTTGTTAGTTGATGTTTAATGCCAGCTCTTGCACAAATGTCTTGGAACTGAGCTGAAATATATTCTATCCCATTGTCTGATCTTATAGACTTTAGTTTACAGCCAGTCTCTGTCTCAGCTGCTGTTTTAAACTTCAGGAAGGCTTGAACAACTTCAGTCTTATTCTTTAAGAAGTAAATCCAGCAGTATCTAATACTATCATCAATGAAAAGAATGAAGTACCTGCTGCCATTGAGTGACTCGGACTTCATAGGGCCACACACATCTGTGTGCACTAATTGAAGTTTCTCTGAGGCTCTCCAGGCCGTGTTTGTAAGAAATGGAAGCCTGGCTTGTTTTCCCAACTGACAAACTTCACACACTTCTTCATTTTGAACAGATTTGATGAAATTTTCAGCCATATCCTTGCTGACCATTCAAGCCATTGATTTATAGTTGGCATGACCAAGCCTTTGATGCCAAAGCTTAGATTCTTCTATGGAAGCAGCATAGGCACTATCTAACTCCTTATTTCAGTCTACAACAAAACTCTTGTCAGACATGGCCACTGTCATGAGTATGGACCCTGTTTGGTCACTGATTTGGCACTTCTTTCCTTTAAAGACCACAGTATATCCTTTTTCCAGCAACTGAGCTATGCTCAACAAATTTCTATCAATTTCAGGTACAAACAGTACATTTGGGATGAGTTTGTTACCTGATGGAGTGCATATTATCACATCACCTATGCCTTCTGCCTGAATACAGTGTCCATCTCCAATTTTTACTCTAGTCTTACAGCTTCTATCTAGAGTTTTAAAGATAGTTACATCTGGTGACATGTGGTTGGTGCAGCCACTGTCAAGAAGCCATCCTTTTTTAACCTTGCATTTTGCAGCTAAACATGAGACTGCAAACACTTGTTCTTCACTGTCACTGCCTTGTTCAGCTACTCGAGCCTCAGCAGCCTTATGTTGTGGTTGATTCTGGGCAGGTTTGTCTTTTTCTTTGCAAACCCTTTCAACATGGCCTCTTTTCTTGCAATGTTGACGTATGGCATCTGGTCTAAACCAGCATCTGGCCTCTAGATGACCGGGCCTTTTGCAGTGTTTGCATGGTCTGTCCCATTTTTTTGAGGCATCAGCTTTGGATTTATCCCTCCAGTTTTTCTTGCCTTTGTAGGCAACATTACTCAAGCTATGCTTGCTCTTGGCCTGAAATGCACCCTCCTGGTGCTCATCGATCCTGCTGGCTCTTCTCTGCTCCTGAGCATAAAGAGCATTGATAAGCTCAGTCAGGGAGATCCTTGTCAAGTCTCTCGAGTCCTCTAAGGAGGATATCTTTGCCTCATATCTCTCTGGTAAAGTAGAGAGAACCTTCTCAACTATCCTTACTTCATCAAACTGTCCACCAAGGAGCCTTATACTATTTACAACAGCCATTATCCTGTCAGAATATTGTTTGACAGTTTCCTCTTCTTTCATTTTCAGATTCTTGAAATCCCTTCTCAGATTTAGAAGCTGCTGCTGCCTGGTCCTCTCAGTTCCATGGAACTCCTCCTTAGGCTTGTCCCAAGCCTGCTTCGGGGTCTCACAGGTCATGATCCTGGTGAAGATCACATCAGAAACACAGTTCTGAATACAGGACATGGCCTTATGCTTCTTGGTCCTCTCATCTGCATGTTGCCTCATCTGAGCCAACGTAGGATTGGCCCTCAATGGAGCTGGCTCAGCATCTGAGTTCACCACTTTCCACAGATCAAACGCCTGAAGGTATGTTCTCATCTTGACCAGCCAAATATGGAAGCCTTCACCAGTGAAGACTGGTGGTGCTGCTGGAGAGAAGCTAGCAGAAGCCATTCAAGTTTTTTGAGTCAAGTAGAACAGGTCCTCAAAGACAAAGGCTCTAGATACCAATTGTTGGAGTTTCAACACACTTTAACCGGGTAAAGTAAGAATTTCAAACAGAGCACCAGCAGCAAGTATGGCTTTGGCTTTTGCAGCAAGTCACGATACTTGCTGAACAAAACAAGAGGGAATCGAGCAAAGGAAAAGAAGAAAAGGAAAAACAGAAGAAGAAGCAATGAAGAATAGTTGAGAGTATTGATGAGAAATGAAATGTATTTTTTCATACATACATCATAGGCAGATTGCCATTACATATATCAAAAGAAGATGTAGTGTACAAGTCAAAATGACTACCAAATCACACACCTAACCCCACTCTATTACATTGAAAATAGCTAAATTAATTGTCCAAGTTGTATTGCTGAAATTTCAGTCAATCAATCAATGGATTACATCAAAATATTACCAACTAAGTTCAAGAGACAAACTAGATTACAAAATCACAAAACATTAGTTGAAAATAAATAGCAACAAGTAACCATAACTGCTGCAACCTTGTCACGAGCTTGAAAGGCCAACTTCCAGCTACATTTGCTTCATACCAGCTGCATGGAGATCAGCTTCAACAGAAACAAAGTAGATTAAAATTTTAAATTTAGACAACACAGTTGAAATGTTCAACTTTAGTTGAATTCATTTACTTTTATTTAGACTAAGTCCTGTTTATACTGAAAATTAAAATTTTTTGATAATCTACAATTAAAATTATTCGATAATTTTTTTTTTTAAAAAGTTAAGCTAAAAGAAAAAGGTTGACGAAGAACAGTACTGCATATTGTTAAGCAAAAAGGTTTCAATTCCTTATTCGATTGGATCTGTTGAAGCGGTTGAAAGAGCTAAGCATTAGCATTTGCAGCTTTAATCCAAACCGTCAGATTCAGGTAAGCTTCAAGAGATTGCCCCTACAGCATACATCTTATACTCTACTACTTGTGATGGCTGTGTTCTTCTCTTACGTTGTGAAAAACAAGTAATATTGACACACATATATGCACCCAAATCTTATTTGATCTTAAGTAGGCTATATGTCTATATCATATTATTTAATTTCGTCATTTTTATGTGGATCTTACATATATGTTAGTAAGTGTTGCACTATTGTGTGTGTAAAGAAAGATTTAGCAGTTGAGAAGTTAGATCTGGTGTCAACGACCAGATTTTTGGTGTGTCTTGTCCTTTTTAGTGAATTTTATTTGGAGGATTTACACGTTCTGGAAAAAGGATTCAGCCATTTACAATAGCTCAACTAGCTGTATTTGATGATTATAATTGTAGTTTGATTTTCTGATTCTTTAATTTAATCAGGGAAAGAAGAGCTTTTTAATGGCTGAACTCGTGAGGCTAATCCTTGAGGTTATTAAGTTCATCGGCCGTCCAGCTAGAAAATATCTAAAATACCAATGGAAATTCACTGAATATGTTGCTAATTTCAAGCAAGCACAAGATGATTTGCTTGCCAAGAAGGCAGATATTCAACGGCAATTGGACGGCGAATGTGACTATTGGAAAATGCCAAAGCAAGAAGTTGAAAGATGGTTCAAGAAGGTAGAGGAAAAGCTTGCTCATGCTCAGCATGTTGAAGACAAAGTCAGTGAAGGAAAATGTCTCTTTCGTTCTTCCTTGGGAAAGCTTGTTGATGAAACGACTCAAGCATTGAAAGAAGTACATGCTGAAGGCCATTTCTCCGCTAGATTGGTTGTTGATGATCCTTCTCTTGTAGCGGTTAAACTACCTACACAGAATTTAGTAGGTCATCAGGTCAGTGTTAGAGATGAAATATATGGGTATCTGATGGGAGATGAAGTTGGAATGATTGGAGCATGCGGGATGGGAGGGATAGGCAAAACGACCATAATGAAGGACGTGTATAATAGGTTAATCCCAGAAGCTAAGTTTAAAAAATTGATATGGATAACGGTATATCGAAACATCAACATTAGAAGCATACAGATGGACATTGTAAGCCAACTACAACGGGAATTACCGGAACACGAGAACACAATTGTCCGGGCAGGAAAATTATCAAAAATGTTAAGGGAAATGTTAAGGAAACAAGGGAGATATGCGCTGATACTGGATGATGTGTGGAGCAGTTTTCCTCTTGAGGACATTGGAATCATTGAGCCAACAAAAGACAATGGATGCAAAGTAGTGTTGACAACACGTTCAGAAGAGGTTATTCGCTCAATGGGATGTAAGAAAGTTCAAGTGGCTTGTCTTTCTATGCATGAGGCGATGAACTTATTCTTGAGCAAAGTTGTACAAGACATATCGGAAAATCCAACTTTAAAGTCATCTATGAGACTTGTTGTGGGGGAATGTGAAGGACTTCCTCTTGCACTACACTAGCTGCTTGTATGAAGGGAATATCCAATCCTCGTGTGTGGAAAAATGCTGTAAATGAATTGAGAGGTTACGTTAGAAACATCCGGGATATGGAAGATAAGGTGTTTGCGTCCATAAAATTCAGCTATGATCGTCTAGAAAAAGGAGACCAAGATTTCTTTTTTTATTGTGCATTATATCCTGAGGATAATCAAATCAAAAAAGAGGAGATAATTCAATATTGGATGGAAGAAGGACTTATAGACGAAATGGGAAGTCGAAAAGCAATAGAGGATTGCGGTCACTCCATTTTAGAGAAGTTCGAACAAAACTTTTTGCTTGAAAGGGTTGAGAACAGTGCATATGTAAAGATGCATGATGTTGTCAGAGATATGGCGTTGCATATGACAAGAAAAAGATTTATGGTAAAAGCTGGTAAGTGGTTGAAAATGCTACCAAATGAGGAAGAATGGGGTGAAGATTTGGAGAAGGTTTCTTTGATGCACAATTCCATCTCAGCAATTCCTCAACATATGAATTGTCCGAAATTTCCAAAACTCACAACATTGTTGCTCTCACATAATTCTTTGAAAGAAATTCCAGGATCTTTCTTTGAGCACTTTCCTAACCTTAAGATTCTTGATCTTTCTCATAATCCTTTTGAGAGTTTGCCTAGCTCTATTTCTGCTTTGGAGAAACTCACGGTATTGTTGCTTATTAGATGTTATAATTTAGCGAGTTTGCCTTCTGTATTGAAGCTTCAAGCTTTAAAGAAATTGCGTCTTCGAGGAAGTGGAATCAAGGAAATCCCTCAAGGTTTGGAAATGTTGGTAAATCTTAGATATCTTGATCTTTTAGCAATGCATCCAATATTAAGAAATCCAGAACAAATGAGGGAATTTAACAAGTTAGAAGTTTTAGAAGTCTGGTTCTGTAACATGGGTGACTGGAACATGTATGTGGGCCAGAGAAAAAGGCTTCATAAATACTCTATCTTGGTGTGTCCCCTATACCGAAGCAAAGACATTCCCTCGGCTTCTAGTAAACTGGTTCTATTTGAGAGGATTGAAATTATTTTTGGAGATGCAGTCATGCTTCCCTATGATATTCAACAATTACATCTGAAGCATTGCTATGGTGCAAGGAGTTTAAATGATATTAGATTGAGGGATGCAATTCATTTGAAGGGATGTACAATGGAGGGTTGTTTTGATTTGGAGTCCATATTTTCATCCAAGTGTGATCAGCTTAAAAAACTTGAGTCTCTTACACTGCGAAATTTACCAGATTTGACAGTCCTAGTTGGAGTTGGAGAATCATCATTAAGCACATTTTCCTCCCTCAAAGAGATTACTCTATGTAGTTCTCATAAAATAAAGAAATTGTTTGAAGCTGATCGGGCTCTACACAACTTGGAAAAGATCGAGGTTAACCATTGTTTGCAATTGGATGAAATAATAACAGAACCCGAAGGAGAAGGAATGAGTACAAATAATGATTCCCTCAAGTTCAATTTTCCCAAACTGAAGACTTTAATTTTGTCCAATCTACCAAAATTGAAGGCCATTTGTAGTGAAAATGCAGTGATGGTTTGTAATTCTCTCCAAGTCATCGAAATAAGTAATTGTCCCAAGGTAAAGCGGATTCCTCTCTATCTTCCACAGCTTGAGGTTGATGATGAGGGAAAACTATCTCCTTCTAACACTCTCCAGGAAATCCGCGTGCGAACAATGGATTGGTGGGAATCAGTGGAGTGGGAGCACCCTACCCTATTCTCAATGTTAAGAATGTTGTTCAACCTTTGCTCAAGTTCTGCAATCGCTACAATTTGGAGTGGAGGCCAGCTGTTGGCTCAAGTTCCGTTATCGTTACGCATTCGAGTGGCTACGCAGTGGAGTGGGCTAATGTTGCAAGTTGGCGAACCATGCAACAGCTCACACATATGGCGAACTGGCAAAGTGTGAGCTGACTCTGCAAAATATGAATTGCGAGCTGTTTCGTGAAATGACAAACTGCAAGCTGACCACGCGAAGTGTCAAGGTGCTAGCCAACTCTGCGAAGTGGTGAACTGTGAGCTGCATGCATCGAGCTGCGAAATGCAGTTAATCCTTTGGTGCATGTTGACTCTGTCGAGTTGCATGGAAAATTTGTTTAGTTCTTTCATGTTTAGTTAGTTAGTTGAATAAGTTGATAATGTTTTGATATGTTTAAGTGCTGATTGAGTTAATTAGTGAGCTTATCTATGTCTGCAAGTAATATTTTTCAAGTTTCAAAGCTGATTAGTGGCGTTAGTAGAGTATTAGGTATGAAAACTTGTTATATGTTGTATTGTTTTATGTTGAAAAATATAGCAGATATAGCATATCAGTTTTACTGCTAGCTTGCTCGTTTTCTCTGCTGTTCTTCTGCTTTCTTTCTTTATGGTTTATCGTTTTCTTCTTTTTGGAAAAATGTTCATATAATTCAGCTTAATAACTTGAAGGTTAAATTCCAGTCCTAATTAACCCATAGTTAAATTTTACTATTTAGACATATTATCATATTTGCAATGCCTTGTCAATTTATTATTTTCACATATTACTTATAAAAAAATAATTAATGAATTTATGAATTTAACGGCTATCATTTTCATCAAAATTAAAATTTTTAAATTCAATAAGTAAAATAACAAAGAATGATTCAATCGAAGATTATAAACTAAATTTAAAGACTAATATTAAAATTCAATCAAACATATTTAATTGTTATCTTTTTTAAGTATAGGGACCCAAACGTACAAAGCTGAAATTTTATTTGCAATACCCCGACTCAATTCACAAACAATATCAATTTATTTAAATTTCATCTACCATATTTTAAAGATATTTTTAAAAGGTATAAACCTCCATTCAACACCAATGTTGTATAAAAATAATTATAACTAATATGAATAGCTGAAATAAAGATTCAATTCACATATTACATTTTAAATTTTGTACAAAATAAAGCTTTCAGTGACAATAATAAAAGAAATAAAGAGTGGGAGGCTTATTCCTGCGTGTCACGTTTCCTTCTATATACAATCAGAATAAATTTATCAATATAAATATGATGATCACATCGTCTATAATTTTTCTAGGACCAAGTCCAATAAAAAAATAAAGGCCCAAATGTTAGTTCAAACCCCTCTTATCTTTGCAAATACAACAACTTAACATATTTTTAATCATAATATAACATATTTAATTTTTATAGAATAATAAAATAAAAGAAAAAACAAGATGTAAACTTGTAAAGAAGTTAAGGTCAATTCAGGTTCCACTTGGTTCGATTCTCGATCTTTTTATGATAATTATTTGTTTTGGTTTTTAGACTTAAAATTTCAAAGTTTTTCATAAATATTTTTAAAAATAATAATTTTTAAAAAACTTTTAAATTTTTTTTATTTTAAATATAAAATATTTTTTTTATATCATAAAAATATAAAATTAATTATATATTATGTCGAAACCCTTTTCTATAAATCGACTTTTTATTTTAAAATGAAAAATGAGAGTCGCCACTAAACCTTTTTTTAGGTGTGATCGGATCTCCTTGTAATTTGATCGTTTTAATAAAAGATTTGATTTACTAAAACAATGATTTTTGGTCTACAAAATCCCGGAAATGGGTTCGAGAGTCAGTTACGCACGAAGAAGAATTAACACTCTCGTGACGCCCAAAATTGGTATCTAGTTGATTACTTAATGTCTTAGTGTCGATGATTGAAAATTTAAAGAGAATTTAAAATACGATCCCTCTTTGTATTAAGATATTATTTAGCTAAATTAAATTAAATGAAAAAGGGTCTTATTTCAAGTTGATCGAGAAGGAAGACCATGTCTCGTAAGTTAGGACATGATACTTCAAATTCTCAAAAACGAGAATAAATGCTGTTTGATTGTTACCTAAATTTTGTTATTTTAAATAGGTTATTTGACTACTTTGATTCTAGGGAAATGTCATACTCCGTAAGTTAAGAGTACGGCTTTCTCAAATCCCAAAAGTAACGAACATTGCCTCGATTTTAAATATTTTTTGCACATTGGATATAATGAATGTAACTTTCAAAACAATATTGCTTTTAGTTTATTTGAGTATAATATAAAGATAAATAAATAAATTTAGCAAGATGGCATGGCGATTGGCAAAATGAAATACAGAGTGGCAAGTAGGGAACGGTGATATATATTAACGTAGTAGATGAATAAATAAATAAATAAATAAAATAAAAAGGTAAAATGCTATGCTAATAGGTAACAATAATGCAAATATAATGAAAGTAAAAAAAAATACAAATTTGGTAATAATAGCGATATTGCTTCATGATCATTACTACAATATTGATTTAAAGGATAGGAATAATAATAATGATAAAAGGGATAAAGTGAAATGCATAATAAAGAAAATAAATAACAAGGATTACAAAAAAATAAAAGATATGAATAAAGAAGCAACATTTAATGAAATGGGGATTAAATTGAATTTTAATGACATTTAAAGAAAGTATTTCGAAAAAAAAAGGCATAAATAAACAGGTAAATGAAGAAAAAAGAAATAAAAGGCTAAATCAAAAACAAAACAAAATTAACAATGTAAATCACAAAGAAAAAGACATAAAAGGGCTAGATTAAAATAGGATGAAATATATAGGGACTTAAAAGGAATTTTCCCCCAAAATTTACATGTGTCCTTCCCTTAATGGGTTTACAATAATCGAGGGACTAAATTGCACAAAAACAGAATAAAAGGGTGAAATTAAAAGAAATAATAAACAACAGTAGGACGAGATTGAGAAATAGTGAAAAAGCGGAAGGACCCAAACGGAAATTAGACCATTTCACGTAAACACGTGGATCTTGCTGAATAAACGAGTCAGTTTTCAGGTTGGTCTCCAAAATGGCGTCGTTTTGGGACTTATAAACACCGACCAAAATAGCACCGTTTAACCCAGCTTATAAAAATAAAAAATTCTTTAAAAAATCATTCTATCTACTATTTTTTTTTAATTTCGAAAACCATCTTTTTTTCTCTCAATTGTTCAGTCTGGCCTTTGAAGTCTAGCGAGCCCCACGCTGGCCACCGGTCACCAGCGACAAGCTTCATCGTTCTCGATGGCCGGGAAACCCTTCAAACTGCAAAAATCTTGAAGAAACCTCTCAGTTTCTAAGTTTAAAAATCTTCTCGTCAGATTCACCTTTCATCGGAGGTGACGGCCTCATCTACTTACGGTGGCGGAGCTTGAAGCGTCCAGTGAATGTTTTCTTTTTCTTTTTCTTTTATGATTTTTTATATATGCATATAAAACAGATTCGAAAAAATAAAAAAAATCACCTTCGGGTTTTTGTATTTTGTTTGTTTTTTTATTGCTTTTTTCGTAAAAAATTACATTGGTATTGTTTTGGCTTTTATAGCCAATTTACACTGTTGTCTTTCATTGTTTTTTCTACTGTTTTTGTTATTGTTTCTTTGTTGTTCTTTGTGTCCTTTTTTTCGCAAGTGGCAGTGGAGGGAGAGTCGCTCCCTAGCTAATTTGGTGAAATGGTGACAGAGAAGTAGACCTCGGGACAAGGATCCTCAAGCGGCGTGCATGCAAAAGCAAGGGTGCGGTGCCAAAAAACCCTAAGGTTTCTGGCTTTCTGTAAAATAATTTGGGCCACTCAGCCTTTAGGTTTTTTTGTTTGGACCATTTGGGCCTCTTTTTTTTGTAACTTGATTTTGGACTGATATATTTTATTTTTACTTTTGGTCTGATTTCTATTTAGGGCTTGGACTAAATTGGATCTCTACATATTAAATAAAAATAAAATTCAGTTTGGTTTTGGATAACCACAACTTTTTAACTTATATTTCATAAACTGTCCAAATATTTTTTTTTTTGGTTTATTTGGTTTTTCTTGCTTGGATGACATTCAAATTTATATAAATAACTCAATCTTTAAACAAGTCTAATCTAAAATCTGTAATAAAAATTAGGTTTGATATATTAATAGTATTTAAATATATCATATTTATATTATATTAGGCTTAATTCAAAAATTGGTACCTAAATTATATCTTTTTCCTCATCTTAGTACCTAAAATTTTTTGGGTCATAAGTGGTACCTAAACTTCTTTTTTTCTCGAGTTAGTGCCACTATTAGTTAAACCATTATGTTTATTTTTTTATATATAAAAAGGTATAGTCCACAAATTGGTACGTAAACTATGCATTTTTTTGAAGTTGGTATCTAAACTTTTTTTTGGCTATAAGTAGCACCTAAACTATTTTTTTAACCTATTTTCACCAAAATGTTATATCTGTTAAAAAATTTCCAACTAACAATAGATTGCCACATTATATAAACTTTAAAAAATAATTTATTTAATTCTTGCCCTCCATTTAAATTTTTGTCTCTTTTAACTCTTGAACTTATATTATTTATTAAACCACTCCAAAATAAATAAATAAAAATTAACTTTTGTCAACTCTGTTGACATAATAGTATATAATAAAAAATTTTATGTTATTTTTGTGTTATGAATGACATAATTTGAAAGCATGTGTTTAGGATTTTTTTTGAATTTTTTTTAATAATATATAATAATTTTTTAATGTTATTTTTATATTATGTATTAATTCATATTATATTTTGTATAGGTTATTATTATGATTTAAAAAAAATTGTGTTTTTCTTTAACTCTTAGGTATTATTACATGTTTGGCATAATTTATCACAGTAATTTAATTTAAATATATGTGATTTTTTTATTTTAAAGTATTTTAAATTTATATAATTTTTTACACATTAATAATTAGTATCAATTTATAATTTTTGTTATTAACTTTCGTACAACTCATTTCAAATTTGCAGCGGAAAAACCTTAGCTCATTTAATTTTAAAAATCAAATGTTTATTTAAATTAGTAGAAAACTTTAATTAAATAACAAAATCCAAAATTAAACCCAAAAATTCTTATCTAATAAAACCAATCCGAGTTTCCAAACGCTACCCACTCCTAATTCTGTCGATTACCTAAAAAAATTGGGTGAGTTTACTTGTTCAGTGTGTAACTCAACCCAAACAAACAGAACAAACTCAAATACGACGACAATTACAAAAGCAAACGCAATTCAGATATAGATACAATCTCAATTTCAAATACAGATGCAATTTCATACGCAAAACCGGATGCAGTTACAGATGCAAATACCGACACAGAAATAGATTTTATCCCCATTTGCTACACATCATCTCCCCCACCAATCACACCAAAAAGTGTAACAAATTCCCATCCAACCCCACACACATATAAGTGAGTATATGTCACTAATCAGAATAGAACAGTCAAGTTGCTAGAAATAATGTGATAATCTGCGAGAATTAAATAGTGTAGTCAAGCCACCAAATTAGATATGTGGTTATACCACAAATTAAGTCATCACGAGTTGCCTGACAACGATGACCCGTCACCCTGAGTTACCCGACAATAATGACTTACTAATATCAGTATGTAGTTAACCTGCCAGAATGCTTCCTCCATCACATTATTCTCTCACCCCAATGCACATGTCCGAACATATAACATACTCGAATGCACATAAATGAATCATGCTTAACCAGATTCTCAAATTACTATTCAAAAGTAGAAATTATACCACAAACATGCTCTCGAATGTTACACATACAATACTAGTATTTTATATCATGCTTTTAGAAATTGCATTAACATAGGCAGAATATCATATTTCATATTCAAAATACGTACATAATACATTTTGAAACCCTATGAAATGACTAATCTTGAATCACACTTCAAATACAACCATAACAAAATTTTACAAAAAATGAACTCACATGCCCGTGTGGCCCACACGGCTTGTGTAACATCCCTCATCCGTATTCGCCATCAGAATAGGGTTACGAAGCATTACCGGACTTAAAACATTTTTAAACATACATTTCAAAAAAAATTTATCAATTCAAATACAATTCAATCACAACCAAACATAGTGTCCCTTAAACGAGCCTACGAGGCCTTAAACATGCATTAAAAGTGGTTCGGGACTAAACCGATATCTCGGGAAACTTTTTCACACTTAGAAAATTTTTCTCAAAATAGGGGACACACGCCCGTGTGGCCAGGCCGTGTATCTCACACGGCCTGTGAACATTCGAAATGGGAGCACATGACCGTGTCCCAGCTCATGTCATACCCCGTGTCCAAACAAATGAGGTTACTGGCTTGGGTCACACGGCCAACCACATGCCCATGTGTCTAGCTCGTTTGCCCTTCAAAGTGGCCATACACGCCCGTGTGCCAGGTCATGTGCTATGCTATGCCAAACTTGTAGGGTTTACTGACTTATGTAACATGGTCAAGTCGCATGCCCGTGTGCTAGACCATGTGCCAATTAGGGGGGTATACTGACTTGTGCCACACGGTCAATCACACGCTCGTGTGTAAGACCGTGTGGAGCATACTGACTTCATTTCAATTTCAATACCAGGGGGCACACGGCTGAGACACATGCCCGTGTCTCTGTCCGTGTGGACAAAAAAATAAGTTATTTACCAAGCCAATTTGCCACCCATATTTATGCTCACCTAAACAACCAAAATGGCACCAATCCATAGTATAAATAATCATCCAATTTAGCTACAATCAAGGATAATTCATACCATTTCCAACACTAGAAACCTATACTCTTATATCTCAAGTTTTACTCAACCAAAACATACTAAAATACATACACCAATCAACTAGTTAAACCTTTACTTAACATATCTCATTTTGAACCAATACACAAGCATGATACCAATTCCACAAACATCATAATATGATCATTCACATATCCATCCATGAACTCAAAATCAACCATATATTCACATATAAGAACATAACCAAATCCACCAATTTAAGCCAAATTTCATGGCTATATTTACAAACCAAACATATACATTTACAAGCCATTATAAATGACCAAAATCAATATCAATCCATAATCAAAATGACTCAAGATACCTACACATGCTATATTCTCAAAATATAGTTTCAAAAGTACCAAAGAGTCAGTGGATAGTGTGGTGAAGTCTCTGACGATCCCCAAATCCGATCTAGCTTTAAAGTCACTATAAAACACGGGAAAGCAACAAAGTAAACTATATGGCTTAGTAAGTTCGTATGTTAACAATAAGCAAATATCACCATTCATTAATCATTCAAATAATAGAAATCAATTTACAACAATTCTATTAAATCTTAAAGCTATCAAATGACCATTCACATAACTTACCAAGGAACTTATCAATTCCATAGTTTCAATACTCAATTGACTATCGTACGTACTTGTACCATCTCGTACCAGTCTCATGTTCAACCACATCCTTCTTTTACCTGTTAAACCATCGGAATAGAAGTCGGATACTCAAGGTCTTAAACGATAAGTACTTATACCATGGTTCGAAGCCAAATCAAGGTAACTTATCTGAAATTCTAATATCATGGCCCGAAGACAAATCAGCCAATATGCATGGCCCGAAGCCAAACCGGTATATCTCACACCTAAAATGCTAATAACATGGCCCGAAGCCAACTCAAAGTATACCTAATGACATGTCACTAGCATCCTAAACTATTCCTAAGGTTCAACCGGGATTCCAATTGTTGAATCATCGTTGAATTGTTTCCGAACTTGTCCGTCATTGCATAATCTCAATTCATGCTATATAAAAGCATATAAAATACATTTGTAATGAAATTATAACATACAAACTTACCTCGGATGTCAGAACGGCAAATCTAGTCGATTAGTCGATAACTTTATCTTTTCCCTGATCCAAGTCTGTATTTCGTTTTTATTAATCTAAATATATTAAAAATTAACTTATTTAATCATATATTAATTCAATTTAGTCCAAAACACTCTTTAAGGCATATTTACACTTTTGCCCCTAAATTTTCACATTTTCACAATTTAGTCCTTATTACACAAATTCACAAATTCATTAAATTTCTTTAATACCCATTATAGCTGAATTCCTATAAGACCCCTAAAAGCCCATATTTATCACTTATTTCATATTTTAACCCCTAACTTTACACATTTATCAATTTAATCCCTATTTTACATTTTCTCTAAAAATTACTTTACAAAACTTGTGTATCTAACAACAAGATTTCATATTTCATCATAAAACATCAACGAACACGTATATTCATAAATGGTAACTTTCAAAATCTTTAACAGATTTACAAATTAATCCCTGGGCTAGCTAGTATTAGATGCAACGATTACAAAAACATAAAAATCATTAAAAACCGAGCAAAATTCTCTCACCAATTTAGCTTTTAAAGTGACTGAACCCTAAAATGCTTCCATAACTTCTTTTAATTTTAGTGGATGAATTCATAGAAAAAAGATGACCAGTTTGTGATTTTGTTATTTTACTATTCAATTAACCAAATTACTAAATTAACCCTTAATAAAAATCATTTAAATCATCCATTTAATGTCCAATATTGTCCACTTACTATCAAAATGGTCTAATTACACTTAAAGAAACTTAAAGTTAAGGTTCTATAGTTATTTAATATCTTTAGCTAATAGAACAACACTTTTGTATTTTCTCATTTTCGTCTTTTTTTATCAAATTGACTAATCATACAATAAAATTACTTTACGAAACTTTCACCCACATATGCTATCATACTATAAACACTTAAAACAATATTAAAATAATTTTTTAACCTCGGATTTGTGGTCCCGAAAACACTGTTCCGATTTAACTAAAAATGGGTTGTTACATCCTGACACACAGTTGTGTGGCATCAACGTCAATAAATTTTTCGACCTCTCATCGTTCACTATTTTTCAAGATTTTTGTTAGACACCTAAATGTTTCTGATAATCGACGACCCAACACACTTTTAAACCCTAAAACCAACAATTGAAACAACCAATTGTCAATAATAAACTAAATCCGAACACTAATTTGACCACAAGCTAATATACACAGCCGACTTAAACACAAACCAAAAACATCCCCAAAAAGGACAATAAAAAACCTACCCCTTGCTAAAACAGTTCCCACAACACTTCAAATCACCATAGCAATATTTGACATACGAAACTCCCCTAGCAAAATCACAAAAAAATAAAGCCATCACAACACAACCAACACAACAAAACCCCTCAAATAACATCTTCCAAACACATCCCTTTTAGCATAAAAATGAACACTTTACTAAAAGAAAAGCTTACCACACTCTTGAATTCCGAAACGCATACACTAATTACCGCAATCAGAAATTATGGGCGGCACAGGACTGAACAACCGCAATTAGACGTAAACATGGCAAACGAAGAAAATAAGAGTTGAGTTGAAATCACAAGGACAAACGATTGGAAATTATTTTTACAGCAAAGAAAAAAAGAGAGGGAGAAAATGAAGGGAAACAAAAAAAACAAAGGAAAAAGTGAAGGCAGGAAACTGGGAGAATGATGAACGTGAGACGAGAATGAGAAAGAGAAACGGCAATATTTTGGGATAATTTTGAAGATATTTTAGGATAATTTTCAAAAAGAAAACTATTCATTCCCACTAATTAATTACCTAACATATTTCTAGAATTCAAATTTAACCTAAATTCTACCACTTGGACGGCACAAGCTGAGGAATTAGTAAAAGGATTTTTATTTTACACACACGAAAATTTGAAGACAAAATCTATATGTAAGCTAAAGTCTTACCTTTAAATTAACAAATTCATTATTATCATCAATAGTGTGAAAAATAATATATAAGCTAGATCTTCAAAGCAAGGATTAGAACAAAAATTAATAAAATTTGATAAAAAAATATTTGAACACAAAACTTTTGACACATTTATCCTAAAAACAAAATGACACCACTCTTGACTTACCGATCCAATTTCTACTAATTCGATTTTTAAAATGTAACACATACCATAATATTTATATTCAAATATATATCAAACATCAACATAAAATATAAATACTTAAACGAAAATAGAGAGTAAAAAAACATAATTAAGCAAATTTGAACATCACCCTTAACTTAAGAAATTGTACAATGAATTGGTCATACATTTTATTTGGGTTTTCCTTAGTCACAAACATTAAAAATTTAGTTGGCACATGAAGCTTTTTGGCATGTAGTAGGCACGCTTGCCTTTGCTATCATCTTATGGTAAAGTTGTAGTATCAATATGCTAAATCTGATGCAGGAGAAACTAGAGCTTTTTCAATGGCTGAACTCGTAGGGCCAATCCTTAATGTTATTAAGTTCATCAACCGCAATGCTAGCAAATATTTAAAATACCAAAGGGAGTTCACTGCATACGTTGATGATTTCAAATAAGCGCAAGCAGATCTGCATGCCAAGGAGGTAAAAGACGAGCATCGCTTCAGGAAAATGCCAAAGCTGGAATTTGAAAGATGGTTCAAGAAGGTAGAGGAAAAGCTCACTCATGCTCAACATGTTGAGGACAAAGTTAGTAAAGGAAAATATCTCTTTCGTATTCTTGCTTGGGGAAGCTTGTTGATGAGTCGACTCAGGCAATGAAGGAAGTGCATGCAGAAGGTCATTTCTCTGGGAGCTTGATGGTTAATGATCCTTCTACCATAGCGGTTAACCTACCTACATCAGACTTAACAGGTGCTGTCGATGTTAAAGAAGAAATTTATCAATATTTGATGGGAGATGAAGTTGGAATGATTGAAGTATGTGGAATGGGCGGAATCGGGAAAACAACCATAATGAAAGACGTCCACAATAGGTTGTTGAAAGAAAGTAAATTTAGAAAATTGATTTGGGTAACTGTATCCCAAAATTTTGATTTTCAAAGGCTGCAGAAGAATATCACATGTCAATTGAAGGGAAACCTATCAGATGATGAAGATACAATCATCCGTGTAGGGAAGTTATCGTAAATGTTGAAAGGACAAGGGAGCTATGTGCTAATATTGGATGATGTATGGAAAAGCTTTTCTCTTGAGGACGTCAGAATCCTTAAGCCAACATCAAATAATGGATGCAAATTAGTGTTGATGATGCGGTCGTTGAGAGCACCAAAAATATCCTATTCCTTGTAGAATAGTAAAAATAACAATAAAGGGGAAGTATGGTCGAATCCTCAGGGACCGGATTGTACGAATGCTAGTTTCTTGAAATCCTAGACAATTTCTTGGCCAAGAAAACCTGAGTTCTTGAACAAAAAAAAGACAATTAAGAATTTCGAAATAAAATAAAAACAAAAATTAAAGTCGAATTGAATTTACGAAATTAAATAAATTGCGAAAATTAAAATGGAGAATATAAAAATAAACAGAAGTTGGGAAAAGAGAGAGTTTCTTATGTGGCGAAATTCCAGCCTCCGGTTGTCTCGATCCGGCTTGGGTTCAATCCTTGGCTTTTAAGTAAGCCTTCTTGAGTAGGATAAGCCAGTTATAGTGGAAGAGGATACCTACGACCACCAGCTCCAAGAATTTAGACTTAAGATTTGGCGGAACCTGACTCTAGCCAATAATTGCTTTTATGGGACTATCTTCTGCTAGATCATCACTTCCCAATGGAGAATACCATGCCATTTTGTCTCTTGGACTCGTTAACCTCTGACGCAGAAAGGCAACGGACCTACTGTGCAACCTTCCCAAAATGTACAAAGCGGCCATTCCTTACACCAGTTGAAAAGATCACCTATTAAGGGATATGGACGAAAGCGTCAGCCCCGTAATGTAGAGAAGCGATGAATACCCTGTTGAGAAGGCTAAGTGCGGATTCTAAGCCTTATGAACCTTTTTGGGAAATTTCGACAACCTTCGGCTAGATTGGTTTAGTGGCTCATGATTTTTAGGAAAGAAAAAAATATAATAAAAATGAGATTTTTATTGAAGAAAATATAGAGAGAACCAAAGACAGAGTTTTTGGGAGAGGGAGTATTTATAGAAAAAAGAGATATGTCAAATATGTGCCACTTCATCCCCTATTTATAGTACTAGAAAACCTAGCCTATTCCTAATTAAATTCTAAAAGATAAAGTGAGAGCCTGTCGAATTGCAAGCCGAAGTGGCGGACAATCTAAATGCAAACCTGAATGGGTGCAAGCCGAAGTGGCGGACGGTCTAAATGCAAGCTCGAGTGGGTGCATGCCAAAATGGCAGACTAAAGGCAAGCAAACTATACTCGTAAACTGTTTGTGTAAGAAGAAATAGGACTATAATGAACAAAGGAACAAGGCAAGATGTATTTGAAGGCAAGTTGCCAACCAAGGGTATGAAGGAGGAGAAGACTCCATCTGATGAACAAATCTTTGGCACAAAAGACTGAGATAGTCAAGTGTGTAAGTCAGATTTGGTTGAGTATGCGGCCATTGTAACGCCCCAATTTTTGGGAATTCTGTGAATGTTGGCATAGGTTTAATTATGTTAGTGGGCCTCTAGAAGGCCCAAGCCTAAGATAGAACCTGGTAATTTTAGTTAATTTTTGTTCCATAAGAAAAAGGGAGTGAAATTATGAAATAGGACCTATGTGAAAATGTTTGAAAATGTTATAGGCTAAATTGAAGTGGCCAAATAAATAGGAGTGCAAAATAGGAGGATTTGCATGACAAACCTCCCATTTTACATGAAGTGGCCAGCCATCATGTTGTTGTAGACAAAATGTGCACTTGATATCCATAATTTATGGTACAAATTGATACAAATTGATAATGAGTTAGGTAAATGTTCCATGATAATGGGTTAGGTAAATGTTTCATGATAATGGGTTAGGTAAATGTTCCATGATTGGAATTTCATGTCTTTTGTATTAAAGAATTAAATGGATGAAATATGAAATTTTATTAAAAGAAAAAGGGGTGAAAAGAACAAAGTTTTGTCCATCTTTGTTCATCATAGCCTAAAGTTAGAGAAGAGAAAGGAGAGGAGAAAGCTCTTGAATGTTCGGTCACTTGGGGAAGAAAATTGAAGGTAAGTTCATGGTAGTTTGCTTCTATCTTGTTGTTCATGAGTTCTTCTTGATTCTACCTTAACTCTTGAAGCATATTTTGGTTTTTGGTTGTGTTGTGAGCATTTAGTCATGAATTAAAATGAAGGAAATGGTTGTTGTTTCATGTTCTTTTGATGAAAAATGGAAGATATGTGAAGTTGAGCCAAACAAATGAGCATGCATGTGCTTAGATGCTAAGGGGAAAAATCGGCTAATATGTTGTGCTTTAAAATGATGAAATGGAGATTATACTTAAGTAAAATCATAGATATGTGATGATTGATTGGTGATATACATGTTTAAAAAAAATATATGCAAGCAAGTTATGTGTGAAAGAGTGATTTGGTAATAAATCTGCTTGGGACAGCAGCAGTAACATGACTTTGGAAAATCACCATAAATTGTGGGAGATGAGTTAGAAGCTACATAAATTATGTAATTCAATATTAATGAGTCTAGTTTCGAATGGAATAAACGAGAACATATTTTGAATTCTGTACAATGAGAAATTTGATTTGTAATGAAGAGTGGTCAGATTAGTCAAACAGTGAAACATGTGAAACTTTGAGAAAAATCTGGTATTGATTGGCCAAACCAAAAATTCTGAAAATTTTATGGATATAAGATATATGAGTCTATTTTTAGGGAAAATTAACGGCACTTGATTTGGAGTTTCGTAGCTCTAGTTATAAATGATTTAGTGACTGTTGCTCTGGAAGACAACTTGCAGTGAAATTATGATTATGTGGTAAACATTGACAAAAATTTGTTAATGAGTTGCTTATTGATTTCTTATAAGCTTAGTATGATCTGTAGGTGTGGTTGGCCGAATATTGTAAGGGGTTAATACGTAGTTTGTATTTGAATAGTTAGATTAACGTGTTAGTAATCCAATTGTAGTCAATTCGTGTGTGGATCTCGTCAGCATATCGTCGCAAATAGGTGTGTAACTAACACTCTCTTTCTTAGTCTGGATCGGCAAAAGTCGAAAAGCCGAAAAGCCAAAAATCGGTATTTTGTAGATTTACGAGTGTGCGAATGCTCGTGAGGTAAATCGACTAATGTTTTTGGTAAACTGCAAAATTTGGATTGCAAAGTGCATGATTTCTGTGCCCTCGATATTTTTGGGCTTAATGGGCCAACGAGCCCAATTCGGTAAGAACACTAGGTACGTGATTCTGTTAGTACGTGAAAAGTAGGAATATGCATGAAAAACCCTAAAATAGATAAATTACTGAAATACCTTTAAAAGTGAAAAATTTACAGTTTTACCCCCAGTAGATAAATTACCGAAATACCCTTAGGGTTAAATTGACCTAAATGCATGTTTGATTGTTGTTATTTACCGCATGCCATGTTGTTATTATCTGATGCATGGGATTGGGATATTGACGGAGGAAGTACTGAAAGTGGCTTGTCCACGTACTGGAGGCTTTGCCTCAATTTACTGTTAACTGAGCAGCAAGGCTGCAACTGTGGAATGTTGGGCTGAGTGGGTTGAGCTATTCCCCACATGGAGTGTAGGGCTAGTACGGGTGGAGTATAGTGGTTGGTGGGTTGAGTAGTCTCCTCAAATGGGCTTGCATATGTTATTGATGTTGCATGTATTTTGAAATGGGCCTATGGGCCATACTGTTATCTGAATAAGGGGCTAAGGCCCAGTTTATTGTAATTTGAAAAGGGCTCTGGTCCAGTACCATTGTTACCTGAATGGGCTTAGGCCCAATAGGCTTGAGCTGACTTGGGCTTTGAATGAGTTTTCCTTACACACTGAGTTTTCCCAAATTCACCCTTTTATTTTCATCCACGCAGGTAATCCCCAACTATAGTGGGCTTGGAGCTGTGAGAGAATTCGGAGTGGCCACCCGTTCTGAAAATTTGATTTTCTTCTGGTGAACTGGACATCCTTTTTTTTTTACGTTTGAAGTTTTGGGTTTTTAAATGTAATAAGGCCGCTTAATTATTTTTTATGGTGTTAATATGTGTTACTAAGATAAGTATTACTTATTTTAACTGTTGAAGTTAGAAAGCTTTAGGGCGCATTTTCAAAAAAAACAATTGATTTCAAAATACCACGATGACAAGCAAAGCTTCCGTAATGAAAGTATTTTCCAAAATTAATCATTTTTCCTAAAAAAGACTTAATCAAATCGGTTTCCTAGAAATATACATGACGTTAAGGTGTGGCAATGGCGGTGTGCATGTCTAGGATTGGATCTGAAGGGAGCTTGGTACTTAAGCAGTCCGATGGACTCACCTCCTCTTTTCTGGTTTCCTACCTGGTGCACAGCTTCCATCCACTTTAACCTATAATCATCTTTTAAAACACTAAGTAAGTTTTTCTGGATCAACAATATAAAATGTTTTGAATGCTTCGATGTGGCATGTCGGATCCGACCATAACGTCTGGGACGGGTTTGGAGTGCTACATTTAGTGGTATCAGAGCCTAGGTTGCAACAACTCGGCTGTGGAATGGGTTTAAAAAAACAAAGATTTTCAAAAACAAAAAAATTTTATAAAGATTGCGAAAAATGCGATTTTCAAAATTTAGATCTTTAGAAGGTGGCATTCTGAATCTCCGGCCCAAGCCTGTAAGTATTGCTCTGAACTCTTTTGAATATTTTTCTGACTTATCTGTCTGTACTGAAATCCTGCTAGGATACTCTAGATAGGATGATACTGAAACCATAGGAAAATCTAATAAGAGACTGAAACTGTAGCTAGACTTCGATTCTGCGAAAACAAACTCTGAAGTACTGTCTGATTCATAAAACATCTGTAATAAACACTGGAATATTAATTGATGCATAAAAATTCGTAATCAAGATAATACGATATGAGTACAAGAGGCCGTGGACGGAGCCGAGAAAGTGCTCGAGCGAGATCTTCATCTTCGAGACATATGCCGGCGGTGGATGCACCGGTACCACTGACAACAGAGGTAGAGTCTCATGACCGCGGTGCCGGGGATGATGCCCTGTCACAAGCAATGCTTCGTGTTCTGGAAAGGGTTGCCGGGGCAAGTGCGGGCAATGGAGTTCAGGGATCTATTTTTGAACGACTTCGGGCTAACAGAGCGGAGATCTTTAGGGGCGTATCTGGTATAGCCCCGAATGTGGCGGAATATTGGTTAAAGGCCACAAAACAGATTATGGACAACTTGGACTGCTCTAAGGAGATTGTGAGTGGGGTATCTGTAGTAAGTCCTTTGGGTCACTCGGTTAGGGTAGACAAACTGTATAGGGATGTACCCTTAGAAACTCAAGGTAGGATTTTCCTTGGAGATCTGATGAAGTTACCATTCGGAGAGTTTGATCTCATTTTGGGAATGGACTGGCTTGTTAAGCATAAGGCGACCCTGGATTGTGCTGCTAAACGAATAGTGTTAAGGACCACAAAGGATGAGGAGGTTATGGTGATAGGTGAGCGAAGGGATTATTTGTCCAATGTGGTGTCGGCATTAAGAGCCGAGAAGTGGATTCAGAAAGGTTGTGAGGCCTATTTGGCATTTGTAAGTCATTCGGAAGAGGAGGGACTGACAGTGGATAAGGTTAGGACCGTAAAGGAGTTCCAAGATGTTTTTCTGGAGGAGCTTCCAAGATCGCCTCCGAACCGAGAAGTTGGGTTTGGAATAGATTTGTTGCCCGGAACGGCGCCCGTGTCCATCGCACCATATAGGATGGCACCGAAGGAGTTAGTGGAGTTAAAGGCTCAAATTCAAGAGTTGTTGGATAGGGGCTTCATTAGGCCAAGCGTGTCTCCATGGGGAGCACCGGTGCTATTCGTGAAAAGAAGGATGGTACGATGCGGATGTGCATTGATTATCGCCAGTTGAACAAACTGACGATTAAGAATAAGTATCCACTGCCAAGGATTGATGATCTGTTCGACCAGCTTAGAGGAGCTTCTGTATTTTCCAAGATCGACCAACGATCTGGATATCATCAGTTAAGGGTCAATGAGGCAGATATCTATAAGACAGCATTCAGGACTCGGTATGGTCATTACGAGTTTCTGGTTATGCCATTTGGACTGACGAACGCTCCTGCAGCATTTATGGATCTGATGAATCGTGTGTTCCAACCATTTTTTGATCAGTTCGTAGTCGTCTTTATTAACGATATCCTGGTATATTCTGAAACTGAAGCGAAACATGATGAGCATCTCCGTATAGTGCTGCAAGTGTTAAGGGAGAAGGAACTCTTTATGAAGTTCAGCAAGTCTGAACTTTGGTTAAGGGAGGTAACCTTCTTAGGACATGTCGTATCTGCCGAAGGGATTAAGGTGGACCCTCGAAAGATTGAAGCAATTTTGGAGTGGAAGCCACCTAGTACGGTGTTAGAAATTCGAAGTTTCCTAGGGTTGGCAGGATACTGCAGAAGGTTTGTGGAAGGTTTTTCTGTGATGGCAGCACCTCTGACAAAACTCATAAGGAAAGGAGTACCGTTTGTATGGGCTGAGAAGCAGCAAGAAGCTTTTGAGAAGTTGAAGAAAGTTCTGACTGAAGCACCTGTGTTGATTCAGCCGAAGTCTGGGAAGGATTTTACTGTGTACAGTGACGCATCACACGTGGGTTTGGGCTGCGTGTTAATGCAGGAGGGTAAGGTGGTTGCATATGCATCACGACAGCTTAAACCTCACGAAGGGAACTATCTTACTCATGATTTGGAGTTGGCGGCAGTGATATTTGCACTTAAGATTTGGAGACATTACTTGTACGGGGAGAGGTATATTATATACACAGACCATAAGGGTCTTAAGTATTTGTTGACTCAGAAGGAGCTAAACCTTAGGCAAAGGAGATGGATTGAGTTGCTTAAGGATTATGACTATTCGATCGAGTATCACCAGGCAAGGCTAATGTGGTAGTCGATGCTCTAAGTCGTAGAACTGTATCTGATCTGAGAGCAATGTTTGCTCGTCTGAGTCTATATGATGATAGAAGTCTGTTGGCTGAGTTGCAAGTGAGGCCAACCTGGGTGGATCAGATTAAGGAAAAATAATTGAACGATGAGTCTTTGGTCGCTCGTTTTCAACAAGTTAAGGAAGGGGAAACTTCTGAGTTTGGGAGCCAGAAGAGACGATGCAACAATAATACCCTCATCTGTTTGGATCAGGTAAATTTCGAGGATGAAATTTCTTAAAGGAGGGTAGAGTTGTAACGCCCCAATTTTCGAGAATTCTGTGAATGTTGGCATAGGTTTAATTATGTTAGTGGGCCTCTAGAAGGCCCAAGCCTAAGATAGAACCCGATAATTTTAGTTAATTTTTGTTCTATAAGAAAAAGGGAGTGAATTATGAAATAAGACCTATGTGAAAATGTTTGAAAATGCTATAGGCTAAATTGAAGTGGCCAAATAAATAGGAGTGCAAAATATGAGGATTTGCATGACAAACCTCCCATTTTACATGAAGTGGCTAGCCATCATGTTGTTGTAGACAAAATGTGCACTTGATATCCATAATTTATGGTACAAATTGATACAAATTGATAATGAGTTAGGTAAATGTTCCATGATAATGGGTTAGGTAAATGTTTCATGATAATGGGTTAGGTAAATGTTCCATGATAATGGGTTAGGTAAATGTTCCATGATTGGAATTTCATGTTTTTTGTATTAAAGAATTAAATGGATGAAATATGAAATTTTATTAAAAGAAAAAGGGGTGAAAAGAACAAAGTTTTGTCCATCTTTGTTCATCATAGCCTAAAGTTAGAGAAGAGAAAGGAGAGGAGAAAGCTCTTGAATGTTCGGTCACTTGGGGAAGAAAATTGAAGGTAAGTTCATGGTAGTTTGCTTCTATCTTGATGTTCATGAGTTCTTCTTGATTCTACCTTAACTCTTGAAGCATATTTTGGTTTTTGGTTGTGTTGTGAGCATTTGGTCATGAATTAAAATGAAGGAAATGGTTGTTGTTTCATGTTCTTTTGATGAAAAATGGAAGATATGTGAAGTTGAGCCAAACAAATGAGCATGCATGTGCTTAGATGCTAAGGGGAAAAATCGGCTAATATGTTGTGCTTTAAAATGATGAAATGGAGATTATACTTAAGTAAAATCATAGATATGTGATGATTGATTGGTGATATACATGTTTAAAAAAAACATGCATGCAAGTTATGTGTGAAAGAGTGATTTGGTAATAAATCTGCTTGGGACAGCAGCAGTAACGTGACTTTGGAAAATCACCATAAATTATGGGAGATGAGTTAGAAGCTACATAAATTATGTAATTAAATCTTAATGAGTCTAGTTTCAAATGGAATAAACGAGAACATATTTTGAATTCTGTACAATGAGAAATTTGATTTGTAATGAAGAGTGGTCAGATTAGTCAAACAGTGAAACATGCGAAACTTTGAGAAAAATCTGGTATTGATTGGCCAAACAAAAAATTCTAAAAATTTTATAGATATAAGATATATGAGTCTATTTTCAGGGAAAATTAACGACACTTGATGTGGAGTTCCGTAGCTCCAGTTATAAATGATTTAGTGACTGTTGCTCAGGAAGACAATTTGCAGTGAAATTATGATTATGTGGTAAACATTGACAAAAATTTGTTAATAAGTTGCTTATTGATTTCTTATAAGCTTACTATGATCTGTAGGTGTAACGTCCCCTAACCCTATACCGTCGCTGGAACAGGGTTACAAGACATTACCAGTCAGTATAGCCCAATTCCGGTTATTAATTAAAATAAATATTCACTCTCACCTAGTTTTAAGATGTCGTCCCATTAATGGGCCCTCGCGATCCAATATGAACAGTAAATTCAATTTGGAACTAATTTAGAATCACTATAATTTTTTTTTATATAAATTTCAAAATTCATACTATATACCGTTGCCAACCATAATTTACTTATTTCATCAATACTTTTACAACCTAAATGACTCTCACTAAACATCCTAGGTACATGCCATTATCAATACTCAACATACTTTACCTCATTGAATTCGGGATCAGCCTGGAATGCTGATTCAATAGTCTAGCCTTAACTTAACCTGCGCACAGAAACAAACCGTACACTGAGTATACACTCAGTGGTATTTCTATAATCCAAACACTTAATAATATAACAATTAAACTTAAAATCACAATAACAATTATAAGTATTCATTTATTTATTTTATAGATTAATTTCATTTACTTTCTGTATAAATTCTATACAATATATTCTCAATTCACTTGTATTCACACTTTACTTCTTAACAATATATCATTTTAATTCATTCTAACATCAATCATCATCCATTTGAACTTCACTCATTTCATGAACCTTTTGGTTCATGTTTTCAATCTCATATCTCAATTTCAATTCTCAATTCAATTTCTCATTTCATTCCAATAGCTCAATCAATCAAATTCACTCGATTTATCTTTTCACTTATTTACCTCTATTAACAAGACTTGGACTCTGATAGATACGCGTATTCCTCCCAAACACACCAGAATATCCAACCCAAACACACCCGGAATATTATAAATCCTCCATAACACACCAGTATATCATATATATAATATATATTTCAATCAATATAAATTTAATCAAAATGATTTCAATCAATATAAATTTGATAAATTCATCACATACCAAAATCATTCCATTTCAATTGTAAAACATCATAATTCTAACACTAACAGTTGTCATATGTATATAAATATAAAAATAATGACTGAGTTCGGATTATAGAAATACAAACCGTAGTTTTTGAGCTAACTCCCGTTGACTTTGTCTTGTCCTTTCTTAGCCGAGATTTCCGGTACCACATTGACTACGAAATTAATACAATTCATAATCATTAATACATTACTAATTTATATCTTGAGTTACAGAATTATAAATTAAGATTCGCTAATTTTTCCTGAAACTAGACTCACAAATCTTCTTACCATAAAATTTTCAGAATTTTTGGTTTAGCCATTAAGTACAGTTTATTCTTTAAATTCACCCTTATTCTGCTGTCTGACAGTTTCGACCCTTCTTCACTAAAAATTAATTATCTCACAGTACAGAACTCCGATAATATTCCCGTTGATTTCTTATAAAAATAGACTCATTAGGGATTCTAAACAGATAACTTTAACCCTCTAATTATTTTTCTCCAATTTTTGGTGATTTTCCAAAGTCAGAACATGGGAACCCGAATTCATTCTGACCTTGTCTCACAAAATTCATTATATCTCATAATTTACAATTCAATTGCTTAAACCGTTTCTTTTATAAGAAACTAGACTCAATAAGATTTAATTTCATCTTTTATTCATCCTCTAATTCAATTTCTATAATTTTTGGTGATTTTTCAAACTTAGACTACTGCTGCTGTCCAAAATAGTTTTAGTGCAAAATGTTGATTTTCTACTTTTAATTTCAATTTAATCCTAACTAAATTCACTTACTTTTCTATCTTAATTCATACTTTATTTCTACTCAATTTTTAACCAAACTTAGACATAATTATCAATTTTTCATCATAAAACCATAATTTTAAAATTCTTTCAATTTAGTCCTTAAAGCATAAAACTTATGAATCACTTTACAATTCAATCCTTATTTCATTTCTAACTTGAATTTCTATCAATTTAGCCTTTAATTCATCATTTTACTCAACATGAACAATATTTATAAATATAATAACTTTCAAAATATCAACTTAATTTCATCAAAACTTTGTTCTAAATCTTTTAAAACATCAAAATTAAGTAAAAAGGGCTAAATTGACATACCTATTAAAGTTTAAAGCTTCAAAACCTTGATTTTCCCTTTTCTCCCTTTCTTTCTTTCTTTCCTTTCTTTCTCCCCTGTTTCGGTTCTCCTATTCTGTTTCTTCCCTTCTTCTCTTTTTTTTCTTTTGTTTTATATACATATATATATAATATTATTTATACTTAAATAATAAGTAATACTTATTTATTATTTGTACATGTGTATATTATCAATACATGTGTATCTATTTAAAACCATACATTTGTCACTTTTCTTTTTTTTAATTTATTTAATAATAATAGTTAATAATAATTTATAATTTATAATTCAACAATAATCTAGAAAAATCTTTAGATTTTTCATTGTTTGCCGCCTCAACTATACTAAATGGTCTGTTTTCCATTTTGGTCCTTTTTATTTTCTTTTAATCTACAATTCAACTTTTATCCTTTATTCAATTTAGTCATTTTCTTAATTACTCTTAATTAAGCTAAATTCACTTAATTAAACTCTAATTAACCACTCTACTAACTTCATAAATATATATATATATTTTAAATATTTACTAATCAATTTTTCAAAAACGGAGACCCAAAAATACATTTTTCGATAACCTTAAAGTTTGGGTCGTTACAGTAGGTGTGGTTGGCCGAATATTGTAAGACGTAGTTTGTATTTGAATAGTTAGATTAACGTTTTAGTAATCCAATTGTAGGCAGTTCGTGTGTGGATCTCGTCAGCATATCGTCGCAAACAGGTGTGTAACTAACACCCTCTTTCTTAGTCTGGATCAGTAAAAGTCGAAAAGCCGAAATGCCGAAAATCAGTATTTTTTAGATTTGCGAGTGTGCGAATGCTCGTGAGGTAAATCGATTAATGTTTTTGGTAAAATACAAAATTTGGACTGCAAAGTGCATGATTTCTGTGCCCTCGATATTTTTGGGCTTAATGGGCCAAAATCGGAATGATGGGCCAACGGGCCCAATTCTGTAAGAACACTCGGTACGTGATTCTGTTAGTACGTGAAAAGTAGGAATATGCATGAAAAACCATAAAATAGATAAATTACTGAAATACCTTTAAAAGTGGAAAATTTACAGTTTTACCCCTAGTAGATAAATTACCAAAATACCCTTAGGGTTAAATTGACCTAAATGCATGTTTGATTGTTGTTATTTACTGCATGCCATGTTGTTATTATCTGATGCATGGGATTGGGATATTGACGGAGGAAGTACTGAAAGTGGCTTGTCCACGTATTGGAGGCTTTGCCTCAATTTACTGTTAACTGAGCAGCAAGGCTGCAACTGTGGAATGTTGGGCTGGGTGGGTTGAGCTATTCCCCACATGGAGTGTAGGGCTGGTACGGGTGGAGTGTAGTGGTTGGTGGGTTGAGTAGTCTCCCCAGATGGGCTTGCATATGTTATGGATGTTGCATGTATTTTGAAATGGGCCTATGGGCCATACTGTTATCTGAATAAGGGGCTAAGGCCCAGTTTATTGTAATCTGAAAAGGGCTCTGGTCCAGTACCACTGTTACCTGAATGGGCTTAGGCCCAATAGGCTTGAGCTGACTTGGGCTTTGAATGGGTTTTCCTTACACACTGAGTTTCCCCAAATTCACCCTTTTATTTTCATCCACGCAGGTAAGCCCCAACTATAGTGGGCTTGGAGCTGTGAGGGAATTCGGAGTGGCCACCCGTTCTGAAAGTTTGATTTTCTTCTAGTGAACTGGACATCCTTTTTTTTACATTTGAAGTTTTGGGTTTTTAAATGTAATAAGGCCGCTTAATTATTTTTGATGGTGTTAATATGTGTTACTAAGATAAGTATTACTTATTTTAACTGTTGAAGTTAGAAAGCTTTAGGGCGCGTTTTCAAAAACAACAATTGATTTCAAAATACCACGATGACAAGCAAAGCTTCCGCAATGAAAGTATTTTCCAAAATTAATCACTTTTCCTAAAAAAGACTTAATCAAATCGGTTTCTTAGAAATATACATGACGTTAAGGTGTGGCAATGGCGGTGTGCATGTCTAGGATTGGATCTGAAGGGAGCTTGGTACTTAAGCAGTCCGATGGACTCACCTCCTCTTTTCTAGTTTCCTACCTGGTGCACAGCTTCCATCCACTTTAACCTATAATCATCTTTTAAAACACTAAGTAAGTTTTTCTGGATCAACAATATAAAATGTTTTCAATGCTTCGATGTGGCATGTCGGATCCGACCATAACGTCTGGGCCGGGTTTGGGGTGCTACAGCCATGGTTGAAGATAAGTTGAAAATGAAGTGCTTGAGTAGGGTTAGCTTGAAACAAAGCCATTTGGGACTGCAAGTTTAAAAAATTGTTGAATGATTTGTATTCGCAGCATGGAGTCCAAGGAAGAGTGTTGAAAATTGGCCAACCATGCTGCTGTAATATTTCTGGATGAAGCACATGCTAGCAATTGTGCATCTTGCAGCAACATATTTTCTGTTTTAGTTGCAATGTAATTTAGTTTGGTTGAAAATGAACTTTGATGTTGATGTTTTGATGGGATGATTAAGCTGATAAGTCAGCTTATCCATGTGTACAAGCAATGTTTTAATAGTCCCAATACTGATTAGTGGGGTTAGTTGAATATTTGGTGATGCATTTTGACTATAACTGTATTGTTTTCATAATGAATGAGCAAGCATATCAGTTGTGTAAAGTAGATTGCTTCCTTGCTGCACGTTTGTGAGCAAGTAAATTGTTCTTTGTTTCTTCCTCCTTTGTTCTCTGTATTGTTCTCTTATTTTGCTGCTGTCAAAAAACTAACAATGCATACAATGAAAGGAGGAGGAGGAGGTTATGTTGTTCTTTGCTTAACAATTCTAGAGGTTTTCAAGATTCCGCTGTTGAAAACTTTGCTTTCTTGATTACAATAAATATTCACTTAATGTAAATTTGTTGGTTGATTATTTGGAATGTCTTAAATTTCAACTTAGAGGTTGTTTGTGAGGTTTTTTTTTTCTCCAAATTTGTTTTATGTTCTATATTTATGAAATTATTTAGTGTGTTATAAATAAATGTGAATGTCCATTTTCTAACCCCCTATTTATGAGGTAAAACCTCTCATTCATTATACAAATGTTTAATATGAGTTAATGAAGCACTTAAGTAAGCTTCATTTATTGCATTGAATGCTAATTATAAATTATAAATAGAATCCTTATCTGAGTGAAATAAAAAGAAGACGAGAAAAATTCTCTTGTATTTTCATCCACTTTTATTTATTGTTTTATTAATTTTTCTATAACACGTTATTAGTACGAGTTTCTACGAGTTCATAGTGAAGTTCACGTTATTTCGACTTTATATAATTTGCCCATATAACTCCCGTTAAACTATATACGGTATACGTATTTTCATAATTCTTTTATTTTATTTTAAAGATAAAACATTTGCTTGGGGTAAATTTGCACATTTATTTTTCCAACTAAAATCTAATAATGATAATTATATATACATGTTTTTTTATTAAAAGAAATTTCAATTAATTTAATTTGTGTTAAGTTATTATTATGACTATTCCTCTTTATGCCAATATTTGACATACATATTATTATTTAGCAAATTTGGTATATATAAATTGAATTATTTTACGATTGAGAATACTTATTATTTTATTAATATTTTTTTTATTTTGATTCAAGTGATTATAATGTCAAATCTTGCCAAACTTGAATTTGCGGCCTTAGACATCTCAGGCAAGAATTATTTGTCATGGGTGTTAGGTGTTGAAATTCACCTAGATGCTAAAGGTCTAGGAAATACTATATTAGCAGATAAAGAAACATCTAATCAAGACAACGCAAAAGCAATGATTTTCATCCGTCATCATCTGCATGAAGGATTAAAAGTGAAATATCTCACCGTGAAAGACCTTCTTGATTGTGGAAAAATTTGAAATAACGATTTGACCATCAAAAAACTGTGATACTCTCTAAAGCTCGTTGTGATTGGATGCACTTACAGTTGCAAAATTTTAAGACTGTAAGCGAATACAATTCAAAACTTTTCAAAATTAGTTCTCAACTAAAATTATGTGGAGAAAACATAACTGATGAGGACTTATTAGAGAAAACATTTTCAACCTTTCACGCTACTAATGTGCTCCTACAGCAGCAATACCATGAAAAAGGTTTTAAAAGGTATTTTGAATTGATTTCATGCCTTTTGGTGGCTGAACAAAGTAATGAGCTATTGCTGAAAAATCATGGAATTCGTCCCACTGGTTCTGCACCATTCCCTGAAGTGAATGTAGCAGTACACAATAATTATGAAAATAGAAAATATAGAAGTCACGACCGTGGTCGTGGACGTAGTGGGGGACGTGGTCGAGGACGTATTAGTAATCGTTATCATGGTGGTCATAACAATGATACTTCTAACCACCAGAAAAAGAATAATAATGAAAGACAAGAAAGAAGTGGTCAAAATAATCCTTCAAAGATTGTTGAGAATATATGCTACCGATGTGGTATGAAGGGGCATTGGTCACGTACCTGTCGTACGTCTGAACATTTAGTGAAACTTTATCAAGCATCCATTAAAAGGAAAGGAAATCATATGGAGACAAATTTTATATCCCAAAATGATGAAATGGAGGCAAAAGATGAAGATATTCACTATAATACTAAAACTGACCATGCCTACGAGGGTGATAAATTTAATGACCTTAATAATATAACTCACCTAGATGTGGCAGATTTCTTTGAGAATCATTAGAAAAATTAATGTTATTTTGACATTTTTATGCTGTTTTAAGTATATTTTATTTTCTTGCATAAAGAATAATTTATATATTTAATAAATATTTGCAATGTTTCTCATATTATATTTTGTTTGTTTTTATGAAGAATATGAATATTCAACAAAATTTCGATGGACCCAAAATCAATGAAGACATGTGTCTTGTAGACAGTGCTACAACACATACGATACTCAAAAATAAAAAATATTTTTCTCATTTGACAATGAGTAATGCCCATGTTAATACAATATCAGGTAGTTCAAAACTTATTGAAGGCTCTGGAAGAGCTATTATTATTACCTAAAGGTACAAAATTTATCATTGATTATGCTTTATATTCCACTAAGTCTCAAAATATTTATTGAGTTTTAAAGATATTCGTCTTAATGGATATCATATTGAGACTATGAATGAGAAAAATGTTGAATATCTATATATTACAAATGTTGAATATGGAAAGAAATATGTTTTGGAAAGGCTACCTGCTTTTTCATTAGGTTTATATTATACACATATTAGTGTAATTGAGTCACATGTTACTACAAACCAGAAGTTTGTAGAACCACATATTTTTACTATTTGGCATGACCGATTAGGTCATCCTGGATCTATTATGATGCGAAGAATCATCGAGAATTCAATTGGACACCCATTAAAGAATCAAAAGATTATTAAATTCAAGGATTTATCTTGTGTCGCTTGTTCTCATTCACTTTCTAAACATGAGGTTTTTTGATCTATAGTCCAAACACCTAAATATGTAAAGCCGATAGGATATAAATGGATATTTGTGCGAAAACGAAATGAGAAAAATGAAGTCGTAACATATAAATCAAGACTTGTAGCACAAGGATTTTCGCAAAGACCCAGCATTGATTATGAAGAGACATATTCTCCTGTGGTGGATGCAATCACGTTTAGATACCTTATTAGTCTAGCAGTACGTGAAAAAATTGACATGCATCTAATGGATGTTGTTACAGCCTATTTGTATGGTACACTTGATAGTGAAATTTATATGAAAATCCTAGAAGGATTTAAAATCCCTGAAGGATATAGAGTTTCCCGGGAAAATTGCTCAATAAGATTAAAGAAAAGTTTATATGGATTAAAACAATCTGGACGTATGTGGTACAATCGTCTTAGTGAATATTTGTTAAAAGAATGTTATAAAAATGATCAAATCTGCCCATGTGTTTTTATAAAAAGGTGTGAATAAAACTTTATGATAATTGCTATTTATGTTGATGATCTAAATATTATTAGAACTCCTGAAGAGCTTCAAAACGCAGCAAATTATTTAAAGAAAGAATTTCAGATGAAAGATCTAGGAAAAAGAAAATTTTGTCTTGGCCTGCAGATCGAGAATTTAAAAGATGGAGTTCATGTCCATCAGTCAACTTATACGGAAAAGATCTTAAATAAATTTTATATGGATAAAGCACATCCATTGAGTTCCCCGATGGTTGTATGATCGTTAGATGTGAATAAAGATCAATTTCATCCTTGTGAGAATGACGAAGAGTTTCTTGGTCTTGAAGTACCATATCTAAGTGTCATAGGAGCATTGATGTATCTTGCAAATAACACAAGACCTGATATAGCTTCTGCTGTAAACTTGTTAGCAAGATTTAGTTCTTCTCCAACACGTAGACATTGGAATGGGAATTAAACATGTATTTAGATATCTTACAAATGATTCAAAATCCCTATTAGTTGGTTATGCTGATGCTGGATATTTATCAGATCCACATAAAGGTCGATCTCAAATGGGATATTTATTTACATGTGGAGGTACTGCCATATCATGGCATTCGACAAAGCAAACATTAGCTGCTGCTTCTTCAAATCATGCTGAAATAATTGCAATGCATGAGGCAAGCCGAGAGTGTGTTTGGCTAAGGTTATTAACCCAACATATCCAGAAGATATATAATTTGCCTTTACAGGAAAATATGCCAACTATCTTATACGAAGATAATGCAGCATGTATAGCTCAATTAAAGGGTGGTTATATCAAAGGTGACAGAACAAAACATATTTCAGTAAAATTATTCTTCACTCATGATCTTGAGAAAAAAGGTGACATAAAAGTTCAACAAATATGTTCTAGTAATAATTTAACAGATCTTTTTACCAAGGCATTGCCAACTTTAACATTTGAAAGAATACAAAACAAGATTGAATGCGTTGACTCAAAGATATAATGTGATGTCGTCATTAGGGGGAGTCTAAAACACGTTGTACTCTTTTCCTTTAACCAAGGTTTTGTCCCACTGGGTTTTCCTAGTAAAGTTTTTTAACGAGGCAACTTGTAATAGGAGACTGTATACTCTTTTTCCTTCATTAGGTTTTTATCCCACAGCTAGGGTTTTTCCTAATAAAGGTTTTAATGAGGCACTATTTTTTCTAGTGGATATCCAAGGGGAAGTGTTATAAATAAATGTGAATGTCTATTTTCTAACCCCCCCCCAATTTATGAGGTAAAACCTCTCATTCATTATACAATGTTTAATATGAGTTAATGAAGCACTTAAGTAAGCTTCATTTATTGCATTGAATGCTAATTATAAATTATAAATAGAATCCTTACCTAAATGAAATAAAAAGAAGACGAGAAAAATTCTCTTGTATTTTCATCCACTTTTATTTATTGTTTTATTAATTTTTCTATAACATAGTGCTTATTATAGACATCTTTTTGTAAGGTCTTCCATATTTGTGCTTTGGAAGGTTGGAAGATTTTGGTGATGCATTTATGATTCTATATGATATTTAGCAAAGGTGTGACAAGTTAAAATGATAATAGATTAAGAGATGGACTTGATTTTAAGGGATGTAAATTTAAAAAGTACGTTCATTCAAGGTGTGGGTTTATAGAGTGAGAGTAGGAGTGTCTCGTCGAATCAAATTGTGTATCACACATAAAACTTCAACTCGATCTAGGGACAATACCATTCATTAAAAGGTCTATCAATTTCAAACTGACAATACTTCAAAGACTTTTTTAAAAAAGATTCAACCTCCCTACATATTGATGTTGCATAAAAATAATTGTAATTAATATAAAAAGCTTAAATAAATATTTAATTCACATATGATAGTGTAAAATTTATACAAATTAAAGTTTTTCATTTACAATAATAAAAGAAATAAAAAAAATAGGCTTACTCCAAGACTCTATGTTTTCTTTTATATTAATTATAAAAATATATTTAATATATATTTAATATATAAATGTCTATGCGCTAGATTTGACTAATCTATGATTTCAAAATCATATATTTTTTCAAGCCTAGCTCATGAAACATATCTCTTTATAAATATAAATAATTTAACAAACTTTTAATTGTTGTAAAATATATTTAATTTTTATCTAATATAAATTATATAATAATAAAAGAAAAGAAAAATAAAATGCAAACTTGAAAACAAATAAGTTCGAGTTAAACTTTAGCTTTAAATATTAAAGCTCAAGCTCGAACATTTTTTAAATGTCTTTTTTTTTACCAAATTCACATTTTATATTTAATATTTTTGTTCTAAACTTACTAAATATTAAACAACCTTCAAATTTATGTGAATAACTCTTTTAATCCAACATTTTTAATAAGAATTAAATTCAATATATTAACAGTATTTAAATGTATCATATTTATATTATATCATGATATTTTATCTTAGTTTTTTTTTTCATTTCGATTATTTGAATTATTTTGATTTTGGTTTAGGTTAGAAGTGTTCATGGGTTAGATTAAGTCCAAGTCATGCTTAAATATAATATTAATACACTTTATACTTGTCCAAGCGCGACCCAACTCGAAATATTGGCCTAAAATTTTATCTAAACTCGTCCATATTTGTAAATAACTAACCCAAACATATTTTAGACTCAATGATTTTTTTAAAAAAATTGAAAAATATTTATACTACTTTTAATTTGAATTTCATCATGAAATTCCATACGGAGAAAATCTTGCTTTTATCTCAAGAAGATTTATAGTAGTTTCTAATTATGTATTAAGTATGGGTTTATATTTCTTACATTAATTTTATGTAATTTTAATATTATTAATGAATTTCATAATTAAAATAAATTTGCTTAAATTATTTTAGAATTTTTAACGATTTATTATCTATTAAAATTGTTTTTCCGATAATAAAATATATTATAGATATATATTAAATTTTAAATAAAATTAATTTAAACTAATTTATCCTTTAAAAAGGTATATAAAATTTTGAACTATTATTATTATCACTTATAAATAAAAAAATTAAATAAATATTTTTTAGAGATAAATAATTTTAAAAGTATATATGAATAAAATAAAATATTAATATGGATGACTACTAATTTTAATAAACGTAATCCTTCTTCTAAGGGAAATTTGTTTTAGTTGACATTAGACATGTTCATGGATTGAGTTATTTGCTCGAAATTCGAGAGGGCTTAGGTAAAAAAATTAGTCCCATTTAAATTATGGGTCAAGCTTGGGCTTAAACATTTAAGGCCTGAGCTTGGCCTGACCTATTTTAAGTTTATAATACTTTATATTATGTTATTTTTATATATTATGTAATTTAGAACACATTAAAAAATAAACTTATACTAAATATATAATACTAGTCTAATATAAACATTAAAAAAAATGTTAAGACAATATATAAAAATTTTCAATAAATAAAAAATATATAAAATTATTAAATATTAAAATAAAGCAATATATTTTTTTAAAAAAATTTAAAAATAATATGGGCAGGCCTAAAATAGGCTTGGGTTAGTCATTTGTAAATATAAGTGAGTTTAGGCAAAATTTTAAACGTAGATTTTGAGCTGGGCCAGATTTGGACAAACATGATGTACATTAATATCATGAGTCTTATCCGACCCGACTCATGAACACCTCTAATTGACATCTATAAATTTTATATATGTACTTTTATATTAAAAAAATCATATCTATATCCCTAATTCCTTACCACCAAAACTACTTAAAATTTAAGTATAAAATTTATTTTTTATTTGTTTAAAAAAATTGATCAAAATTTAAAAATTATTTTTATCAATATACTTTATTTTTTAGAAAAAAAAAGAGAAATTAACTCAAATATTTTAAAAAAATTAAAAATATTTTTAAAATAACCTGTTCATGTATTAATAAAATATATTAAATTAAATTACTTTCTATTTATAAGTGAAAAAAAAAGTAATAACCGGAAAACTAAATATATTAAATTAAATTAACTGATTTCAGCTCCTTTTTCCATTTTTTTTACATAAAATTGATTAAAAATATTGATAATTATCGCAATGTATATATTGATTTTCTTTTTTAAGGTATCTGTTAGAATGAACTTAATAATTAATTCTTCATATTTTGTAGGTCCACTAATAGAGTAAATGTTGACCATATGTTTTGAAGTTGCTCTATTTTATATTATATATAGTTGTATGAAATATTAACCTAAGTTTTTACCCCGACTAGGATAAAGGAGCCGTCAATCAGCGTAGAATTGATGAGGTATAAAGGTACGGTTGTTCATCGACGAAGAGCCGAGAAGAGAGGCAGAGAAAAGGACATTGTCCATATGTCGACCGCCCAAAGAAATTTTGTTCTTTTAGTATTTTTGAATTGAGTATTCTTCTTAATCAAAAAGTTTTTATATTTCTAAAAGATGGGATTATTTGACTGAGAATTCACGTTCCTTAGAATATATAAGAACTGATAATAAGAAGAAGAAGAAGAAAAGGGTTTGCTGTTGTGTGCATCAGTTACAGAAGGAAACATATGTTTGGGATTTGGGGTTACATTTCAAAGGCTTTGCTCTAACATTAACTGATGATTGCTTCAAGTTTTAGTTTATTGAAGTTAGTAAAAAGCTTATTTCATATTATCTTTCTCTCTTGAAGGATGAAATAAATAAGTTATTTATTGTGTCGACTTTTAGTAGTATCTGTGTGAACTGCTTCATATGATGTTGAATTTCTTTTTTTTCTTTTTTTGTCTTTTAGCAAATTCAATTAATACACTTTAATTATATAGAGAAAGAGATTATTTTTTTTTGTAATTATCACTAGTAATAATTATTAACTTTTTAGTTACGAGTCCTCTTTAAAAAAATAAAGAATTAAATTACAATTTTCGAACAGATGTTATCCTTTGAATTTCATAAAAATTGATGTAATTATACACCACTCAATTGTAGATTTTTTATATAAAATATAATAAATATCTATTTGGAAATTTTTAAAAAAATTTACTTTTTTCATTTGAAAAGATTATTTTGGAAAGAGTTCAAGTACAAGAATTAATACTTATTATGAAGAACCATGAAAGTTTTTTATGAGTTAGATTACATTTTACCCTTGTTACTTAAAAAATAAGTAAATTAATCTTTTTACTTTAAATTAAAGAGCAAATTGATCCTTCTTGTAAAAAAATTCACTCAATTCTATTGTTAAAAATTGGCTTGGCTAACAAAATAGCTAGATAATTATACATAAAAAGATTCATTTATTCATTTTTTTTAGTAGAATAAATAAAATAAAACGTGACTCCTAATATAAAAATTTTATCAATTTGTGTAAAAATCATAAAATGTGACATTATGTTATTATGGGAGTCAAAGAAAAAACTGGGACAATAATTCATATAATTGTGAGGTGATGAGGGCTTATAAGGTAAAACTTATTTTTATTAGATCCAATTTGACAATATGCTACAAATACTCTCGATTATACATCCAACATAAGAAAAAAAATACTGGATTATCTTACATGACATTGAAAAATGATTATTAATGCATGGTAATTACTATTTATAAATAAGGTTAATAAAAAATGGCTTTTAAATCCCCTAGGCCCTAAAGACAAAGCTAGCATTGAATGGATAGGTGAATATCATTTTCACCGTCCCTTAGCAGCTACTAAAAGATTCTAAAAAATCTCTAAAAATCAACAACAAATCAAAACTTGTTAAAATTAGTTAGATTATTTTGTTATAGTAGGTGAAGCAAATCTTCAACAAAGACGAATATTTTAGAAGGCATTCTTTTTACCAAAGAGCCACAACCAGCCCAAAGAAACCCCTGCAAATATCCCAATTAATAGACATAGCACTAGTATATTACCCAAGGCATTTTGTTCAGGCCGCTGTCAAAAGAAAACAAGAAGTTTTTATTAGAGATTACAAAGAATACTAAGATAAATTTCATATTGCAACTGACTATGCCAGCACTAACCTTGTAACTTTTAGGTGCTGCAGTCATTACACAGACCGTGAGGTGACCATTTGTTAATCCCAGGAATGATACGAGCAATATCATCCATCCTTGATCACCATACTTGGCAGTGAAGTAAAAAGCAGGGATCAGTAAGAATCGAGAGAGTATTGCAATCGTAAGGCCTTTCCTTTACTCTATCTTCAAGAATTTCACAAGGGGAAGATATCTTGATATCAGATCCCACACATTGTAAGATGCTATCAACAAAAGTGGATACCTAGAAACATATCAATCGTACCATATTCTTCAAGTGGATACATAGACCTTTAGGTATAAAGGTAAAGCAACTTCAAATGTCATTTCACTGAATGAATGAAAACTTACCATGTACCCAACTTATGTTCACCAGTGTTTTCGTATAAGAATCCAGGGAAAATCGACAGCGTTAAGACGTATATTAGAAATAGGTCAAGCGCGTAATCTATGTTCTGAATGACTAATTGTTTGTTGCTTAGCCTCTCATTCTGTTCATGCTGTGAAAGTGCCAAAAGAATAGTTGTATTAACTTAAAGCGAGGTTAAAAGAGCTTTTGAGAAATATTTGGTAAAGGTCAAAGTATTTACATGGTCGTCTTTTGTTTGGATACCAGCTGCCGCAAGATCAGCTTGAACAGTTTTTGATCCTTCTAAAGCTGCCTTAGAGCGGAAGTACTTCACTATTGGCAATTTAGGGAAGAATATGTATACAATAGGACACATAGGAACTCAAATAATGTAGAAATAGCTAGAAACAAAACTGCAAAAAGAAGAGAATTTTTGCTTCAATGAACTAATAGATGTAAGCCAAATTGAGGAAGATTTTGTCAAATAGCAAAGAAATGGCACATACTTGCCCCTTTACGAAGACCATTGTTAGACTTTTCAAAGGCTGCTTTTGTGATAAGCCTTAAAGCAGAGGTCAAGGCACCAGATGCAGCCAAACCAGCAAAGAAGGACTGAATCATAAAGCCAACGATTAACCATTAAATCAACTGTTAATCAAGTGTTAAAGAAAACCGACCTGAATAAAGTCCGGGAGCATGAAAGACAAATCACCGACAATTCCACCTTGAACAAAAGCATCTGCAACTCCAAAAAATGCAACAATAGCACATATACCAATGAAAGATCCAAGTCCTCCTCTCCCCGATGTAGCTAAATCCAACTATCAAAGAAATGATGGGGTAAAAAATAGAGGTTAATTGGAGAATGAAGTGGATGATGGAGTGTGTAAAATAAAGGAGCAGCTTAACTTTACCACTAAGAGCATGAAAGTACTTGCAACAAAAAGTGAGTATCCAAATATGTTCCTCCGTCTAGTATTGATCTTTGATTCGTTGTATGCCAATATTGACATTGTTCCAAAGGCAAAGGGTTGATAAACCAGAGTAAGCACCCTTGAAGGATGGTAGTCCTTCAAATGCAAATACACACATCATCAAATTAGAATCCCATTTTCACGGGATTTGGATAATATATGTATTGATCTATTGACAGAACAATGGCATTTAATGCTTGGAATATGCAGCTAATTAACATGATAATGAATGTATCTTTGTGTCAATTAAAATGTCACCATTGTAAAACTAACTATAGTTATGAAATTGTCATTATATTAAAAATTATTAATTTTTTAAAAATTTTATTTGTAATTTTTAAAGTTATTTGTAATCTATTAACATAATTATAAATTATAAATAATATTTATTATACCAATATAAATTCACAAAAGTATAAAATAAATTTCAACATAATAAAATTAATTAAAATGATTAATATGAGCAACGAAAATAAATATAAAAAAGACAAATATGAATTAGATTGGTTTATTTCAATGTTTTACTAATTTCACACGTGGTTAAACCAGTTAAATCATTGATTTTTCGTCAACTAGTTCAATAAAAATTAAAAATTTGGTACCGAAATGTTAGCTTAAAGACTAGTTCAATCCACTTATGTGTCAATTAATTCTTGATCTAACTAATCTAATCAATTGATCTGGTCCAATTTCAATTACTAAAAGTTTATGTGTCAATAGAGGTGATCATGGGTCGGGCCGAGTTTGGATTGGGCCTCAATAGAATTTTAAACCCGTTTTCTAGGCTCGAGCCTAGCCCAGATAAAATGCTAAAACTTGAGCCTAGCCCAATCCGCCCGTATTAATTTTTTATATAAGAATAAATTTAAATAATAAATATATTAAATACACTAAAAACATTAAAATAAATATTTTCCTGCAAATTGAAAATAAATTTAAAAAATTATTTATATTATGTTATAGGTGCAACTTAGCAAGTAAATACCTTTAAAATAATAGCAAAATTAACAATAAAAAGTTATACGATATCTAAAAAATAACAATAAAATAGTAGTAATATAATAGCGAAGCAGCACCAAAGTAGTGAAAAAACAACAAAAACAGTGAAAACAACAACAAAAAGTAATAATTATTTTTTGTAAATTCGAGTCAAGCAGAGCTAAGCTCAAGCCAAAAAAAATTATCTGAAGCTCGGTCTGTTGAGAAAACGGGCCTCATTTTTTTCGCCCATGTCCATTTTTTGAGTTTATATTTTTGTCCAAATCCTCTCACTTGAGTAAGCCATGATCCAAGTCTATGTGTCAATATTTTGTAGAAATTTTAAAAAATTGTAATTTACATCAAATTAAACATATATAATCTATATTAATACAATATGATCATTAAAATAATAATCATACAAAAAATATAATAATAAAATGTCAAACTACATGTGTAAATAATACATAAAAAAAAAGTTGAGTTGACTTTTCATATGCTTACTTAGATAAATAATATTGTTTTTAGAAATAAGAAGAAAAAATCAGAAATTAAGCTTTAATAATAAAACGCCAAATTTTGTATATATATATAAAAAAATTCAAATAGAGTCTTAACTTAATTAGTATTAGTATTGTTACTGGTACAAAAGAATCTGGGTTCAAGTATATTGAAACGTGTTATTCTTCTATTTAAGAGTTGAGGAAAATATGAATAATTTTAGGTATTGTATAAAAAATAGATATTTTAAGACCCTAAAATGAAATTATGTTTTAACATTTTTGTACCGTATATATAATTTTGGGCAGAAGCATGAAGCCTTAATTTCAAGGCAGGCAGTTGAGTTGGATAAAATATTTAGATTAAAATTGGTGAAGAGCAAAATTAGTTGCTATAAAATTAAAGTATGAACATTAAACACAAAGTAAGAAGAGTTTACTTACAGGGAAGAGATTATAATAATAATCTCCAATTGTGAGCATACTATTCCAAGCGATAAGAGATCCAAATCCCAGAATCCAACAAACAATCATGCCACTAATTTTTCCCTGATTTTATTTTCACAATAAATACATGTAATTAAATTTTTAAAAAAATAACTCTAACCTCCATTGATAATTCCAATGAACAAGACAAGAGAAAGCACAAACCTCAAGCCTTGAAGGTGATTCTCCTCCATCAACAACAGTCATGTTTACTTGCTGGGTATTCTTCAAGTTTCTGTCAAGAAACAAACACCAAGGCAGGTCATAAGTAAGAATGGAAATATATATATATATATATGGTTTTTCAAAGTCGATCGTAACCAACTCAGTAATTAATATTTGGCATTCTAATTTTAAATACCAATCTAGCAAATACTAATTAGAATATTGGCAAGCTAACAAATATAGAGAGAAAAAGTTTGGCAGATACCAATCTACGGACAGCGACGACACAGTGGCAAAAACAGCGATGATAACGACAGAAGCAGAAATCGATAGAAGAAGAAGAAACTCTCTTTCAAAGTATAAAAGGCATTGAATATTGAGTTTTAATCAAACTAAAATTTTCGGAAATTGATTTTAAATAATATATTTTTATTTATCCTTAAAAAATATAGTTTAAACTTTAAATTCAAAATTCAAACATATCATAATAAATAATATTTAATTAATTAATTTATAGTTATCTTAATATTTAAATCATATTTATCTTAATAATAAATTTAAATTTAGTATTTATCATAATGATAAATAATATTTTCAATAAATATTATTTAATTATCATAAAGATAAAAATTATTTATCTTAATATTTATTTCATAATTAGAGTTCATATATCTTATTTACTATATTACATTATATGATTTTTACAAATAAATTTAATAATAGACAATTTATTTTTTGATTTTTTAAATTTTTAAATTTTAAAAAATATTATGTGTTAAAAATAGTGTATCTCAGTAGTTTATGTTTACTTTGTTGTTCATGTTTCTATTTTGCTTGGTCAAGTACTTTGTTCCTAAAATCTAGGAATAAGTTGCTTAGTTGAAGTCAATAACGTACATTATTGCTTCCTTAATTTTCTTGAATAGTTAGAGTTTTTTTAGGAACACTTTGTTACATTCTTTATGTATTTAAACCTTTTGCAGCATGTTAATAAATAATCAAGTTTTTCTCAACTATTTCTCTTGTTAACTATAAATTGCTTACATCTCTGTTTTGTTTCATGGTATCAGAGCCAGGTTGAAAGGAAAAAAAACTGTTACTTTATTTTTTTTCTCTTTGTCTATCAAGTCATCTGTTTTGTCTTGTTGGAAGAGATTCGAAGCTGAAAGCAGAGATGGAGTTAGCAAATGGGGGAAATAGTTCTGACACTCAGTATGGTGTTGAGAGACTTGTAGGGACGAACTACAAGTATTGGAGGATGTGTATGGAGGCATTTCTTCAAGGCCAGGATATTTGGGATCTGGTTATAGGAGAAAATGCAGAAATTCCTGCAGACACTTATGAGAATGTTGAAGTCCGGAGGAAATGGAAGATTAAATGCGGAAAAACGCTCTTTGCATTGAGAACTTCCATTAGTAAAGAGTTCATTGATCATGTTCGTGACGTTAATTCACCAAAACAATTATGGGAAACTTTTGAGCGGTTGTTTTCTAAAAAGAACACAGCTTGTTTGCAATTTTTGGAGAATCATCTTTCATCCTTAACTCAAGGTAATATGTTTATTTCTGAAAATTTCTTGAGAGTTAAAAGCATTTGTTCTGAAATTTCAGAATTAGATGCTGAGGAGAAAATCAGTGAAGCAAGAATGCGACGATTTCTAATTCGAAGATTGAAGGAGTATATTCCTTTTGTTACTTCTATTCAAGGTTGGGCGAATCAACCTTCAGTTGAAGAATTAGAGAGTCTACTTTCCAATTAGGAGGCGTTGGTGAAGCAGATAGCGAAGAGTCATGATCCCGAAGCTGTTCTCTTTTCAAAAGGGAAGCATTACAAGAAAAACACATGGCAAAAGAGCAACAAAGAAGAAACAGATAAAGGGAAGGCTACTGGCGGTTATAGTCAAAATGCTGTCAAGTGCTATAGATGTGGTAAACTTGGGCATATAAAGAAAAATTGCAGTGTAAAGCTTTTTAAAGCTAATATCGCAAGTGAAAAAGATGACGATGATCGAATAAATTGGGAGCAGTGCTTCACTGTAGAAGCAAGTGAAGGGTCAACTCAAATGCAGACTCTTTCCAATATTGCAAAATATAAAGAAGAATGGATCGTAGATCCAGGTTGTTCTCATCATGTCATTGGAAATGATTCACTTTTTTCAGAGTTGCGTCAACACAAACAAGATCGTGTCATTGTTACGGCTGATGATTCAGCTTATCCTGTGGCAAAAGAACGTGATGTGCATATTGGCATAGATGCTAGAAGTTTAGTCAAATTGAGCGATGTTTTCCATGTTCCAGGTTTGAAAAGAAATTTAGTTTTCGTTGCTCAAATTACCGATTCTAGGAAATATGTATTATTTAGGCCTAAAAATGTAAAAATTCTCGACAACATGAAAAACATCTCTGCTGATATTCTTACCACTAGAGAAAAGAAAGGTTCTTGTATGTCTTATTAGCAAGAGAAGCTTACGTGAAGAAAACAAGCCAACCAATGCACCGTTGTATCTTTTTTTTTACTGCCGGAATGGATGAGGAACCCACAAGTTTTGAAGAAGCCAAAGGCTATCCATAGAAGTCAGCAATGGATGAGGAGATTGAGACTTTAAACAAGAATCAAACATGGGAATTAGTGCCTAAACCAGAAAATTGCAAGCCCGTCACTTGTAAATTGGTGTACCGTTTAAAGAGAAAATCTGATGAGAAAGTTGATCGATGTAAAGCACGGTGTAACGCCCCCTTACCCGAGACCATCGCCGGAGTCGAGCACGAGGCATTACTAAACTTATTTGAGCACTTAAACAAATTCAGACAAGCTGTCCAACTGCGTCATAGTTGCTTAAAAATTCATATCTCGAGTTACGAAACTCGAAATAAAATTCCGTAAATTTTCTCTTAAACTAGACTATATATCTATCTACTAAATTTTTTTCTAGAATTTTTGGTCGGGCCAATTAGTACAGTTTATTAGTTAAAGTCTCCTCTGTTTTAGGGTTCGACTGCTCTGACCTCTGTGTATTTCGAATCATATATCTCCCTGTACAGAGTTTCAATGACTATGCCGTTTGTTTCTAATAAAACTAGACTCAATAAGGAATCAATATAAAGTATGACTTCTAATTATATTTTTACAATTTATGGTGAATTTCCAAATTCAGAATAGGGGATCCAGAAATCGCTCTGGCCCTGTTTCACAAAAATTTAAACTTCTCATAAAATATAACTCATATACCTATTTTGTTCCATCCATATGAAAATAGACTCATAATTCTTCAATTCCATATTTTATTCATCATCTAATTGTATCTCTACTATTTTTAATGATTTTTCAAACTCACGTCACTGCTGCTATCTGAATCTATTTTATGGTAAATTTTGCCTATTTCATGGTTTCCATGGATTAGCTAGCAATTTAGCATACATAACACCAAATATGATCATGATTAGCCATTCCAATGGCTAATAATTACCAAGAATTTCCATACCACTCAATATCTATATCATAAGACCATATATACAAAATGATTATAATCCTATACATGCCATACTCAAAATATACAAGCCATTATGCCAAGATGGTATACGGATAGTGTGAGTGGGCCTCCGACCGTTCCCGATTTCTGAGCTGGCTTGTCAAAACTACAAGGAATGAAAAGGAGGGAGTAAGCATAAATGCTTAGTAATTCCATATGAAATTAATAAGCAACTACCAACATGCTTTTAAGATAAAACACCACAATTGTACAATTATACATACTCAGCTTAAACTATTTTATCGAGATACATTTACTAAATAATTTATTTCTGGAGCTACGAAACTCCAAATTAAGTTCCGTTAATTTTTATTGAAACTAGATTCATATACCTTTCTCTCATAAAATTTTCAGAATTTTTGGTTTAGCCATTTAGTACAGTTTATTCATTAAATTTTCCCCTGTTTCGCTGTCCAACAGTTCTGATCTCTCTTCACTAAAAATTATTTATCTCATTATTCGGGACTTGGATGATGTTCCCGTCTATCCCTCTTGAAACTAGACTCGATACGGATTTTAAATATATAAATTAAAACTCATAATTATTTTTGTAAAATTTCTAATGATTTTCTAAAATCAGAACAGGGGATCTCGAAGTCATTCAGACTCTGTCTCACAACAATTTAAATATATCATAAAATAATATCCAATTGCATGCACCGTTTCCTCTATATGAAACTAGACTCATCAGGATTTAATCTCATATTTTATTCAGCCCTTAACTCAATTTTCACAATTTATGGTGAATTTCAAAAGATACACTACTGCAGTAACCCAAAACTGCCAAGGCCATATTTATTCATTCACCACTATTATTCACTAAATCCATACAATATCATTTCATCCATCATGGTAAGAACACATAATTATGCTTCATAAGCATAGATCCATAATCTCAATATCATCAAGTATCAAGAACTTATTCTAAATCGTGTCATTTTCATAGTATTCACCAATTCTTAATCTTTTCGGGCCATTTTACATTTTCGTTCATAATCAAATTAGGGAACGATTACGGAATTGAGTACCTCATTATCACAATGCCATAGTAAAACTATGGTCTTGCACATAGTCACATATCACATACCGAGGCCATAGCCCAGCCATGGTCTTACACGGATCACATATCACACTGATGCCATATCCCAGATATGGTCTTATACAGTAGCACATATCACACCGATGCCATATCCCGGATATGGTCTTATACGGAAGCACATATCACATTTCTCCGAAGCCATAGCCCAGCTATGGTCTTATAAGGAAATCACATTTCACATGCTGCCATGGTCCAACCATGGTATTTTCCGTCAATTCGTCTTAGCCACTGAATGAAAGTACTCAAGTCCGTTGTTCCATTTAATTTGTACTTTTATTCAAATATCATTTTACAATTATCACAGTTTAATGACATTTTATATGCAATAATATACTATATCATTCATGAAATTTTCATTTCAAAACATTAAATTACACATTGCATTATTAAAAATCATATGAACTTACCTCGATATAAAATATTAGCAATCGAGCCTATTCCTCGTAAACTTTTTTTTTCCTCGATCACGACTTGAATCTCGTTTCTCTTGATCTATAATATAAATTATTTCTACTCATTAGCATTTATTTGATTTCTATTTCACTTCACAATTTATGCTGTTCAAATTTTGAAATTACACTTTTACCCTAAAATTTACAGTTTTTACAATTTAGCCCCTGCTCAATTCACCCATCAATTGAACTAATTCTTTTCTCAATTAACACTTTATTTTATCATTATAAATTATTTCACAACCTTTGATATTCTCAATTTCAACACCAACATCTAATTCACAACTTTTTTCACAATTAGGTCCTAATTACCATTTTCTATCAAAATGACTTAATAAAACAACCTTAATAAGAAATTAGAACTTCAATTTCATAATAATTCATCATATACTGCCCTTACTCAGCCAGGGTAACTTCCAATTTCACCCACCAAATCAAAAACTAATGAATTAGATGATTGGACCTAATTGTAAAAGTCACACAAACATAAAAATTACTAAGAAGTAGTAAAAATTGAACTTACATGGTGCAAAAATATGAAAAACCAGCATAGGAGACCTGCTACGGCGTTTTTGGCTGAGAAAGATGAAGAAATGTCTAGATTTTCAATTACATCATTTTTTAACTATTAACTTTTAAGCTAATTCCAATTTTGTCCCTTGTTCACATTGTTTTCTTGCTTATTTTATACCCAAACCGTCCAGCCATTAACCTTTGGGTCTAATTGCTCTTTAAATCCATCTTTTTAAATACTTAAGCTATTTAATCACATCTCACAATTTTGCTAATCACATCTCACAATTTTGCACTTAGTTCAATTTAGTCCTTTTCACCTAATTAACTACCGAAATCTTAAAATTTCTCGACGAAACTTTAATACTAACTTATTTACACTCCATAAATATTTCTAAAAATATTTACGGCTCGGTTTATGAATTTGAGGTCTCGATACCTCATTTTTATTCCGTTTTATCTACAACTTCCTATACTACATAATTTCATTTAATATCTAAATGACCAAAATGCCCTTAATACTAAACTTTCCAAATATTCCATCCATGTCCAATTTTTTTTCCGTAGACTTAAAAATTGGTCAAATTGCTATTTAAGACCTCCTCATTAATATTCTAAAGCAATTTCATACTAAAAACTTCTAGAATGCAAGTTTGGCAAATTATTCAATTCAGTCCCTAATCTCAACTTAAGCACTTTATGCATAGAATTTCATCACGAAATTTTCACACAATCATTCAATCATATCATAAACCTCAAAATAATTATAAAATAATTATTTCTATCTCGGATTTGTAGTCACGAAATCACTATTCAGATTAGGCCCTAATTCGGGATATTACACACGACTCGTAGCTCGTGGATTCTCTCAAAGTTACGGGTTAGATTATAAGGAGACGTATAGCCCTGTTGCAAAAATGGTAACCATGAGAACCATTTTTTCTCTTGCAACTATGAAAACTTGGAAAGCATGGCAACTTGATGTGAAAAATGCCGTTTTATACGGAGAGTTAGATCATGAAATGTTCATGGAACAACCTGCTAGCTATGTTTTAGAACAACATCCTCATCATGTCTGTCATTTAAAGAAGGCATTATATGGTCTCAAACAAGCACAGCGTGCTTGGTATGGTAAAGTCACTCAATTTCTAATTTTTTGTGGATTTAGAGTTTCTGAGGCTGATTCTAGTTTGTTTATTAAGCTAGAATCAAATGCACATTTTCTAGTTCTCTTGTACGTGGATGATATGATAATTACGGGGAACAATGAGGCTGAAATGTCTATGTTGAAAAATGAACTCTCAATCCGTTTTGAAATGAAGAACTTGGGAGAGGTTGGTTGTTTTCTTGGTTTAGAAATTAAAATATTAAACCAAGGATATTTCATTTGTCAACATAGATGTGCAAATCAAGTGTTGCAGCTTTTTAATATGGGGGAATCCAGAGAAAAATCAACTCCAATGGAAAAATGTCTCAAGTTGAAGAAAGATGAAGGGGAGTTGTTAAAGGATGTCAGAAAATTCAGGCAACTTGTTGATAGTTTAATTTACTTAACTATCACACGACCTGAAATTTCGTATGGAGTTGGTGTTGTTTTTCAGTTTATGCAAGCTCCAAGAACTCCACATCTGGATGCCACAAAGAGAATTCTACGGTACATCAATGGAACTAATGACTTTGGCCTTTTCTACAATAAATGAAATGATTTTTCATTGCAAGGATACACTGATGCAGACTGGGCTGGCAGCATAGAGGATCGTCAATCAACTTCAAGGTACTATTTCAGTTTTGGTTCTCCTGCTATTTCTTGGTGTACAAGTAACCGATTGTCACACTCTTCAGCACTGAAGCTGAATATATAGCAGCAACAATGGCAGCACAAGAGTGTGTTTGGCTGAAGCTTTTGATGAAAGATATTCGTTGTGCAGTAGATTCTCCTGTACAAATTTATTGTGACAACCAAAGTGCTGTCAAGCTTGCTTCAAATCCGGTCTTTCATGCACAAACGAAGCACATTGAAGTTTGTCATCATTTTATCCGTGAAAAGGTGTTGGAACAAGAAATTGCGCTAGAGGGTATATCTTCTAATCAGCAAATTGCAGACATATTCACCAAAGCATTGGGAAAACCTGAGTTTGAGCATTTTAGAGCAGCTCTTGGTGTCGTTAACCCTGAGTATGCACTAAGGGGTGGTGTTAAAAATAGTGCATCTCAGTAGTTTATGTTTACTTTGTTGTTCATGTTTCTATTTTGCTTGGTGAAGTACTTTGTTCCTAAAATCTAGGAATAAGTTGCTTAGTTGAAGTCAATAACATACCTTATTGCTTCCTTAATTTTCTGGAATAGTTAGAGTTTTTTAGGAACACTTTGTTACATTCTTTATGTATTTAAACCCTTTGCAGCATGTTAATAAATAATCAAGTTTTTCTCAACTATTTCTCTTGTTAACTACAAATTGTTTGCATCCCTGTTTTGTTTCATTATGTAATTTAACTTATGTAATAATTTTTAAATATTTTCCGTCTACCTACAATACTATCTATAGTACAAACAAAAATTAGTGAACTATTATAAATGTCTTATTAAGTGGATGTTCATCATGATCAAGATAAAGTTTTAATGTACTTTAAATTCTAATAGTTATTAGAATTAAATCTCTACTTTTTTATACTTCTTATGCCTATAAATAGAGACTCTGATGAAGCATTGTAATTATCCCTTTTGATCAATAAATTACATTCTCTATTACTTTCATATTTTCTTTGTTCTTTATTCTCTCCATCTCTCTTTATTTTATAACACGTTATCAGTACGATCTTGCTTAAAGTGATAGTTCCTTTTATCGACGATCAAATTTATCCTCCATGATTATTATTTTTCATTCTTCTTTCATTATATGTTATCATTGTTTTGATTAACTTATTTTACTTTTTTGTTCATAAGGGTGGTGAAAGATTTGATACCATTATCTATATAAAATCAAGAATATTTTCAAAACATCTCATACATTCTAGTGTTGACGATGATGTTGAAGATCTTCAGGTATATTTTACTATATTTTATTTATTGTTTATTATAATTGAAGAATAATCATGACAACATGAATGGATAGATTTTGATTTAAAATCCACGTATGTTTACGATGTTGATTATGAAATAAAAAAAAATCAATAGTGACGTTTAGAAGTCTGTCCTACCAGATTTATTGCATTCTCCGAAGTGAATGTAAACATAAAGAAAATAAAAAATATGCTTATGGACCACTAAAAATGGGAACATAGTAATAAATAAGAGAATAATAAGAGTTTTCAAGATAACTCTTCAAAGGGTAAAGATAACTTATGCTATTAATGTGTATGAAAGATTATTGGCCGCATGTGGCATATGCCCAATTTTTTTTTTTTTGTTATTATTCTTTGAGTAAAAATATGAGAATGTAGTAATGAATTCTATCATTATAGATAGAAAGTATTTATCTAATTTTACTAAAACAAACAAATATTATTTCAATATTTGATAGTACAAAATTAGTCGAAAGCTCTAAAAGAGCTAATATATTAATATCTTAATATTTCATATGAATAAAAAGAGGGGATTGGGTTATTAATTTATAATCTTTGTGATATTGTAGAGTTATAGCATTAGATAGAATTATTATATTCTATTATTATAAGTAGATCTTTCACAATCAAATATTTTGCTTTCAACCCCTTTAATAGGGATGATGACAAAAGAATATCACAAAGATTATAAATTAATATTACTGATGAGTGTATATGTTCCAATTGCTCCACCACAACGTATAAAGATGAGTGAATCCTCAAAGAAAGTTGGGAATAAATATTAATTACAAGTTTCTTTGTATTGTTAGATGTTTTGAATGCATTGGAGATTCAATTATGACATTATTTGTGATTACAATTTTGATTCAATAGTTTTCCCCACATTAGAGGAAGAGAAATAATAACTTGTAATGAGTTAGGGGGAGAGTAATTTGAACCAGAAGTTCAATAAGGATAACTCATTACAAGTTAACCATTAGATGTATTTACAAACCTTAATGAGAATAACCAAGTATTATATATCATCTAATATTTTAATTTGAATCAAAGTCCCAGTAGGACAATCAGTTGGAATAAAATAATAGATTGATCGGTTCCAAATATGAAAATTCTTCTAGATGGTCATATAGTGCAGGCAGGTGCACCAAAAGAGACCCAAGACATAACTAATACGTAAAACTTCAGAAGAGATTTAGGTACCTAAAACTGAATTTTAAAATTATGAAAATAAGATATCTTGATAAGTTATGTCAATTTGAGAAAATGTGGAACCGAATAATTAAAGTGGTTAACAATTATTTTGCATGCAATATTATTATTGAAATAATAAAATAAAAGGAGACTCCTGAATAAATCTATTGAGAGATATAGATATAGAATAAATTGATCAAAATAGAAAGATGCAACTCAAGTACAATAAAAATCATGGATTTTTTGGACCAGTAGTCCAAATATCTCAAGGTGTAAAGCCAGTAAGGGTGCAATTGAAGTAGTTTTGCAAAAGCGGAATAAAAATATGAAGTATTTCGCTAAGTCCTAGCATTGATTATGAAAGATATAATATTCTTTTGTGGTAGTGCAATAACCTTTAGATATATTATTAAATTGACAATTCATAAAAGATTTAACTTACGTTTAATGGTTATTGTTACAACCTTTTGTGAATCACTATATAGTAAAGTTTATATTAAAATCCTTGAAGGATTTAGGATGCTAGAAGCATATTGAAATTCTCGAGAAATTATTCATTTATATGAATTGAAATAATTTGAATATATGTGGTAAATTTGACTTAGTGAATAGTAGTTGAAGGAGAATTATAAAATGATCCAAAATACCTATTTGTGTTTTTATAAAAGAATCATGATTAAAGTTTGTTATGGTTATTGTTGAATCTCCTGAAGAGATTAAAATATATTTCCCCAAATTTCCCTCACTCATGACTTTGAAAAGAATGGTGATATAAATGGTTAGCAATACATTCAAATAGCCATTTGAAAAACTAGAATTCAAGATTGAACACGTAGAATATGAGAAAGAATGTGATGTTTTCATGAGGGGGAGTAAATACCCGTTGTACTCTTTTTCCCTTAACCAAGGTTTTGCCCAATTGAATTTTCCTGGTAAGGTTTTTAATGAGGCAGCATATTATGCGTATTATAGATCGTGTACTCTTTTCCATTCATTAGGTTTTTATCCCACAAGATTTTTCCTAATAAAGTTTTAATGAGGCATATTATCTACCAATGGACATCTAAGGGGAAGTGTTCTGAATATCTTATTAAGTGGATGTCCATCATGATCAAGATAAAGTTTTAATGTACTTTAAATTCTAATAGTTATTAGAATTAGATCTCTACTTTTTTTATACTTCTTATGCCTATAAATATAGACTATTGTAATCATCCCTTTTGGTCAATAAAGTACATTCTCTATTGCTTTTATATTTTCTTTGTTCTTTATTCTCTCCATCTCTCTTTATTTTATAACATGAACTATTTTTTTTATTTTTTCACAAGTCAAAATTATACTTTTACATTATTTAGAACTTTATTTTATAATCAAATAAATTATTTAAATTTTTTTTCTAAAATTAAAAAGTATTAGATATATATTCTTTATAAAATTAAAAAATCATTTCTAAAAATTATTTAAAATTAAAAATTAGAATAAAAACTAAAATTATATACAAATACCAACCTGATTTTTGGCCTCAAAACTAAAATTACATAATAAAAAAAATCGAGAGATTTTCGCTCTCGGTCTCAAAATTCAATCTCTTCTAACTCGGTTTTTGGGATGTTACAAATGCCAACCTAACAAAAAGTGTCAAATTTATATACAAAATTAGGAAAAAAGTGTTGAATTCAAATACCAAATTGGATCATAAAGAAAGATTAAATACCAACCTAAGAAAAAGTGTCAAATTTACATATAATATTAAGAAAAAATATTGAGTTCAGGTACCAAATATTATATATATAGATTTAATTTTTCTTTAGTCTAAATTCAAACCTCAAAAATAAATAATGTTTTAAGTTTGAAATTTATTTTTAAAATTTTTTTCTTGCAAAATTACTTAAGAGTTTAATTAGATAAAACATAACATAATGATAAATATAGTCCTTAATTTTTTTTTACCTACAACTTTTAAAATTTAATTAAATGACTTTATTTTATAGAAAAGTTAATTGTACCATTAAATTTTTAATGATATTGACGTAGTAACTCGTGTTTCAATCCACATATACTTCATAAAATTTTAAAAAAATCGATAAAATTATTTTAGAAATTCAAGGAATTTCAAAAAAAAGTTCATAAAAGTTTTTATAAAAAAGTATTCAAGTCATCAATGAAGAAGCGTGGACTACCAAGTAGATTACTATGTCAATGTTATTAAAAGATTTAAGTCTTTTTTAAAAAAAAATTAAACCCATAAATTAATATTTAAATTACACCATTTTTTTCAAGTCGGTAATTAAACTATTATGCTACCTATTTTACATTGAAATGTCATATCCGTTAAAAAGGTTCTAACTAATAATTGATTGTCACATCATATAAACTTTTAAAAATATTTTTTAATTATTTTATTTTTACATTTTTTTTCTTTTTTCTATTTCCCCTCTTTTCATTTGTTTTCTTTTTTCTTCTTTTACAATGTCTCGCAATGCTAACAATGCTTGAAACTAGCTCTCCCAAGGCCGACACGTTAACAATTAATTTATTTTCGAACTTCACCATGTACATGCTCAACTTTATGGGATCTAAAACGTTGGACCAAGAATTGGTCAAGGTATCAATCTGAAAATAAGAATTGAATTAGTTGACCCGTAAAGTGATACAGATCAGTAAAACCAAACTTAAAAAATCGTTGAAACCAATTGAATCAAATTTTCTCTATTTTTTATTTTTATATTTTTAAATTATTATAAGTATAAAGAAAATAATTTTTTTTGTTTTTTACCACATGACTATTTTTAATTGATTATATATTTTTTAAATAAACTTAACAGCTTGACTAACATATAAACTAATAGGGATACCTACTTGAGAAGAAATAGAGTTTAGGTATCACTTATGACAAAAAAGAATTTAGGTATTAAAAAAAATAGTTTAGGTACCAATTTATGAGTCAAGATTTTTTTTGTTTAAATAGACTTAATGATTTTATCAACTAAGGTAATAATTTGAAAAAAATAATTTAAATACCAATTATAATTAAAAAAATCATAAACGTATTATATATATATTTAAATGCATATGTCTTCCAATAAATTTTAATGAAATGCAGCTGATTGGGTTCTACAAAAATTGGAAAAGCAATTGGAAGAAATCAAAACAGAACCCGAAGGAGAAGAAATAACGATTCCCTCAACTTCAATTTGAAGTGTCTTTGCTTTATGGCTTTTCTTCTTTACGAATGTCATATTCCTTATTTTTATATATTATTCAAATATTTTAATTAATAAATTAACTCCTACCCTATTTAGTAATTGTTTTAATAAATGAATTGGGTCCATTGTAGATCATCCAGCTACAACGCGCACTATTTTACCCAAGATTGGAACCTATTATTGGACTACTGACTCAAAAGAACAGTACTGAGGATTGTTATTAGCATTGCTGATTTTCAAGTGTTGTTAAGCAAAGGGTTTTCATTCCTTGTTTAGTTGGATCTCTTGATTTGGAAAAAGAAAAAAGAAAAAAAAAAGAGGTAGCCTTTACCATTTACAGCTTTATTCCAAGCCGTCAGATTCAGGTTAACTTCAAGAGACTGCCCCTAACACACACCCTATACTCTGCTTCTTGTGCTTTCTTTGTTCTTCTAAATATTACATCTAAACCCACCAAAAAATGTTAATAACAAGTTGAATTGATGCACTTATATACACCCAGACCTTATATCATCTTGAGATATGTTATATATATATATATCAATTAATGTGGATCTCATCTTATGTTAGTAAGTGCTGCACTAATGTGCGTGTAAAGAAAAATCTAGCAGTTGATGACTAGATCTAATGGTTGGGGCCTGTGGTGTCAACAACCAGAACTGTGGTGGGTTCCTGCCCTCATGTTGTGTTTTATTTGGAGGATTTATAAATTTTGGATATAGCTACTGGATTTAACCACTTAAACAAGCTTAACTAGCTATCTTTGTATTATTATAACTATAGTTTGATTTTTATTTTATTTTTTAATTCTTGAACTTGATCATCAATATCTTAAATTTGGTGCAGGGAAAACTAGAGCTTTTTAATGGCTGAACTTGTTGGGCCAATTCTTGATGTTTTTAAGTTCATTGGCAGTAAAGCTGGCAAATATCTGAAATACCAAAGAAAATTCGTTGAATATGTTGGGGATTTCAAACAAGCACAAGCTGACTTGCATGCTAAGGAGGCAGACATTCAACAGCAATTGAAAGACGAGCATCACTTTGAGAAAATGCCAAAGCAAGAAGTCGAAAGATGGATCAAGAAGTTAGAGGAAAAGCTTGCTAATGCTCAACATGTCGAAGACAATGTTGGTAAAGGAAAATATCTTCGTTCTTGCTTGGGGAAACTTGTTGATGAATCCACTCAGGCAATGAAGGAAGTGCATGCCGAAGGTCATTTCCGCGGTCGGTTGATATTTAATGATCCTTCTACCATAGCGGTTAGCCTACCTACAACAGAGTTAGTTGGTACAGCTAATGTTAGAGAAGAAATTTATCAGTACTTAATGGGAGATAATGTTAGATTGATTATAATGTGTTAGTAATAATATTTATACCAATTAAATTAAAACTCAATCGATAAATAAAATTTTAAATAAAAAAAATGGAATTCTTTTTCTTCTAACTTATATTTTTTCTTCTGTTTACCACTATAAAATATCAGGTTTGTTCCTTAAATTTCTATTTCTTTAATATTTTCTTCATGTTAGTTTTCAGTTTATATTAGTTTAACTTAGTTTTAAAATAAAATTTTATTTTAATATCTCAGAAGCAAAGTCTGCTATAATTATACTCTGTGCTCAGTTGTATATTCATTGAACTTTTTTTTTTGTTTTTTTGGGCGGGGGGGGCATAGATGAAAATTTTAAAATTTAGGTACTAAGTGCTCTTTTTATTGGACCCTACTTTTATTTGGATTAAGGCTCTTTCTATACAGCATTGAAACTACCAAATAATTTTTTTTACAAAAAAAATATAAACGAATTACTTTTAGGATAAATTTAATTATTTTTTATTTTAATTTATTTCATTTAAGATTATATTATCATTTATCAAATAGTCTAATTATATTCTACATTTAATTTTAAATAATTTATCAAACAAAATTTTAACTTAAATTAACATTTAATTTTTTTCAATACTTATTTTACTAACACTTAATTTTTCGGTTTAGAAAACATGATCTAAGTATTAGTTACTTAAACTAAAAAATCTAAAACAAATATATATGTTACCAACACTCAAACTTGGGTGAATTACCCAAAAAATTCTGATTTTTAACTATAATTACCAAATTATGCTGATTTTATGAAATTTATCGCATTAAGTCGATTTTAGAGAGAGAAAGAAAAATCACTTCCAATTGGACGCGCTTTTAACTTTGGTTGGATAGTTAAATGTTAGTGTTTTTTATTTCATGTTGCTTTAAGCTTTTTAAAATTTTAAATTATTTTTTTTAACATATTAGTTCTTTGATTAGTTGGTTAGATAGTTGCAAATACATCCTTGAGTCTTGGATACGATTCATTTTCTACTTATATTTGTATTTTTTTATTTTATATTACTTCAAACTTTTAAAATTTTTAATTAATTTTTTAACATATTAGTTCTTGCATTAGATGATTAATTAATTGCAATTGCATCTTTGAATCTCCAATTTAAATTCTTTACTACTCACATTTATATTTTTTATTTCATATTGCTTCAAACTTCACTACTCCAAGTGTAACGCTCCAAAAATTTGAGTGTTTTAAGTGTTGGATTCTAGTGTAATTAAGTTTTTGTATTTGCGGTTTTGTGCTTTGCTTATTTGTTGAAGGTCAGGAGTTTAAGTTGTGTTTTAGAAAGTTTTGTTATTCTAATTTAAGCTAACCTATATTCCTGAACCATCGACTTAATTTTTATTCAATGTTAAATTGTATCAAGAATGAGTTTGTTAGTTCATTGGTTAAGTTTCTATATTTTGTTTAGTCCCGTGCTCGAGTCTCGATGTATGCGTTAGGTAATATTTTTGCTTAATGTTGAAATTTTGATCGTTGGTTAAATTAAATTAAACGTTCCCTCTCCTTTCTATTTCTCATTTTCCCTTTTCCTTTCTTCTTCCTTTTTTGTTTCTTTCTCTTTTAGTTTTTATTTTTTGTTCAATTGCTGTTTAGATTCACACGTTTTGTCTGCTACTGTTGTCGAGTAAGCTTTTGTACTGTTAAATTACTGTATTCGGTTGTCCAACTTTGGAAAATATTGATTGTTGTCTTCCTTGCCGAGTGTAGTTTTGCGTAAACTGCTCGAACCCTTTTGATTATATGTTCGATTGTTGTTTAGGGGAAGATCTCAAAGATAACGATCCCTCTAACGCTCTAGATTCGTGATTTCCAGTAGTGCAGAGGTAATTATTACGCGATTTAGGATTTTCTTGTGTCAAAATGTTTCGATGAAGTTGGTGGTGTGATAATCTTAGTGTTTTTTTTTCGAATTATCGCTTAATTGTTTGTGGACGATTCGTTTTAGGTCTTAGGATTCTTCTACATTGTTCCTGCTTCGAAACTATTTTATGCGCGTACTGAAAATTTGAGTTTTTACGAATTTCAAACGTCGAAAAAACATGGTTGTCGACGCCACAGACCGTGTGGTAGGCTATGTAACTCACTATCCATCAAGTAAGAGCCATACAGGCGTGTGTCTAGATAGTGTGTGGCCATGTTAGTGCAGGGTTTACACGGGCCAAGGACACGGGTGTTTATCCAGGCCATATAACTCACTGTTTACAAAATAAGGTTCACACAGGTAGAAGACACAGCCGTGTGAGACACACGGGCAAGCACATAGGCGTGTAGGATAATTTACAAAAATTTTCCTTATTTTGAGCATCTCTCAAATCGAATACAAGCCTTCTGTGAGGTCGTTTGAACTGAGTTAAACTGCATAAACTGATATTTTATGATTTGGAACTTGAATATTGATTATCAATGTGTGTATTGTGTTTGACTAATATTACTAGAATTGACCTACTGTATTCGAATATAAGTTGTATTTAAATATTTGTATAGAACTCTGTATTAACTGTTATGTGAAGTATGCATATGTATCGGATGAGAATTGCATTAGGGGGAAGTACTCTATTTTAAACCAGTGGTTAAATCACTGGTATCTGTGTACTAATTTGGCAACTAGACTGCAACTTCAGAAACGTGTCAAACAGATGTAGGGTTGGATGGGTAATAAATACTGTAACACCCCTAACCCGAGTTCGTGGCTAGAATAGGGTTACGGAGCATTACCAGAGTTTATAGAACAAATAGACATAAATTTCAAACATTTTACATCACATAATATACATGTCAAAAACTAGTCAAAATTAAACATATTGTCCCTTATACGAGCCCTCAAGGCCCAAAATACACATTAGAAATAAATCGAGACTAAATCGAAAACTCAAAAATTTTTTCGACAACATTTAATATTTTCAACATTGCAAGGGTCACACGGTCAAGAGACACGCCCGTGTCTAAGGCCGTGTAATTTACTGACTTGTATTCTTTTTAAAAGATATATGGGACACACAGCCGTGTCACCTGGCTGTGTGTCACACATTGTGGACGAAAATAGGCTATTTTATAAGCCATTTTTCTCACCCAACAAGGCATGTACCTTCAGTTAACATTGTGCATATCAACAAGCCAAAATTAGGCACTAAAACAAACCAAAATCAAACTTTTCACATATAATATCTTCACATACAATCAATATGCCTTTAGGCATCTCATATTACAGATTATAACATGTGTACTCATGTGTTTAATATATTTATATGTATAACTAACTTATATACATATTTGTACCCATGGTTTACCAAACTAATTTGTATTATTTCAAACTAAGTCACTTACCTACCAAAACATACCATTTGATGCCAAAATGTATTTCAAATACTAGCATATTTAGTTATATATACCTTAAATATCAAGGTACTGATTTATGATCAACTCATCGCATACTAAAACACATGTATATAAATGCACATTTAGCTAACACTTTACCTTTCACTATACAACCATAAACTAAACCACACATCAACCACATAAGGTAAATATGCACAAACCAAAATGTGCCAAAACACAAGCCAAATAAATGGCTAATCTCTACATAATACATATAGGCCAACATTTAGCCAAAATAATCTATACATGCCATTATAACCAAAATCAAAACATCCAAAATTACCGATAAAATCGATGGATAGTGTGATATAACTCCGACAAGCTTCCAACCCAATAAAGCTTCAGATAATCTGAAAAGTAAAGAAAAACAAATACGTAAGCAATGAATACTTAGTAAGCTCGTATAAACTTTAATCATATCAAGACATTTCAAATATGAAATTTATACATATCAAGAATAATCCAATATTGATACTTCAAGATTCATGAAGCTATATTCAATAACTCACAAGGTGAATAAATCCACAGCATCACTTACATATATCATTCTTAGCATACTAGGATTTTAAATAACTTTAAACCTTACCACTCTTTTATGAGCTCAAGCATATTTTCATTTGAACAGTTACCATTTGAATACAACTTATAATTAAACATATTACCATTCAAGCAATTGCTTGGCATTTGCCTAAGCATCAAACAACAACACTTGTTAGCATACTTGAACATATTTCATATAAATTCAATATCGGTAACCTTATTATCTCAACATGTCACACTTGAGTTTATTACTCGTCTCAACTTACATAATTTTCATGTATCAACATATCAAAGATATTCGTATATGTTCATGTCATGATACTTATCATTCTCTTACCATTTCTTCATATACATATATCACCCATTTCAATATATCAATATATCAATATATCATGTGTCATCATTTCCATGTATTTCATGTATATACCTATATTAGTTCATATCAAAATCATATCGTCTTGTAACAGAACATTGTCTTTTGAACCATTTAGAATATCGTTGGGCCAATTCTTGATGTTTTTAAGTTCATTAGCAGTAAAGCTAGCAAATATTTGAAATACCAATAGAAATTCACTGAATATGTTAAGGATTTCAAACAAGCACAAGCTGACTTACACGCTAAGGAGGCAGATATTGAACAGCAATTGAAAGACGAGCTTCACTTTGGGAAAATGCCAAAGCAAGAAGTCGAAAGATGGATCAAGAAGGTAGAGGAAAAGCTTGCTCATGCTCAACATGTTGAAGACAATATTGGTAAAGGAAAATATCTCTTTCGTTCTTGCTTGGGGAAACTTGTTGATGAATCAGCACAGACAATGAAGGAAGTGCGTTGAAGGTCATTTCCCTAGGATCTTGATAGTTAATGATCCATCTAGCATAATGGTTAACTTACCTACAATAGAGTTAGTAGGTGCAACTAATGTTAGAGAAGAAATTTATCGGTACTTAATGAGAGATGATGTTGGATTGATTAGACTGTGTGGCATGGGTGGGATCGGGAAAACAACCATTATGAAATATGTTCATAACAGGGTTTTGAAAGAAAGCAAATTTAGAAAATTGATTTGGGTAAAGCAAATTTAAAAAATTAATTTGGGTAACTATGCCCCGAGACTTGGATATTCGAAGGCTACAAAAAAACATTGCATCTCAATTGGAAAGAAACTTGTCAGATGATAAAGATATAATCATCCGTGCAAGGAAGGAATCAAAAATTTTGAGCGGACAAGGAAGACATGTGTTGATATTGGATGATGTATAAACAAACTTTTCCTCTGAGGACGCTAGAATCCTTAAGCCAACATCAGCTAATGGATGCAAATTAGTGATGAAAACATGTTTGGAAATGGTTGTTCGATCAATGCAGTTTAAAAAAGTTCAAGTGCCTTGTCTTTCTATAGAGGAGATCATGAACTTACCTTTAAGCAAAGTTGGACACGACATGTTGCCTAATTCAAATTTAGAATCGCTTATGAAACTTGTTGTGAGGGAATGTGATGAATTTTCTCTTGCAATTGTCACACTAGCTGGTTGTATGGGTGGAGTCATCGATCCTCATGTGTGGGAAAATTTTTGTAGATGAATTAAAAAGATACATCAAAAATATCCACAATATAAAAGATAAGGTGTATGGATGCTTGAAATTTAGCTATGATCTTCTTAAACAAAGAGACCGAGAATATTTTTTGTATTGCGCATTATATCCTGAAGACTACAAATTGAACATTGGATGGAAGAAGGGCTTATAAATGAAATGGAAAGTAGAAAACCGATAGAGAGTAGTGGTTATCCCATCTTGCAGAATATTGAAGAAATTTGTTTGCTTGAGATGGGTTTTTCTAAATTCCCTTTTATTATTTGGAAGTTTACACAAATGCATGATGTTCTTAGGGATATGCCATTGCATATTACAAGGAAAAGATTAATTGTAAAAGCTTATATGCTGTTGAAAGAGCTGCCAAACAAGGAAGAATGGATTGAAGACTTGGAAAAGGTTTCTTTGATGCGCAATTTCATCTCAATAATTCTTCAAACTATGAAGTTTCCAAAATTTCCAAAACTCACAACATTGTTTCTCTCATGTAATTCATTGAAAGAAATCCCAAAATCCTTCTTTGGGCACTTCCCTAACCTTAAGATTCTTGATCTTTCTGGTAATCCTTTTAAGAGTTTACCTAACTCTATTTCTAGTTTGGAGAAACTCGACGCATTATTGCTTAATTCATGTCGTAAATTAGAGAGTATATCTCTTGTATTCAAGCTTCAAGCTTTGAAAAAACTGAATCTTGAAAATACTAGAGTCGAAGAAATCCTTCAAGGTTTGGAAATGTTGGTGATTCTTAGATATCTCAATCTTAGATTTATCGAGTGCTTAAAAGAGATCCCCACTGGATTGTTGTCAAAATTATGTCGGCTTCGATATTTGGTAACACATTCAATGTTAAAAAACACAGAAGAGATGAAAGAATTGAACAAGTTGGAGGTTTTTGAAGGTTGGTTCTGTAATATGGGTAATTAAGCACGAACAAGACGGCATGGTAACACATCAGTGATAGAAACTTGACAAACAACGAGCAATGTTAACCTAAGTATTAAAAAAGGAATCATTCTCGAAAATTACATTCGGCATTCATACAAATATCATTCATATACATCTAGTTAGGAGCATTTGATTCATTATTATCATAACATCCTAATCGTTTGGTATAAATATAGGCCTATGAAATGGATTCTACAGGTCATGTTCTCCAGATAATGGTGTAACAGATCAGTGAAGCCACAATTTCTATACCCCTAAAGCTTCAGTGGGTTGGATTAAATTTTACTATAGCGAATCTTATCTCCCTGAAGTTGTAGTGGAGCAGATTGAAGCTACAAATCTTATCTCCTTGAAGTTACAGTAGAGCAGGATGAAGCTACAATTCATATATCCCTAAAGTTACAGTGAGTTGGAATGAAGCTACAACTACAAATCCTATACCCTTGAAGTTGCAATGGGTTAGATTGAATTTGTTATAGAGAATTTTATCTTCCTGAAGTTGCAGTGGAGTAGATTGAAGCTACAAATCATGCACCCTTAAAATTGCAGTGAATTGGATTGAATCTACCATAGTAAATCTTATCTCCCTGAAGTTGTAGTGGAGAAGATTGAAGCTACAAATCCAACCCCTGAAGTTGCAGTGGGTTTGAATGGAACTACGATAACGAATCTTATCTCCCTGAATTTGCAGTAGAGCAAAATAAAGCTATAGATCCCACCCTCTGAAGTTGTAGTGGGATGGATTGAATCTACTATAGTGAATCTTATCTCTTTGAAGTTGCAGTGGAGTGTATTGAAGCTATAAATCTTATCTCCCTGAAGCTGTAGTAGAGCAGATTGAAGCTCCAATTCCTATATCCTTGAAGTTGCAGTGGGTTAGAATGAAGCTACAACAACAAATCTTCTCCTTGAAGTTACAATGGAGCAAGATGAAGCCACGATACTAAATCTTACCTTCCTGAAATTATAGTAAAGCTTATGCAAGTAGACTAACAAATGGATGGACAGAATGATCTACTTGAAAAAGAGAAGTACCAAATAAGTCGAGATTCGACAGGACCAGACAAAATTAGCCCTTCTTAAAGGCTTTACTCCATTTATGTTACACGAAAACAAGCAAAGAGGGGTAGCTGTAACGATCCAATTCTGATGCGTCGTTGAGAGCACCAAAAATATCATATTCCCTATAAAATAATAAAAATAACAGTAAAGGGGAAGTAGGGTCGAATCCTCAGGAACCGGATTGTACGAATGCTCGTTTCTTGAAATCCTAAATAATTTCTTGGCCAAGAAAACTCGCGTTCCTAAAAAATAAAAATAAAAAACAGAGTTTGGGGAAGAGAAAGTTTCTTATGTGGCGAGATTCCAACCTCCGGTTATCTCGTTCCACCTTGGGTTCAATCATTGGCTTTTAAGTAACCCTTCTCGAGCAGGATAAGCCAGTTATAGTGGAAAATGATGCCTACGACCACCAGTTCCAAGGATTTAGACTTAAAATTTGGCAGAGCCTGACTTTAGCCAATAATCGCTTTTGTGGCACTATCTTCTGCTAGATCATCACTTCCCAACGGCGAATACCACTCCGTTTTGTCTATTAGATTCTCTAACCTCTGACGCAGAAAGCCAACGAACCGACTGTGCAACCTTCCCAAAACGTACAAAGCGGCCGTTCCTTGCACAAGTTGAAAATATCACCTATTAAGAGACATGGACGGAAGCGTAAGCCCCATAATGCGGAGAAGTGATGAATACTTTGTTAAGAAGGCTAAGTGTGGGTTCTAAGCCTCATGGACCTTTTTTGGGGAATTTTGACAACCTTCGGCTAGATTGGTTTAGTGGCTTATGATTTTTGGGAAAGAAATAAATAAAATAGATATGAGATTTTTATTGAAGAAAAGATGGAGAGAGAAAAAGACAGAGTTTTTGGGAGAGAGAGTGATTACAGAAAAAGAGATATCAATTATGTGCCACTCCGTCCCCTATTTATAGTACTAGAAAACCTAGTCTATTCCTAATGAAATTCTAAAAGATAAATAATAAATAATTAAAGATAATTAAAGATAAATAAAGATAAATGAAATTAAATCCTAAAATTAAATCTAAATAAAAATCCTTAATAATTATACTAATATAATTGAAATTAAAATAGAGTCTTGTGCTATAAAATCTCTTCTTTTGTATTTTAGTCCTTTGGTCTTCCATGTTTGTATTTTTGGCACCACTTCTCTCTTTCTTTGCATGTTGGCCCATTATATCTTCAAATTTTCACTTTTTGCCTTTAAATTTCCTTTTGCCTCCAATTTAGTCCCTAAAAGATAAAATACCATAAAATAACCCAAATTAGTAGGATCATACTCAAAATAAACATGTAATTAGCACATAAAATATGTCGTTCTAGAGTATTATCAAATTCTGTCCGGCTTAGACAAACAGAAAAAATAAAGCCAAAAATAAAAAGCTCTAAGTCCATTTACAAAATGGATTGGCCCAAATAAAAAAGAGCCTAATAACCCAATTTATCTACTAAACCTAATACCCAATAACCCAAAGTCCAATAGTCCACAACCTAAAATTTTTTTCAAAAAACCAAAAACCCTAGATCCCCTATGCATTGCTGCTCCTGGCCACGTCAACGGATGCACTGCCCGAGACCTGACGCTTTCTCTGCCACCATTGCACCAAAATGGCAAAGGCACGACTCTCTCCCCACCATTAACGTTGCACCACTGCCTGCAAAACAGAAAAAACAAGAGAGCAGAAATAACATAGCAGAGCAAAAATAAAAAAAGGAAAAAGAAAAAAGAAATATTGTAATTAAAATGGCTATAAAGGCTGAACTATTGTAAGATTCAAACAGGGAAGAAAAAAAAACAATAAGTTTTAAAAAGGAGGGAGTTCATTTTTAGCTATTTTATTTTTCCAAAAATAGAAATAAAATAATATCTTCTGACATACGTCGTTTGTTCTTCATCATGTGTGGCCAAGGCCACTGTCTCCAATGAAAAATAGTATCGTCTTCGGATGAAAGAAACCGAAAGGTTTCTTAAAAATTTCTTAAGGTTTCATTATTTTTACTTCAAATTAGGGTAAAAATGGTTTAAAAGGGTTAAAAAGGGTATTTTTTTTAGACTCCAGCCACTGAAGGTGACAGTCACCGATGACTAGTGGCCACAGTGGCTCGCGAAGACTCAATGGCCGGACTGGGGAAAGGCTAAGAGAGTAAAAAAAATGCCCTGAGTAATTTTTTTTGTCACTGCAAATATCTAACATAATTAAGTATCTGTTTCAGTGGTTAAGTGTTCTGGATGTGTGTGAGGGGTCTTGGGTTCAAACCATACTTTTAGCAAATTTTGGTTTTTTTTGGATCTAAGCCTTAACTTTGTTCAAAGGGCTTATTTTAAATTGTCCGTAAATCCATATCAAATTGAGCTTGCTGGTTCGAGTGGTAAGGGTGTTGGTGTGTTGAAGGTCCTGTGTTCGAATCTCTGCACGAGTATGGGTATAATTTTTTGCTCAATTTCCTGTTAAAGTCTTGGTAGAGTTGGATTCTGAGAGGTTGGTTGTTAGTGGGTTAGTGGGGAGTAATTTGAGGGATTTAGGGATAATTGTTATTTTATTTTATTTTTTTATTTTTAATTTTCCTAAAATTCTTCCTTCTTTTTGACGTACTATTTTCCCCTCTCCTTTGTCAAATTTTCCTTGCCTCTCCCTCTCCTTTTCTGTGTTTCAAATTGTCTCATTTTTGTTCAACAGTTGTTTGCGCTCGTTCGGTAAGTAACTGTTTTCCCTCTATCTTCTTGTTTCGTGGTTAGTTTTCTAAAAGGGGTTTGTTTTTGGTTCTCTTGAATTAGGCGAAGGTCAAGAATCTGTTAGTGGTTCTGCAGAGATTTGAGCATTAGGGGTTTCGATTCGTTGGCGGTAAGTGTTCAGTTCATTTGTGGATGTTGTAAGACTGAGTTGTGGAATATTTTCGGTTTTGAGTTTCGTAAATATGTTCTGAATTTAGGCTGTTGGTTACTCTGCTTTTAGGATTTGGAAGGCTCAGGAGTGGTTTTGCATCAAAATGATATCAAGTCTGTACCAAAAATGCAAAAAATGAGGTTTTGGCAAAAACCAAAAAATTTCAATGTCGACGCCACACGGGCGTATGGTTGCCCGTGTGGAAGGCCGTGTGCGAGACACGGCCGTGTGGTCGACGAAGGTATGGCCGTGCACAGTACACGGCCGTGTGGTGGCTCAAGTGTGGCCGTGTAGGCCACATAGGCATGGTCAAGTTGGGCATGTGGGCCACACGAGTGTGTGAGCCTACAGGGCATGACACACAGGTGTGTGGATTCTTGGGTCAGGCCGTGTGGGCCATACGAACAAGGCCAATCTGGATGTGTAGGCCCACAAGGGCAAGTCACATGGGCATGTGGGCTTATATTTCTATAATTTTTCCTAGGGTCGTACAGGTCACATCGATCGACTATGGGCCTACTGTAGGGCCGGTAAGGGCTAAATAAACCATATTCTGTATGCGGTAGAATTCTGATAGACTGATCTGAGTAGGATACTAAATGTATGTCTGACTGTACTGTGTAAGCATGTCTATTATCTGTACATAAGTATGTTAAGCATGTTTTTTCTGTAATTCTGTATCTGTTATCTGCATCTATTTTAGGTTGGAATTTATCTGCAGAGGAAGTGTTCTGTACGACGATCATCGCCTATTATTTGGCAACTTGGCTGCACTATATCTTATACGTGTTGTAACGACACAATATGGTGTGTAGGGATGGGTGGGTTTTTTTTAACCCTACATGGTGTGTTGGGGTGGTCAGAGATAGTGTGTAGAGGATGGGGGCAGGATTCTGATTATCTGATTCTGTTTTTCGGTATCTGAAATGAGCCTGAGTCCAAATCTGTATTTGTATATGACTGTGCATATGATTCTATTTGTACTACGTGTCTAGTTTTGTTGGGTTACACATTGAGTTTACGTAAACTCACATTTATGGTTTATTTTAATTTTTGGAGATTTATTTGAGAGTTTGTAATTTTTGGGACTCTCTGGACTGTTGTTTTTAACTGTTTATTTTTGGATTGTTTGTCAATTTGATTGCTTTGGAAATTTTGTTTTATTAAATCGACGGTTTTTATGCAAACAAAGGTTTTCCTAATAACACGACTGCGTTTTCGAACTATAATGATTAAGGCTTCCGCTGTAATAAGTTTTGGTAAAGAAATTGACTAATTTATGGTTTTAGTAACTTTTAAATATTGATGGTCTACCAAGTTAACACGGTTTTCAAAACCCATTTCTTGTGACATCATCAGATTCGACCATAATGTCTAGGCTGGGTTTGGGGTGTTACAATTGACCTATATAGGCATTACCAAACGACGTCCTTTTGCTAGGTTTCAGAGGTCCCAAAACGGCATCATTTCAAACCTGACCCGCCAACCCGATCCGAATCCGCGTGTTTTAGTTGAAAGGGTCTATTTATGGCCCTGGTTCTTCCGCCTTTTGAGTTATTTTAATCTGGTCCTAATTTCACTATTCTTTCTTTTTATAAATTATGCCATTCAATTTGGATTCACTTTCAATTTGGTCCTTAGACAGCTGACCCCTCAGGAATTCGAACTTGTACTGTTTTGGATTAATTGTCTTCAGAGTCCCTGAACTTTCACATCGCATTTTAATTTAGTCCTTTATATCATTTTTTTTAAATTTATACACTAGAGTTTTATTAGACTTTCAGTTTAGTCCTTTATTCCCCATTTTTTATTATTTTGCGACTTATAATTTAATTTCAGCTTAAATTTCAATTTAATCCCTCATTTGATTAATTTTGCCTCTTTATTTACTAAGTTATTTATTTTAACACTTAAAATTTGTCATTTACATTTCCTTTTATTATACATTTTATTTTTATTTTACCCTTGTTATCATTGATATCATTATTTTATTTATTCATATTATTATTATGATAATAATTATGATATGATTATTGTTATTTTTATTATAAGCCGATATTCGTATTACTATTATAGTTGCATTATTATCATTATTTATTAACATGGTATTTTTATTTATTTATTTATTTTATTTTTTACTCATTACCCTAATATCATCCTTTCATTTTTACCTATATGGTTATTTTATTTTATTTTGCTATCACCATTCCATGTGTCATATTACAACATATTTATCCGTTTTTACTAAATGCATATCGTTTTAAAAATTACGTTTGTTTTACATAACGCCTAAGAAATAATTAAAACCAAGGTAATGTTCATTATTTTTGGAATTTGGAGAGTCATGCTCCTAATTTACGGAGTATGTCCTCTTTCTAAAACCGAAGTAATTGAATATCCTTTTTAAAAATAAAAACGAAAAGTAAGATTTAGGTAACGATCAAATGGCGATTATTCTAGTTTTCGAGAATTAGAGGCATTGTGTCTTAACTCACGGGGCATGGTCCTTCTCCTCAATTAACTCGAAATAAGGCATTTTCCATTAAACTTAATTTAGTTAAGTAATATTTTAATCAAATAACATTATACAAAGAGGGATCATGTTTTAAATTCTTTTCAAATTTTCAGTTCTCGATACTAAGATATCAAGTAATCAATTAGGTACCAATTTTAGACATCATGAGGGTGTTAATCCTTCCTTATACATAACCGAATCCTGAATTTATTTCTCAGATTTTATAAGACCGAAAATAATTTTAGTAAATCTAACATTTTGAGGTGATCCAATAACACTTAATTAAAAAAGATTGAAGGCGACTCTATTTTCATTTTCAAAATAGAATTCGATTTAAAAAAAAAAAGGATTTGGACACTCATAAAAGTACGAGGCGAGATCCCAATGTTTTTCATTATAGACATATATATATATATATATATATTAATGCCAAAGCAGTAAGAAAATTAGTATACTAGTTTGCCTTTGGAAAAATATGGACGACATTACATTAAGATAATAGTAACATCACGTATATTAAGAGCACCAATGACTTTCTTAATAGTTAAAAGAGAATTTGATTCAACTAACACATTATGCCAACCTTCCTCCACCACCAACTCCAATGTTAACATGATAGCATGAACCTCAGCCTTCAGCGCTATACCTTGTCTTCAAAGTTTCTCCTTGATAATTAACATCATTATGATCAATGTAAATTTTCTCAAGTTTTAACATTTTAATCTCAATAATTTTTCATATTTAATGATTTCTCATATAATATGTTTAAAAATTTGTTAATTAAATTTTTAAATATTTTATTAAATAATGCCTAAGCTGAGGTGTAGCAAGCTTTAAAGTGAGTTTAAAAGGAAAAAGAGGAGATGAAAATTTTAAAATAAGAATAAGATTCTCAACTAGCATTCAATATTTAATTTTATAAAGTTAGAGACCACAGTTCAAGTCTTCAACTTCAATTCATTTCCTTTTATTTTAAAGTTTTTAGCAACTTAATTTTTTTATACATGTTTGATAACTTACAAAAAATTCTACTAGATAATTTTTTAAAATAAATAAGAACCTACTTATTACTTAATAGAAAATAAATTTATTTTATTTTATTCTATTCTATTTCATTTAAGATTATATTATTATTTATCAAACAATTAATTATATTCCTATTTAATTTTAAATAATTTATCAAATAAATTTTAAAACTTAAATTTAACACTTAATTTTTTTAGTACTTATTTTTCAATTTAATAAATAACCTTAAGTATTTCTCTCAATTAAACTCAAACGTCTAAAACAAAAAATATATATATTTATTTTACAAACACTTAAAATTATGCTTTTCCTTTGATTACTATTTCACCCATGGTGATGGAATCAATTGGGTATATGCCTTTTAAACCGCCAAGCAACTCTCTTTTTATAAATGTGGTGAAGTGCAGTGGGGTGGTTGAATTGCACTACACCCCTTAATTTTGTCTAGTGCTTTATGTTTCCCTGGGAGTAAATTTACTCCGGCATGCAGAGAATTATTTTATAAAAAATAACCTTTTTGAGTTATTTTTTAATTAAAATAAATATACAATAAATTGTATTATTGTTACATAATTAAAAAATAAATAATTATATAAATAATAAAATAAATATAATAGCATTATCATCATCTTAATTAATTTTTAATTATTTAGTATTGAAATTGTTATATGAATTAATGAAATGTTATTTTAATAAATTCTGGTTATTTGTTAATTTCATAAATATTAAATAAATTAAATTTTGTATTATAATTTTAAAACAATGTTCATTATGATCATTTTACCTTCTCACTGTCATTCAACTCATTATTATTGCAATTGAATCCAAAAACATAATAAAAAACTAAATAAACCCATCATTCTCTCCTCTACAAGATACATGGATTGAGGCTTAAAAAAAAATTTATAAGTTTTCAAAAACTGAAGATACAAAGCAAGAAATTGAATTTCAAATATTTGTGGAAACATATCAATTGATGGAACCGTTGATAAAAGAAAGGGATGATGTATATGAATCACTCACATGTTCATCTGAATTATATGTATCCGTAGGATTAATTTGAAAATCCAATAAGGATATACAAGAACAAACAAATTTTATTGGAAACATTCCTTTAACGAACTCCCTTGGAACATCTATAGTAAATGGAATATACAGAATTGTGATCAATCAAATATTGCAAAGCCCTGATATCTATTATCGATCAGAATTGGATCATAACAGAATTTCAGTCTATACTAGTACCATAATATCATATTGGGGGGGAGGTTAGAATTAGAGACTAATAGAAAAGTAAGGATATGGGCTCGTGTAAGTAGGAAACAGAAAAGATCTATTCTAGTTCTATCATCAGCTATGGGTTCGAATCTAAGAGAAATTCTAGAGAATGTTTGATACCCTGAGATTTTCTTGTCTTTCTTGACCGATAAGGGAAAAAATTGGGTCAAAAGAAAATGCCATTTTGGAGTTTTATTAACAATTTTCTTGTGTAGGTGGGGATCCAATATTTTCTGAATCCTTGTGTAATGAATTACAAAAGAAATTCTTTCAGCAAATATGTGAATTGGGAAGGATTAGTCGACGAAATATGAACTAGAGATTGAATCTTAATATACCTCAAAATAATACATTTTTATTACCGCAAGATATATTGGTACCTACTGATCGTTTGATTGGAATGAAATTTGGAATGGGTACAGTTGACGATATGAATCATTTGAAAAATAAGCGTATTCGTTCTGTAGCAGATCTCTTACAAGATCAATTCAAATTGGCTTTGGTCCGTTTAGAAAATGTAGTTAGAGGAACTACATGCGGAGCAATACCATCTCCTCAGAATTCAGTAACTTTGACTCCATTAACAACCACTTATGAATCCTTTTTCGAATTAACGCATTGTCTCAAGTTTTGGATCGAACAAATCCATTGACACAAATAGTGCACGGGATAAAATTGAGTTATTTGGTCTTCAAAGGATTGACCGTCTGAAGAGATCAATGTTGGACTTATCGAATTTTTGTTTTGAACTATTACGAATGTGGTTAATTATGGGACTTAGTGGGACGTGGGTAGTTAATTATGGACTTAATGGGATGTGGGTGGTTAAGAAATTATCCCAATTTGTCCCTCCCACTCTTACATTCCCTTCTTCTCCATTTTTCTTCTTTATTTTATTTTCTCTGTTTCCATTGGTTTTGCTTGCTGCTGTTTCAATTTTTTCTGTATATGTGTGTAAGATTCGCTCTTCGATCATAGTTCAAAGTGTAGTGTAAAAGGTATGAAAACAAGAACCCTCTAACGGAGTAGATACGGTTTCGACGTTTTTCAAAGAAGATTCAAAATGCGATATTTGTGTGGTTTATCAAAATTATCCTCAGGTGTGTGATTCTAACTCGAAAAGTCATTTAGAACTCGAAAAACTTGAGAAAACTAATGTTTTTTTGAGACTTTTGTTCGTCACATGACTGTGTGCCTGGTCGTGTGCACCACACGGGTGTGTGGTCGGCCAAGTGCCAAGCCGTGTAGAGCACACAGGTGTGTATGATCACACGGGCTGGTTAGGTACGCCATGAGGGCCACACGAGTTGTGTAGGCCCAGTTTTTGAAATTTTTTCACTTAGGCCCATTTGACTGAAATGTGTATTTAGATATTTCATGTAATATCCCGAAAATTTTTACAGTAAGATATTATCCTTGATATAGTAAAATAAGGAAACAAAGTGACAAAAAGGGAAAATTCTGAGTTATGTCAACATTGGGAAGTATATTATGATATATTAATTCAAGAAAGGACTAAATTATAAAAGTGAGAAAAGTTTTGTTGCACAAGAGTAAATGCTCAAAATTTGAGGGGCTAAAGTGTAAATATGAAAAGTTAAAAGACTAATAGTGAAAATATTTTAAGGGTGGAATGATCTAGAAACTAAGGAAAATGGATGAATTAGGACTAAATTGAATAGGAAAAGAATTATGAGGGACTAAATCGTAATTTTACCAAATTATGTGATGATTCAATGATGGAATTTTAAAAGATCACAAATGGCAAAATGTTCAATTGGAAGAGAGAGAAATCTAGAAAGTAATGATGATGTTGATGATATTTTATAATTATTAATTAGATAAATATTATTTTAATAATATATTTTAATAAGATATTTTATTATTTTATTATTATTTATTAAGTATAAAAGGAAGGAAAGATGGAGAATTTTCATCATCTTTCCCATGCAAACCAACGTAAGAAGAAGAGAGAAAGAAAGAAAGTTTTGATTTCTTTACAATTTGGTCCTTTCACAAAAAATCTACCATTTTCACCTAGAAATCAAAAGAATTTCCATAGTCATCAAGAGAGAAAGATCACAAGGAGACTGTGGAGAGCTAGAATTTTGAGTTAGATTCAAGAAATAGAAGCTGAAGGAGAGAGAAAATCAAGTTAAAGATTGAAATCAATGGAACAATGTAAGAACATCAAGATTTCAATATATTTTTAAGATTAATATTATTGAAAAAGCATGGGACTGATGTTAATGTAGAGTTTTCTTATATATGTTCTTATGTTCTTGATATGTTAGTGAAGAGAAAATAAGAGAAAGTAATAAGAAATAGTGTAGAGAAAGAAAATAAGGGTGCTATAAACATGGTAAATAAACATCTTGCACTAAAACAGTTTTGGACAGCAGCAGTATGCTAACTTTGAAAAATCACCATAAATTTTGGAAATTGAATTAGAGGATGAAAAAAATATAAAATTAAATCTTATTGAGTTTAGTTTCTTATAGAAGAAACAATGTAAGAAATGGAATTCTAAATTGTGAGATATGATAAATTTAGTGGGAAAAGGTCAGAATGATTTCGGGTTCCCCTATTCTAACTTTGGAAAATCATTAAAAATTTGAGAAAAATAATTAAGGCTTAAATTTATATTTTTAAAATCCATAATGAGTCTATTTTCAAGATAAATAAGTGGGAATATCATCCAAATCTCGTACGATGAGATAATTAATTCTTAGTGAAGAAGGGTCGGAACTATCAGACAGCAGAACAGGGGTAACTTTAAAGAATAAACTGTACTTATTGGTTAAACCAAAAATTCTGAAAATTTTATGGTAAGAATATATGTGAGTCTAGTTTCAGGAAAAATTAGCAGATATTAATTTGGAGTTCTTTATCTTAAGATAAAAATAATTTAGTGACTATGACACGAATGGATAACTTTGAATATATATATAAGTCAATAGTGAAATTATAGATAATGTTACTTATAAGCATGATATATACATCAAGGATGTGGAATGGAGAGGATGAGGAGGAAAATATATATGAATATTCAGCTAGCATGGCTAATTTGCATGTTTTAGGCTCTGGGACTAAATTGAATAAAAGTAAAACTTTATGGGTAATTTTGTAAAAATGTCAGAAGTGATCAAATTGCATGAAATGGATTATATTATTATTTAAATTACAAAATTGAATGAAATTATTAATTTAGATCAAGATCGGGTGAAAACATGTTTTAGGGATTAAATTTAAAAGTGTTGAAATTATGGAAAATTTTGTTATTTTATAGAATTCATGGGCTGTTATCAATATATATAAGAATAATTAGGCTCAAAATAAGGATTAAATTACAAAAACTTTATTTTTCTAAGCCTAAGGATGAAATCATCATTAATCAAAAGTTCATGGGTAAAATGGTAATTTTTCCTAGAGCATTAATTGAACGTATCAGAATATGAAATAAATAAAAATGATTATCAAATTTATTTATAAAGATCCAGGTAGCTCAAATATGAGACTTCAACGTGGAAAAGAAAAGTTTTCGAATTAGTGAAATTATAAACACGAATAAGAAACGAAGTAAGTTCATGCAACTTGAATTGAATTATTGAATGTTTGAATTGTATATTTATGTGTCATGAATGTGAATTGAATGTTTAATGTATGATTCATTCTGATCATGACATCCTAATAATTTGGCATAAATAGGCCCAGGAAATAGATTCAACAGGTCATGTTCTCCAAAGAATGGTGTAACAGACCAAAGAAATCAAAATCCTACACCCTTGAGGATGCAGTGGGACGGATTGAAATCACCATGGTGAATCTTGTCTCCCTGAAATTGTAGTGGAGCAGATTGAAGTCACACATCTCATCTCCTTAAAGTTACAGAGGAGTAGATTGAAGTTACAGATCTTATCTCCCTGAAGTTGCAGTGGAATAGATCGAAGAATAGCAAACCTTATCCCCCTGAAGTTGCAGTGGAGCAGGTTAAAGTTACAAGTCTTATCTCCTTGAAATTGCAGTGGGGCAGACTGAAAATAGCAAATCTTATTTCCCTGAAGTTGCAGTGGAACAGGTTAAAGCTACGAGTTACAAGTCCTATACCTCTGAAGTTGCAGTGGGTCGGATCAAATCCACCATGGCAAATCTTATCTCTCTGAAGTTGCAGTAGAGCAGATTAAAGTCATTAACATTATCTCTCTGAAGTTGCATAAAGCAGATTAAGGCTATAAATCCCATACCTCCGAAGTTGTAGTAGGTCGGATCAAGTTACCATGGTGAATCTTATCTCCATGAAGTTGCAGTGGAGCAGATTGAAATCACAAACCCCATCTCCCTGAAGATGCAGTGGAGCAGGTTGAAATTACCAAGTCTTATCTCTTTGAAGTTCCAGCGGAGTAGATTGAAGCTACAAATCTCTTCTCCCTAAAATTGCATTGGAACAAATCGTAGCAACAATTCCTATACCTCTGAAGATGTAGAAGATTGGAACGAGGCTATTCGATGAATAGAAGAAGTCAAGATTCGGCAAGACTAGGCAAAATTGGCTCTTTTAAGGTCTTTGCTCTATTCTCGTTACACGATAATAAGCAAAGAGGGGCAGCTGTAATAGCCAATTTTGGCCCAAACCAAAAAACCCAAAATAAACCCACCAAATAATTGAAAAGTCCAAACTTCAAGTCCTTTTACAACATATGTAGCCCAAAATTAAAACCAGACCCATTACACATCAATTAACCCAAACCCATTACCCAGATTTTAGCCCAAAACTACCCAAACCCAATAACCAAAAAACCCTAGTGGCCCAAAATGGCCCACTATCCTAAAATTTTTTTCCAGCAAGCAGCAACCTAGCCGCATGCCTTCAACCACCAGCCTCTGCCACTCGCGCCACCACCGCTCGGGGCACCAACCACCGGCCTCACACGCCTCTGACACACCTGCAAAGAGAGATCCACACGCAAGCGATACAAACAATGAAGAAAATAACAAAAATGACAGAAAAAAATGAATACAAACAAAAATAGATCTCGGATCCTGCTATAAAATCAAAAATCAAAGCTTTGTAATTTTTTTACACGCGCATTTGAATCAAAGAACAGAACAAAAATTAAAGGTTGATTTCTGATTTTTTTCTTTGTTTTCATTTCGTTTTTTAATCTCTTTAAATTTCTTTTTATTTATACTACAAATCTATTAAACAAAAGGGGCATAAAATCAAAAAAGAAGGGGACTTACCCGAATCTAAGCGACCGTCATCAGAGACAGCTTCTCCATTGTCAGATTCGACCCGAAGAGGTCGTAGGGGGTTCTTTCTTTGGATCTTCTTCGGTCGAGGAAGCCTTCGCCGTTGAGTTCACTTTAAAAAGAGGTTAAAAACCCAACTTCACGTGGCCCCCCAATCACCGTCTACGATGAGGACCACGGTGGCCTCAAGGAGCCACGACGACGGTGGCAATGAGGGTCTCAAAACCCTAGCCGCAAGAAAGAGAGAGAGAGCAAGAAAGAGCTGCAATTTTTTTTAAAAAATACTAGGGCTAAAATGAAATGATAAAAAAATTTTGGGCCTTTATACAGTTAAGAAACAACAGCGCTTTTGGGTGTGTCCAGGCGCCAAAATGACACCGTTTTGGACCACCCGTGCGCGACCCGACCCGCTACTAAGGGGATCCGCGCGTTTTTGAGTTAAGGGCTATTTGCGCCCGTAGTCCCTTCGATTTTGGGCTTGTTATTTTAGGCCCCTTTTATTATTATTTTTTATAAATTCAACTGTTTAATTCTTTTGGTTTTTTGATTAAGTCCTTGGCTCTCTGATGCTTCGAAAACGGGCATACATCTTTGAAGTTGGGGAATAATTTCATGCTTAGCCCTTGTTCTTTCAGGCGTGTCTTATTTTAGGCATTGCTTCCTTTTTTTGTTTTTTTAGATAGGGCCCTTAATTTTAATCTTTTTTAATTCGACCCTTAATCTTACAACATTAAACTGTTTTTATATTTTACTTATTATATATACCCTTTTATTTATTTATTTTAAACAGTTTTATAATGATATTTTAGGTTTTTATTAATTCTTTAAAATTGCTTTACAAGTTCTTTTAACTTATTTTATTTATGTTTTAATGCTTTCTTGTATTGTTTATTAACGTTTTACACATTATTTACTTTAGATATCTTTGTACAACTTATTTATTTTAAACTATTATATATTTTAAATTTTTATGTATAGTATCTAATTCAAACTATGTTGTAGGTTATTCATTTTTTTATTACTTATTTAGAGCTGTTTATTTATTATGTGATTTAATTTTTTTCTTTTTTATACATTATTCATTTGGAATTATTTTTACATTAGTTACCTTAATTCGTTTTATTTATTATCTATTTTAAACCCTTTTTATTGATTTAAAATAATTTTATTATTATTTATTTTAGATTTGTTTATGTGTTATTTATTTTACACTTTTATGTATATATATGATCTATTTTAAAAATTATATATATATGTATATATATTTTTCTTTTTTGTTTTGTGTATTATTGATATTAAATTTGTAATACCCCATACCCGTACCTGAGACCGGGATAGGATACAAGGCATTACCGAGATTTTCAGAATAATTTCAATTAATTTATATTATTTAGTATTCATTTTCATGTTTCATGTGACATCCTTTTCATATATTCAATTCAAAATATCATATAAAATACGATACAATACTTAAATTTTCATATTTACATGCTCATTTAGGATATACGAACCTACCTGACAAAATTGCAGAAATACCAAGATTTAGGGACATATTGGTAATTTACCATATTCCCAAATTTCACCCAATCTTAAATTGATAATTTCATTCAATTTATTAATTTAGATAATAAAACAATTCATTCCCTTCAATTTAGTCATTTTTGACATTTTTACAAAATTGCCCCCTAAAATTTTACTTTTATTCAATTTAGTCCATGAGCTTAAAACATGCAAATTAGCCATGCTAACTGAATATTCATATATATTTTTCCTCCTCCTTCTCTCCATTCCACATCCTTAATGTATATAACACACTTATAAGTAACATTATCTTAATTTTTATTATTTACTTTTATATATATTCAAGCTGTCTATCTGTGTCATAGTCACTAAATTATTTATATCTGGAGCTATAAAACTCAAAATTAAGATCTGCTAATTTTCTATGAAACTAGACTCATATATCTTCTTACCATAAAATTTTCAGAATTTTTGGTATAGTCAATAAGTACAGTTTATTCTTTAAAGTTATCCCTGTTCTGTTGTTTGACAGTTTCGACCCTTCTTCACTAAAAATTAATTATTTCACAGTACAAAACTCGGATAATATTCCCGTTGATTTCTCATGAAAATAGACTCATTAGGGATTCTAAACATATAACTTTAGGACTCTAATTATTTTTCTCAAATTTTTGGTGATTTTCAAAAGTCAGAACAGGGAAACCTGAATTTATTCTGACCTTGTCTCACAAAATTCATTATATCTCATAATTTACAATTCAATTGCTTATACCGTTTCTTCTATAAGAAACTAGACTCAATAATATTTAATTATATATTTTATTCATCCTCTAATTAAATTTATACAATTTTTTGTGAATTTTCAAACTTAGACTACTGTTTCTGTCTAAAATAGTCTTAGTACAAAATGTTGATTTTCTACTTTTAATTTCAATTTAATCCTAACTAAATTCACTTACTTTTCTATTTTAATTCATACTTTACTTCTACTCAATTTTTAACCAAACTTAGACATAATTATCTATTTTCATCATAAAACCATAATTTCGAAATTCTTTCAATTTAGTCCTTAAAGCATAAAACTTATGAATCACTTTACAATTCAATCCTTATTTCATTTCTAACTTGAATTTCTATCAATTTAGCCCTTAATTCATCTTTTTGTTCAATAAGAACAATGTCTTATAATCAAATATCTTACAATAAATCAACTTAACTTCATCAAAACCTTGTTCTAAAGTTTCTAAAACATCAAAATTAAGTAAAAAGAGCTAAATTGACATACCTATTTAAACCTCAAGCTTCAAACCTTAATTTTCCCTTTCTCCTTTCTTTTATCCTTTCTTTCTTTCTTTCCCTGCTTTTCGTTTTGCCTATTCTGTTTCTATTTCTATTCTCTCTTTTTTTCTTTATTTCCTTTTATATATATACACAAATGTATTTATTATTTAAATAATAAGTATTATTTATTTATTCATGTGTATATTATTAATACATTTGTATTCATTTATAACCATACATTTGTCATTATCTAATATATTTATCATATAAAATCTTATAATATAATTATTTCATTAATAAATATCTTTTATAATTAATAAATATCTTTTAATACTTAAATACAAGCATTACAAGTGTATGTATTTTTTTTATTAATACATTTGTACCCAATCATGACCACACATTTGTCTTACTTTTATTTATTTATCATATAATATTAATTTAATAATAATAAATACACTAATATTTACTTAAATAATAAGCAAATACATACATGTATTACAAATGTGTGTATTATATTTATTACACTTGTATTTTATTTTTACCATATACTTAGCACTCTTTTTGGCTTATTTACTTATTTAGTCCTTTCAATTTTCTTTATTCTATAATTAAACTTTCACACTTCATTCAATTTAATCATTTTATCCAATTATCCTTAATTTAAGCTAGTTCACTTAATTAAACTCTAATTAACCACTCGATTAACTTCGTAAATATTTTTAATAAATATTTACTAATCCATTTTTCAGAAACGGAGACCCGAAAATATACTTTTTCAGTAACGGTAAAATTCGGGTCATTACAAAATTTCTTTTTTTGACATTATTTATTTTAAATTCATTTCCTATCATTTTAAAATTTGTTTTACGTTTTAGTCATTTTAGTTTGCGTTATAATATTTTTTAATTCATTTGTCTTTGATTATTGATGATTAGTATTTAAGTGACATATGTTATGTGATTATTGTCATTGTGTGTGGTATAATTCGTTTATTCGTATTTTCGTTATTGCCATTTGCTTGTATAATATTGTATTTGTGTTGTTATTCCGTACTCTATGTTATATTTTGTTTTATCTAGTTTAAATCATATCATACATTAAACCCCAATACATTTATCCAATAAATCATTTTATTTTAACCTAAACAAATACACGTCGTTTAAATATCATACTCGTTACTATCCAAAAACGAAATTTTCCAAATAAGGCAATGTTTTGCATTTTGGAACATCGAGGAATTGTGCCCTAACTTACGGGGTTTCGATTTTCTCGTTGTTTCTAAATAGCAAATACCCTTTTCGAGTTTTAAAACACGCGTATTTCCAATTAAAATGAAAGACAAACTTGTGCTCGGGAGTTCATGGTATCGTGTCCTAACTTACGGGATGTGATACTTCGATATATCGAGACGAGGAAATCTTTAGCAATCACTTTGATTTAATTCGAACTTTTTAAAATTAACCTTAATAAAAAGGATCGTATTTTAAATCCATTCCCAATTTTCAATTTTCGACATTAAGACACTAATTAAACAATTCGGTACCAATTTTTCGGGCGTGTCGAGGGTACTAATCCTTCCTCGCACGTAACCGACTCCCGAACTTGTTCTCTAGAATTTCGTAAGCCAAAATGCCGTTTTAGTAAGCTAAATTGTTTTATTAAAACAAAGGTGATCCGATCACACCTAATAAAGATCGGTGGCGAATCCCATTTTAATTTTCGTTTTCAAACAAAGTCGATTCCTGTTTTCAAAAAAATGGTTTCGACAACATGAATGTGAATTGAATGTTTAATGTATGTTTTGGGCTTCGAGGGCTAATAGAGGGACATTATGATTATTTTCAAAATATGAATAATAAATGATTCGGAATTATCTGAAAATGTTCAGTAAACTCCGGTAATGCCTCGTACCCTATTCTGAAAAAGGATACGGATAGGAGGTGTTACATTTCGTGGGGTCCATTTAACTTAAATAAGACCCGAAATGTGATAGTTGTCAATGTGTTAGTACGTGATGCGGTTAAGGTATGTGAAAAATGTAAGTACGATATGTGTTCTGGTAACTTTGAAAACGTAATTATGTGTTTGATTATGCATGGCATCTTTATGTGGAATAACTGTTAGTATAAGAAATGATATGATCTGTATAAATTATGTTTTGTGTTATGCCCTGTAAAATATGTGTTTAGGTATGCATGGCATACCACCTATGTGTTATGTACATAAGTTAATATGATTTTGCATTTGCATTGGAGTGGGTTTTGATATGATGGAGGAAGTATTTTCTAGCAATATTACTGCAATTTTGGCTGTTAAACCGCAATATTTGTCTGGCAGCTCAATTGCATCATTATGAGTGGCATACCACCACGACTTGGTGTGATTGATGGATGGGCTATTGTAGTCCTATTTGGTGTGATTGGTTGGACGGAGTTAGTGTGTAGCAGATGGGGGTAGGATTTATTCTATTCTGATATGACATTATGATCCAATGTATATAAAAATTTCTGAAAATTATGACTGTCCGAAATGATATATGCTTCTGGGTTTGTTATGCCATTTTGATATGTTATTTGAATATGTGTATGTTATTAGTAAGAATCTATTTCAATACTAGTGTTTGCACTTGTATTTGATTATAAAATTATATATATCTAGTTCTTTATGTGAGTATATGTCAAATCTGTAACTGCTAACTTGTCTGTTATTTATGTACATATGTTTGTGGGTCAGGTCACACATTGGACTTCCAGCTCACTCATTTGTTTAATTCGTTTCAGGTGTACTTTTGACTTAGGACTTGATGACAACTCCAGAGTTCAATACACACAATTTGGTATAAGTTGATTTGGTTTTTAATTTTGAATTTTATGGACTTTTGGATTTTAATTTGTTTTAGAACGTTAAATTCTTGGTTTTGGTATTTATTTTTGTGGACGTTTTATTTAAAACTCGTAAACACACCAAAGACAGCATAATTAATGGATATTATGATTTTATGATATAAGAATTTTAAAAATATTTTTCCGTTGCAAGGTTTTGAAATTAGTTAAGACTTTTTATAACTCAATTGGTTAAACATTCGGGATTGTTTTTACAAAATTAATAAAATAAGATTTTCGTTTTAACATACTAGAACTCACATTTCTCTGCATTGACAACAATGTCTATGTCAATTAAACTAAAACTCAATCAACAAACAAAACTCTGCACTTTATCACATCAATTCAAAAGGCAAAATTTGGGAATTCTTTTTCTTCTAGCTTATAAGTTTATTTTTTCTGTTTACCACAACAAAATATAGACACTACAGGTTTTAAATATTTAACTTAGTTTTAAAATAAAATTTGATTTTATTATCTTCAGAAGCAAAGTTTTGTTAATAATTATTTAATTTGAGAAAACTACAGGTTAAGTGTTCAACATCAGTTACATTCATTTACTTTTATTTGGATTAAGGCTCCTTGAAATTATCAAATAAACTTTTTTTTTTATAAAAAGAATATAGACACTGTTAAGTAATATTCACCTATTACGATGAATTTAATTGTTTATTTTGTTTTATTTCATTTTAAATTATATTATCATTCATTAAATAATTATTTAATTTTATATAATTTATCAAAAAATAAATAGAGCTATAATTAAATAGAGTTATTCAATTATTTGTGGAATGGAATGAAATATAACTATAATAGTATTCTTGTGTTTGGTTGAATGAAATAAATGTTGTAATAGCATAAGGAAAAAATCGAAATGACTAAAGTACCTTTAGTAGAATTTCTTTTAGGTAGATAATTATTGTTATTGTTATTAAATTTTAATAGGATTATTATTAAAAATGATTTAATAATAAATAATAAATAATTTAATCATAATTATTATTGAATATAATTTAATAAAAATAATATATAATTTAATTTTATATTGAAATTAAATATTTTATATTAAATCATATTAAAATATTTCAAATTTTTTATTTTTTATTTTCTAAGTCCAAGTTTTAAAGGACTAATTTGAAAATTAATTTTTTTTGTTATTCAATATTACATGTAATAGTCATTCTTTGGTGATATCAAAGAATAATTATTAAGGGTAGACAAACAATAGAGAAATAATGATCATTCATATTACGTTCAACTAAATAAAAAAATAATTTACCATTCAATGAATAAGGGGATGCTATTTCATTCCCCAACCAAATATAGTGTTATTTTTCTAACATTTAAATACTCACTTAAACTCAAAAGTTTAAAAAAATATATATTTTACCAACATTCAGACTTAACCAAAAACTAAATAAACCCATCATCCTCTCCTGTATAATAAAAATCAATTGAAATGAGGTACAGGATACAAGTCTTATCTTTATGAATTCTTTCCCTTTCCCTTATTATATATATAAAAAAAAAATAAACTCCATAAAAGAAGAGGTGGGTTCCATCCGTGTTAAAGAGATTCAAGCCAACACAATTATTTTCTTCAGCTTTATGAAACTGAGCCCTACACCAGTTTTAACTTTATACCGGCGCATGAGCAGCTGTATGTACGGCCCTTCATTATACAATAATTCATACCACCATAACCTTTTCAAAGTAAACTATAAATTAATATTTAGGTTATGTCTTTTTTTTCATCTTACCATTTAAATTTTTTTATTACTTAAATTACCTTTTTTACTAAATTGGTATCATATTTATATTATTAATACTTAAATTACATCATTTTTTCTAAGTTGTTATCTAAATTATTTCTTTATCCACTTTACACTGAAATGTCACATTCGTTAAAAAATTCTAGCTAATAATAGATTGCCACTTTATATAAAACAATTAAAAATTTTTATTTTATATTTTTTATATTTTTCTCTCTTTTTTTAGCTTTTTTTCTATTTCTCCTTTTTTTTTCTTCTTCGGGCCTGTTCTGTAGTGCTTAAAAAAATACTTCTAGCTCTAAAAGTATTTTTACAAAAAAACTATGTTAAACAAGTTATTTTTTACTGAAATTTTTAGCTTTTTAGGAAATACACTTCTGAAAAGGAGAAGCTAAAATTTTTAATTTTTCCTCTCCTAAAAGCATATTTAGTGCTTAATTACTTTTTCACCCCTCCAATAACTTAGTATTTTTTTCTTAGTGCTTAATTACAAATGTATTAAAATCACTAATTAAAAATAAAAAATATTTTTTGAAATACTAATTACAAATATTTAATGGTTATATTTATGTAGTTTATATATTTTAATTAAATTTTATAAATAATTAATATTTATTGCTTAAAAATATTTAAAATTTATATTTCATATATTAAAATATTAACAACAAGTTATAATAAATTTTTTATATTTTTACTAAAATATAATAATATTAAATAATTTAAATATTATTTAAATGCATATCTGCTACTGAATAATAACATGATTAAAATGGACATTTTATTCCTTAAAAGTATTTTTTGATAGCAATGCTCAACACTCAAATTTTAAACCAAACTTTTCAAAAGAACTTTTCAAAAACACTTTTTTCACAGCACTTTTCAAAAGCATTGCTAAACTAGCCATTTATTTACAATGTGACAATACCAACAATGCTTGAAATTAACTCACCCAAGGTTGAGACATTAGCAATTAATTTGTTTTCAATTTCACCGTGTACTTGCTCGACCTGATGAGATCTAAAAAGTTGGACCAAGAATTGGTCAAGGTACCTGTTCGAAGATGGGGTTAAACCAATTGACCCGTAAACTGATATAGATCAGTTGAACCATATTTAAAAAATCGGTCGAATCAATTGAATTAATTTTCTCTATTTTTTATTTATTAATTTTTATAATTTTTTAATCATTATATATATAAAGAAAATAATTTTTTTTTCTACATGGATAGTTTTATTTGACTATCTATTTTTTAAATAAACTTAACAACTAGCGATTAAACTAACACCGATATTTACTAGGAAAAAAATTGTAATTTAGCTACCATTTATGATAGAAAATGCTTCAGTACTAAAAATAGTTTACGTCTTAATTTGTGAATTAAGATTATTATTTTTTAATAATAGATTTAGATTTGAGAAAAACATAATTTATGTAGAATTTGTAATAAAAAAATTTAAATATTAATAACGTTTGAATTAAACCATCAACCCCCCCCCCCCAAAAAAAACCACTTCTACAACTATTGAACTACTGAGTTTTGACTCAAAAAAGAAAAAGGTTGACGAAGAACAGTACTGCATATTGTTAAGCAAAACCTTCTTCAATTGGATCTGTCGAAGTGGCTGAAAGAGCTAAGTATTAGCATTTACAACTTTAATCCAAACCGTCAGATTCAGGTAAGCTTCAAGAGACTGCCCCTACAGCATACATCTTATACTCTACTACTTGTGCTGGCTATGTTCTTCTCTTACATCTAAACTCACAACAAAATGTGAAAAACATGTCATATTGACACACATATATGCACCCAAATCTTATTTTTGATCTTAAGTATGCTATATGTCTATATCATATCATTTAATTTCGTCATTTTATGTGGATCTTATATATATGTTACTAAGTGTTGCACTATTGTGTCTGTAAAGAAAGATTTAGCAGTTGATGAGCTAGATCTAGTGTCAACGAGCAGATTTGTGGTGTGTCTTGTCCTTTTTAGTGAATTTTATTTAGAGGATTTACAAGTTCGGAAAAAATGATTCAGCCACTTAAAATATTTCAACTAGCTGTATTTGAATGATTATAATTGTAGTTTGATTTTCTGATTCTTGAATTTAATCAGGGAAAGAAGACTTTTTAATGGCTGAAAACGTGGGGCCAATAATCCTTGAAGTTATTAAGTTCATCGGCCTTTCAGCTAGGAAATATCTAAAATACCAATGGAAATTCAGTGAATACGTTGATAATTTCAAGGAAGCAAAACTTGATTTGCTTGCAAGGGAGAAAGGTATTCAAAAGCAATTGGAGAACGAGTGTCACTATGGGAAAACGCCAAAGCCAGAAGTTGAAAGATGGTTCGAGAAGGTTAAGGAAAAACTTGCTCAAGCTCAGCATGTTGAAGACAAAATCAGTGAAGGAAAATGTCTCTTTCGTTCTTGCTTTGGAAAGCTTGTTGATGAAACGACTCAAGCATTGAACAAAGTATATGCGCAAGGCGATTTCTCTGGTGGATTGGTTGTTAATGATCCTTCTATTGTACAGGTTAAACTACCTACACAGAATTTAATAGGTCATCAGGTCAGTGTTAGAGATGAAATTTATGGGTATCTGATGGGAGATGAAGTTGGAATGATTGGAGTATACGGGATGGGGGGGATAGGCAAAACGACCATAATGAAGGATGTGTATAATAGGTTATCACGAGAACCCAAGTTCAAAAAAGTGATATGGATAACAGTATCTGGAAACTTCGACATTCGAAACATACAGATGGACATTGGAAGACAACTAGAATGGGCATTATCGGATCACGAGAACACAGATGTCAGGGCAGGAAAATTATCAGCAATGTTCAGGGAAATGTTGAAAGAAGGGAGATATGCGCTGATATTTGATGATGTGTGGAGCAGTGTTCCTCTTGAGGACATTGGAATCGATGAGCCAACAAAAGACAATGGGTTCAAAGTAGTGTTGACAACACGTTCAGAAGCAGTTATTCGCTCAATGGGATGTAAGAAAGTTGAAGTGGCTTGTCTTTCTATGCATGAGGCGATGAACTTATTCTTGAGCAAAGTTGGACAAGACGTATCGGCAAAATCAACTTTAGAATCAGTTATGCAGCTTGTTGTGGAGGAATGCGATGGACTTCCTCTTGCACTTGTGACACTAGCTGCTTCTATGAAGGGAATATCAAATTCTCGTGAGTGGGATAATGCTGTAAATGAATTGAGAGGTGAGATTAGGAACTTTCCGGATATGGAAAGTAAGGTGTTTGGGTCCTTGAAATTCAGCTATGATCGTCTAGAAAAAGTAGACCAAGATTGCTTCTCTTATTGTGCATTATATCCTGAGGATTATCAAATCGAAAAAGAGGAGATAATTCAATATTGGATGGAAGAAGGACTTATAGGCGAAAGGGGAAGTCGAAAAGCAATGGAGGATAACGGTCACTCCATTTTACAGAAGTTTCAACAAAACTGTTTGCTTGAAAGGGTTGGGAACGGTGCGTATGTAAAGATGCATGATGTTGTCAGAGATATGGCGTTGCATATCACAAGAAAAAGATTTATGATAAAAGCTGGTAAGCAGTTGAAAGAGCTACCAAATGAGGAAGAATGGGGTGAAGATTTGGAGAAGGTTTCTTTGATGTACAATTCCATCTCAGCAATTCCTCAACATATGAGGTGTCCGAATTTTCCAAAACTCACAACATTGTTGCTCTCATATAATTCTTTGAAAGAAATTCCAGAATCTTTCTTTGAGCACTTTCCTAGCATTGAGATTCTTGATCTTTCTCATAATCCTTTTAAGAGTTTGCCTAGCTCTATTTCTGCTTTGGAGAAACTCAAGGTATTGTTGCTTCGTGGATGTTATAATTTAGAGAGTTTGCCTTCAGTATTGAAGCTTCAAGCTTTAAAGAAATTGCGCCTTGGAGGAAGTGGAATCAAGGAAATCCCTCAAGGTTTGGAAATGTTGGTAAACCTTAGATATCTTGATCTTTTAGCAATGCATCCAATATTAAGAAATCCAGAACCAATGAGGGAATTTAACAAGTTGGAAGTTTTTGGAGGCTGGTTCTGTAACATGAGTGACTGGAACAAGTATGTGGGCCAGAGAAAAAATCTTTATAAATACTCTATCTTGGTGTGTCCCCTGGACCCAAGTAGAGATATTCCCTGGGCTTCTAGTAAACTGGTTCTGTTTGAGAGGATTGAAATTAATTCTGGAGATGCAGTTATGCTTCCCTATGATATTCAACAATTACATCTGAAGCATTGCTATGGTGCGAAGAGTGTAAATGATATTAGACTGAGGGATGCAATTGATTTGAAGGGATGTACAGTGGAGGATTGTTCTGGTTTGGAGTCCATATTTTCATCCAAGTGTGATCAGCTCAAACAACTTGAGTATCTGACACTACGAAATTTAGCAGATTCGAAAGTCCTAGTTGGAGTTGGAGCTGGTGTCGAAGAATCATCAGTAGGCATATTTTCCTCCCTTAAAGTGATTACTCTACAGAAGTGTGATAAAATAAAGAAAATGTTTTCAGCTGATTGGGTTCTACACAACTTGAAAAAGATCGAGGTTAGCTCTTGTTCGCAATTGGAAGAAATAATAACAGAACCCGAAGGAGAAGGAATGGGTACAACTAATGATTCCCTGAACTTAAATTTTCCAAAACTGACGACTTTAATTTTGTCCAATCTACCAACACTGAAGGGCATTTGTAGTGAAAATGCAGTGTTGGTTTGTGATTCTCTCCAAGTCATTGAAATAAGTGATTGTCCCAAGGTAAAGCGGATTCCTCTCTATCTTCCACAGCTTGAGGTTGATGATGAGGGAAAACTATCTCCTAATACTCTCCAAGAAATCCGCGTGGGAACAGGAGATTGGTGGGAATCAGTGGCGTGGGAGCACCCTATTCTCAATGTTAAGAATGTTGTTCAACCGTTGCTCAGCTTAATTCGGGCGTCGGAATATTATTATGGATATCCGAGTTATGAGTATTATGCACATCCGATTTGCTGTTATAAAGATCCAGTCCCAAGTTCCGCTCTCGTTATGCAGTGGGGTGAATGGCCGCACGACGAAGCAGGTTGCGAAATTATGTAGTTTCATTTTTTTTGTGTGAGTGTGTTAATGTTAATTAATACAAGTACTGCTTGTGGTTTATCTAGCTGCATTTATATAATGGAAAAAGGAGGTTGTGGTGTTGTTTGCTGTGCAATTCTAGAGGTGTCTTATTTTCTTAACATCAGTTTAAAATAGGAATAAGATTCTCAACTACTATTCAATATTTAATTTTTGAAATTTAGTTCTAACTTCAATTCATTTACTTTTATTTAAATTAGGGATTTGTTTGATAAAATATTGAAAAAATTAATTAATTGAAAATTAAAATTTCAGTAATTTAATTTTTTAAATATGTTTAATAATTGACAATGAAAACTACTACATAAATTTGTTTTACAAAAAAATGTAGAAATTAATAAGTAAATAGAGACCTACTTATTACTTAATAGATAATAAATTCAATTATTATTTTTTATTTATTTCATTTAAGATTATCTTATCATTTATCAAACAATGTAATTACATTTCATATTTGTCGATTGAACCAAAGCTCTCAAGGTTGGTTTTCATATTTTAGCTTCATGTAAGTTTAATTCTTGCCTTTTTTCTTATAATTTTTGTGTTTTTAAGACTTTTACAATTAAGTCCAACTATCTATTTCATTAGTTTTTGATTTTATGGGTAATTTTAAAAGTTACCATTGATGAGTGCTGGATGTTTATGATGATTTAACATGGATTTGAATCTTTAATTTTGTTATATGATGATTTTATGAAGTGATTTCTATAGAAATTGATTTTAAGACTAAATTGTGAAAAAGATTAAATATTAGGGTTTGGTATTAAATTATATTTATCAAAGGCTGTGTGATAGCTTTGAATATTTAGATAAATTGTCAATTGAGGAAAATTAATTCATTTGATGAACTAATTGGTGATGGACTAAATTGCAAAAATGGTAAAAGTTGGGGTAATTGTATAATTTCAAAAATTGAAAGGTATCAATTGTGAAGTGAATTAGAATTGAAATATATGCTAATGAATAAATAATTTTATATATTATATCAAGAGCCCGTAGATAATTGTGAGAAAAGAAAATTAGCAGAATAGTCCCTAAATTACTACAAATTTCACAATTTAACCCAGGTAAGTTTGTATGGTTAAACTTTAATGTTATATGTTAAATTAATAAATGGTATTATGTATTTATTCATATCGTTTGTTGAAAAAAATAAAATTATTGTTAAAGTCATGAAATTAAATTGAATGTTCGAAGCGAACGGAACGCGGGATTGAGTACAGTCATTCAGTGCAAAGAAGGAATTGACGAAAAAAATACCCAAATAAACTGAGGTTCAACATTTGTTGCGAACTTTCATGTTTACTTTCCGTTTAGCTTTCATGAGTTTCAGTTAACTTATATAAGTTTCAGTTTAACCCTAATGGGTTTCCATTTAGCTATTTTGAGCTTCAGTTTAACCCTTAAGGGTTTCCATTCAGCTTTTATGAGCTTCCGTTCAACTCTTACGAATTTCCGTTACATTTATTTACTTTTATTTAGATTAAGGCTCCTTAAAATTATCAAATAAATATTTTCATAAAATAATTATAGACACTAATAAGTAATATTGACCTATTACGATCAACTTAATTGTTTATTTTATTTTATTTCATTTTAAATTATATTATCATTCATTAAATAATTATTTAAATTTAAATAATTTATCAAATAAATTTTATAACTTAAATTAACACTTAATTTTTTTTCAAACACTTATTTTTCTAACATTTAAATACTCACTTAAACTCAAAAATTAAAAAAAAATTATTTTACCAACATTCAGACTTAACCAAAAACTAAATAAACCCGTCATTCTCTCCTCTACAGTATATATCAATTGAAATGAGGTACAGGACACAAGCCTCGTCTTTATGAATTCTTTCCCTTTCCCTTATTATATAAAAAAAATAAACTCCATAAAAGAAGAGGTGGGTTCCATCTGTCTTTTTTTTATTTGTTAAAGAGATTCAAGCCAGCACAATTATTTTCTTCAGCTTTATGAAACTGAGCCCTACACCAGTTTAACTTTATGCCGGCGCATGAGCAACTTTATGTACGGCCCTATCATACAATAATTCATACCACCATAACCTTTTCAAAGTTTAAAGCTGAATTCCTTTTATTATAAAATTTGTGTTTTATTGGCTTAACCTATAAATTAATATTTAGGTTATGTCTTTTTTTTCATCTTACCATTTAAATTTTTTTATTACTTAAACTACCTTTTTTACTAAATTGGTACCATATTTATATTATTCATACTTAACCTATAAAGCTTGCTCATGCTCAGCATGTTGAAGACAAAGTCAGTAAAGGAAAATTTCTCTTTCGTTCTTCCTTGGGAAAGCTTGTTGATGAAACGACTCAAGCATTGAAAGAAGTACATGCTGAAGGCCATTTCTCTGGTAGATTAGCTGTTAATGATCCTTCTCTTGTAGCGGTTAAACTATATACACAGACATTAATAGGTCATCAGGTCCGTGTTAGAGACGAAATTTATGGGTATTTAATGGGAGATGAAGTTGGAATGATTGGAGTGTGCGGGATGGGAGGAATAGGCAAAACGACGATAATGAGGGATGCGCATAATAGGTTAATCCAAGAAAGCTAAGTTTAAAAAATTGATATGGATAACAGTATCTGGAAACTTCGACATTCGAAAGATACAGCAGGACATTGTAAGCCAACTAAAAAGGGCATTGCCGGGTCATGAGAACACAACTGTCAGGGGAGGAAAATTATTAGCAATGTTAAGTGAAATGTTAAGGAAAGGAGGGAGATATCCACTAATATTGGATGATGTGTGGAGCAGTTTTGATCTTGGGGAGATTGGAATCGATGAGCCGACAAAAGACAATGGATGCAAAGTGGTGTTGACAACACGTTCAGAAGAGGTTATTCGGTCAATGGGATGTAAGAAAGTTCAAGTGGCTTGTCTTTCTAAGCATGAGGCGACGAACTTATTCTTAAGCAAGGTTGGACAAGACGTGTCGGCAAATCCAACTTTAAAATCATCTATTAAACTTCTTGAGAGGGAATGTGATAGACTTCCTCTTGCACTTGTGACACTAGCTGCTTCTATAAAGGGAATATCACATCCTCGTGTGTGGGAAAATGCTGTAAATGAACTGAGAAGTGACATTCACATTAGAAACATTCAGGGTGTGAAAGATAATGTGTTTAGGTCTTTAAAATACAGTTGTGATCATCTAGAAAAAGTAGACCAAGATTGCTTCTTTTATTGTTCATTATATCCTTAGGGTCATCAATTCGAAAAAGAGGAGATAATTCAATATTGGATGGAAGAAGGACTTATAGGCGAAATGGGAAGTCGAAAAGCAATGGAGGATAACGGTCACTCCATTTTAGAGAAGTTTGAACAAAACTATTTGCTTGAAAGGGTTGAGAACGGTGCATGTGTAAAAATGCATGATGTTGTCAGAAAGATGGCGTTGAATATCACTACAAAAATATTTATGGTAAAAGCTGGTAAGCAGTTGAAAGAGCTGCCAAATAAGAAAGAATGGGATGAAGATTTGGAGAAGGTTTCTTTGATGTACAATTCCTTCTCAGCAATTCCTCAACATATGAAGTGTCGGAAATTTCCAAAACACACAACATTGTTGCTCCCACATACTTCTTTGAAAGAAATTCCAGAATCTTTCTTCGAGCACTTTCCTAACCTTAAGATTCTTGAACTTTCTCATAATCCTTTTGAGAGTTTGCCTAGCTCTATTTCTGCTTTGGAAGAACTCAAGGTATTGTTGCTTAATGAATGTAATAATTTGGAGAGTTTGCCTTCTGTATTGAAGCTAAAAGCTTTAAACAAATTACGTCTTGGAGGAAGTGGAATCAAGGAAATCCCTCAAGGTTTGGAAATATTGGTAAATCTTAGATACCTTGATCTTTTAGCAAATCCAATAATAGGAAATCCAAAACAAATGAGTGAATTTAACAAGTTGGAAGTTTTTGAAGGCTGGTTCTGTAACATAGGTGACTGGAACATGTATGTGGGCCAGAGAAAAGAGCTTTCTAAATACTCTATCTTCGTGTGTCCCCTGGACCCAAGTATAGATATTCCTTGGGCTTCTAGTAAATTGGTTCTATTTGAGAGGATTGAAATTAATTCTGGAGATGCAGTTATGCTTCCCTATGATATTCAACAATTACATCTGAAGCATTGCTTTGGTGCAAGGAGTTTAAATGATATTAGATTGGGGGATGCAATTGATTTGAAGGGATGTACAGTGGAGGATTGTTTTGATTTGGTGTCCATATTTTCATCCAAGTGTGATTAGCTCAAAGAACTCGAGTCTCTGACACTACGAAATTTAGCAAATTTGGAAGTCCTAGTTGGAGCTGGAGTCAGAGAATCATCTTTAAGCACATTTTCCTCCCTCAAAGAGATTACTCTATGTCGTTCTCCTAAAATAAAGAAATTGTTTACAGCTGATTGGGTTCTTCACAACTTGGAAAAGATCGAGGTTAAAGGTTGTCTAGAATTGGAAGAAATAATAACAGAACCAGAAGGAGAAGGAATGGGTACAAATAATGATTCCATCGAGTTCAAATTTCCCAAACTGACGAGTTTAATTTTGTCCAATCTACCAAAATTGAAGGGCATTTTGTTGAAATTGGTCTCCATGCAGCACATGCACTTAAGCCATGCATGCAGTAGCTTAGGTTCAATGTTGTTGTCCATTTTGAACTTGTTTTGTTACTTCAAGTCATATCTTTTGTAATCAAGTTAGAATTGAACTTAGTTGGTAACTCTTTCTTGATGTAATTAGGTGTTGATTGACTGAAAATTCAGCAAAGCAACATGTACAAGTTAATAGCAAGTTTCAATGTAATTTAGTGGTATTAGGTAGTTGTTTAGGTGAAAACTTGTTTGTATTGACCGGCTTGTCTGGTATATGTGATGGTTTAATGCATTTGTTTCTTTTTGAATGAAAATTAATTAGTTTTCATCCATATGCGCTCCATTTTTCCTTGCATTCAATTCGGTTCTGTTCTTAAGCAAATTTTTGTTTTATTTATTCTCCAAGTTACGAGTCTTGCTACACAAGCCTGAGCTGAACTAGCTTGCTTGTTTTCATAATACCAACAATTGGTATCTAGAGCTATTGTCTCAGTGGACCTGTTACACTTTAACTTTCAAATCGATGGCTCCATCAGGCTTCTCACCAGCTGCACCACCAGTCTTCAATGGAGAGGGCTATCACATATGGGTGGTCAAGATGAAGACCTACGTACAGGCATTTCATTTGTGGGAGGTTTGTAAACTCGGATGCTGAACCAGCACCATTAAGAGCCAATCCAATTGTGTCTCAAATAAGGCAGCATGCTGATGAAAGAACTAAGAGGCACAAAGCCATGTCCTGCATTCAAAACTGTGTATCAGATGTCATTTTCACTAGGATTATGGCCTGTAAGACACAAAAGCAGGCTTGGGACAGATTGAAAGAGGAGTTCTAAGGAACATAGAGGACAAGGTAGCAACAGTTATTGAACTTGAGGAGAGACTTTGAGAATCTAAAGATGAAGAAGGAGGAAACTGTTAAGCAATATCTAGATAGGATCATGGCTGTAGTAAATAGCATAAGTTTTTTGGGAGAGCAGTTTAATGAAGCAATGATAGTGGAGAAAGTGATCTCTACCTTACATGAGAGGTATGAGGCTAAAATTTCTTCTCTCGAAGACTCAAGGGATCTGACAACCATTTCCTTAACTGAACTAATTCATGCTCTATATGCACAAGATCAAAGAAGGGCTAGTAGACTGGAGGAGCACCAAGAAGGTGCTTTCCAAGCTAAAACTAAGCCAGCCTCGAGCACCTCTGCCTACAAAGGCAAAAAGACTTGGAGGGACAAGTCTAAGTCAGAAACTACAAAAAGAAGGGACCAACACTGCAGGCATTGCAAAAGGTCTGGTCATCCTGAGACAAGTTGCTGGTTCAGGCCAGATGTGCAGTGCCAATACTGTAAAAAGATGGGGCATGTTAAAAGAGTTTGCAAAAACAAGGGCAAACCAAGACAAAACCAACCCCAGCTGTCAAAGGTTGAGGCTCGAGTACCAAAAGAAGACAGTGACCATGAGGAGCAAGTTTTTACTGTGTCATGCTCAGCTGCTTAGGAGAAGGTCACAAATGGATGACTCTTAGATAGTGGTTGCAGTAACCATATGACACCAGATGTTGCCATCTTCAATTCATTAGACAGAAGCTACAAAACCAAGGTAAAGATTGGTAATGGCCACTTCATCAAGGCAGAAAGTAAATGAGATATGTTGATATGCACTCTTACAGGTAACAAGGTCATTTCAAATGTGCTGCTAGTGCATGAGATTGACAGAAATCTTCTTAGCATAGCTCAACTATTAGAGAAAGGCTATTGAAAGGCTATTCTGTTGTGTTCAAGGGTAAGGAGTGCCAAATCAGTGATCCAAGTGGATCCAAGCTCATGTCAGTAGCAATGACTGACAAAAGCTTTGTTGTGAACTGTAACAAGGATCTACACTCTGCCTACATAGCCTCACTAGCTGAGTCCAAGCTTTGGCACCAAAGGCTTGGTCATGCCAATTACAGATCAATGGATCAGCTAACCAAGGAAGATCTGGTTAAGAACTTTATCAACTCAGTTGAGAAGGAGGATGTTTGTGAGGTATGTCAACTAGGAAAACAGAACAGGCTACCATTTTCTTCAAACAAGGCTTGGAGAGCCTCAGAAAGACTGCAGCTTGTGTACACTGATATGTGTGGCCCCATGAAGACTGAGTCACTGAATGGAAGCAGGTACTTCATTCTGTTTATTGATGATTACTTAAGATTTTGCTGGATTTATTTCTTGAAACACAAATCAGAGGTGGCCTCAGTATTTTGGAAGTTTAAAGCTGCTGCAGAAACTAAAACAGGCTGCAAGCTCAAGACCCTAAGGTCTGATAATGGAACTGAGTATACCTCAGCTCAGTTTCAAGCCTTTTGTGCTGAAGCTGGTATTAAACATCAGCTTACTAACACTTACACACCTCAACAAAATGGTGTAAGTGAAAGAAAGAACAGGAGCTTGATGGATATGGTCAGATGCCTATTGTTTAAGAAGAATTTGCCTAAAACTTTGTGGGCTAAAGCAGTTAACACAGCTATGTACATTCAAAATAGGCTCCCAACCAAGGTTTTAGCAAAGAAGACTCCATTTGAGACTTGATTCGGGTTAAAGACTTTACTGGCTTATCTGAGGGTCTTTCATAACATATGATATGCTCATGTTCCAGCAATGAAGAGGGACAAGTTGGCCAAGAAGGCTCAACCTCTTATTTTAGTGGGTTACAGCACAGTCAAGAAAGGCTATAGGATCTTCGATCCTTTAGCAAACAAAGTGTTTGTGAGCAGCGATGTTGTCTTTGATGAGAAAGCATGTTAGAATTGAGAGAATATCAAGTGTCTTTAATGTCAGAAATTTAAAATTTTTAAGATGCAATCCTCTTTAGAATATTTTAATTTTGAAAATTAGCGTTCACTTGTATCAAATGAATAAAATATTACATCCAATAAGTTAAGAAGCAATATTTTTAAGACATTCGAAGCTAAACTAGCCCTTTTTGAAAATCCCTATCTCAAAACGACAAAATGCCATATCCAGTAACTTAGGACACAACGCTTTGAAATTCCAAGAAAATTACTCGTATTTTGAAAACCTTAAAACTTAGAAGGGGGCTTGACTATTCGAACTCAACGAGAAAAGTTGCAACCCAGTAAGTTAGGGCACTACTTTTCTTGAAGCTTCCAAACACCAAACATTGCCTTTTATTTTTGAAAGCTTTGGAATCTTGTTTTTGATTAATGCATGAGGGATCATATTAACATTATGGAAATCATACAAGTTTGCATATTATCATAATAGGTTAGTAACAGTATGAATTTAAACATATTTAAAACAACAAACATGACACATTTAAAACATGTAAAACATACATACAAAAGATATTTAACATACATTAAAAATGAATAAGTGAGCATATAAATATAAGGTATAATTCTATATACATTTTAATAAATTAACAGACAAAGGATGATACATGGCATACAATTTAACATAAACATATCAACATACACATCAATTCTAAAATACAACCTTAAATAATCATAAAACAGTATTTAATATATAAATGATATGTTCAATATATGTGTGAAAGAATTAATGTGTATTAAAATGCAATATAAGGTAAGTAATTATTGATAAAATATACCTAAAATATAAATAAAAAATGCTTAAAATAAGTTATGTATAATAATATAATATGAATAAAATAAGGAAATATAAAATAATAATAATAATATAATAAATAAAAGTATGGTAGCACAATTAAAAAAGGATACATACATAATAAAATATATGTAAAAGAATATATAAGAAAAATAAATATTATAAGGAATATTATATAATATAATATAGTATGTAATAAAATATAAATAATTATAATGAAATATAATATGGTATACATACAATAATAGTAATAATGTAACAAATAAATAATAAAATAAAAAATACAACATATAATGAAATTTATGAATGTATAATGTTACAAATAAAACCATATATTATTAAATATAACTAACGTTTTTTTTAAATATAATATAAAAAGGACTAAAATTGGATTCAATTAAGAAATTTGGGGGTTAATTTGCAAAATAATAAAAATTCTGGGCCTGATTGAAATGCGTATTAAAAGTCGAGGGACTCATTGGGTAATTCGATCCTAATCCCAAAACGATGTCGTTCTCTAGAACTGATTTTAATGACCTTCAGGACTAAATTGAAACCATTATAAAAAATTTGGATTGAATTAAAAATAAAATAAACGAAATTATAAAGATTAAAAAATTCGGAAGGACTAATTGGGAAATTATCTCATTTTCCAAAAACACGCGGATCCTCCCTGGGTTACGGGTCAACGCGCGGATCCTCAGGCCTTAAAACGATGTCGTTTTAGGCTTATTGACTTAAGCCAAAACGGCACCGTTTTAAAAAAAGTATATATACCAATTAAACCCTAAAAAAAACATTTCAAAACGTTTCTAAAAAAAATTCAGAAATGCTCTGAAGCCCTCAGAGCTCTGACCATTGACCATCATGGCTCCGATCGTCGGACCTCCGTACGCGCCCACGCACCACCGTCGGCTTTACCATCTACGGCGGCCGAGAACTAAAAAGTTTTGTTTTTCGTTTATACTGAAAGGTAAGACTCCTTTTTTCTTTTTTAAAACTGTTTACCAACTATTTATATATGTATGTATATGCTTCGAATACAAAAAAAAAATGGAAATAATAGAAGATTGATTATTCACCTAAAAGAAACTGTATGTATTTGGCTTTTGTATTCCTCACTCCAAAAAATCCCCCCTTTTTTACAGGTTACAAAGGAGGCTTTTATAGCCACTATTTCTATTACATATTTTGGGAAGAAATCTCCTGTTTCTTTCCATATTTGTTTTGTTTATTTGCTGCTGTTTCTTTCCTTCTGTTAGAATTGTGTGACCCAAATTCTAAGAGATTGCTTGCAAGTCAAGTTAAACAAAAATATATTTTCTTTCTAGAAGATTTAGTATTTATTAGTATAATATATTTAGCATTTATTAGTATAGTTTATTTGACTTACTAATTTAGCCTATAAATAGGCTCCTTTACAATCTTAGAATCAAGAGACACCCATTAGATTAGAACTCATAACACATTCAGAGAATTTTGTGTTTACATTTGAGGGTTCTTTGTTTTCGGGTTTTTGGGGTTTAGTTTTTATCTCCATCTTTTGTACTCTTCATTCTTTTGCCATTATAGTAAATTTATCTTTGCCCGTGGTTTTTTATCCTCTTTTGAGGGGTTTTTCCACGTTAAATTTGTGTGTTCATCTTCTCAATTTCTTCTACTATTTTTACTTGTTCGTTGCTTATTCGGGACGATCCTAACAAGTGGTATCAGAGCTAGTTTAACTTTCATAGATCAGCCCGATCAGATATGGCAGCAACAAGGTTTGAAATTGAGAAGTTCGATGGTGAGACAAATTTCAATCTGTGGCAAGTTCGGATGATGGCAATTCTAGTTCAAAATGGCTTGAAAAAGGTTGTTACAGGGAAAAAGCCTGAAAATCTAAATCAAATAGAATGGGAAGAGCTTGATGAAAAGGCCTTGTCTGCAATCCAGTTGTGCCTCGCGAATACAGTATTGCAGGAGGTATTGATGGAGAAGACCTCATTCGCCTTGTGGAAAAGGTTAGAAACTCTTTATGCGACTAAGTCTCTGGCTAACCGTTTAGTGTTGAAACAACGTCTATTTACGTTTCGCATGAACGAAGGTGAGCTTCTTAAAGATCACATCAGTCAATTCATTACTCTTTTAAATGATTTAAAGAACGTTGAGGTTCATATTGACGATGAAGATCAAGCTATGCTATTATTGTGCTCTTTACCCTCTTCATACAAGTCTTTCAGGGAGACCCTGATTTATGGCAGAGACAAACTCTCGTTCGAAGATGTGAAGGGTCATTTGTTGAGTAGAGACAAACTCGACAATGAGTTTGATTTGAATAGCAAAGCAGATAGACAAGCTTCCGTTTTGGTAGCATCAAAGAAACGAGACAAAAGGTGTCGCTATTGCAAAAAGTTAGGTCACGTCAAAGCAGATTGTTATAAACTGCGAAATAAAAGAGCTGCTGAGAGTAACGAGGAAGATGTAGCTGGTGCTAATTTGGTCGATGAAGGCGGTGATGATTTCTTGTTAGTGTCAACGAGAGATAACTCCAAGCTTACGTCTGAGTGGATCCTAGATTCAGGATATTCTTTCCACATGTGTCCCAATAGAGAATGGTTCTCCACATACAGTTCAGTTGAAGGTAGAGTTGTGCACATGGGAAACGATTCATCTCGTAAAATAATCGGTATTGGTACTGTTAATATTAGGATACATGATAGGACGATTAGGACACTCTCAGATGTCAGGTATGTACCTGATTTACGAAAGAATCTCATCTCCTTGAGTATTTTAGACTTGAAAGGATGCAGAATCAACATCGAGTCGAGCGACATTAAAGTATCTCGTGGAGCTCTCGTTTTGTTAAAAGGTAAAAGAAACGGCAGTCTTTATATTCTGGAAGGTTCTACAGTGACCGGTGAAATCGGACGTCCCTCGTCCGTTACGGAGTCAAAGTCAACTCATTTGAAGCGGAGGCAACTTGGTCATAGGAGGGAAAAAGGTATGACCGTTTCGTTGAAGAGAGGTTCTCTTTTGGATGCAGGTTTTGAAAAGTTAGGGCACTGTATTCGTGAAAATCAGACCCGGGTTAGTTTTGATTTGGCAGTGCACAAGTCGAAGGCTAGAAGTCTTCCAGCTTCTAAGCATAGATTCGACTCATTTAATTCCCTGCATAGTTCAAGATAGGCCCGTGGCGAGTTTTGGCAAAGATGGCATTGAAAAAATTCGTGTCAAGGTGGAGATTGTTAGAATTGTGTGACCCAAATTCTAAGAGATTGCTTGCAAGTCAAGTTAAACAAAAATATATTTTCTTTCTAGAAGATTTAGTATTTATTAGTATAATATATTTAGCATTTATTAGTATATTTATTTGACTTACTAATTTAGCCTATAAATAGGCTCCTTTACAATCTTAGAATCAAGAGACACCCATTAGATTAGAACTCATAACACATTCAGAGAATTTTGTGTTTACGTTTGAGGGTTCTTTGTTTTCGGGTTTTCGGGGTTTAATTTTTATCTCCATCTTTTGTACTCTTCATTCTTTTGCCATTATAGTAAATTTATCTTTGCCCGTGGTTTTTTATCCTCTTTTGAGGGGTTTTTCCACGTTAAATTTGTGTGTTCATCTTCTCAATTTCTTCTATTATTTTTACTTGTTCGTTGCTTATTCGGGACGATCCTAACACCTTCTTTTGCAGGTAATGTCGAAAAATCCGGCGGTGATGGAGGCTTGACGATTGTGGTAACGAACCAGGCACTGACTGCGCACTGGCATCCAGCGCTGATGGAGGGTTGCTGGAACGATGGGAACTGAAGAGGCGTGACTCTTGGGCTGATTGCAATGTTGCGGCGCGAGGGTTTCCCAGGAAACCCTAAGTCTCCTGATGTTTCAAGTTTGGGCTTTGTTGGGCTACTGCTTATTGGGTTTGGGTGTAAACGGGTTTTGGGTAGTTTTAAGTATTCAGTTGGGCTAAGATGTAATCGGGTCTTTGAGTAGTTTAGCTGGGTTAAGGGTTAATGGGTTAGTGGGCTATAGTATTGGGTTGTAATCGGTTATAAGGTTTAAACAAGTTAATTTTGGGACTACGGGCTGTTGTAAATGGACTGTTTTAAAAATAAACATTCATTTATTATTATTACTTTTTGGTTTTAAGGCCTGGGCAGATTACAGTTATGGTGCAAGAAGTTTAAATGATATTAGATTGAGGGATGCAATTGATTTGAAGGAATGTACAGTGGAGGATTGTTTTGATTTGGAGTCCATATTTTCATCCAAGTATGATCAGCTCAAAAAACTCAAGTCTCTGACACTACGAAATTTAGCAGATTTGAAAGTTCTAGTTGGAGTTGGAGAATCATCATTGGACACATTTTCCTCCCTCAAAGAGATTATTCTATGTAGTTGTCCTAAAATAAAGAAATTGTTTGCAGCTGATTGGGCTCTACATAACTTGGAAAAGATCGAGGTTAACTATTGTTTGCAATTGGAAGAAATAATAACAGAAACCGAAGGAGAAGGAATGGATACAAGTAATGATTCCATCAAGTTCAATTTTCCCAAACTGAAGACTTTAATTTTGTCCAATCTCCGAAAATTGAAGGGTATTTGTAGTGAAAATGCAGTGATGGTTTGTAAATCTCTCCAAGTAATTGAAATAAGTAATTGTCCCAAGGTAAAGCGGATTCCTCTCTATCTTCCACAGCTTGAGGTTGATGATGAGGGACAACTATCTCCTTTTAATATTCTCTAGGAAATCCACGTGCGGACAACAGATTGGTGGGAATCAGTGGAGTGGGAGCACCCTAATCTCAATGTTAAGAATGTTGTTCAACCTTTGCTCAAGTTCTGCAATCGCTACAAGTTGGAGTGGAGGCCAGCTGTTAACAAGAATTCGGATTACTCAATTCAATTCAAACAGCTACGTATTGGAGTGGAAACCAGTATTGGAGTGCAAACCAGTTAGATCAAGCAGGTTGCGAAATTATGTAATTTGACATTATAAATTTAATTAAGACTAGTATTGCTTGTGGTTTATCTATTTTGCTACATGCATACATATAATGGAAGAAGAAGAAATCGGTCTAGGGAAGTGTCTTTGCTTTATAGAAAAACGTTCATATAATTCAGTTGGATAACTAGAAGGAATTGAGCCTTTCTTTCTCCAAATCCTGAATGTTGCTTTAACAGATGTGAAATTTCAAGATAATTGCTGATTTTCCCCATCAACATTTCACCCTATTTGCTTCTCTTTGGTTGAGTATAGTTAAATTACTTTTATTACAAGTGATAGTTACTTTTCTTTTACCATATTGATAACATCACTATCAATTCGTTAAGTATTTTTTTTAGAAGAAAAAATTTTAACCCATAAATTAATACTTAAATTACACCAATTTTTTCAAGTTTATACCTAAACTATTCCATTAATCATTTTACATTGAAATACCATACCCGTTAAAAAACTAATAGCTAATAATAGATTGTCACATCATATAAAATTAGCTTAAAAGGTATAAAAAGCTCTCAAACTTCTTCAAAAAAAATTAAGCCCCTGCTCTTTTTTTTTACACTCAATTGAGCACTTGAACTTTCAAAGTGCATCAAAAAGGCCCTCAAACTTCTTCAAAAAAAATTAAGCCCCTGCTCTTTTTTTTTACACTCAATTGAGCACTTGAACTTTCAAAGTGCATCAAAAAGGCCCTCAAACTTCTTCAAAAAAAATTAAGCCCCTGCTCTTTTTTTTCACTCAATTGGGTACTTGAACTTTCAAAATGCATCAAAAAGACTCTCAAAATTTTTGAAAAAAGCAATTAAGCCCCTGCTCTTATTAAAAATTAGGAAAAAAATTATTAAATTTTAATAAAAATATAAAAGATAAAATTTATTAAAATTTTTTATAAAAATAATAAAAAATAAAAATTTGTAAAATTTTATAAAAATAATAAAAAATTTAACGATCCCTAGTTTTTTTTTCAATTAAAGTCACCATGTATCGCAACACAACGTGACATGTGGCGAAAAATGATAAAAAAATAAAAATCAATAAAAAGTTATAGAAAAATTATAAAATATTTATTTTGGTACGATAATTTTTATAAATAATTTTTACGAATTTATATTTCTTTACATTTTGTATAATTTTGTTACGACTTTATAAAGTTTTATATTTTTTATGATTTTTATAAAATTTTACAATTTTTATCTTTTTTATGATTTTTGTGTTTTTCTAATTTTTAATATTTGAATTTTTCTGAAAAAATTTGAGGATCTTTTTGATGCATTTTGAAAGTTTAAGTGCCCAATTGAGTGCCAAAAAAAAGTGCTTAATTGCTTCTTCTTTTTTTAACATATGAGGGCCATTTTGATGCATTTTGAAAATTCAAATACCCAAATGAGTGCAAAAAAAAGGACTTAATTGTTTTTTTTTTTTGAAAAAGTTTGAGAGCTTTTTGCACCCTTAAGCCTATAAAATTTTAAAAATAATTTTTAATTATTTTATTTTAACATTATTTTTCCTTTTTTTGCTTTTTTTCCCTCTTTTCTCTTTCTTTTTTCTTCCTTAACAATGCCTGGCAATACCAATAATGCTTGAAATTAGCTCTCCCAAGGTCGAGAAGTTAACAATTAATTTGTTTTTTAACTTCACCGTGTACTTGCTCAACCTGATGAGATTTAAAAAGTTGAACCAGGAATTGGTCAAGGTACCAGTTCAGAGATAGGAATTGAACCGATTGATTCATAAACTAATACAAATTAATTAAACCAATTTTAAAAAATCGGTTGAACCAACTGATCAGTTATTCTCTATTATTTTTTATATTTTTTAATTACTATAAATATAAGGAAAAAAAATTTTCACTACATAACTATTTTTAATTGATTATATATTTTTTTAAATAAACTAAATAGCTTGAGTAACAATTGAACTAGTAGGGATATCTCCTTGAGAAAAAATAGAATTTAAGTGCCACTTAGGAAAAAAAGAATATTTAAGTATTAAAAAAAAAAGACATAACTTTGGTAACAACTTGTGAGTTAAGATTTTTTTTTTAAATAGGCTTAATAATTTTACCAACAAATGTAATAATTTGAAAAAAATAATAATTTAAATACCACTTATAACTAATAATAATAATCATAAAAGTTGTATTTATAAATATATATATTTAAATACATTTATCTTCCAATAAATTTTAATGAAATGCAGCTGGTTGGGAACCCGAAGGAGGAGGAATGGGTACAAATAATGATTCTCTCAACTTCAATTTGAAGTGTCTTAGCAAGGGCGAAGCCAGAGGGCTGGCATGGGCCCCGGTCCTCCTAAAATATAAAATTATATCTTAAGCCTTTAAAATTTTTTAAAAATTTTAAATTAGTAAAGGTAAAATTGTATTTTGGCCTCTATTAAAATTATAAAAATTTGATTTAATCAATTTAAAAATTATAAAAATATAAATTATAAAAAAATTAAAATTTCATCCGACCCCCCTAAAAAAATTTTCTGACTTCGCTCCTGTGTCTTTGCTTTATGGTTTTTATTCTTTAGGGTAAACCTTCATATAATTCAGCTGCATAACTAGAAGGTTAAATGTGACTGGAATGTCATTTTCCTATGCTATTTTTATGTATCACTCATATAATTTAGTTGCGGTATGGTACATTTAATTTATTTTTTATCTTACGTTATAATATTTAATCTCATCACTACCGTTATCAGTAAACGTACTATCATCTAAACCTACCACTAAAATTGGGTCTTCATCCAGCTACAACGCGCACTATTTTACCTAAGATTGGACCCCATTATTGGACTACTGACCAAAAAAAAAAAAAAGTTTACGAATAACAGCACTGAAGATTGTTGTTGCCATTGCTGATTTTCAACTATTGTTGAGCAAAGGGTTTTCATTCCTTGTTTTGTTGGATCTCTTGAAGTGGGAAAAAAAAAAGAGCTAGGCTCTACCATTTACAGCTTTATTCCAAGCCGTCAGTTTCAGGTAAGCTTCAAGAGACTGCCCTAACACACACCCTCTCTGCTTCTTGTGCTGTCTTTGTTCTTTACATCTACAAAACATGTTAAAAGCAAGTTGAATTGATGCACATATATACACCCAGACCTTATGTGATCTTGAAATATGTTTTATATATATCATTTTATGTGGATCTCATATTATGTTAGTAAGTGCTGCGCTAATGTGTGTGTAAAGAAAGATCTAGCAGTTGATGACTAGATCTAATGCCTGGGGCCTATGGTGTCAATAACCAGAACTGTGGTGGGTTCCTGCCCTCATGTTGAATTTTATTTGGAGGATTTACAAATTTTGGATATAGCTACTGGATTTAACCACTCAAACAAGCTTAACTAGCTATCTTTGTATTATTACAACTATAGTTTGATTTTATTTTTTTTTTAATTCTTGAACTTGATCATCAATATGTTAAGATTGATGCGGTCGTTGAGAGCACAAAAAATATCTTATCCCTATAAAATAATAAAAATAATAAAAAAAATAATAGTATAAGGGAAGTAGGGTCAAATCCTTAGGGACCGGATTTGCACAATTGTTTGTTCCTCGAAATCCTGGACAGAATCGTGCCCAAAAAAACTACAAACCTGGAAAAATTTAAAAAAAATAGGATTAAAAGTTTTGAATTAATTGGAAGTGTGAAAATTAAAATTAAAATAATAGAAATAAATAGAGTTGAGAAAAAGTTTTTTATAAAGAGATTCCAACCTCCAGTTGCCTCAATCCGCCTTAAGTTCAATCCTCGGTTTTTAGGTAACCCTTATCAAACAGAATAAGCCAGTTATAGTGAAAAAGGACGCCAAAGACCACCAACTCCAAGAATTTAGATTTACAATTTAGAGAAACCTGACTTTAGCCAATAATCGCTTCTGTGGGACTATCTTATGCTAGATCATCATTTCTCAATGGCAAATGCCACGCCATTTTGTCTCGTAGGCTCACCAACCTCTGATGCAGTAAACTAACGAACCAACTGTACAACCTTCCCAAAATATACAAAGCGGCCGTTCCTTGCACACATTGAAAAGATCACCTTTTAAGAGACATGGACGGAAGTGTCAACCCCGTAATGCGGAGAAACGATGAATATTCATTAAGAAGGCTAAGTACAGATTCTAAGCCTCATTAACCCTTTTTGGAAACTTTGACAACCTATGAAAAGAATAAAAGGCTAAATTTTTTTGGGAGAGAGTGTTTACAGAAAAATAAGTCAAATTTACGTCACTCAATCCCCTATTTATAGTACTAGAAAACCTAGTCTATTCCTAATTAAATTCTAAAAGATAAATATAAATAATTAAAGCTAATTAAAAATAAATGAAGATAAAAGCTAAAATTAAATCTAAATAATAATCCTTAGTAATTATCCAATATAATTGAAATTAAAATAGAGTCTTGTGCTATAAAATCTCTTCTTTTGTATTTTTGCTCCCAAAATCTTCCACACTTAGCATTTTCGGCACCACTTCTCTCCTACTTCGCATGCTGGCCCAATTTAACTTTAAATTCACGCTTTTAGCCCTCAAATTTCCTTTTACCTTCAATTTAGTCCCTATAAGATAAAAAACATAAATAGCTCAAATTAGTAGGATTATACTCAAAATAAACATATAATTAATACATAAAAATCTATCATTCTAGCTACTAGATATCGCTACTGGATTTAACCACTCAAACAAGCTTAACTAGCTATCTTTTTATTATTATAACTATAGTTTGATTATTATTTTTTAAAATTCTTGAACTTGATCATCAATATGTTAAATTTGATGTAGGGAAAACTAGAGCTTTTTAATGGCTGAACTTGTTGGGCGAGCTCTTGATGTTTTTAAGCTCGTTGGCAGTAAAGCTAGTAATTATCTGAAATACCAAATGAAATTCACTCAATATGTTAGGGATTTCAAACAAGAACAAGCTGACTTGCATGCTGAGGAGGCGGATATTCAACAGTAATTGAAAGATGAGCATCACTTTGGGAAAATGTCAAAGCAAAAAGTCGAAAGATGGATCAAGAAGGTAGAGGAAAAGCTCGCTCATGCTCAACATGTCAAAGACAAGGTTGGTAAAGGAAAATATCTCTTTTGTTCTTGCTTGGTGAAACTTGTTGATGAATCCACTCAGGCAATGAAGGAAGTGCACGCTGAAGGTCATTTCTTGAGAGCTTGATAGTTAATGATCCTTCTACCATAGTGGCTACCCTACCAACAACAGAGTTAGTAGGTGCAGCTAATGTTAGAGAAGAAATTTATCAGTATTTAATGGGAGATGATGTTGGATTGATTGTACTGTGTGGCATAGGCGGAATCGGGAAAACAACCATTATGAAAGATGTCCATAACAGGTTGTTGAAAGAAAGAAAAATTAGAAATCTAGTTTGGGTAACTGTATCCCAAGACTTGGATATTCGAAGGCTACAGAAGAACATTGCATCTTAATTGGAAAGAAACTTCTCAGATGATGAAGATACAATCATCCGTGCAGGGAAGGTATCAGAAATGTTGAGTGGACAAGGGAGACATGTGCTAATACTGGATGATGTATGGAGAAGCTTTTCTCTTGAGGAAGTTGGAATCCTTAAGCCAACATCAGCTAATGGATGCAAATTATTGATGACAACATGTTTGGAAATGATTGTTCGATCAATGGGGTTTAAGAAAGTTCAAATGCCTTATCTTTCTATAGAAGAGGCCATAAAGTTAATTTTTAGCAAAGTTGGACATGACATGTTGCCTAATTCAACTTTAGAATCGCTTATGAAACTTGTTGTAAGGGAATGTGATGGACTTCCTCTTGCAATTGTCACACAAGCTGGTTGTATGAGGGGAGGCATCGATCCTCGTGTGTGGGAAAATGTTGTAGATAAATTGAGAGGATACGTCAGAAACATCCACGATATAGAAGATAAGGTGTACGGATGCTTGAAATTTAGCTATGTTCGTCTTAAACAAAGGGACCAAGAATGTTTTTTGTATTGTGCATTATATCCTGAAGATTATGAAATCATTAAAGTTGAGTTAATTGAACACTGGATGGAAGAAGGGCTTATAGATGAAATGGGAAGTAGAAAATCAATAGAGAGTAGTGGTTATTCCATCTTGCAGAATCTTAAAGAAAATTGTTTGCTAGAAAAGGTTTAGAGGGATTATAATGGATCCCCTTTTATTGATAAGAATAGTGTGCATATGCATGATGTTGTTAGGGATATGGCATTGCATGTAAAATGGAAAAGATTTATGGTAAATGTCGAAACCATTTTTTTAGAAGAACAGGGTCGACTCGATTTTGGAAACGAAAACGAAAAAAGGGGAGTCGCCACCAATCCTTTTTGTTGAGGTGTGATCGGATCACCTCGTAAAAGTGGTTGTTTATAATAAATGATTTGATTTATTTAAACAATGATTTTGGTCCGTAAAATTCAAAAAAAGGATTCGGTTACATACGAGGAAGGATTAGCACCCTTGTAACGCCCAAAAATTGGTACCTAGTTGATTAATTAGTGTCTTAGTGTCGAAAATTAAAAACTTGAAAGACTTTAAAATATGATCCCTCTTTTTGTAAAAAACACTCGAATGTTAAAAATCTTCTCGTCTCGAAGTAATAAAATGTCACATCCAGTAAGTTAGGACACGACATCTCGAACTTTTGAGAATGAGCTTGCCTTTTATTTAAAATTCGTGTATTTTAACCTCTTCAAAAGGATATTCGATTATTTAGGGTAAACGAGGAAGATTGAAACCCAGTAAGTTAGGGCACGGTCTCTCGAACTTCCAAATACCGAATATTGCCTTTATTTGCAAAAAAATCTATTTCAAGGTAACAAGATGTCATATCCAGTAAGTTAGGACACAACGCCTCGTATCTCCGAGCGTAAGCATTTATTCAAAACCCGTATTAAGATTTAAAAGAATATTTCGTTATTTAGGTTAAATGAGAAAAATCGAAATCCTATAAGTTAGGGCATGATTTTCTCGAATTTCCAAATACGGAACATTACTTTTATAAAAGAATTAATTTTGGGTTGGGTAAAAGTTAGTATAACATAAGTTCGTAATAAAATGAGATAATAAAGAATGCATAAACAAATACAAATTTCGGTATTAACAGACATAGCAGAATGAACATAAACGCGAATGTGAACGATAACGATGAAAGCAAAAAATAAAATAAATAAATAAAACGGATAAGCTAAAATAATATAGAAATAATAAATAAGCTAAAAGTATTTGAAAATAAAAAAACTAGTTGTAAATAAATAAACATTATGTAAAACTATTTAAAAAATGATAGTAATAGTAGTGATAATAATAATAGTATGAAAAATATAACAATAGTAAAATAATGATATTAATACCTAAATATAAATATAGATATAATACCTAAAATATAATAATAATGAATGTATAAAAAGATGAGTAATAAGAAAATAAATATAGATGAAAATATAATAATAGTCATAATACAATAGTAATAGTAATTACAAAAATGATAATAGTAATAAAATAAGACAATAATAATAATAATAATAATAACAGTAGTAGTAGTAATAAAAATATAATAGCTGTAATAGCCCATTTTTACCCAGCCCATTTCAATATTTAAAATAATAAACCTCCAAAAAAATAAAAATAAAACAAAGTCCAAGTTCAGTACAAAATTACAAACATATAATTTGGCCCAATAGGAATGGCCCATTACTTGAAAAGATTTAAGGTCCATCTATAAGCTTGACTCATATGGAAATATAATCTTTAAGGATATACAATCTTAGATATGATATGCAATCTTAGATATGATACAATCTTAGATATGATATGCAATCTTGAAGATATGATCTTGTAATCTTGGAGATTTAATTTGTAGATATCCTTTAATCTTAACCGTTGATGTAATTGATCTGTACCGTTGGATTTGGGGAGGCTCAACTATAAGTAGAGGTCTCTCCCTTCATTGTAAATAACTTGAGTTTTGGGGAAGCAATAAGAATTCTTGAGAGCATTCACTCAAATTTCTCTTCCTCTTGCGTTCTTACTCTCTGTGGTTTGTTCTTATTTTATTCTTCGTCTATCTTAGTTTTTCAACCTTTGTTTTTATTTTAATTTCTTCATTTTTCAAATATGTATATTTATTCCTATCTTTTATACATTTGATTATGTATTTTATATATTATAATATTTAACCTTTTTATATAGTTTATTTTCAAATATATATTTTCTATGCATGTATATATATATTATATTATCATTTCATGTATTTTGAACTATTGCATTATATTTTTATAATTTGTAAATGTTCTATTTATTCATTTTTTTAGTGTACGTCATTTATCTTATTTGTGCATAGTTTCATTTTTTTATATGCTATGTTTAATTATTTCTTTTGTGTGCTAGTTTATGATATATATTGTTGTATAATTTTTGCATGTATTATGTTTTTCTTTTAGTTTACCCATGTTTTTATTTGTTTATTATCTTATATTTACCCTAGTATGATTTTTTTTCATTAAACGTATGTTCATGTTATTTAGTTTTGTCTTAATGATATTATTTATGTTTGTATGGAAATGTTAGAATATTTTGTACATATATGCTTCATGATGCATTAATATGTCATCCTAAAACGTCATTTAAAATAATATTCCAAGGTTTTTTAAAAAAAAATAAAAGGCAATGCTTGATGTTTGGAAACTTCGAGAAAGGTAGTGCCCAAACTTACTGGTTGCGACTTTTCTCGTTGAATTCGAATAGTCCAGCACCCTTCTAAGTGATTTTGAGTTTTCAAAACTTAAACAATTATTTCGAGATTTCAAAACATAGTGTCCTAACTTACTGGATATGGCATTTTGTTGTTTCGAGATAGAAATTTTCGAAAGACGAGCTTAGTTTCGAAGGTTTTAAAATGTTGCGTCCTAACTTACTGGATGTGATGTTTTGACTCGTTTGAAATAAGTGAGCCTTAATTTTTCAAAATTGAGACATTCTAATTAAAAGATGTTTGCATCTTAAAACTTTCAAATTTCCGACATTAAAGACACTTGATAATCAATTAGGTACAAATCTTTGGGCGTTACAAGGGTGCTAACCCTTTCTCGTACGTAACCGACTCCCGAATCCGTTTTCTCGACTCTCGTAGACCAAAATTAATGTTTTAAAACAAAACATTTTATAAGGTGATCCAATCACACCTAAAAAAATTGGTGGCGACTCCCGTTTTCATTTTTCTTAAAGTCGATTCTCATTTTTCAAAACTCGATTTAAAAATAGTTTCGACAGTAGTAATAATAATGATAATAAATATTAGCAGTAAAAAAATAATAATAATGATAGTCATAATAATGATAACGACAACAAATAATAAAAGTAGGATAATAATGATAATATATAAAATAATAATAATAGTAAAAAAGATAATAAGAATAGTAGCAATAATAATGGTAATAACGATAATAAATAATAGTAGTAAATAATAAAAATAATAATAGTAATAATAATGATAATAGTAATAGAAAATAAATAATAATAATATAGTAATAGTAATAGCAATAAAAATAAAAATAATAGTAATAATAATGGTAATAATAAATAGAAATAATAACAATAATATAAAAAAAGAATAATAATAATAATAATGTTAGACAAAATAATTTGAAAAAAAAAGGAAAAATAAGCGGAAAAAGGACTAAATTGAACCTAAAATGGAAGTTCGGGGAAAATTTGAAAATAAATAAAGAAGAAAAAGACCGAATCGAATGCGCAAACAACAAGGAGGGACCAAATTGGGCAATAAACCCCTCCCTCTAAAACACGCAGCATCAGGTAGGACCCAATTGAAACCCAAGCACAAGTTCGGGGCAAATTTAAAACCAAAAAAAACTTAATTGCAAAGTAATGAAAAAGCGGAAGGGTTAAAAGTGCAATTAGCCCTTCCGCTAAAAAACACGCCGATCCTGAGGTGGGTCGGGTCGGATCGGTTCGGACCGAGGGTAAAACGACGTCATTTTGGTTCCTAAAGGGCCTGCCCAAAACGACGTCGTCTTGGGGGGCTATTCAAGGCAAAATTTTGGGAAAAAAGGCCATTTGCTGTGCTTTTTTCACAAAAAAAAGGGGGGTTCCTTCATTTTTCTCTCTGGACGAACCCAGAATCCGGCGAAGAATTCGGCCGCGGTGGCCGGAAAATAAAAAAGGTATTTTTTATTTTCTTTTATATTTTTATATATATATCTATATATATATGCTGTTTTTTTTAAAAAAATAAAGAAAATATGTACTTATGTATATTCAAAGGAGGAAAATAAAAAGAAAATAAAGACCTTAGCACGTTTTTTCTTCCACTGCTTGCTGTTTTTTGTTATTTGATGTATTTGAATCCGTTTTTTTGTATTCGAAAGTGTCCGGGGAGATTACATTGTTTTTGCTTGGCTTTTATATAGCCATTTTTACATGATTTTTCTTTTACTTCTTGTGTTTGCTGTCTTTTCTCATTGATGTTTTGCAGGTGCAAGTTGGACGGTGACAAGTGCGGTGGTGTGCTGACATCAGCGGCATGGCAGAGACAGTGGCTAGGGTAGGTTGCGGTGCCACTTGTGTTGGGGGGACTAGTGTTTATTTTTTTATTAAGGTTTGGGCAGTATTGGGCTAAGGTAATTAGGTTTAGTTGGGTCTAAAATTTGAGCTTTGGTTTTGGGCTTGTTGGTTTAGTTTATTTCTATTTATGGGCCCCGAGCTAAATTGGGCTTATACAGCTCGTATGCAATTGAAAGAGTTACCAAACGGGGAAGAATGGAGTGAATATTTAGAGAAGGTTTCTTTAATGTACAATTTCATCTCAATAATTCCTCAAACTATGAATTTTCCGAAATTTCCAAAACTCACAACATTGTTGCTCTCACATAATTCATTGAAAGAAATCACAGAATCTTTCTTTGATCACTTCCCTAACTTAAGATTCTTGATCTTTCTGATTATCCTCTAAAGAGTTTGCCTAACTCTATTTCTAGTTTGGAGAAATTCGAGGTACTACTGTTGCTTAATGCATGTAGGGAATTAGAGAGTTTTTCTCCTGTATTGAAGCTTCAAGCTTTGAAGAAACTGAATCTTGAAAGAACTGGACTCAAAGAAAGACCTCAAGGTTTGGAAATGTTGGTGAATCTTAGATATCTTAATCTTGGAGGTACCAGCTATTAAAAAAGATCCCTACTGGATTGTTGTCAAAATTATGTCGGCTTCAATATTTTGTAATACATTCAATATTAAAAAACTCAGAAGAGATGAGAGAATTGAACAAGTTGGAGGTTTTTGAAGGCCGGTTCTGTAACGTGGGTGACTTGAGCACGTATGCAGCTCAGAGAAAAATGCTTTATAAATATTCCATTTTCGTGTGCCCACAGAACGACGATACTAATCTGAATGTCGTAGTTGGAGCTAGAGTCGGAGATTCATCTGGTGGCACATTCAATTATTTTTATAACTTAAATTTAACATTTAAATTTTTTAATATTTTTTTAAATTATAATAACAGGATAAAACCCAAACAACAAATGCGACTAATGCGTCTTAAACCCAAACCACACCTAAAATAGTGAACACTCTTAACCATCAAATCATCACATGAAATTCTTTAATACTTATTATTTAACACTTACTTTAACAAATAAAACTTTAATATTACTCTCACTTGAACTCAAAAGTCTAAAAAAAAAATTTATATTTTACAAACACTCGCCAAAAACCAAATAAACCCATCGTTGCCTCCTCTGCAATATATATCAAGAATCTGCTTAAATTTTCAAGTAACTATTTTGTCTTGACCATATTTCCAACCGTTTTCATAGCAGCAAGTTGACGTTCATAAGCCAAACATGTCTGTGACTCAATAATAAGTTTACGTGCATGAGATTTAAAATTCGATTTAAATGTTTAAAACTGAATTTTCTTTATAAAAACTTAGCAATTTATATATGTATCTTTTTATTGGTTTAACTCATAAATTAATATTTAAATTATATGTTTTTTTTCATCTTAATTTTTAATTTTTTTATCACAAGTGGTATCAGTCCAAAAATAGATGTTGAGTTGATTGATTTATAAATCGATATGATTGAACTAATTGAATCGGTTTTCTCTATTTTTTAATTTTTATAAAAATTTTAATTAATTATCATATATATAAAGAAAATAGTAATTTTTTTCCACTACATGACTTTTTTAATTGATTATCTATTTTTTAAATAAATTTAATAACTTGACTAATGATGAAACTATCAAGGATATCTATTGGGAAAAAATATAGTTTATATCATTTATGACAAAAAAAAATTAAAGTTCTAAATAATTTAAATATCAATTTGTGAGTTAAGGCTTTTTTTTAAAATAAACTTAATGATTTTATTAACGGTGGTACCAATTTGGAAAATGATAATTAATTTAGGTAATATTTATGATAAAAAAATTAAGCATCAAAATAAGAAAAAAGTATAGTTTAAGTACCAATTTATGAGTTAAATTTTTTTATTTGATAATAATTACCCTAAACATTAAACAAAAGCATTTTAGTTTAAAAATTAGTCATAAACGTATTATTTATAAAAATATATTTAAATGCATCAATATTATTTGTCTTCCAATAAATTTTAAGGAAATAACGTCAATCAACATAACATTAGAATTGACATCGACCCATCAATCCCCCCTTCCCCCACCACTTCTACAACTATTGGACTGCTGAGTATTGACTCAAAAAAGAAAAAGGTTGACGAAGAACAGTACTATTGCATATTGTTAAGCTAAAAGGTTTCAATTCCTTCAATCCAGAACGGTCCTATGGTATGGCCGCTCAAATTTTAGGAAGTTGAAAGATGAAAACAGAAGCAAAACTCAGATGTTGAAGGAGAAACAAAAAACTGACTTCTCTCTTACATTTTTGTTAAAGAAAAATGTACATATATAATACTATTACATTGAAAGAGCAATAAATTTAACTTATGCAAGTAAACAAACTTTAAAAACATTATAATGATAACCTAGGACCTGTCTAGAACTGGTAAGTACTTGACTAACTTTATCCAGTTAAAAAAATTTTGTCAAATCATATACAGGTTGCTTGTTACAAAAGCATACTTCATCCGGACAACATACGTACATTTGTAGCTTCTGTATTTTATCCGGGTAACATACAGCAGCTTGACCTTTTACGAGTTGCATGCACTTCATCCACATGACTTGCGCTGCATGGTCTGCTCCTTGGCTGCTTCATATGCTGCATATAGGCCAACTTCAACACTCCTTCTTGGCTTGCATGCTGCATAGTTTAGACTGAACCCTTTACAACCAGCCTTGCTTTGAGTTTGTTCGAGCTACCATCAGCATTTTGCTTGGCTCGAAACACCCTCTTCACTCCAATAACCTACATGTTTGTTGGTCTCTCAACTAGCTGCCAGGTTTGATTCTTCTTAATCATACTGATTTCATCAACCGTAGCCTGTTTCCAGCCTTGTTGAGCTTCAACCTTTTCAAAGAAGCTTGGTTCAACTACAACCATTTGAGCTTTTTCATAAATCTCAACCAATGGTCTAGTGCCTCTGACTGGTTCATCATCAATGTCCATTTCAGGACCATTTTGATTAGCTTCAACTTGATCTTTTACAAGATCTTCAATAGCAGCCTTTGGCTCATTCTTGTCCAAATTCTTAAACTGTAATGAATGGCGATAATCACTAATCGCTGTGACAATCACGACTAACATGATACTTGCGACAATCCCAAGTCCATCATGTGTTCCCTTTGGCCATCCTTCCATTATTATCCCAACTATCAATGACACTAAAGCGCACACAACAAGGATCATGAGAGTCGTATCTTGAAGAGCTTCTCAAAAAAATACCAAGAACCCCTTAGCTTCAGCCTCAACAAACTTATTGATTTCATACACATCTTTTCTTTTATTCAACAGACAGGAATTGGAACTTATCCCCTCGGTGGTCGATGTGGAAAGCTTTTCAGCTATACCATCCACTCCATCATTAATCTTTTGTTTCTTTACATCATGACCTTCCACAATGGATCCTAACTCCTTGTGCCATAAATTAATTGTGTCAGTAGCACTAGTATCGGCTTTCTTTTCCAACTGATTCATGTTCAACACAAAGCATCTTTCAGTCATAGCCACTGTGACTAATTCTTGACCAGTGGATCTTTAATAATGCAAGAGTTATTCTTAAAAACAAGTGAATAACCCTTTTTCAATTAACTGGCCAACACTAAGCAGGTTTTGGTCTATGTCAAGCACAAAAAGTACATCAGAAATTACTTTGTTACCTGACTGTGTGTTGATCACCACAATTCCCCTGCCTTTGGCTTCAATCAGGTTTCCATTACCAATCCTGATCTTTGAGGCAAGGATTCTATCGAGGTCCTTGAACAGCTTTTCATCAGCTGCCATATGGTGTGTGCAGCCACTATCCACTAGCCAGTCCTTTTTTACTTTGCTTGAGGCTGCAAAGCATGAGACAGTAAAGATATGCTCCTCTTGAGCTTAAAAGTCCTCAGCAGCCTGAGCTTACATTTGCTGCTGAGCTTGTGCCTTTCCTTTGCTCTTACACACCTTTTCAATATGACCAAACTATTTGCAGCTTCTGCACTGGACATCTGGCCTATGCCAACATACTTCACACAGATGACTTACCCTTCTGCAGTATGGACAGGGTGGATATATTTTTTTACCATCTGATCTAGGCTTGCTTGACCAGGATTCCTTTCCTTTGTATGCAGAGGAGCTCGAGGCTAGTCTGCTTTTGGCTTGGAAGGCACATTCTTTATGCTCTTCCTGCCTGTTGGCCCTCCTTTGCTCAAGTGCATACAAGGAGTTTACCAACTCAGACAATGAGATGGTCGATAAGTCCCTTGAATCCTCAAGTGATGAGATTTTTTACTCAAATTTTTCAGGGGGAGTTGTAATGACCTTTTCAATAACTCTGCTCTCACTGAAATCATCTCCAAGGAGCCTAATGTTGTTGATTATGGTCATTATCCTATCATAGTACTGCTTGATGGTCTCTGACTCTTTCATCTTCAATTTCTCAAAGTCTCTTCTAAGATTGATCAGTTGCTGCTGTCTTGTTTTGTCTGACCCAATATATAAACTCCTCCTTTAGCTTCTCCCATGCTTACTTTGGTGAGTCACATGCCATTATCGAAGTGAAAATCACATCAGATACTCCATTTTGCAAGCAGTTCATTACTTTATGCTTTTTGGCACACTCTTTACTGTGTTGCCTCATCTGTGCAATTGTTGGACTGGCCCTCAATGGAGGTGGTTCAGCATCATTCTCGACCACATTCCACAAATCATGCGCTTGGAGTATGTCTTCATCTTAACTACCCAAATGTGGTAGTTCTCTCTAGCAAATACAGGTGGTGGTGGTGGTGTAAAACTCATCTTTCCAGCAACAAAACTAACCAACAAAAATAGCTTCTGCTTCTTTACTCTCAAATACAAGTCACTCACAAACAACACACAACCAAGGTCCTCAAATACTTAGGCTCTTGATACCATTTGTTGAGTTTTTAAGATTACAAAACAAGAACAAAAGAACTAAAATTTGTGTTGAAAGACGAAAACAGAAGCAAAACTCAGATGTTGAAGGAGAAACAAAAAACTGACTTCTCTCTTACATTTTTGTTAAAGAAAAATGTACATATATAATACTATTACATTAAAAGAGCAATAAATTTAACTTGTGCAAGTAAACAAACTTTAAAAACATTATAATGATAACCTGAGACCTGTCTAGAACTGGTAAGTACTTGACTAACTTTATCCAGTCAAAAAGTTTTTGTCAAATCATATACAGGTTGCTTGTTACAAAAGCATACTTCATCCGGACAACATACGTACATTTGTAGCTTCTGTATTTTATTTGGGTAACATACAGCAGCTTGACCTTTTACGAGTTGCATGCACTTCATCCGCATGACTTGCTCTGCATGGTCTGCTCCTTGGCTGCTTCATATGCTGCATATAGGCCAACTTCAACAAAATTTGATAGTATTGAAATTAATCCTGGAGATACAGTTGTACTTCCAAAGCATTGCAAGGGTGTGAGAAGTTTAAACGATATTGGATTGAGGGATGCAACTGATTTGAATGAATATATTTTCATCCAAATGCCATCTGCTTCAAACACTCGAGTCCTTGAGACTCGGACCTTTAATAAATCTGAATGTCATAGTTAGATCTGGTGTCGAAAATTCATCGGGTGGCAAGGAACAAGTACCATCAAATTTGCTTTTCCCAAACATTGAGGGGTATTGCAGTAAAAATGGGGTTATAGATTGTGATTCCCTCGAATTAATTGAAATAGAACATTGTCCAAAAGTAAAGCAGATTCCTCTATATCTTCCACAGCTTGAGATTGATGAAGAAGGAAAACCATCTCCGTCTAATCCTCTCGAAGAAATCCGTGTGGATTCAAAAGAATGGTGGAAATCAATGGAGTGGGATCACCCTATTTTCGATGTTAAGAATGTTCTTCGACCCTTGGTCAAGATCTGGAATGACAGAATACGGAATAAGGTGTCTGTTTAAAACCATAATAATGTAGGTAAGTCTTTTATCATACAATTGCAAATCTAGCTAGTTTTTTTCCTTTTTCTTTCTTTTTATTTCATTTTTCATTGATACATGCATACAATGGAAGAAGAAGATGGAGGAGGAGGAGGTTGTGTTGTTCTTTGCTTTGCACTTCTAGAGGTTTTCAAGATTCCGCTACTGAAAAACTTCGCTTTGTTGATTACACTTATTCTAACATTGTTGGTTGATCTTACATTTCAACTTAGAGTTAGTTTGTGAGTTGATCTTTCATATTTGTGTGTTAGAGGTTTGATTTTACTTTTGGTGATGCATTTATGATTTCATATAATATTTGGTAAACGTGTGAGAAGTTTAAAATAATATTAGATTGAGAGATGCAATTGATTTTAAGGGATATAACTTGAAAAAGTATGTTGACTTTGTATTTTGATTTTACAAAAAGTTTTGAATGTTTGAAAAAGTTATTCTATAAAATAGAATGAGAATATCTCATTAGATTAAATTATGTATCACACAAAATTTCAACTTGATTTAAGGATAAAATTTTTTTATTGAAAATTTGTTCAAACTCCAAACAATTAATACTTCAAAGATTTTTCTAAAAAGAGTTAATCTCTCTTCTACACCGATATTCCATAAAAATAACTGTAAATAATAAGAAAATTTTAAATTAAGATTTAATGCACATATTACCCTATAAATTTTATAGAAAATGAAGTTTTTTCCTTGACAATAAGAAACGAAATAAAAAAAAAGTAGGTTTATTCGTGGGTTGTATGTTTTCTTCTATAGTTATAATTATATTAATATAATATATCTAATAAGCCATGTTTATCGACCGGATTGGATTTATGTGTGATGTCGATCTTATATATTTGTTTGGAGCTGAGTATATCTATTTTTATAGTAAAGAATAAATCTCAAAATTATATATAAATTTTGATTTGGTGCATTTAGATACATTAAATTTTAATTGTGGTTTAAATATATACAAGAAAATTTAATTTTTATTCAATCATACACATTTAAAGAAATAAATACATCAATTTATTTTTTTATTATATAAATATAATTATTTGTATATACAATATATAAACATAAAATAATGTTATATTAATAATTTATGAGAATTTGATCAAATCAAATTTTCATTTATAAAATTACATAAAATTAAATTTCTTATATAATTTTGAGATTTATCTCTTATAAATATAAACAATTTAACAAACTTTTAATTATAATATAATATATTTAATTATCATATTATATAAATTATTATCATAATATATAAGTCTTGAGTTATATGGAGCAGTAGTTAAAATTTTTATATAATATTGTAATACTATATATTACTATAAATTAAATTTGTGTATATATTATAAATTATATAATATATTAAAAATATAAAAACAGATCGGACTCAAGTTTAAATTTAAAAAGATTTAAGTTTAATCCATATTTTTTAACGACTTTGACAAATTTTACACAGGACTCAAATTATCATGTAGGAAAAGGTTGATAAACATGATTAGGAATGAAGATAAGCCCACGAACTTAAAGGTTAAGAAGTCAACAAATGTTGGATCAATCCGCATTAAATCTGGGTGGACTGGCAGTGGAAGCCGGTTACCAGTCAACATGAAATTCCCTTTTCTCCGACTCCAAATCAGAATCAGACGCCTGCCAAACAACGATGATACGTGGCGTAATGATTGGGAAACAGATCCCATCATCATCATCATGGATTTCCGCATCTTTATTGTATTTCTTTAACAGAAAAAAGAAAGTTGAAACGTGGGGAGTAGTGTGAAATACTCAGAAGCAAAAATATACCAGCATTACAAGCCTTAATTTAAGCATGTTTAAGTTTCTCATTAAGGTACATAAATTCAGGGATTTTTTAATAAATTATCAATAGTTTGGAGGTAACATGTGTCACATTATACCTAAGTGGCGTATTAGATTGAAAGTGTTTAATTTAATGGTTGGATAAATCATATATCTTAAGTAGAATTTTGATCTCACATTCTAATTTTTTAATATAAATGTAATATCAATTATTAATTATTTTACAAATTTTAAGGAAAAATATTTACATTTGAATATGACATGTATATTAAATATGTTTAATTCATATATACCAAATTTCATCAGAATCCAAAAACCATCTTTTACAAGTAACAAGTAAAATTTAAAGTTTAATAAGATACTAACTTTTAGATAAAACTATGCTACGTGAAAAAAGAAAAAAGGAAAAGATTTTTGCAATTAAATATAGTAATTAATAACTTAATTTGATGGATTTCTAATAAATTAAAAACAATAATTTATTTAATATAATAATTAAATATAGCAAATTTATAATGATAAAATTAGACATAATTCAGTGATTAAAATTTATATTATTTTTGTTCTTTATATTTGTTTGGCGATGAAAATGATAGAAGAATGAATAAAACATATAAATTTCCATCATAATCTGTTGGCTTTGATTATAATGATTTAATTAAATTTAATAGCAAAATAGGGGAGTTTTCTTTTTATTATTTAATGAAAGCATTTTTATAAATTGATTAATGCGTTTTTTGTTGGATATTAATACATGACTTTTAAACTATTATATGTAGATTTAATTTTTTTTATTTTCGATTTTAGTCTAATTTGTATCATAAAGTTTATTTTAGTCCTTATATTATTAAAAAAAACATTTTAATTTTTGTACATTTCAAAAGTTAATATTTTAGTTCTTACATGTTAACATTATCGTTAATGGAATGATATAACTTAATAGTGGCTAACTTAGCATTAAATAAAATTAAATCAAATTAAAGGTTAAGAAATTGATTTTTCTTTTACCCCAAATTGTTTTCAATTCTTTTTTTTTTTTACATAATTGTTATGTTTAAATTATTGTAGTTTGGTCTACCTCAGTTACCGTTAAGCCACATAATTCCATTTATTTTCAAGACAAATAAACTTTTAATTTGATGTAATATTTTAATGCCACATTAATCACCGTTAAATGATATTATTCCATTAATGGTAAAATTCACATGTAAGACTAAAATGTCAGTTTTTCAAATGTACATAAAGTAAAATTTTCCTTTTTAACGATAGAAAGACTAAAATAAACTTTTTTTAAACTCATAATAAAGATTAACAACCTCAAAAATAAATAATGTTTTCAGTTTGGAATTTATTTTTAAATCTACGACAATAATCCATTATAATTATATTTCTTTTCTTGCCAAACCACTCAAACTCGAGTTTAATTAGATAAAAAAAATTAAGATAATGACAAATTTAATTTCGAATATTTATTTTTTTATCGTTTTAATCTTAATTCTTTTTTTTATTATTTTGGCCCATGACTTTTTACATTAACATATATATATATATAAATAATTTACAAGCATTACATTATCTTCAACAAAATAACAAAATATGTACATTTCAGATTTAAATATGTAAGTTTAATTGTTAATCTTGTTAAATTTATGTTCATTACAACGTTGATTTTTCATTATATGCCTATCAATGGAGTATTTTCTTCTTCTTTTTTAATTTCAAAATGTCTCACCCATGACTTTATAAAAAAAATTAATAGGTTTAACAATTGAACTTAAATTTTAAAACTTGAAAAATAAAAAGATTAAATTTCAAATATAAAAGAGTACATGGACTTGAACCATATTTTAACCTAATAATAAACGTTCAAACAAATCTGACTTGCCAATAAATATGAATATACGGCTCCTACGTTAGGCAAATAAAATAAAGAGTCTGTGCAACTTGTCGTGTTCAAAGTCTGCTTCAATTTTTTTTTTTTTTTTTTTTGCAAATTTTTGCAGTCCATGGTCAATCCAAAGAACTCTTGTGGATTACCGGAAACTCCAAAGCCTTAGATACAGATTAAAGGAAAAAATAAAAAAAAGAAGAAATTTTTTACTAACTTAAAAACTCTGTTCTTTATCACATCAATTCATAAAAAATAGAACTTTGGGACTTCTTTTTCTTCCAACTTGTACTCTTTTTTTTCTGTTTACCACTACAAAATATCAGGTTTGTTCCTTAAATTTTCATGTTCTTTTAAAGTTTTCTTGATTTTAGATTTCAGTTTATATTCATTGAACTTTTAAAAAAAATAATTCTGATTCTGCTACAAATGCTATGTAATCAGTCCTATATTCATTTAACTTTGTGATTTTTTATCCATTAAATATTTACTTTTACTTTGCTTGCACTGATAGCTTTATAGCTTTATGATTCTGATATATATATATATATTTTTTTTTTAAAGATTTGGGTTTTGTTTATTTTGTCAAAGAGTTGATTTTCTGGGTTTTTCTTAATGTATACAATTTTTAATTCATATTTTTTTTTGCAATATAAAAGTTGAATAAAATCATTTGCTTTATAATAACTTTTCTTCAGAAACCAGATACCATAGAGTAGCTTAATGACACTGCATGTTTAACTAATTGTTCATATTATATCGTCCACCTTTTTCTTTGTTTGTTCTATACTTCATACTCTTTTATAATTCTTTGAAAAGTTTTCAGTTTCTTTATGATAAGGGAATTAGCATTACAAGCTATGTTCTATTTTATTATAAACTAATATGATTCTTGTTTGTGCATTTAAACAGCTATACGGAGGTATATTTTGGAATATGTATATAAGAGGAAATGTCTTGATTTGAAGATTTATGGTACTTTTGGGTACCATTTGCAATTGAATTCTATATTTTATGTTGATGATAAGCTGAAGATTTAAGGACTAACAATGGCGCCCTCGGAAATGGAGAAGAAATGTGTGTGCCCTGTGGTGCTTAGTTCACTTGTATGTGCGTTTGTTTTTGTTACTTCCTTAAATATGGGGCTTGTATCTTCGGTTCACAAATTCAACTCGATTTTCCCCATTTTTTCGGCTCATCAAAGGACGTCGGAATATGCTGAATCGAAGATTGAGTTAGGTACACCGCCACCTGCTGGTCCGACGTTACCTCGTTTTGCTTATTTGGTTTCGGGATCAAAAGGTGATTTGGAAAAGCTTTGGAGGACGCTTCATGCGTTGTACCATCCTCGGAACGAATACGTAGTTCATTTGGACCTCGAGGCACCACCTGAGGAAAGATTGGCACTTGCGTCCCGGATCGATAACCATACAGTTTTCAACAAAGTTGGGAATGTTTATATGATCAGTAAGGCTAATATGGTTACTTATAGAGGGCCTACAATGGTTGCTAATACACTCCATGCTTGTGCTGTTCTTCTTAAGAGAAATAAAGATTGGGATTGGTTTATAAATCTCAGTGCATCAGATTATCCTCTAGTGACTCAAGATGGTTAGTCTCTAATCATATGCTTAAGTTTTGAGTTTTTCGATTCTACATTGGCACCTGTTGATCTATTAGTTTGTGATCTGCAGATCTTGTTTATACATTTTCGGCTTTAAATCGGAACCTTAACTTTATAGAGCACACAAGCAATCTTGGTTGGAAAGCGTAAGTTGTCTCCCTTGTTCGTTCTCAATCAGAAGATCTTTACGTATGCCTAAAAGGCCAAAATGTTTTGCCTGTTGTTTCTGCAGGAATGAAAGAGCTAAGCCTTTGATTGTAGATCCTGGACTTTACAAGTCAACCAAGTCTGATATATATTTGGCCACCCCAAGGAGAACATTGCCTACAGCATTTAAACTATTTACTGGTTAATACTCGTGTTCAGAACAAAAACGGTACATTTGTTTCAGCTTACAAGATTTGCTGTTAACTGTTTCGGAACACCTTTGATTGCAGGTTCGGCATGGACAGTTTTATCTCGTCCGTTTGTAGAGTTCTGTGTTTGGGGTTGGGATAATCTACCAAGAACACTTCTCATGTATTACACAAACTTCGTCTCCTCCCCTGAAGGCTACTTCCAGACAGTCGTATGCAACGTTCCCGAATTTGCCAAGACGGTTGTCAACCATGATTTGCACTATATTTCGTGGGATAATCCCCCGAAACAACACCCACACATCCTTAACATTAATGACACAGATAAGATGATACAGAGCAACGCAGCATTTGCCCGGAAATTTAAACACGATGATCCCGTCTTGGACAAGATTGATGCAGATTTGCTTGGCAGGGCAAAGGGGAGTTTCACTCCTGGCGCTTGGTGTTCCGGCAAACCAACATGTTCAGAAGTTGGGGACTCGAACAAGATCAAGCCAGGTCCAGGAGCTCAAAGGCTTTGCCAACTCATAGCTAGGTTAGCTATGAAAGCTAATAATGGTCAAGATCAGTGTAGATAGATTTAATTATATGGAGAAATTGAATCAACGAGGAATACAAACATCAGTAAAAAAAATTGTATCTAATAGAAAAACTTCAATAATAACACTGCTTATTTGACCTAATCTTGATTATCATTAGATCCTGTTCAAGTTCGGGTTCAGATTTACAGTTTGGATAGTTTTGGGTGGATTCTCAAATCCGGGTCATCATCTTTGCCTGCTCTGCTTCCCCATGAACTTGATCAACATCAAAATATTTATGAATAGCTTCATAAATTAAATATAATTGCTAAAAAATGACTATGAACTATATAAGCATTACAAATATACAAGAGGATTCAATTGCTGTCTTTTTGTTTTCCTTTTTGAGTTTTATCTACACATATTTGATTAAGTCATTCTCAATCTTCATGTTAATTGCATCTGTTATCATCTACAGCCAAAAATGTTTTTGTTTTTTGCTCAAATGCTATACTCTTTTTAATACTCTCCAATGTCTGATACCTGTATTTATTTGATCAAAGTTTTTGTGCCGGCATGGATTTTGTTTGTGTTCTTGCTTCAACCATGGATGATGAATCCAAGAGAAGTAGGCCAAACTAAACCATCTCCAGAATTTTGATATTCCCGGTTGAATTTGCAGCTACTAGGGTAGAAGACCGGCCGCGCCAACAAACAGACGAGATAAACTGCGCGGCATCATCCATTTCTTGTCCGGAAAGTGGATCCATGTTGTTGAACTTGAATGTCAACGCTGGCATCGGGAAAGCTTTATGGTATATGAATACCTATAAAATAGAGTTGCCAGTGAGTGCTAAAACATAAATCCCTATCCGACGGAATGAATGCCTCGTCGGACAAGGTAGAGATTCCATGTAAGATTCAAAAAAAGCTTTTAAGACTATTAAAACAAATGTGAGAAGATATGAATCACCTCATTAGTCTCAGAGCCAGTAGCAATGTAACCATCGGATACCGACAAGCCCACAAAGTTCTGCAACAATCATGAGAATAAAAACAAACTCAAGCAAACCAAGTAAACTATAACAAGAACAAAATGTACTTAGCATAATAATCAAGTCAAAACAAATTTTGACATTGCATGAGTTAATATACCTTTACATTCATGTGGCCAGTAAAGGACTGAAGGGGAGTATCAATAACCTGAGAATTGCTCACTGACAAATCCCAAAGCTTCAAAGTATTATCCGTGGAAGAAGACACGAGAGTATTTGCATCAACAAACTTGACGTCACTCACGGTTTTATTGTGTCCAACTAGCGTGCATAGAGGAATCCTAGAGTTTCGAAGATCATAGTAATAAATTTTATGATCAGCTGATCCGAATGCAAGAGAACGACCAGATTCGGAAGGAAACTGGACGCAGCAAACATTGGCCCTTGTCCTGATGGTACAAATACTTGCTCCCTGCAGTAGCAGCCCAGGTAAGAGAAAAACTTATCATACATCGAGAATAAACTATACACGACAAGAAATTAGATGACTGTAGTACGTTTATTTTCAAAGCTGACATCCATCAAGTGCAAAAGTAGAATTGCCTGATTGATACTCCATAGCTTTACAGAGCCGTCATCGCTCCCACTAGCCAAAACTGTTGGATCTGCTGATGAAAAGTCGATGGACCATACGCGTTTCTCATGTTCTCTCATTTCAGTGAGTACTTGACTTCTTGTGACATCCCACACCTGAAAAATGGTCAAGATACGGATTTACATACAGCAAAAAGACAACCGAACAATGAATGGTAATTGAATGCTTTACGTACCTGCACCACTCCTTCAAAGTTACTCGATGCAATCTGACTTTTTATATAACTATTCCAACATATACTGCTTAGCTTTGAACGACTAGCCATTTCAACCACAGGATAGTGGATGTCACGATTTTGATTTATGACCGCATCACATTCAAATACTTTAATCTTCTTATTTACACCAGCTGTAGCAAAAAATTCTGCGTCGCGATCAAACCCGAGAGAGCATACCAGATTGGAAGAATTTAATAAATCTCCTTGTTTCAAATTTGCCTTAACTTTTAACTTGCTGTAAGATAGATACTTGCACAAGCCCTCAAGGAATGGGTTTATCCATCCGCTTTCCGAGCTCTCGCTACAGCTCTCTTTCGATGTTAAATTATTGACAGAACTTCTTTCGGTCATAACAATCGATCCTCGGCCATCACTACTCAATGGTGTTTGTCTACCCGATGGCTTCCCGGATTGCTTCACTGGTCTGCACCTTGTTAAAAAATATGCTGACTCGAGTTTCTTAAAGTTTTTCATCAACCGAGAACTTTTCTGGAGAAAACTTTCTCGATTTTCAGTCTGTGTATCAAACTTTTGACGAGTTTCTAGATTATCACCACATTCTTCAACATTTGGAACCCTAAGTCCTGGTCTAAATCGTTTTCTAGATCCCAAGCTAGAAGAATCATCAATATCGACAATATTTATTGAGGGAAGATTCGATGTAGAATTGTCATCTCTCCCTGGTTCCATGCATGAGTTTCCCTTTTCCTTCAAGATTGCTTGCTGCTTCATAACTTCTGCAATGTCGGAACATAGAAAAGAAATAGTATCTTGCAACCTATCAGCAACTTCCTGTTTCCTTCGTTGTACAAGCAAAAGGAATTCCACCAGTAACTCCTCCTCCTCTATTCTCTCCCGGAGCTCAATTGCAGCTTCACGTTCTTCCAGATTATCCCTTGGTTCATTAAGAAACTCACTCTGTAACAACTCACTGTTACACAATGAAACAATATTAGTACTTCCAAAACGGCAATGATGACAAAAGTAATTAAAGGTAGTGCGAATGAGATTTATTTCAGAGAGACAAAAAACGAGACACACCATTATCCATAAGAAACACAACAAGAAAATACGATAGGGTTCTAACATTTTCCATGTGATCAAGGGATTACACGGTTACACCTATTAGACGTGTGTTTTGAATATCGTGTCTCTAATCAAGGGATTACACCACATTCTTCATTCCAGTATTAAATGAAATTCATCGAGAAAAGCCCAGGCAAAATTTTCCATGTGATGGACTAAATCTTCAAAGTGTCTTATTCTTTCATAAGTATACCTCGATTCAACTTACCTAGATTCAACTTGCCTAATAAATACATTGTTGAAGGCATAAATTCACACATTAATACAAAATTATTATCAATATTATGATAAGACTGCTTTAATATGCACACCATGGCTTACACTTTAGTCACAAAACTTAAAACCTAATTCCGTGAAGCCAGACCATAAGATCCGAAAAAGGGCAATTCTTTCCTTTTTTTTTACTTTCCAGCATATTAAAACATTAATCCAATTACGTACTTCAATCATATTAATAAAGAAAATGCTCCATAATGTTAATGAAAAGAAAAACATATTCAAACAGCAAGGGTAGTGAGAACCAAGAACAGAAATTATGTAAATAATGGTGAATTAAAAACTGAGAGATTACCCCATTTTTGGACGACTATTTGGCTCAGGAAGCAACAACCACAAACAAAACGAAGCTTCCTTCGGCCACCTTAGTAGCAACTGTGGAGGAAGAACTCGATGTCTTAAACTAGACATAGTTCTAGTCTTCTCTTCTCTTGAACTGAAAGGGCAGAATAACTGCGGACACGAAAAAATACTTGTATAAAGTGACGGAAAGTATTTAATAAAAAATAGACATCTTGGAGTTTAATCCAGCATTAACTAATAACAAAAGGGGTAAACTAACAATACCAAACTCGTTAAAAGTTTGAAAAAAGAAGATAGTATCCAGCATTCTTGAAACTAACCTCGAAAAGGAGAACTCCCAACCTATAGATGTCGGAAGCACACGTACTGGGAGAGCCAGCAACCTCTTCAGGACTGGTGTACCAACTGGTCTCCATGAGCAACATCTGTTTCATGGGGAATGGTTGCTTTTTCTCTTCTACTTGCTCAGAATTTCGATAGTCGATGATTTTATTTTCTTCACTCTCCTCTAATTGAGCATTCCTTGGACAAACTGAGCCCGACTGCATGCAACTAGCTTCAGATAAAGCATTTGTTGGAGTTTGTACATAATCTTTTATCAGCCTACGTTGTTGATGCATGTCAAGGGGCAAAGTAGAGGACAAACCCTTAACTTCTTCCATATTTTGGCTATTTAATGCATCCTCGACAGAATCCGATCCCGAATCCGAAGAAGATGCAGATTCAATGAAGGAAATGTGATTAAACGAGGACATAACAAAGCACGAAGGTCGAACATTATGAACAACGATCCCTTGTGAATGTGCTATATTTACAATCTCAACTATTTGTCTAAAAATGTGCAAACATTCAAAGACATCAACCGATCTTTCCGGTTTATCCAACCATTGCCTCAAGCTAACATCACCCCATTCAATAGAACGAACAAAAGGGTTTACTGCCGTCTCGCAAACCCCGGAAACACCAATTTGGCTTCTAAGGTTATCATTATGAGTCAACACGTCCCTACCATCCTCTTCCGTAAACCCAAAATCACCTGAAATGCCGGTCCTTTCTGCACGAAACGAACTTGGACCCCTATCTGAGACACCAGAAGTATCCAATGCCCTAGAACTATCACACTCCTGCTGCCAAGCAGATTCAGATGAACCCTCCATTGTTATCCTCCAAGAATTGCATGAAGACCACCACATAAACATCCAATAATCGAAAAAATTCCCCAATCTCTCACTTCTACCATTATCATATTGAATCATAAACTCATTTTTTTACCTCAATTCACTGTAAACAAAAGGAATCAGAATTAATAACCTTTATACACCAAATTTATCATTTACAAACTATTAGAAACCCTCACCACCACTAACACCGCCAATAGCCAAAAACAAACAATACCCACTACTAAACATATGATCAACTACACATATCACATCAAAAAAACAAATAAAAACAACCGATATGTATATATATTTAGTGTATATTTGATTTCATAGAGAAAGAGAGAGAGAGAAGGTACCAGCTAACACCATGAAAGGATCTACTGTTCTTGCTAGACCAACCTGTAGAATGAACCTCACGGAAAAAAGGTTCTTTTTTTAGTTGACACTAAACATTCTCAACCTCACAAAATTCCCACAAGTTTTTTCAGAAATAAATACAATCTTCCCAAAAAAAAACACAGGGTATTTGGATATCAACATTAAAGAAAAAAAATTTGTAACTCTATTTAATGTTTCTTTCTTCTTCTTTTTTAAACATAGGCCACTCTTTTGAGCACTTCATTATCTTCTAGCTTTATTCCAATTGGACTACGTGGCGTCACCTTGACCTCAAAGCCTTTTTGTAACACCAAGACAACAGGACAAAAAAGTAAAATTTGAATATCTTGTGGGTCCATTTTGCAATTAAAAATTTTACAAAGGAAAAATACTTGGGAGTCTGAATTACTTTTTATTATTAAAAAATCACTATCTTGGTGTTGAAAAAGAGAATCTTGGTTACTTCAGTTTCCCAAAGAGGAAAACTTTTTAGATCATTGAAACTAGACAAATTAACCAAAGTTCCAATTTTTTTTTTTTAATCTTAAAAAGAACCCTAAATGATGTAGCTTTATATGTTCAAGAATTAAGCTTTGATTCTAACAATTTGATTAAAATCCATAACAGAAAAGGGGAAAAAAACAAAGAATAAAATGAGTTGAAAGCTTGAAAACAAACCTGAAGACCTTAGACAAAAAGATTAAAAAAATAAAAAAGGGAAATTTGCTAGTTTTTGAAAAAAGGATGAACTTGAAGATACCTTTTCGGCCATTTTATTCAAAAATCATGTTTTGATAAAGCAAATCCCAAAAAAAGATTGCCTTCTCAACTATAAATATGACTTGGTGTTGAGTCAAATTTAGAACAGTTTGATTCTAAAGGTAAACATAAATTACCTTTTTAACCCTTACATTTTTCATGATTAATCATTTTAATCATTTCAATTTTAAATTTTAACATTAACGTCCCTACACAAACAAGCAACAACATATAAAAAAATGGCTAAATAATAATTCATCACAGTTTACAAGTTGAACCCAAATTGTTCAAATAAAATTTAAATTCAATTTCTTATACTACTACTTTAAGACAAAATATTACTATGTTAAGTTCATGTGACACCCCATGAGATTTTTCAATTATAAATACCTCCCCCAATAAATACAAGAAATATACACTTTTGCAATAAATGAGATTCCCCCATCCACCTATATGAAAAGGAAAATATAGTACACTAATTTTGATTTTCAGAAAAAAACATTTGTGGATAACATATTGTCAATTTGTCATGTAGATGGTCCTAACATTTAATGCATCGATCTAACCTTTAACCAAAACAAGTATAATTTTTTTTTCAAGGTTAGGGCTCTACCACACATTTATTTTATTTTGATTAATTTTATTTATAAATTTTAAAACTTGGGCCACAAATTTTGAGGGGTTATATGAAAATTTTCCCTTTGGGGTTTCATTTTGTAAACTATTATGAAACTTCAACCACTAAAATTTCTCCAAATTGAGAAAAGCTTTTGTCTTTACAAAATCATTAAGTAAGAAAATGTACATTTTTCTTGATTTATTGGTTACATGCAGTGTACATTTAATTTGGTTGTTGTACATTCTTGGAATATTGTGAAATAATTAACTATTGTAATTAAAATAAAATACAAAAACATACAAATCTCATTTAAAGTCGATATCAAAGTATATTTTAAACATAGGTGAATGCATTTTACTTACTTTTTAGACTTTTTTTAGTTGTAATAATTATTACCCTAGAAAGCTATTCTATAGGTTTTAAATGTTACAATAAGAGTTAATTGAAGATTGACCCATTTTTCAATAAATTTCTTGACCAACCCTAACAAATTGATCTTCTTCATTATTAATTAATTTCCAATCCCAACTATTATTTTACCCCAAAAGTTCTATTCACTACATGCATGAATGATGTGGTCAAGCGGTAATTAGTTTTTCCTTCTTTCAATGAAATGAATTTTAAAAATGAATTGATTTTTTTAAAATATTGGTAATTTTTTTAAATAATTTTATATAAAATATTTTTCATTATTTGAAAAAAAATGAAAATATTTCTAGTAAAATAAATACACTATAAGTTATTTTTACAATCGAAATTTATTTTATAATAAGATGATTTTTATGATAAATAATATCTTATAGTCTTAAAAATAATCAATGTCAATTTAATTTGAAGCTACATAATGAAAATGGATAGTAGGATTTTGAAGTTGAAAGGGATAAATGAAACTAAACATGATATAAACAAATACTTATTTTATAGTATAAAATATTCATATTTTATACTATAAAATATTAATATTTGAATTTGTTTAAGTTAATTTTTATATAAAAATCAAATTGTTAATAAATGCTTCTTTTCCAAAAAAAAAATTTTGTGCTTTTCAAAAGCTGAAATTGTTTTCTAAAAAAATCTTATTTTCTGTTTGATCAAATTATTTTTCATGAAATAAATATTAAAAAGTATAAAAAAATATTTGTGGTAAATCCCTATTAAAGATTAAACAAGGTTGAAATTTGATAACCATTTTTATGGATAATTTAGCATTAAATTCTATTACTAAAAAAGGATAAATTGTTGAATGATAAGCATCCTTCTTATACCATAATAATTGAAGGGTGCTGCCAAATATGTCGTATTAAATATCACATACATATAGATAAGAGTTAAAACTTAGGGTTTAGTGATTCTTCTTTGTAATGTTGCTTAGATAGAAGTAATGAACCATAGCCATAGATGATTTGCAGTGAAGAGATAAACCTATGGTGAAAATCTTATGAAACTATGTAAAATTATATTTTGCTTTTTTTATTTAAAATTTGAATAAATTATTTTATACCTTAAATCGAAAAATAAACTGATTTTTTTTTCAAAATTCCATCTATTTTTACTCTTAAAAACTAGTGTAGTTAACGAAATAACTTAATAATTACACATGATGCGCATGTATATCTTATGTTGACATAAGTAGACCAATTTTTAACAATAAAAATAAATGAAATAAAAATAAATGAAATGTTTAGTAGAAGGACCAAATTGTTCTTCAATCTAACATGCATAAATTAATTTACCCATTTTTAATAAAAAAAGGCAAAATACATTCTTACTCCTAGTACAAGAACTTCCATGGTACTTCTAACCCTCATTTACCCATCATAGTATTATCATGTCCAAAATTACAGTTTACCAACAAAGAGTAGCAATTTACTTGACATGAGGCAATGATAAACAAGCTGGATTTTGATTCTTTCATTACATTTAATCTCATATCTTTGCATTTTATGGCTAATAATAACAATAAAAAGCTCTACAAGAATAGGGACTTAGCTTAAGCACATTACAGTTGCCGGGTGGAAAGAAATACACAATGATTAAATCATAGAATGATTTCTCAATAAAACCATAAGCTTAGCTAAATATGCCCCCACTAGCCATTTTCCTAAAAGCATCAACCTATACAAGAAAATCCACTCTACTGATTTGCTTGTGGGATCATCTTGACAATGTTCATACTGATTTGCTGCTTACAGAGTTTACCTCAACGACCGGAGACAAATAATGATTTGGTTGATATTTGGTTCCCTTCTAACAGATTTTTTCTCATCTTTGCCTTGTCAACACGTGCTCGCCGAACAGCTTCTTGGATTTGGCGATCATGATCCTTGAGCATCTGATCCATGTTGCCTGATGGGACTAATAAAGGACCAGAATAGTGAATTTTGTGTCCCTTTGAACCATAACCAAGCTGGAAACAAACATCATTGAGAAGCACGTATCAGACACTTGAAATGGACAAAAAACCTAAAAAGAATCTATGAATTATATGACAAATTAAATGAGGCTTGCACATAGTTGCAAAAAAAAAAAAGGGTTAGCTACTAACCAGAGCTGGATCTTTGTTGTTATTTCTTCCATCTTCTTTCTCCTGCTCATTGTTTTTCGGATCCTGTTGGATGCCAGATTCTGAGGACTCTTTAAAGGACCCTGGAAATCTTGCAATCATTTTTGGAGCTTTTGATTGTGGAAAACCAGATTTTTCTGTACAATCATCAGATGCAAGACTAGTCCTTGGTGCCACTAAACCAGACATCATTGACAAGTCAGCCCCGGTAGAAATTTTCGGAGCATCATCCAGGTTTTTCCCAGACTTCGCCCAAGCAGCACGGTGAGCCAGTGGCCCCGAATGTGAGGCTCTCTTGGGATGATTTCCCTGTGAATCCGCATTTGATTCTATCGCTTGTGATGGTCTAGGCGGGTCTATAGGAAAGCCTGAGGCAACTTCTTCGGGATGAGGATTAAACTTCTCACTCCGGCTCTTTGAATTTGATTGTCTTTTCTGGAATGTCAAAACAATGTTAGAAATGTTCTACTAAGATAACTGCCCTATAAAACAAAATTTTGATTAAATAGAGATGAGAAGCTAAATGAAATTATTAGCTTATAACCGAAAACTAGATTCGAATTTTCCTTTTCTATGCTTTCCCAATAAGGATAGAAGCAAGAGCAAATCAAGCAGTGCCATATCATCTAGCTAGATATTTAAATCTAATCAATCTCTAAATACTCACTCAAATCAATATCATAATGAACTTCATAAAACAAATTATAATACCGTGAGTAAACTTAAAACCTAACTATATATAGCCGAAACGGCTAAATTTGCTGTTTCCAAGTTATCAAGTTTAAAGACCAAGTAAGTTGTAACATTAGTGAACAAACTAATTTCTTACTGTATAAACTAGTTAAGGATGCCCGTCACCAAACATTTAGAACGAAAAGAAGGAAATGGGAATTATTAACCAGTTACCTGCATTGACATGACTAATTCAGCATTCGCATCAGGTGCTGGAACAGCTCGAGATTCTCTAGTTGCTCTCCTGTCAAGATCAGGTCTCAGGCCTTTGGTTCCAGCCACTCGTCTTACAATACAAAACAAAAGTTTATCAGCACTTATACCAACCACTCAAGATTTGAAGTCATTAAAACCACAGTGGGAGAAAGAAGACGATAATAGCTTATCCAGTATAAGAAAACACCACATTTACAGTAGTCCAGCATAGGCTTAAGATCAAAGAAATCAAATTATTTACTTGTGAACTGATGTGCAGTTAAAAGTTTTTGGATTATCCTTTTGAAGCACACCTTTCTTTCTAGAAGTAAATCCTCACAAGTACGAAAAAGAGACCAAAAAAGAATATTTCCCTAAGAAGCATGTGATCTTCCACATAGCATAAGTATCTTCAGAAAAAAAAAAAAAAGAAGATGAATATTTCATTGTAATTAAAAAAATAATATCACCTTCTAGCTTCCTCATCCCTTAATTTTGCATCTAACTCTTTGCTTGGAGGATACTTTGGCAAGCTTAAAGGATCACAGGGAAGAGGTTCCGTTGAAAAGAACTGAAAAACACAAAAAAAAAAAAACAAGTTAAGGACACTAAATAGTCCTGATAAATCATTGTGATGGAAATGTATAACAACGTGACTTTGGAATAAAAGAATAACATCCTACCAGTTAGAATAAAGAATTGTCAGCACTAATCTAAAGTATGTGTTCCAGATTAAGATTCCAAAGTAACCGTGGCTTAGATAAGATGATAATAAAGTACTGCTGTTCTTGTATCCCAAGACACCAGGAAATATAATATAACCCGGGTGGTTACACAAGCCAAGAGTTATGGCTTTCTTTTTTTATATTTAAACTAGGACACAAACATAATTTCACAAAATAATTGTACCTCACTCTCGAGTGCAGAAGCTGCAGATCCACGACCAGCAGGGTCAATGGAAAGTAAGGTCTCCATGAGAGCTAAAGCTGGTGCAGGGAATTCCTTAAATGTTTCCGCAACACAGCGTCTATAAGGCCGTTGGGGTTTAAAAATGGTTGCATGAGGCAACTTTGATTTACTCCAATAGTCTTCAGAAGGAGAGCCACAAAGTTTGAAAATTTTATGCAACTGCTCCACCTACAAAATAGAAAGCAGATCTCAATCATTTCATTTTTGCAGCAAATATGTATTTTAAGGGTCTTAAAGCCATGTTATATGCATGGACATGTCATTACTCAGTTTATTTGCACAAATATGTATATATGTTTTGGCTTAGAACTCTAAAATTCTACATGCTTTGTAGGAAATCTTTCATTTAAATGATAAAAACACACCTCAGTTCTTCCTGGCATAATAGGCTTGCCAGCATATAACTCAGCAAGTATGCAACCTGTACTCCATAGATCCACAGCGGTACCATAGTAAGTGGCTCCAAGTAAAAGTTCTGGTGGTCTATACCAAAGGGTTACGACACGGCTTGTCATGGGTTGACTTTGATGGGGATCATAAAAGCTAGCCAGACCAAAGTCTGCAATCTTCAAGATGCCATTATTGTCGATTAGAAGGTTTGAACCCTTTATGTCACGATGTAGGACACCACGGCTGTGACAATGATCAAGACCACACAAAAGTTGCTGTATGTAACACTTCACCTGCACAATAGATCAATAAATTAAACGTCAGGATAACCTTTCAATGCAAAGTGCAGATTTCTGTATTTGCAGGACCACAGTTACTAATTAGTGCTAATAACAAGTAAACGTGGGAAAGGAGCCAAATTGCAGCTAAGAAAAATAATAAGGCAAAACAATTTGAAGTACCTGTGATTCTGAAAACTTCAGACCAGGGTGTGATGCAAGACCAGCCAAGTCATGTTCCATGTACTCAAAAACAAGATACAAGCTGCAAGACATCCTAGAGGTAACCAGACCTTCCAGCTTTATAACATTCTGATGATCAAGTCTACGTAAAATGTGAATTTCCCGAGCCATAAATCGAACACTCTCAGGCTCTAGGTTATCAAATCTTACTTTCTTCAGAGCAACAAATTTTTTCTGATCTAAATCACGAGCCCTATAAACATTACTATAAGTTCCCTGACCAATCTGCATAGAAAATACAAGTTCAGGTAACAGATGTGATTATAGGTCACAAGAAACTGTCAACCTAAGCATAGAGTTAGATTATAAGATAAGAGAAATCATGCTTAACATCTGTGGCATAGAAACAGGGCATGAGAGTAAAGAAGAATGACAAATATGTTAAGAGGCCTTAATCCTGAATACAGGTGCACCATTGAAGGATTCAGAGAGAACATTTATTCCAATCATAAATATCTAGTGTTTTGATTTAGCGCAAGGTGAGCTTGTCTCAGCAAGTATGTATCTATCCATATCAATCTTTTCTTCATTTTAGTGTAAAAAGTTTGCTCCATTAAATCATTTATAACAGCTCATACATTCATTTTGATTGACTAAATGAAACTAAACATTATATCTCACAATAGCTCATAGAGTTTTTCATAACTAAGGGTCGAACAATAAAAGAAACATCGATACAGATTAACATTATGATCAAACCACTGCAGAAGTACCCAACAAAGTGGAGAAAACTCTCTATTCAAGAACAGAGATCCAAATACAGAACTCCAAGTAAGTAATTGTCACACCTAAGACAAAGATATCTTTATAATGCAAACTACTGAAAAAACTGACATGCTAGCGGTTTAGGAATTATGAATTACAACAAAATATCTAACAATCATTAACAGATGTCAAAATGGATTCCAATTATGATTCCAAATTTAATAGAACAGAGGTGAATCTCAGCAGTTAATGCCAAGACTAGCAGAGAACTATATCAATTGATGAGTCAAATAAGGAAATTATGAATGATATTTGCAACATGAGGATACAACAAGATATACTGTTAAAGTTAAAGCATAATTACTTTATCCAGCTTCTCGAATGAGTCCGCACGCCGCGGTAGCCATCCCTGGATTGCTTCCCCAGCCACCGCAGCTAACCAAGCAGGCCACCCTGCTGCCACCTGTTCTCCTTGTGTAGCTTTCGGAACACTTCCCATCCCTGGATGTTGAACAACAACATACTCCATCTTCTCCCTTTTCCTATCCAAATTCTCACTGTGCAATCGAACCGAATCAGTCACTTGTTTATCAATCAACATCGTGTTTTCATGTCGATCCTTGGCTTTGTACGCTTCGTCCCTCCTCGAAGAAGTAGCCCTTGGTACCCTAAGATCTGACGAGGCTTTACTCGAAGGCCTCTCTCTTGGACAATCCTTACTATCTTCAAAGGCAGAAGGCTTGCAACAAATGCAACCCATCATACACCAAAACCACTCCTAACAAAAGCTAATTTCAGTGTTTCTTAGAATCACTAACTACCCTTCATTCCTTCAAGAATTATACATTTCTTTTCCAATATTATCTCCTCACCCATTCCTATCATCCTCAAAAAAGCTTAAAAGCTCAGCTAAAACTAAAAATTCCAATTTCCAAATTCCAATTTAATGAAAAAATCCCATTTCTTCAACAGCATTCAACCAAATTAATAAAACCAAAACCAACAAAGCTGCAATTGTACTACAAAAAACAAAGTACTAACCCAATGTTAAATGCAAATTTCCAATCTAATCAAAACTCCATTTCTTCAACAACATTTCAGCAAAATTAACAGATGAAAAGGAGTCTATTTCCCTAGAAAACTCAACAAAATCACAACCTTCATAAAAGTAACACTTCCAAAACAAGCTTCCAAAAAAAACAAACTAATACATATTCAATACCACCCTTGAAAATGACATTTCTTTATACACTCCAATTTTCCTCCACTCTCATCCAATCAAACTACTCGAAAACCCAGAAATTCTAAAGTCTAAACTACACAAAAGCCCCCTCCCCCACCCCTCAGAAAAAAAGAACAGAAAATCTTCACCTTTTTCAAGTACCTTCAAGAAAAGAAAAGCTTGTTACATTGCAGTTAAAGAAAAAAGGCTTGACAACTCTAAAAAGTGAAAACCCTAGAGAGATAGATAAGTGATCTAAGGGTTATGCAAGTAAAAACGGAAAAAAGAGAGCAGCGGACCGGATCTAACATAAAGCTTTTCTCTTGGACTTTGTGAGTGTTTTTTTTTTTTTAACAGAGAAAAGGGTTTTTTAGTTGAGTGTGGAAAAAGATGAAATTAATGATATTTAATAAGTTTAATTTCTTTTATTTTTATATTGGATTTAAATGTTTTTTGAAACCCAATGTGTAAAAAGACATTCTTGATGTACTTCATCATCCCACGCGCTCTATAAATGGAATATTTTGTTTCTATTGTTTGATTTTTTATTGAGAAAATTTTTATTTCTTTTTTAGTGTAACAAAAACTTTTGTCTTTCCACCCTATAACAATCATCCTATCAATTATTTAAGTCATAATTATTTATTTGGTCTTTCAATTTTATAAAAATAATTTTTTAATTTTTTATTTAATTTTTAACTTCTTTTAATTTTTAAATTTATACAGTTTGTCACTTTGCTAACATAATATATACATGAATTATTGCATAAAATATAATTAATTGCTAACGTGGCCTAAATGTTGCTGTCTTTAAACTTTTTTATCCGTCTTTTTGGATGATTTGAGAAATAATATAAGTTTAAAGATTAAAATAAGTAAAAAATTAAATAAATAACTAAAATATTTTTTTATAAAATTGAATAACCAAATAAATCATTAACCTTAATATTAATGGAAATATAATATGATATGAACGAAATACCCGTGATGTATATTCTTTTGAGCAAATTGAACTTATTCTTTTTTTTTAGCAATTTTACCCTCAACTTTTTACTCTGAATCAAATTACTTGTTTTTTAATGAAAGATATGATATATGGGAAATTTTAATTGACGTGATTGAAACGACATTGTTTTTAGAAACAATATTTTTTACAAATTAATATCTGACATGAAATTAAAAAATAACAAAAAGAAAAATAAATGGCAAAAACCTTCAACCCAATAAAACTACACTCCTCAACGAACATTCCCCTAATTTCAATGTTTTTTTATTTTTTTTAATTCAATATTATATATTAATTGGTAAAATTTTTAATCTCGAAAATAAGATTATTGAAATCACGTCAATTAAAAATTTCCATATAATTATGCCACATCATTCTCCGTTAAAATTACTCAAAAAAATAAGTACCAAATTGCCGAAAAGAGTAAACTTTAAGAGTAATTTTTGTCATTATACCATAGTTTTAAGAGGGATGTGTATCCTTCTAGAGCATAATAAAAGAATAATAAATAAGTATTTTTTATTTAAAAAAAAAAGAGACTCGGCCGTGTTGTCACTTGTACTGTATTAAATATTAATTATTTGATTTTTTTAGGGTCTAGAAAATGACATTTTAATTGTAATTTTATTTTTTTGGTCTTTTTTTAATCCTATGGTTTTATTTTTAATTAAACTTAAAATTAGGTATGAGCGAAAGTCATAAATCAATGCATAATTTTTATTATTATATAAATTATTTTAATCAATTATATTTTTAGTTTTTTTAATTCTAACATCCCTTATCGAATTATGAGTTAATAATAAATTCTTAAATTTAAACATAAAACATGTTTATTTTTTATTTTTTATTTTTTTAGTTTTAAAAAAACCAATCTCGTTTCTCTTATTAAAAAAAAGCTTTACAAAAACCGGGCCGTACGTTTCACTCGCTGGGATGGAGCGTGAGAAATTGTTGAAACCTCGCAGGATTGAGACGGGTAGGAAGAAAGTGAGGAGAAGAAGGTCGTTGGCTTTTCCTTACCTTTTTTATGTGTTACATTGGGTCCCACTTTTTGAAAAAATAAATTTTCAATTCCATCACTATCGTCCACTCTTCATCATGTGCTCAAAATTTGCGTATCTATTCACGATTATTACTAAAGAGGCTAACTTACACCCCTACAGACTTAATTTTTCACAAGTTTTCATTTCGAGTAAAAAAATAAAATAAATTTATTTAATTTAAGCATTATGGTAAAAATTTATTTTCATTTTATATATTGTTGTTAAAAATTATAGTAAACTGTAAAAATAATAATTTTTTAGAGCATAAAAATAGTCATGATTTTATGTCAATTTTGACCACCCAATTTTTTTTTAATTACTCAACTTTTCAAAATCAAATATATTAATCGATCTTTTATTAGTTGCTATTAGATTAATGATAAAAATTTGACATGGACCTTTTTTATTGACCTAATAACAAATTTAGCTTTTCAATATTTACACACTTTATTAATTTACTCCTAAATCTAAAAAATTAACAAATTTAACCCTCGATATTTATAAAATTTGTTGTTTTAGTTCTAATTCTAACTAGTTCAAAAAATTTAACCCACGATATTTATATTTTTTTCAATTTAGTTAAAATTCTAAAAGTTAAAAAAAAAAGGAAAAACATTTTTTAAATTATTTTTGGATTAAAAATTTTAAAAATGATTTAAAAATCTAAAAATAATAAATAAATTATAAATAAAAAACCAAATAATATGTATTAAAAAATACCAAAAATAAGAGAAAAATATATCAAATGATTCAAAAGGAAATGAACATGAAATAGATTGACAAATATTAGAAAGGTGAAGTTGGACATCCCCGTGGGATGTGGAAATGACAAAGTTATCTCCCTCAGTTTAGTTCAACTCTTATTTTTTTCAGACTAGATTTTTTGGGACTTTAGTTATTTTATAAAGTATTGTCCAAGTTTAAAAGTTATTAATGACATGTGCAAGGTGGAAAGGAAAAACATTTCAAAAATTTTTATTTCATGAAAAATTTCACATTGTGTTGTATTCTCTATTCGAAGATTAGGTCTCTGTATACTTTTAAAATAAGAAAAAATTCAAAATAATTATTTTGTAATTGTTTAAAGATTAAAAAAAAGTTATCTTTTTTAGAGGAATTTAATCAAATAATATGATATTAATTTAAAATATGACACATAGTTGAATCTAAGCCAACTTGATTTTTTACCATATTCACAGACGTGACATTAGTTTAAAATTAGCATAATACAAATTGTGTTAAATACTATTCTTATTCAATAGGTTTTGAGGTATGTTAAGGAATATTGAAAATTGAAAAAAAATGATTTTTTAGAATTAAAACTAAATCAACAAATTTTGTAATTGTTGAGGGTTAAATTTGTTGAATTTTTTAGATTTAGGATCAAAATGATAGAATGTGTAAACATTGGAGGAATAAACTTATTATTAGGCCAATAAAAAGGTTCACGATAACACTCTATCACCCTTCTAATGGCAACTAACGGGAGAATGATTAAAATATTTGATTTCAAAAAATTGAGTGATTAAATTGAAAAAATTAATAGTTGGGTGACTGTAGCGACGTAAAAATTTTAGCTTAGCTTGGTCACTAATTGTGGCGATTTATTGAAAAAAAGTTTGAAATTTGACATTTGATTTTTGAAATAAACAGGGAGTCGTCACCGATCCTTTTTCCTAGGTGTGATCGGACACCTATTAGATCTCTTATTAAAACAAATAAAAGGCTAAGTTTAGGTCTACGTTAGAATCCAGAGAAAATTTAGGGTTCGGGAGTCGGTTACGCGCGAGGAAGGTATTAGCACCCTCGCGACGCCCAAAATTGGTATCTTATTAAACACATGTTGTCTTGATTTTCAAAAATACGAATTCAATTTGACATTTAAGTGTGATCCGATTGAAGGAAATGAGAAGTTGCAAGTTTTTTTGTTTTTTAGAAGGACGTCCCGTTTTTAACACGAGCCGATTAATTTCACCCAACATAGCGATGAAATTGATGACTTAATGTTAAAATCGGTACATTGCCTTATTCTTAAAATTAAAATGTAAAAAGTTTTTAAAATGATAGTAAAAAAATCCAAGAATATTATTGTCAAAAAAATGCAAATAATGATGTGAATAATAAAATATATAAAATATTAAAATATCAAAATATTAGAATAATAATAATTAATATTGACAAATAAAAAATAAAATAGAAATAAATAAAAAAAATGTACATAATATATATATTAGAAATAATAATGATGTTTAAAAATCAATACTATTAATAATACTACATCAATATGTACATATATAAAAAAAATACGTGATAATATTAAAAATATGTACATAATATAGTGTTAAAAATACATACATAATATAGTTAAGATATATACATAAGATAACATGTAAAATATATATATATAAAAATAATATAATATTAAAGATATATACATAAAATAGTATAATATATATACGTAATATAGAATTTAAAATATACCTAATATATTAAAAGAATATATATAATATAATATTAAGAAATATAATAATAACAAAAAAGGAGAGAGAGGGAGAGGGTGGATGATTTTCGACCACAAGGTCAGCCATCGTCCAGTCGCCGGACCGCCGCCGGTGCCACCGTACACGGCAGCCGGACCTCAAAAAAACTTTTTCGATAAAAATGGGTAAGCTTTCTCCTTTTATTTTTTTTTACTTTCGTATAAAAGAAACAAAATAATATTGAAAGGAAAACAATAAGTAAACAAAGAACTTAAAATGAGAATAGACAAAGAAACCTCTTTTGCTTTGATCTTTAATTAATCTTAAAAAAAAACTAGCTTTTCCAAAAACTAGCATTCACAATAACTCTTCTCCTTGATTACTTTAAAAAGAAACCTCTCCAAAAATCATTTACAATAACTTTCTCTCCCAAAAACTCTCCAAAAAAAAAATCCCCCCATATACAAAATATGAGAAGGCTTATATAGCCATTTACAAAATATTTTTTTATTGTTTATGTCTTCATTTGTAGGTACAAGTGTGGTTAGTGGAGTAGGTAATGGAGCAAGTGTGGCTAGTGGATTTGGTGGTGGAAAAGGTGTGGCTAGTAGAGTTGGTGGTGGAAAAAGAGTGGCTAGTGGAGTTGGTGGTGGAAAAAGGAGTGGCTAGTGGAGTTGGTGGTGGAAAAGGTGTGGCTAGTGGAGTTGGTGGTGGAAAATGTGTGCCTAGTTGAGAAAAGTTTAAGTTGTGGGCTAGGTTTTTTATTTTGATTTGGGCTTAGGGTTTGGGCCATTGGGGTTTTGATGTAAATTAGGCTTTGGGTAGTTAAGATTTTGGGTTTTGGGTTTAATTTTGGTGGGTTAGGTAAGGCTAAATTGGGTTTTGATGTAAATGGGCTAAAATTGGCCTACAACAGCTGCCCCTCTTTGCTTATTATCGTGTAACGAGAATAGAGCAAAGATATAAAGAAAGGCTAATTTTGCCCAGTCTTGCTAAGTATGGACTTCTTTGGTGCTCTTCTCATCCAGGTAGTCTCTTTCCAGTCCATCGCATCTTGTAGCTTTAGTTCAATCCACTGCAAATTCGGAGATATGCCTTGTAGCTTCAATCTGTTCCAATGTAATTCAATATGCTCTTCTATCGCTTTAGTGAGATAAGGTTTTGGGTCTTCTCTTCTGCCACTTTAGAAAGGCAAGATCTGATATCCTCGATCAACTCCACTGCAACTTCAGCGAGACAAAATCTGGTGTCTTCAATCAGCTCTAATATTGATTCTTTACTCGGCATGTGATCCTGAGCTCAACTCATTTCTCACAATATGAATTGACTCTGTAAAACTAGACATTAAAAACAGAAATTGAAAATAGCTTAGCACGTGAGCCAAGGCTCAACTCACATCTCGCAATATGAGTTGATTTTTGAAAAATATAAATTGAAAAAAACAGAAATTGAAAAGCAGAAATTAAAAAGACCTCAGCATGTGAGCCGAGGCTCAACTCACCTCTCGCAATATGAGTTAATTTTTGACAAACAGAAATTGAAATTACCTCAGCGTATCCCGAGGCTCAACTCTCCTTTCGCAATATGAGTTGATTTTTGAAAAACAAAAATTTAAAAATACCTCAGCGTGTCCTGAGGCTCAACTCACCTCTCGCAATATGAGTTGATTTTTTTTTACGAACAGAAATTGAATAACAGAAATTGAAAAGACCTCAGCATGTGAGCCGAGGCTCAACTCACCTCTCGCAAGATGAGTTGATTTTTGACAAACAGAAATTAAAAGGCTTAACTCACTTCTCGCAACATGAGTTAATTTTTGAAACAACAAAAATTAAGAATACATCAGCGTGACCTGAGGCTCAACTCACCTCTCGCAATATGAGCTGATTTTGAAAAAGTAGAAATTAAAAGGTTCAACCCACCTCTCGCAATATGAGTTGATTCTTGACAAACAGAAATTGAAATTACCTCATCGTGTCCTGAGGCTCAACTCATCTCTCGCAATATGAGTTGATTTTTTGAAAAACAAAAATTTAAAAATATCTCAGCGTGTCTTGAGGCTCAACTCACCTCTCGCAATATGAGTTGATTTTTTTTACGAACAAAAATTGAAGAACAGAAATTAAAAAGACCTCAGTATGTGAGCCGAGGCTCAACTCACCTCTCGCAATATGAGTTAATTTTTGACAAACAGAAACTGAAATTACCTCAGCGTGTCCTGAGGCTCAACTCACCTTTCGCAATATGAGTTGATTTTTGAAAAACAGAAATTTAAAAATACCTCAGCGTGTCCTGAGGCTCAACTCACCTCTCGCAATATGAGTTGATTTTTTTTACGAACAGAAATTGAAGAACAGAAATTGAAAAGACCTCAGCATGTGAGCCGAGGCTTAACTCACCTCTCGCAATATGAGTTGATTTTTGACAAATAGAAATTGAGATTACCTCAGCGTGTCTTGAGGCTCAACTCACCTCTCGCAATATGAGTTGATTTTTGACAAACAGAAATTGAAATTACCTCAGCGTGTCCTGAGGCTCAACTCACCTCTAGCAATATGAGTTGATTTTGAAAAACAAAAATTAAAAGTATCTCAACGTGTCTTGAGGCTCAACTCATCTCCCGCAATATGAGTTGATTTTCCTTGAAAAGCATGAATTAAAAACATCAAAATACCCAAAACCTGTCCTTTGGTAGAACTCAGGTGTCTTTTCCTTTGATTCAGTGCGACTCTCATTCAAGATTTCTTACTCTGCTGGAGTACCTGTATATGCTATGTATGATGTTATCATGATATGCACATGTTTGTCTTAAATGCTTTTATGCCTACATGATTATGCAGTGCTCCTTAAGCATGTTTTTCGTATGTCCATTTAGCCACGATTGTTGAGGATCTGTGTTCATTGCTTTGATTCTCGACTTTCTCTTCAGGCCTTATACCTGCCTTCAAGCTTCACGAGTAATCGACGTTCCTTAGATATCACTCTTCTGCCCCCGATTGAACTTTGTTCTTACTTTGAGCCTCTTGTGCTTATCAAATTTTCATCCAGGTAATGCTTAACATTTCTTTTGTTTAGAGTATGTCATTTCTCCATTTATCATGTAAATAAACACATAATGAGATGCATGAAAAAGGTCAGGTAGGGAAAAAATGATATTTCATATTCATCTATTTCAAATGTGGCAAATAAAGCAAGTTAACCAATGAGAGTAAAAAATGTCAAAAAGAAAGAAAGGATCGTATTCAACGGATACAAATACTTTAGATATTCACACATGAACTCTTCCACGTTCCTCAATCAAGAATCTTTTCGAGTCTGGCTCTTTGCGTAGAAGATTTCGAGCTTTCAGAAATGCTTCGAATACTGTAGTCTCACTGTTTGACCCGCTGTTAAAACGCCACGCTCTTTAAGCCAGGTTTACCTCATTAGGACGCCCTCTCGGGTTTTCATCCTAATCTTTTGTGCTAATCAAGACGCCCTTTGCGGGTTTTCACCTTGATCCCTTTTTTTTTGGATGCCCTTTTCGGGTTTTCATCTCAAGCATAATATTTCTTCACAGCATCTGAGTTCACTGGATTCGGTAGCTCCTTGCCATCCATCTCGGTAAGGATCAAAGCTCCTCCTGAAAATGCCTTCTTTACGACGTATGGTCCTTCCCAATTTCGTGCCCATTTTCCTCGCAGGTCCTTTTGTATTGGGAGAATCTTCCTCAGTACGAGTTCTCCTTCGTGGAATTCTCTTGGCCATACTTTCTTGTCATGGGCCGCGATCATTCTCTTTTGGTACATTTGCCCGTGACAAATTGCTCTTAGACGTTTTTCTTCGATGAGGTTAACTGATCATATCGAGCTCGAACCCATTCTGCTTCTTCTAACTTTAATTCCATTAAGACTCGCAGGGAGGGGATCTCAACCTCAATAGGTAGCACAGCTTCCATTCCGTAAGCCAGAGAGAAAGGAGTTCCTCCCGTAGATGTTCGCACAGATGTGCGATATGCAAACAAAGTAAATGGAAGCTTCGCGTGCCAATCTTTATATGTCTCTGTCATTTTCCCAATGATCCTCTTAATATTTTTATTGGCTGCTTCAACAGCCCCGTTCATCTTTGGGCGATAGGGCGAGGAGTTATGATGCTTTATTTGGAACTGCTCGCACACTTCTTTCATCATATTATTGTTCAGATTCGTGGCATTATCTGAAATGATTCTTTCAGGCAAACCATACCGGCAAATGATTTCCTTTTTCAAAAACCTGCAAACTGCAGTCCTCGTCACATTGGCAAACGAAGCGGCTTCTATCCATTTTGTGAAGTAATCGATGACCACAAAAACGAATCGATGTCCATTTGATGCTTTTAGAGAAATTGGCCCTATGACATCCATGCCCCACATAGAAAAAGGCCACGGAGAAGTCATGACATGAAGGGGTGAATGGGCTACATGAATTTTATCGCAGTAGATTTGACATTTGTGGCATTTTCTGGCAAAATTGATGCAGTCATTTTCCATTGTCAACTAATAATAACCGAGTCTCATAATCTTTCTGGCCATATTGAAACCACTGGCATGCGTTCCGCAAATTCCCTCATGGACCTCTTCAAGTATTTTTCTGGCTTCAACATCATCCACACATCTCAAAAGCATCTGATCCTTTCCTCTTTTATATAGGATATCCCCATCAAGAACAAATCCCGCTGCCATTCTTCTAATTGTTCTTTTATCGTTCTCATTCGCTTGTTCGGGATACCTTTGATTCTTGATATATTCTAAGATATCATAGAACCAAGGCCGTCCGTCTACTTCTTTCTCAATGCTACAACAGTGTGCAGGGACCTCGTATATGCTCATTTTGAGGGGCATTATTTCTGCTTCTCTACTTGCTTTAAACATTGAAGCCAAAGTGGCCAGGGCATCAGCCAGTTGGTTCTCTTCTCGCGGGAAGTAATGAAAAGTTATTTCTTTGAATTTTTTGATCAATTCAGCCACTAAATCACTGTACTTAATCAATTTTGGGTCCCTCACTTCCCACTCTCCACAGATTTGGTAAACCACTAGGGCTGAGTCCCCGTACACCTCTAAGATTTCGATGTTTCGTTCAATAGCTGCACGAAGTCCCATGATACAGGCCTCATATTCTGCTATGTTATTGGTACAGAAGAAATTCAGTCTTGCAGTGAACGGATAATGATTCTCGTCAGGGGATGCCAGGATTGCTCTAATTCCATGCCCTAAAGCATTTGACGCACCATCAAAGCACATCTTCCATGACTTCTCTTTTGATGACTCGGATTCCATTTCTGTGATGCACATTAAGTCTTCGTCTGGGAAATCAAATTTCAAGGGCTCTTATTCCTCCGTCGTTCGAGTCGCTAAGAAATCAGCTATTGTGCTCCCTTTATCGGCTTCTGACTTACATAGGCAATGTCATATTCTGATAAGAAGGTCTGCCATCGTGCCATTCTTCCTGAGAGTGCCGGTGATTCCATCATGTATTTTATTGGGTCTAGCTTTGAAATTAGCCATGTCGTGTGATACAACATATATTGTCTGAGTCTCCGAGCTACCCAAACCAGAGCGCAACAGTATTTTTCAATGGACGAATACTTTGCCTCATATTCAGTGAACTTTTTACTGAGGTAGTAGATCGCCTTTTCTTTCTTCCCTGACTCGTCGTGTTGCCCCAGTACGCAACCCATTGAATTTTCGAACACGGTCAAATACAATATCAATGGTCTCCCCGGAGTTGCCGGTACTAGCACTGGAGGACTAGACAAATATTGCTTTATCTTATCAAAGGCCACCTGGCATTCCTCGTTCCATTCTCCCGGGTTATGTTTTCGAAGAAGCTGAAAGATTGGGTCGCATTGGTTGGTAAGTTGAGCAATAAATCGGGCGATGTAGTTTAATCTCCCTAAAAATCCTCTAACTTCCTTTTGCGTGCGCGGAGGTGGTAATTCTTGGATGGCTTTTATTTTATCTGGATCAACTTCGATACCTCTTTCACTGACAATGAAGCCTAGCAACTTTCCCGAGGTAGCCCCAAATGTACATTTGGCTGGATTAAGCTTTAGCTGACACTTTCTCAGCCTTTCGAACAACTTCTTGAGGTTCACTATATGCTCTTTTTCCCCTCGGGATTTAGCAATCATGTCGTCAACGTAGACCTCTATTTTTTATGCATCATGTCATCGAATAACGTTACCATAGCCTTATGATATGTTGCCCCAGCATTCTTTAACCCGAATGGCATCACCTTGTAGCAGAACGTTCCCCACATTGTTATGAAGGTAGTTTTCTCCATATCCTCAGGGGCCATATTGATCTGATTATACCCCGAGAATCCATCCATGAAAGAAAACAATGAATGTTTTGCTGTGTTGTCCACCAACGTGTTAATATGTGGCAGGGGAAAATTATCTTTTGGGCTTGCTCGATTCAGGTCACGGTAATCTACGCACATTCGTACTTTGCCATCTTTCTTTGGTACCGGGACTATGTTAGCCACCCATTCTGGATATTTGGAGGCTTGTAGGAAGCCAGCATCAAATTACTTTTTGACTTCCTCTTTTATTTTCAACAGCATTTTGGGTCTCATCCGTCTTAATTTTTGCTGGATGGGCTTGCATTCTGGCTTTAATGGGAGCTTATGGACCACTAAATCTTCATCTAGCCCTGGCATGTCCTGGTATGACCATGCGAAAACATCTTTGTATTCGCGGAGTAAAATGATCAAACTATGCTTGGTACTCTCCGAAATAGAAGTCCCAATCTTCACTTCTTGTTTCCTCTTTTCAGTGCCCAAATTTATTGTTCCCACAGATTCTTCATGAGGCAAAATCTGTTTATCCTCTTGTTCCACCATTCTTAACAATTCAGGAGACGAGACATAATCTTCAGCATTTTCTTCGGCTTCAAATTCTCCTAAGCAAACAGCCTTCTCACAATCAATTTCAAGATTCGTAACGGGCTTATTCATGTCGTCAATATCTGAGCACCTGAAAGTTGAATGGAAAAGGAAGCTATAGAAGGACATCCAAGTATTGGAAACAAAATGTTATGTCATGGCAATGAGGCAAATGTAAGGATAGGCTATGAAATGAGAAAATGATTATGAAATTAGTGATAATGCGAAAAATCGTGACAAAATGCATCTTCATTGATATTCATTTAAATGATAAAGAGCGAATGGAAACTCTTACAAAAGAATTCTATTATATCTAAGGACACAATAGAAGGTTAATGTTTAGCGTTACTCTGAAGACTTATAAACTACAAGAAGCTCATCGACAGTCCAATTGTTCAACATGAAACCAGGAGGGCAAGGGCGTATCCTCGAGACATCTTTACTTGCACCAGCCCCTTTGTCAATGACATTTATACTGACATTCTGAAAACTCCTTTCAATTAACCCCAGCATGTTTCGTGGATCATCTTGTCCAGGGTACATCATTCCCGCAGATGTAAATATTTTTGACAAAGGAGGGTACTCTATTGGTTCCCATTCTGGTTCTCAGCCCAAAGTTCTTGCAATTCTTCTCTCTTGATCATTCTTCCACTGTCTTCTTCTTTGACGCCTATCAGGCTGGAACCCCAAATCGTATCGGGCCCTGTGGTGCACTGGCTTTAAAGCCCTGACTATTCCTTGCAGATATCTCCCTAAACCTCTTCTCGCTCGAGCTCCCCTTCCTACGGTCAATTTGACACCCATTCTAGTATTTCTCGACAGTTTTGGCACCGGAATTCTGTTTCCCTCAACAACAAAAGTGGCATTGACGAATTCAAGGGATCGGAAGGAACATTCCAATGCGTCTTTGTTCACTTCCAAGTACGGTGTATCGGCAGAGACAGATGCGACAATGTCGTTTTCTCCCTCGACAGTGACCAAACAACCGTCCATGATAAATTTCACCTTTTGATGAACGAATGATGGGACTGCTCCAGCAGAATGGATCCAGGGTCTTCCCAAAAGGTAGTTACAAGAGGGTGTAATGTCCATGACTTGGAACTCGACATCATAAATGTAAGGGCCCACTTCCAAAGGGATTTCGATCTTTCCCATGACTTCGCGCCTCGTCCCGTCGAATGCCCTTACCGTGGAATGACAGGGCCTTAAGTAGGACAAATCCATCGGTATTCTGGAAAGCGTGGCCAATGGCATAACATTTAACGCTGACCCATTATCGATGAGTACGTTCGGTATTATTTAGCCCTTGCAGCGAGTCGTGATATGTAGCGCTTTTCACCGAGCCTCTACCATTTGGCGGTATCTTATCATCACTAAAAGAGATGAAATTTTCCGCATTTAGATTATTTACCCACCTATCAAGCTTCTCAACGGATATGTTGTTGGCCACATAAGCTTGATTTATCACCTTCAATAAAGTATTCCGGTGTGGCTCTGAATTTAACAGTAGAGATAAAACTGAGATTCGTGCTGGCTGCTTACTAAATTGTTCCACCACACTATACTCGCTGTGCTTGATAAATTTCAAGAATTCCTGAGCTTCTTCTTCATTCACAGGCTTTTTGGTTTCTTGCACGGGTGGAATTTCTTGCTCGACTTCGACTTCGTGCATCACTGCTTTTCCTTTTTGCTTCCAATCACTATTCTTTTTTACTGGTTCGACTTCTTTCGAATAACAACGCCCACTGCGGGTAAAATGACCTACTTCCCCAATGTCTTCAGTTGTGGCTTCGGGCTTTTCCCCTTCAGGTGCGATGATATTGACATTATACTTCCATGGTACTGCTTTATTGTTTTTATAAGGGAAAGGAGATGGTACTTCGATTATCATTTTTGGTTCTCCTTTTTTGCGTCATAATAAATTATTAACGGTCGGTCGGCGCTATACGGGAAACCTGATGATTGATTGTCAGAGGCACATATTTCTCCACTATCGGCCTCTTTGGCTTTACAAAAAATCCCAATCTCCTTGTTATCCATCATACTTTGCAGTAATCCTCTGAACTCATCGCAGGACTGAATGTCGTGCCCTTCAACACCATGGAACTCACAAAGACTGTGACCTTTTGCATCTTTTCCTTTGAATACTCCATCAAGACGATAGAGCAACTCTTTTTCAACTAGTACCTCCCAGATTTTCTGCAGAGGTGTTCTTATTTCAGAAACCCATCTTCTACTTTGCCGTTCGTTTTCCTCTCTTACTGCGCTCACATTCCCTTCGGTGTGGTTTGGGAATGGATTCCCGGTTGTACCGCCAGTACCATCAAATCACAAAATGCCCGCATCAATGATTCCTTGAACTCTCCTTTTAAAGGCAAGACAGTTCTCCATAGAATGCCCCTGATTCCCAGCATGGTATGCACAACTAGCGTTTGGATCGTACCATTTTGGGTATGGAAGTTTAAGGGGTGCCATGTAATGGGGGGATATTAACTGTTTCTCCAAAAGTTTTGGGTACAATTCCCCATACGACACAGGGATGGGAGTAAACTGCGGCCTCTCGGGATTAGGCCTTGCTGGTCTTGGTTCATTTCTGGGTTAGCTTTGAGTGGGTATAGTGTTTTGTGGGAATGAGGTGATGGGTCTTTGGTTGTTCGTGGCGTAAACGGGATAGGAAGGAGGTGGTGCTTGGTAGTAAGGGTTTTGAGGGGAATAATAGAAATTTGGAGGTGGATAATTTCGAGGTCGGGGTTGGTTCGGATATGGATTAGAGGCATAACGGCTTCCCATTCCCACCATGTGGGCTTCTGGTTCTTTCTTCTTCATAGGTGCTGCCATTTTTTAACCTTCTGAGCCTTCCATTCTACCGCTCTTGACGGCATTCTCTATGAGCTTACCAGATATTACAATATCCGCAAACTCTTTCGTGGCACTTTCCACTAATTTGTCATAAAACGGCGCCTTTAAGGTGTTGATAAAGAGAACGGTTATCTTCGTTTTTGTTAGTGGGGGTTCCACTTGGGCCGAGACGTCTCTCCATCTCTGTGTATATTGTCTGAAGGTTTCTGATGGCTTTTTCTCCATCATTTGCAAGGTCATCCGGTCTGGCACCATATCCGATACATGCTTGTACTGCTCGCAACATGCTGACGCCAAGTCCTTTCAGGATCGAATCTTTTCTCTACTGAGTTAGTTGTACCACCGAAGAGCTGACCCTGTTAGACTATCTTGAAAGCAATGTATGAGTAGCTTATCCTCGTTCACATAACCGGTCATTTTTCGACAGAACATGATGAGATGTGCTTTTGGGCACCTTGTCTCATCATACTTTTCAAAATCAGGCGCCTTGAATTTCGGAGGCAAGATTAGATCAGGTACCAAACTGAGTTCTTTGGCACCTAGTGCGGAGAAGACTTCAGTGCCTTCTATTGCTTTGAGTCTTTCCTCTAGACTTCTATATTTTGCATCATGATTATTCAATTTCAACCTGGCTACCTCTGCTGGGTCGTCCAGATCTGGAACTAGTGGATCAGCAGGGCTTGCCCCTGGGTTCGACGCGAACATTCCTTGCCCCAAATTAGCGGGTGGAGCAGGTGGCATAGGTCGTTGTTCCAAGCCTATGGGTTCCCCTTGAGTATACCCTCGTTGTGTGGCGTGGGTATGCAGTGAAGTGAATCCCGGGGGATAGAGTGGATCCTGATCGTGGTGAATTCTTGACTGAGGTTCCATAGCATCGGGGTTCTGCATGGGTCCTTTTCCTTTGACCAAAGTTGTCATCATCTCCATCATTTTGGCCATCTGATTTCTTTGCTCGAGTGATTCCTCTCGAGATCTCACCATTTGATCTCTCGTCTCTTGTTGCGATTTGGCCAGTTACTCTTGTAATTCCTTTTGAGCCCTTTCCATCCTTTCAATTCTCTCATTGAATTCAGCCTCCATTACTCTAGCTTGTCGGCGCGTTTTATACGGATGACGTGGTTCCAGTCTTGTGGTATTACAACTGCGAATTATATATTTTATCTTCAGCGACCGAGTATGGGATATGCAATGTATGAATGAATGCATGAATGTCAAAATGTTAGTTATGCAATGAATGCAAAAAGTTGGTGTTGATTTCAAGATAGCCCCTATTTAGGCATTTCCTTAATCAAAGGAGTATTACACAACGTTTCGGTCACTCGTATAATTGACTCCTCCATTAGAAACCCGTTTTTGGCAACCAATCTCTAATCAACACCTTCCTAACAAGATGCCTTCGATGCATGATGAAAAATAAAAATACAGACAAACGACCTTGGTTAGCGCAACACATATAAACAGAGAAAAACTGTAGAAAATCTAACAAATTAAGCTACTTAGTTCAGTGGACTCGATTCCCTTGCTTAGAAAGCACAAATGTAAAAGAAATAGAAGGTAAGATATGATTTTCCCGTGTACTTATTTCGGTGACTACTAAACGAGCGGAGGTTCGGTATGGCTCTAGTTAGGTGGCTCGTATGGTTCATTATATGCGGTTTTGGTTCTAGATAGGTACTCGAATTGCCCGTACTATCATCTGCTAAAATTAACACGGAGCCTCGGTCATAGCCTATCACAGGCTCACGAGTTCAATTCGAGGGATTACATTTACTTATGCCTATGCGGAGGGACAAGTTAACTCACGAAAGCATAAGTCATATGTAACCCGAAAGTATTCACTAGCCTGCGCGGAGGGACGAGTTAACTCACGAAGGCGTAGCGTTTACTTTCACTTAAACGGACGGAGCCTGGGTAGAGAGCTCATGTTATGCGAAAATGCAAGTGCACGGTGTGTGGGGAACAACTCATAAACCTTTACGTTTCACTTAAAGAAACTAAACCAAAATTAAAACCATAAAAATTGAAAACTGAAAAACAACCAAATAAGCAAGTTAGAAGAAATATTTACAGCACGATACAAATGCATGAATTTTGAAAACGAGATTTTCGGATCACGACCAAATATTTACTTTGAACAAGGAAATTTGAAAATTTTGACAAAACGTGTTTAATTCCAGACACGACTCTCAAAAAGGCTGTCCCTAGCGGAGTCGCCAGCTGTAGCGACGTAAAAATTTTAGCTTAGCTTGGTCGCTAATTGTGGCGATTTATTGAAAAAAAAGTTTGAAATTTGACATTTGATTTTTGAAATAAACAGAGAGTCGCCACCGATCCTTTTTCCTAGGTGTGATCGGACACCTATTAGATCTCTTATTAAAACAAATAAAAGGCTAAGTTTAGGTCTACGTTAGAATCCAGAGAAAAATTAGGGTTCGGGAGTCGGTTACGCGCGAGGAAGGTATTAGCACCCTCGCGACGCCCAAAATTGGTATCTTATTAAACACATGTTGTCTTGATTTTCAAAAATACGAATTCAATTTGACATTTAAGTGTGATCCGATTGAAGGAAATGAGAAGTTGCAAGTTTTTTTGTTTTTTAGAAGGACGTCCCGTTTTTAACACGAGCCGATTAATTTCACCCAACATAACGATGAAATCGATGACTTAATGTTAAAATCGGTACATTGCCTTATTCTTAAAATTAAAATGTAAAAAGTTTTTAAAATGATAGTAAAAAAATCCAAGAATATTATTGTCAAAAAAATGCGAATAATGATGTGAATAATAAAATATATAAAATATAAAATATTAAAATATCAAAATATTAGAATAATAATAATTAATATTGACAAATAAAAAATAAAATAGAAATAAATAAAAAAAATGTACATAATATATATATTAGAAATAATAATGATGTTTAAAAATCAATACTATTAATAATACTACATCAATATGTACATATATAAAAAAAATAAATACGTGATAATATTAAAAATATGTACATAATATAGTGTTAAAAATACATACATAATATAGTTAAGATATATACATAAGATAACATGTAAAAAATATATATATAAATAATATAATATTAAAGATATATACATAAAATAGTATAATATATATACGTAATATAGAATTTAAAATATACCTAATATATTAAAAGAATATATATATAATATAATATTAAGAAATATAATAATAACAAAAAAGGAGAGAGAGGGAGAGGGTGGATGATTTTTGGCCACAAGGTCGGCCATCGTCCGGTCGCCGGACCGCCGCCGGCGCCACCGTACACGGCAGCCGGACCTCAAAAAAACTTTTTCGATAAAAATGGGTAAGCTTTCTCCTTTTATTTTTTTATTTTACTTTCGTATAAAAGAAATAAAATAAGATTGAAAGGAAAACAATAAGTAAACAAAGAACTTAAAATGAGAATAGACAAAGAAACCTCTTTTGCTTTGATCTTTGATTAATCTTCAAAAAAAACTAGCTTTTCCAAAAACTAGCCTTCACAATAACTCTTCTCCTTGATTACTTTAAAAAGAAATCTCTCCAAAAATCCTTTACAATAACTTTCTCTCCCAAAAACTCTAAAAAAAAAATCCCCCCATATACAAAATATGAGAAGGCTTATATAGCCATTTACAAAATATTTTTTTATTGTTTATGTCTTCATTTGTAGGTACAAGTGGTGGTGGAGCAAGTGTGGTTAGTGGAGTAGGTAATGGAGCAAGTGTGGCTAGTGGATTTAGTGGTGGAAAAGGTGTGGCTAGTGGAGTTGGTGGTGGAAAAAGAGTGGCTAGTGGAGTTGGTGGTGGAAAAGGTGTGGCTAGTTGAGAAAAGTTTAAGTTGTGGGCTAGGTTTTTTATTTTGATCCGGGCTTAGGGTTTGGGCCATTGGGGTTTTGATGTAAATTGGGCTTTGGGTAGTTAAGATTTTGAGTTTTGGGTTTAATTTTGGTGGGTTAGGTAAGGCTAAATTGGGTTTTGATGTAAATGGGCTAAAATTGGCCTACAACAGTGACCAAACTAAGGCTTAGTTTGGATGGGCGGTGTGTTTACCTCCGGTGAGGTTAAAAACAGCGGTGGCGGTGAGATTGAATACTGTAGCGGTGAGATTAGAAACAGCGGTGGAGTGTGTGTTTGGATTCAAACGCAGCTGTAGCGGTGAGGTGAAAATGAAAATGACTATTAAGGACATCATATTAGAATTGATATATAATAGAAGTTTTTAAATTATTTTACTTATATAAAATTATTAAAATATATGAATTTATAAATTCATTTAATAAAATATTAAAATGTATCTTTTAATATTTTATTATAAATATTTTAATGAATTATATAATCAATTTAAATTATTTATTAGATAAAATGATAATAATTTTTAATTTTTTTTAGTTAAATATTCTTTTATAACAATGATAAATATTATTTTCGCAAATAGTAACATTATACTTGGATCAAATTTTGAAGTATCTAAACGAATGATTTTCAATATAATATATATATATTAACATAAGACATAACAAGTTTCATTATTACTAGAAATTAGGTTTTGATACAAATTTGTTTTTACAAATATTGATTCATTAAACTATTTGCAATGGTTTCCCTTAACATTGCAATTTCAAGGTCACTTTCACTGTTAGAAGAACTCGATTCACCTCTATCAAAATGGCTTGAAGAGATTGGCATGTCGGGTATATTCTCAAATTGTCGAAAATCCTCATCATTTGACCAAGCATGTCTTCGAATGTAATTATGCAAAACCATTGTTGCAATAACTATTAAAACTTGCTTGTCGAATGAATAGCTTGGAATATCTCTTAATATTGGCCATTTTTTTTCCAAACTCCAAATGTTCGTTCAATCACAGAGCGTAACGAAGAATGGGCATGATTAAAAATTTCTTTTTTTCCAGATGCTCGATGATTACCTCGATGAAAGTCAGGTAAATGATATCGTTCCCCCCTATATGGACCTAGAAAACCTGTCATTTGTGGATATCCTCAATCCACAAGATAATATTTTCCTACAAAAAAGTAAAACATAATATCAGTTTAAAAATAAATTAAAAATTTTAATATTGTTTTTTATGTAAAGATTAATTAAAAAAATTAAAGTCCAACCTGGTAGAGGGTGTGGAAACTTTAACTGTTGTTTTCTAAGTGCTTGCAAAAAAATTCTATTGTCATGTGTTGTTCCTTCCCAACCAGGAAATGCAAAAATAAAGCACATGTTGAAGTCACAAACTGCCATAATATTTTGAGTTGGTTCACCTTTTCGTCCGATATAAGGTATTTGACAAGAAGGCGAAATGCATGCTTTTATGTGTGTTCCATATATGACCCAAATACAATCCTTTAAAATAAATACAAGTAATGAGATAAAAGTTAGAAATAATTTATATTTTAAAAATATAAAGATTGTGTAAATTTTACCTTAAAGTGAGGCCAATATCTTGTATCATGTTGAATATGGTTCGGTACTTCCTCGAATTGACCTTCAATGGGTTTAATCGTGTCTATTCCCATTCGAGCAAATATATGTAACATATCAGTAAAAATTCGACTAACGGTTTCCCCAGATCATTGAAATCGCTCTGCTGCGTTTGAATTTGATTCTCTATTTCCAAGAATATACAATGATAATGCTAACTTCTCCATCGCAGATACCTTCCCATGCTTTAAGCCATAATTTGTTTGCAAATCATGCAACAAGCTGTGAAATATATTTTTTGGCATCCTAAAACTATTCATGCAACGATCATCATGCCCATTTAATACTTCGTCCACCCACATTTGATCTGTATAATTTGAATCCATACATGGTTGCTTAGTAAAATAAGTTTCATGGTGTAGCAATACACTGCTTAATACTTGTTCTTCCTCTTCATGTTAATTGTTGTGCTGAACTTATGTAACAATTGTGGCTATTCTTCGTTGAGCTTCTTCACTTAATTCAGGGGTATCATAATTCATATAAAAACTATTATACATATTGCTAAATTCATCCATAACCTGAAAAAGTAATCTAATAAAAATAAATTAATAACTTGTGACATTCTATACAACATAAAAAATTGAATAAAATCATAGCTAAAAATACCAAACATAAAAAATGTAACACCCCCACGGCCGAGACCGTCGCCGGAGTCGAGCTTGAGGTGTTAATAAACCTAATTTTATCATTCGGACAATTTTAAACCATTGACTTCAACATTTATATTAAGCTGTTCATCTGCGTCACGGTCACTAAAAAAATCATATCTTGAGTTAAAAAACTCGAAATTAAGATCCATAAATTTTCCCAGAAACTAGACTCATATATCTATTTACTAATTTTTTTATAGAATTTTTGGTTTGGCCAATTAGTACAGTTTATTAGTTAAAGTTTCCCATGATTCAGGACTCGACAGCTATGACCCCTGTTCACTACGAATCATTTTTATCTCTGTAAAAAATTCAAATGACTATGCCGTTTGTTTCCATTAAAATTAGACTGAATAAGAAATCTGCACATATAAAGTATGCCTCTTAATTATTTTTTTACAATTTTTAATGAATTTCCAACATCAGAACAGGGGATTCAGAAATCGCTCTAGCCTTGTTTCGCAAAAACTTAAATATCTTATAAAATACCTCTCATTTGCTTATTTCGTTTCTTCCATATGAAAATAGACTCATCAAGCTTCAATTTTATAATTTATTCGTCATCTAATCCTGTCTCTACTATTTTTAATGATTTTTCAAACTCACGTCATTGCTGCTGCAGGATTCTGTTTTATAACAAAGTTCACCCTTTTTATGAATTTTCAAGGACTAGGTAGTACATTAAACATACATGACATATAGACATAGCCGAATTTCCTAGTATCCATAACAGCCCATATTCTACATGAAAATTAGATTATTACCTTCGATTTTACCCCTTTTACAATTAAGTCCCCTTTTTAGGAGTTTTCACATAAAATCAATAGGTACAAGTTGTTAAACACACACTAACACATCATATTCCTTCATTATTCATCAAAATATAATCATGTCACACATGGGTAAATTTTCATACATGCATTCTAGCTCAAAATATTACTAAAAAATGATAGAACATGCTTTCTAGATTTTAAAATCGAAAAGAACATTAAAAATGGGCATGGAAATCACTTACAATCAAGACTTAAAATGTTGAAAACCCTAGCTATGGTGTTAGGAGAATTTCAGCAGCTTGTATGGAGAAGATGAGCAGATTTTTTTGTGTTATTTTTCTTTTTTAATGGCTATATTTACCATTTGACAAAAATGCCCTTAATGCCTTTCTTTATAATCTTTCATGTACAAGCCCATTTTTGTCCAAAATTTTAGAAATTGGTAAATTTGTTATTTAAAGCCTCGTAATTAATATTCCAAATCAATTTCATACTAAAAACTTCTAGAATGTAAGTTTTGCAACTTATTCCATTTAGTCCCTAATTTCAAATTAAGCACTTTACGTATAGAATTTCTTCACGAAATTCTCACACAGTCATGCATTCATATCATAAACCTCAAAATAATTATAAAATAATTATTTCTATCTCGGATTTGTGGTCACAAAACCACTATTCCGATTAGGCCCTAATTCAGGATATTATAAAAAATATGATACATTAGGTTTACGTATAAAAAAGTAGATCATACATTAGTTTTGCATATAAAAAAGTAGATAATACATTAGGTTCACATATAAAAAAGTAGATCATACATTAGTTTTGCAAATGAAAAAGTAGATCATACATTAGTTTTACATATAAAAAACTAGTATAGTTATATTACAATAATAATTCTAAGGAGCTTATGGTGGAGGTGGTGGATGGTATGGTTGGAAGGGGAATGAGGATGTTGCTACCAAGGATGAAAATGATGCAATTGGATTTTGTTCAGCATACTCACGTCGAAGCCACCAAACTCTAACATCTGGATCTAAGTTCAAAAACACTTCTCATTTTACCGGTATTTGGAACATTTTGATGGCAAAACAGTACAGTTCATCTTTTTTTGGAATTTCATCTTCCAAATCACGCAAAGCGTCCATTGCATTTGAAATAGAATATTCAGAGTGAGGAAAAATAATTTCATTCACTGACTTCCTTGGACTAGCCATACTCTCACACAATTTCTCAATATGATTAGCTAATGAAATTCTTGATGATTTTCTACTTGAACTTGATTTTTTTCCTTTGCCGTATACAACCCCAAGTGTTTCCTTTCTTCGATTAGGAGTTTCATGAGAAGGGTTTGATGGTACCTCATTAGGAGGGATATCTTCATTCTTATTGCTATTTTCATCTGAATCACCAAATCCCTCATTAGGTGTATTATCTCCCATAGGAACCCCACTTGGAAGAACACCAGACGAAGGTGCCCATGCATTCTCTCTAGTGGCTACAATGCCACCAAACATTTGCCACATTAAATCATTCAATCGTGGTTCAATTCCTTTCTTCTTAAATCCTTTAAAATCAGGATTTTCCTACATAAAATGTTAAATGTTAAACGTTATACTCAGATTTCTATATTTGTAAATGATTAATTCCAATAAACTTTATGCATTAAAATAATGACAATGTTAACACTAACCTGTATTTTTTCAGCCCACCATTCTTCGGTAGCATCGACCGTCCTTTTAGATGGACACCATCCAATACCTGTAGAGTCCTTAAGCAACTCCCTTCATAACCTCCATTCCTTTTTTAATGTATCCCACTTATTTTTCAATTGAGGTTTTCCATAATTTTTTTGTGTTTTTGTTTGTGTTTTAGTTGTCGGTCTATTACCAGCATTGACTTCATTCACGCAAAGTTCACAAAATATCAATGTCAGCTTGTCATCCCAAACAGCTTTTGTTGCTAAGGTACTATCTCCCTCCACAAATTTTCGTGTCTTTACCATCTATTATTATTTTGAAATCAATAGGGCATTAAATAACACAAGTGTAAGCATGAATCAGTATGTAAGCATAAATCAGTAATACAATAGGGCACTAGGCAGCAAAAATGAAATCAATATGTCCTACTTTGGACAGCATAAATCAGTAAATAAAACAGGGCATTAAATAACAAATAACTTGTGCAGATACATATAACTCCATCAAACAAGTGTAAGCATAAAGAATCTTCCAAAATGAGATACAATTCATGTGTCATGTGTCATGTAGATATGAAAATAAAATAAGAAGAAAGCACAAAAGCCATATTACCGACAAGAAAATTTTACTCAATAGAGCAAAGAACAAGCCATACTTCCAACTATAAATAGTGTTCCTGTTATCCAAAAGTTAGCATACATCCTGTTATTCATGTTTTTTCATGCCTATGGTCTTCAACTGTATGCATTCAATATTACTAATTAACTTTAGAGGCAGTAATTCACCAAAGATGCATTCTTACAATAATTCTGGCTATAACAGAGTAGCTAAGAATTATATCAATGCCATGTAGGTGATCAATTACTTACAGTTCCAAACACAACACCGTCGAAGGCAGTATGATACTCAAAATTTGGAGTTGGAAACTCAGGAGTAGGATAAGCAAAAGTAAAAGGAAGCTCAGGGCAGCTCAAAATGATGTACCTACAACAGAAAAGTAACTCAAGCATTAAGATTACCAATCATATTTAAATTTATTTACGTTATAAACTGAAAAGGCTAACATGTTTAATTGAATTGTGGATGGCAATGAATTATATGTTAAGAGTTCATAGAGAATGATAAATGATAATTGTATTTCGGAGAAGCAAGGGTAAATGATATGAGTATGAATCTAGTAATGGCTAAGTGTGATAGCCGAATGTGCTATGAATTAATATAAGTGAATGGTAACTTAAATATATTGTATCATGTAATGACCGAATGCATTATGAAATTGGATATTAGTCAATGCTATAAAGTGAATGAAATTACTATGTGTGATATTCAGGCTAAGAGCCTAGCAGGCTAGTTGCCGTTGAAATGAATTCGGGTTAAATCTAGCAGGCTAAGTGCCGTGGAATTATTCCGAGCATGATATTAATGATATACCTACAAGGTAGTGATATACCTAAAGGTATGAAAACAATAGGAATGCAAACAACCTAGCATGCTCAATAATAATCTCAGTGGAGATATACCAAAATTTTCTAGTTCAGTCAAATTTGTTTATACAGGGAATAGCTTACTTCAAAACAAAAATGAAATGAAAATTTGCTCAAATAATTTAAAAGAAATCAGAAATAAAGTAAATTATGCTAAATTAAAGCAAGATAGGATCATGAATTAGTAATGTCTATCACAGAACTCAGATCAAAAGAAATTATTAAGCTGAAACCTATAAAAAAACACTAAAGAGTTTTCCAAACTCAGATCAAACTCAGATCAAAAGACATTATTGAGCTGAAACTTATAAAAAAGCAGTAAAGAGTTTTCCGAACTCAGATCAAACTCAGATCAAAAGACATTATTGAGCTGAAACCTATAAAAAAGCATTAATATATACACAAGTATATACGTAGGTTCCATATTTCATATTCTCCATAGACTGGTAATATTCAAATACAAATAGTCATGGCATGGTTGAATCTAGATTTTTTTTTTAAATCAAACTTCATATAGCAAAGACTTACTTGGACTCTTTCTTCCAGGTAGTTGATACCTTGGTTGTTTCACAATGTTCTTCAAGGATTTATGATCACTCTTATTCATACGTTTAAGAGAAGGAAAATAAAACAAGATCAGTTTTAGACACACTGTACAGAAAATACTACTAGAGAAGCAGAACCACTAAGAAACATTCCATGATAGATAAAATTACCTGATTATCCATCTCCAGCTTGCGTTGCACACCTGCAATAATTAATGATAATTAGAAATCCACTATGTATGATCATCTAGGAAGTAAACAGCACAATAAACAAGGGTAAAAACTAGATCAAGCTCTCCATAGCAAATATCATTAGTAAACTATTTAAACATTAGTACATATTCTACAATCTATCACATATGATTGTGCCCATAGATGCATTTGACTTCAGAGAAAGATTGCCAGTGAGCCCTGCATTCGGTAGAACCCCAGAAAACCTCCTAGCTGATTACTGCTCCAATTTTTGTCTCACCTCAACTACAAGCATGCAAATTAGAGATTAGCCATATAATAACCAAATAACAAAACCCCTCCAGAATAAAGGACAAAAATGGCTGTATATTAGAACAAACCAGGTGGAAGAGTTCTAGAAACAGGTGCTCTAGGACGTACAGAGGGTGGAACATAAATGCAACTCTGCACATCATAAGGAAGCCTAATGGTAAAGCACTTGCTACAACATAAATGTCATTTGACCTCATAAACGAACAAATAGAAACATTATTAACACAAAAAAAAACTACCTGAAAGAAAGGATATTGAAGGGCCTCAGCAGCAGTTGGCCTTCTGCAAGGATCCAACGAACAGAGAGACTAATCTGGCCATGAATCTTCAGTTGGAGTGCCTACTACACTGCAAATTTTTTAAATTTCATCTGCTTCACTGCACACATAATAGTAATGAAGGGTTAGCATCAATCCTGTGACTAACCAGGAAAATATCTAATATTGCCACTAATTAGAAAAACATAATTGAATATCATCTAATAACTACAAAAATGCATGGTAATGTATGGTCTCGAGAAGAAACAGAGAATATGGGAATGAAAAGAAATTACTTACAGAGAGCTTCAAGAAGAAACTGAAAGACTTTGCGCTTCATAGGCTTGTCGATTGTCGGAGGAGTTGAATAGCTTTCGCAGTTATCTGTCAATGAATTTGGTTGTTTTCTTCCCAAATCTGAAAACAAATAAGATTGGGGAAGAACTTATGCCAAAATTTTAAGGATAAAATGGTAAAATGATATAAATAAAAGTATGGGTATTTTCCCAGTTGCCTTTAACTGCTGCTCTTTGCTTCAGTCTCGTTTCACTGTTGCAGTGAGATTGAATTTCTTTTTCACTGCACTGGACTGGTGAACCAAGGAGCAGACTAGTGAGGTTGAGTACCCCAACTGTACTTCACTGGTGAAAAAAGCTCATCCAAAGGCAGCTTAAAACTAAAGGCATAGTTGGACGACTATTTTTATAGTTTACCCTAAAAACTATTCTTATTTTAGTCACTCCTTAATCAAATGTTATTATACACTCGTTTAAGTCACTTAATTTTAATAAATTTTCATTTTGATCACATATTTAATTTTAAAATTAATTTTATATTTTCATAAAAAAAATCTAGGTTTTCATAAGGGATGGTGTTATTTAACTACGAATATGAAATCTAAGTTTTCCTTATAACTCAGCCCATTGTAAAAGCTCAAAGTTTTTCTCTGTAAAAACTCATGTAATTCATTGAAAACCCCAAAATTTTCCCTTATTATTGAAAAAGAAAACTAAATTTAAATAAGAGAGAAATGGGAATAAAAAAGATAAAATATTTTTCCAGTAAAAATTTAAGTTTCCTTATAAAAAAAACCTAAGCAATTCCTTGTAAAATCTAAATTTTTTCGTTTTATGAGAAAAAAAAACTAAAATTAATAATAGAAAATGAAAGAAATTAACTAATATTAAAATGATAAAAATAAATTTTCTTGTAAAGACATAAGTTTTTCCTATAAAACCCAATTAATTTATTGTAAAATTCTAAAATTTCCCATTTTATTGGGAAAAAATTAAAACTAATTTTACAAAAGAAAATAAATAAATAAATAAATAAAATTAAAAAGATAAATGATTTTTCTATGTATAAACCTAAGTTTTCCTCTGTACACCAAAGTTTTTCTTTTTACTAAAAAAACTAAAATTAATTTTAAAAAGAATTAAAAAGATAAAATAAGTGATCAAAATGAAAATTTATTGAAGTTGGTTGACCAATTGTGTAGTTTATCTTTTAAAGCACCAATAAAAACACCTCATTATCATTTAATATTTTCATATAAACTATTACTAAAAATTCTTTCATATGCATATGCATATGCGTGTGGAATTCATGTATGTAATATATAGGTGCATGTTTGCAAATAAAATTCAAGAAAAAATGAAATATATAATTTGAAACTAATAATAATAACATGATACAGAAATGGATCGAGTAATCTCCTCTTTTATCCAAGAAAAAGTATTTTTAGTTTGCATGGTCCAATCATTGATCTCGAAAATTTCTACAATAAAATTAGGTAGGTCACTAGTATAATTCCCTAGCCACGATTCTCTCGAAAGTACCTGCTCTTTTATTAACAAAGCCTAAAACTATCTATTGCCCCTCCCTCACCCTTAAATAGGAGGATAATGCGCTTCAACGCATTAGAACCCATATTCTCTTACATTAGAAACAATGTTAATGCCAATCAAACTAATACTCAATCGACATGTGATTATGAATCTTAAATGCACTTAATTTGCTTTGTAGCTCGTGTTGTTATTTTCCTATAACATGTTGAAATGTCATCATGTTAAGTCGCATTATTTAACGTATTGTCAAAATGTTATCATGTTGGCAAAAGAAAAAATCAACATTAAAAACATATTTATAAAATACTTATTTAACAATTAAATCATGGAAAGAGTGGGTAGCTCACTTAAAAAGTTTATGTAATAGCATTAAAATTTACAAAATAATTAAAATAAAATTTTAGTTGCAGTGGTAAATATAAAGTTTTGTAAATGCTAGTGACACGATTTTAAATCTCATTATTGAATTTTTATTGGTTTTATTCAAAACATAAAATAAAATAAAATCAAGAGTATCATTGTAATAATATAACTTATTTAAAGTATGTAATATTATTTTGGTAATTTCATTGACTGAGTTATATCAAGTTGATTCGTAACACCAACTCAGCTACACATTTAAATAATAATATAAATAGTCATGTTTAAAGTCTTGTACTAATTCAATTTTGATAAATTATTTAACTTTTTAAAATAAATATATAATCAAATAATCTTTTGAATGTCGACGATTTTTTTAAATTTTTTATACAATACTTATTTCTACCCTTAACTCTTCAAACCTATAAAATGAAGGAAAAGTGCATTTAAAATTATTCGAACTCACGTTTTTTATTATTATAATAATAATGGTATCAACTAAACTAACACATGATCAATTTTTTTTTAAATGTGAAACATATTCTTAATATTTTATATTGTATTTACTATATGAAAACTACATTAATAGTCATCCAACAATAGTTTTTTTTCATCCGATTACAAAAAATTATAAAATAGTCATTCAACTATTAGTAAATTTCCTTTTTGGTCACCTAATTATGAAAAGTTATAAAATAATCACTCAACTATTCAATTTTGTATTTTTTGATCACCCGGCTATATTGAATTTTTTGGTATTTTCATTATTACATTAACCAATCAGTGACCAGAAAAGACAAAAATAAATAGTTGAATGATTATTTTGATATTTTTTATAGTTGAATGATAAAAAAAAACATTTACTAATTGTTGAACGATCATTTTATAATTTATTATAATGAGGTAAAAAAAATCATAGTTGAGTGGTTTCTACCCTAATTTACTATTTACTATGTCAAGTCTTCTACTTGTTAGAGAAGTGAAAAAAGAGAAGAAAAAGGAAAACCAAACACTTGGAGCTTTATTAGGAAAACAAATAAACAAACAGTTGTATGGTGAATAATTGAGGCGGTGTTAATGGCCCTTTTGCATGTTCCCAATTCAATTCAACCTTTGGTAAAGCTTCTCATGATTATGGCCTTTTTTTTTCCTTTCTATTTTGTATCTTTGCTTTTATTACCCCACTCCATTATTTTATGGGTAATTTTATAGGAATCGACTTCTATTGTTTAAATTTATTTATTTTTCAGAATTAGGTGTTAAAAGTGATTGACTTAATTCATTCCATCGATTCGTTTGATTTGATTATATAAATTATTAAAATAAAAAATTATTAAAATTTCAATTCAATCAATATTATATTTGATTCAATCATTTAATACAGGTTACCAAATTAATACTTTTTCTGATTTAATCTAATAATCTAATACAATTCAAACAATCTTGATTTTGCCTAAAAAGGATGATCCCGGTTAAGACTTAAGAAGAAAAAGTGAAGCAATAACACTTATGATAGTGAGAGAGGAAATGGTGATTGAGGCTAAGTTCAATCAGACGTACACAAATTCGTGATAATTCAGTTCAATTTGGTTCTTATTTTTTTATATACTAATTATGAGTTTGGTTCTTTATGATTTTTAGATCTTATTTAGCAAAGTTTCAAAGTTTTTTTATAAATATTTAAAAAACATATTTTTCAAGTTAATAAAAATAATTATTATATAATATTTTTGAAAATATTTTTACAATAATTTTTAATTAATTTCACTATTTTAAATATAAAATATTTATTTTTTACATCATAAAATATTATTCTCTCAAATCGAATTATGGCATGTAAATTGAGTTGAGATACTATTTAATATTTTTAATTCCTTATTTAAATGTAGATGGTTTATTCATTAATTTTCAAGATCAAAGTCGTAAATGATAATTAATTAATATATGATAATATAAGATTTATGCTTATGTATATGAATTAGATTTAATATTTTATATATTCAAAAAGTAAATTTTGTGATATTTTTTAATGTTAAAAATTAAAAATTATAAAATGAATAAAAAATTTCCAGTAATTATATAAAAGAAAATAGGTGTCTTAGGTAAGGGGATGACAACCATATTTAATGGACCCAAAGATTTATTATGAGTACTTTTGTTTCATATATCATAAATGGAAATATTAGTATACTTTTCTAAGGGTTGGGCTGCTCGAAAATATATTTGAAAAGTGAGAGGGTTTAAATAAAAATATAAGCTTAAAAAATTAAATCTGTTTTCTAAATAGATCAGGCATTGGGCAATATTTTTTTGGCCAGGTACGTAAATCCTTAGTATTTTGCTATTGTAAAACTTTTGTTTTATTGTTTATTTTGCTACTATTTTAATATAAAAACTTTTAAATGTATTTTCAATTTGCTGAAAATCATCTGTTTTATGTTATTAGTGCATTTGTTCTTATATTTTTAATTTTTTATATTATAAAATAAATTTTTTGATTGGGTTTAGATAAAAATTTAAGTCCGTTTTGTGAACTAGACCAAATCCAAACTTATCCATCGGACTTGAAATTCTACTAAAACACGAAAAGACGTTTGAACCCTCTAAAACTACCTATCCCTAATTAATCCATTATTTAATTCTCAATTTTACTTTGATTTTTTTGCATACCAACCTTTCTAATTGTCAAACAACCAAATATGCTACGATGTCTTTTCAAATGAACTTTAACTTCTTGTAGTTAATATTTTAATTGATGTTTTAATAAATTTATATTTTTTTTCCTGTGTTTGACTAATGTGAATCAACATATATATATGTGTGTTGTTTTTGGTGATTAGTTAAAAAAAATATAATTAAAAATGTATCAAGAACTAAATATTTCATGATTTATCTTCATATTAGTTTGTTGTATAATAATATAGTAAAGATATGATATAATTAGAATTAATTATGTTTTTAGCTTTGTTCGTGCAATAGAATAAATATGATTTAAAAATTATTATGCCTTTGTTATCATTCTATCTAACTCAAACTTTAATTAATGTGCTTTTAAGAAGTAAAAATTATAACAAACAATAATTATTAAAAATATGATTGGATTGATAATTAAAATATATAATATTTTAGAATCTCGTGTATTGACCTGATGGTTAAGATGTTCATTGCCTCAAGTGTGACTTGAGTTCAAGTTGTACTAGTTACGTTGATGTTAGGGCTTTATCTTTCTCTTATAATTCACCAATATATGTCGATTGAACTAATAATTTAATCGATTTAATTGATGATATATAAATTTAAAGTAGATAAATTTTATTTAATTATAATTAAATGGATTGAATTCAGAAATCTAAATCTTTTATATGAAGGAACCCATGTTGCTTCTTGGGCTTCATTTTCTATATACTATTTGAACCATAAAAGGCTAGTCCAATTTCACTCCATTGAAAAAGTGTTATTTATTTCAATAAACCTCTAGAAAACCCAGCGGCGACCACCAGTTGCCGGATCCGAATCTTCCTTTGCATAAAATTCAGCGTAAGTTTTCTTTTCATTAATTGTATATTTATTTCTTTGTTTATATATTGTTCCTCTTCTTTTTCTATCTATTCCTTGATTCCTAGAAGAAGAAGGTTTTAGTATACGTAGGAAACCAACGAAAAGGGCAAAAAAAACGTGTTTTCGAGGCAAAAAGCTTGTATTATAAGAACAAAGATTCAAATTTTACCCTTTCAAAGTATTAATTTGATTGATTATTGTTTTTATCTATCTGGGTTTTTCTTGTTCTGTAGAATTATGGCTGCTTTTTTTTTTTTGAATTTGGACTAAACTGATAGGGGAGAAAATTTTATTTCATGTTCATGGTATTTGTTTTCTTTTGGATGGTGGAAAGCTAAAAGGTAAAGAAATAAAATGGTGCAATATAGATTTGTTCTTGACTTATTTTTTAGAATAAATGGATATGAGGGTATGTGACTGCAGCTGAAGATCTTTGGCCTTTGTTTTGGAGTTTGGATCCTGGAAAATGTTATTTAGCTTTAGGTGAAGATGAAATTATATACCATCACTCGATAGCAATGTTGAAATGCTTAGATACAAAGAGGAAAACTTGCATTTTAATTTCAGTTACTCATTGTTATGTACTTCTAAATTACTCAAGGAATAAATTACACAAATTTGATTTGCTTTGGAACTGTTACTTTGCTGGTCTTTTATGTTATTAGTATTAGTGTTCAGTCGAATTGTATGATCGACCTAGTGGTCATCAGATACACTGCTTCAGAGAATTGGTTTAGTTTCAGGTTCTTATATTTTGCTTTCATTATATAACAAATCGATACTTATGTTTTAAGTCTTTGTGAAGTTTATTTGACATGTAAGAGAGAATGTTGGAGAAGCATAAAATGGTATTTCTATTTTGAACATTTCAAGCTTTCTTTTTTGGGTGATAATACCCCGGTACCAATATTATTCACTTGACCAGCTGTTTTCAGTATTTTTATACACAAACCTGTCATTTCTACCCAATGCATACATTACTTAAAACTCTTCATTTTTGTTAAGGTATATATGTCCGACACTCATGTTTGATACATATTTGGATGTAGGTATCCACCAACATGTGAAAAAAACTTAGAAAAATTGAGCATGCTCTTGTTGGATATATACCCATATACTATACTTATTCCCGAGTCCAAGTAATATAGCCTGGTGCAGTTATAGTCATGCTAGATAGGCTATTGTTATGTTGGTTGTGCTTTTGCTTTCACAATATTGATTAATTGGACAGCGTACAATATAAATTTGCAGATGCTTTGGTACTTGAATGGCCAAAAAGGAAAAATAATTGACATTAGCTGCAGTTTGTTGTTGTAATATGATTCCTCATTCCTGTTATCACGGCCAATATTGATTTTCTTCGACTTTGTGATGAAATTTCTTCATTTTCCTTGCGCATTAAACTTTGATTCTGTTTCAAAGTACCTTGGAATCACTTACTTCCGGAGAAAATGGGTGGGTTGCCTACACAAAATACATCTACGTTAGCTTTGCCCGGCTTGCAGCAAAATCAGGAATCAGCAAAACCAACAACCGGTGCAGAATCAAAGCCAAAGAAGAAAATTTGCTGCGCTTGCCCCAAGACAAAGAAGCTCAGAGATGAATGCATTGTACAGCACGGTGAAGAAGCTTGTGCAAAATGGATAGAAGCTCCTCGTATATGCCTTCGTGCAGAGGGCTTCAATGTTTGAGATTTGATACACAAAGTTTATAGAGTGAAAACATTTAGTTACAAAACCATTTACACATATTATTTGAAAAATCTAAGAAATAAAGGACAGATACATTTTCTTGCCCTATTGATGTTGGATTCATCCCAACTGTTAAATTTTCATGTATTTTCCTTTGTTATGAGGCTGTTTAGCCTTATCTAATCTCTTGGAACAGCCACAATACTTTCATTTGTAACTGGTTTGAGTTCAGACATTAATGGTGATAAAAATGCTTCATGTATATATGTTTCATCGTAGAGACAGAGATATATATAGTAAGGATACTTCATTAACCAGATAAGGCCATAAGCATAGCCATTACATCATAGTAAAGGATACAAAGGTTAACTGACAGATATAAGTCACCACACAAACTACAACAGACAAATTATTCAACCTTAAATTCATTATTTAGATCCCTATATATGCCATGACCTGAAGCATGACCATTGTATGTTGGCTTAGTGGCCACAGGTGCAGTCTGTGCAGCTGCAGCCAGTACCGCACTTGCACTTGCCATCGTTCTCAGCTGGAGCATCCATCACAGCAGTGTTGATGTAGCTGCAATTAGAACAACAGAACAGATTATATAATTAACATATCATTTCCCATATTTAAGTTTCTTGATTCTCCGATTATAATTAGGATCCATATAGCCTCTATTTTTCCAAAAGCATATATCATCCTCTAAATATTTGAGAAACTTGTATCTTGACACGTATAAACCAACATCCAACCGTCAACCCGAGCTCGAGTAACATAGTTATGGATGGTTCATATATAAAATTTGCAGATGTTAGAGATTCAGAGTGCTTGAAAAGCCAAAGTATATACCTCTTCTCAGTCTCAATGATCATGGTGTTGCTGTTTCCCTTCCTGTAGGCATAGAAAAAGCACCAAAAAAAGGCCTTAGTTTTAATACCACACAACTTTGACATACAATAAACATGAAAAAAACAATATAACATACACAACAAGACATTGTTTCAGCTCGTTTAAGACATAGTTTCAAGCAACAACACAAGGGTAAAGGTAAGAGCATCATGGATTACTTACGTGCATTGGCTGCGGTCAGCGCAGTCACAGTTGCCGCACCTGTCAGACATGGTGAATGTGGGAAGTTTTTTGAAAGTGAGAACTTGGGGTTTTTGAGTTTGTAACTTGTGTTAAGGTAGCTTATAAGATTGCAATGGAATGGGTTTAAGAGCATGGTGATGTATTTATAGATGGTGAAATGGGGGCAGTGCAGAGGGAGGAATAGGATTAGTGGATATGTAAGTAAGGCCCACATAGGCATGAGAAAAGCACACGCCTCTCGGGGAAAAGGCATAAGGAATCTTCATAATGGAGGGCTTGGCTTCCTATCCTCCCCTCATGTCCATCTCATTTCCCTTTCTTTCTTTTATATGTATTATCTCCTTTAATTCAGTTTAGGTTAAATTAAAAATTGTTAGGTGAAGGTCAATGAATTCTTGGTAGATCTATTCTTGGCTAAGGTCCAAAATTTTGAAATCTCGAGTTTGTATCCCACTATTGAGAATTGGGATGTGTGGATCTTCTTCTCACAGTTTTTGTGTATATGTTTTATGTGGATTTTATAAGATTATTTTTAAATTAGTTCAATTTTTGTTTGATTCTTCTTAAACTACATTATAATTGATTGGTCATATATTTATACTTTTGTTATGGTTATAACTTGTACATGTTTTGTACTTGTACTTGTGAAACTTTCAAAAAAAATTGTTAGGTGAAGCTGAAAAGATTTTCAGAGACCAAAGAATATTTACACTATTATTTAAAGCTTTGATTGAGTTTATGTTACCCATTAACTTGGTCTCAATTCAGTTATGAAATTATCAAAAATTCATTATTATTATTATTTTTATATATACAATCAAGAAAAATACATGTACATGATGAGATTTGAACCCAAAACATTTGAATTTGTAACATAAAGTTTTTTATTTCCATTGGATGTATATATAAATGTTTAAAGTAAAAAAATTATAAAATATATTTTATTTTATTTTTTTGGTGAACTACAAGTGGAGAACAAAACCCTAACAGCAATGCGATTAGCGCGACCATTATAAGAATATTTAAAAAAATTAAGTGTTATGAGTTAGATCGACTTTGGCTAACAATTCTTTTTCCTCTCAATCTTGATTTAATTCGATGATGAACAATCTAAGTGTAAGAAATATTAAATTTAATATTATTATTGCAAATAATATATAATTTTTTCATAATAAAATATGAATTTTAAAGTTTTATAGTTAATTAAAAGATCTATAATATTAGTAAAAATCAAACTAAAAACTTTTGGAGGTCAAACATAATTTACTATTTTTGGATGATTGTTTAAAGAACTAAAATCTAATTTTACAAAAAATTTATCCGTTGCCATCATTATTATTGCAACATGCAATAGGACCTAGTTTTTAAGTACGTTTAAGTGGGCGTCATCTTTCAATTTAAAAGTTTGAGAAAATTTATGGGTTTAAGTATAATATGCATTTAAACCGCACTAAAATCTATGTTCTCCTACATGTTATAACAATAACTATGTCAAATAAATTAAAGCTCAATTAAGTGTATACTTATTTTTTTAATATTCAAATTTATATTTTTTAATTTTTTTAAATATATACGAAATAAAAAATATAAAAAATAGGCGAGATAATAAATTATTTAACAGGATAAACGATTATTTAAAACCAAAATTAAAATGGACACCTCCAACCAAAGAAAGATTTAGGGGGGCTGGCAGGGGCCTCAGACCCCTAAAATGTAAAATTTTTATTTAGGTCATTAAATTTTTTTAAAAAATTTAAATTAGTAAAGGTAAAATTATACTTTGACCTCCTAAAATTATAAAAATTTAATTTAATCTTTTAAAAATTAAAATTTCATTCAGCCCCTTTAAAAATTTGTTCTTACTTCACCCTTACCTCCAACTATCACCATCAAAATCTTGGCTCTTCTTAGTGGTCCTTTATTAGAGAAATTGGAGATATATTTCAAGATTCTTATGTGTTTCTTTTCAAGATTGATAGAAAATTTCTTGATGCTATTGTCAAAAAGTTGTAGGAAGGAAAATGGTAATCTATGAAAAAAAAAAGAAAAAAGAAGAAGCTTTCAATTTTAATTTGTCACAGCATTTAAAATTTTATTTATTTTGAGCATATATATATATATATTTGTATAAGCAAAATGTAAGTGGCAGTTAAATCATTCATGATCACATGCTTTGATAAAACATATTTGTGGGTTGAGAATCTTATATCTCATCACCTCTATTTTATTTTGTTTTTTTAGAGGAATTTTATTTAAATTTAAATTTCTTTTTTCTTTTTAGTGGAATAAAGTTGACTGAACATTTACATATTTTTCAGAATTTCCCATATGTTGGATAACACTTTGGTTTGCAATGTCAAAAATAAGAATAAATTCATTTTTATATTATATATATGTCTAGTTGCTTCATCAAGTGAATAATTTATAATAAAAAAATCAAGAATAGATTGTATGAAACTGTAATCCCACGTCATTCTTATCCCTTTCTAATAAGAGAATGACAAATCAGATTTTTAGCTTTTTCTTCTTGAAAAAAAATCAAATCCAACTAAAAATGCTAAAAATCAGGAGAAAAAATCTGATTTGTCATCCTTTTATTGGAAATGGATAATGATAATGTGGAATTAGAATTTCATATAATTCTTTCTCAAAAAGAATATGGCATAATCTTTAATACTATTATTTTGATGAATTTTTATTAATTTATTAAAATTTTGGAAATGAGTATTCAAGTCCCTACAACTTTTTTTTGGCTTCTTTAAATTGCAAAAAGAAAAACTAGAAAGTAAAATGATACTAATTTAATACATAAAAGATATATTTTCCCTTGTTCTTGATGAAATAATTTTTTAAATAAATAAATAAATAAAATAAAGATAAATTTAAAAAAAAATTCCCTATCAAGATCACGCATTTTTCTCCCACTTTCCATATGCCTCTAAGAGTGTAGGTCATTGGTATCTCTATTCCCCCACTAAAATTATTTGGCATAAAGGACCTTAAATATTCACCCTCCAAATGTAAGGCATCTCCCTTTGAAACACTGAAAGAGAATGTGTGTACATATATATATATATCTTGATAAGATTTGTTGATGCTAGAATTGAGTCCCATTTCAGAATTATCATCTAAAATTTGATTTAATTTAACACATTAAATCAATTGTACGGGTTGTAATAAAATTACACTCATATGCATATTTTTATCTAAATCTGAATTTTCAAAAAAATAATTTTGATTTATGTTTTTGTGACACAACCCATATCTTATAAAATAGATTGAATCATGATACTAAATAATTTTATAATGATGATGTACGAGCCTAATTAATTTAAATAAAAAAATATTTTTTTTAAAAAATAAAATTTAATTATAAAATATATAAAATATTAAATATTTTTAAAGGGTTTTTTTTAGCTGGTGATATTAAGTTTTTGGAAGGTGTCTAAATCATTCATATTTATGAGAAAAAGGAAATAAAAAATAAAAAAGGAAATAAAAAAAGAGAGAGAATAAAACCAATGATGAAAGAAATAAGTAGGAGTGTAAATTACTCCAATTTCTGTTATAAGTTTATCTTTTGAAGTAGATTGCCAATAATTACAAACCAAAGACCTTGTTGATAGTGAGTTATGGCAATTGCTTCTTCAATTTGCTAATGTTACATTTGGATAATTTTCAGATATGGGGTTGCCTTCCTCACTAATAACTTTCCTTTCTCTTTTTCACATGACATGTCCATATCAAATTTTGTTGGATTGTGTGAAAAAATCAATTTTTTGATAGTATGATGATTCGTTTGTATTTTGTATTGATTTGAATTTATTATGATTATATTGTATTTATATTTATAAATTCTCAAAAATAGAAATGCACACTTGAAGCTCTCTTTAAATCCCACAATTAGACTACCTATTTATAAACTTACAAAACTTCAACTCTAAATAAGAGATAGTGAGATGATTATAGGAGTTATTTGTTGATCACCATATTAATTATCAACAAAATAACCTTCAATTATCACCAAAATTGTGTGCATTGACCTCAAAGTTTTTGTTTTGCTCGATAATTATTAAATAAATATAAAGTGAATGATATATTGCGTCAAATCTGGTACCTTTCAAATCAGTATTAAGTACAATTGTAAGTTCGATCAAATTTTACTTTTAAATTAAAATAAGATTGTATAATTATTCTCAAAATATTAATTAATTAATTAATTAATTAAAATTAATTAAAATAATAAAAAAATTTCTCAACTTAATTCTAATTTCATTAAAGTCATGATAACTTTACCATATTAGATTCTATGAGTAAATATATTTAATTGTCTTGTTTACTTTGAACAACTGCATCTACCGCGAACAGTAATTCATGTAATCTATTTTTCATACATCATTTTCATCCATTCATCAAAGTGGTTCTTATCATGCAATCCATACAAATTATATTGAGCTAACGGAGAGACCAATCAGACATATATAATTAGGGCTTAACTAATTTGTATGTAAGCTTCTACTTTTCGTCTATTAATCACAAATTATTTAATTATAAAGTCAATCCACTAAAATTACTATGACTAATCTCCCGTTATAAACCATTGAAAGTAACTTAGAGTTATGCTTTTTTTCCAATGACCTTGTCACTTGTATGCTTACTCTTATCCGATACCTTAATCCCTTTGGGTTAAAATTTGTTGACCCAATTTGATCTTATTTTGTCTCATGGTTATCATTGCATCCTTCATGATGAAAAAAAAATGCTAACAAATATTAATGATAATTATTCATTCTAAACGAATGACCTACGACCAAGTTCCTTTTTCATAATTCATGTAGTGCCAATGAGAGAATACCATTTACTCTTTAATCGAGCTATGAATTTCACTATTGTAGGTTAAGTCATGTCATACATAACTCAAGCACCCAGTGTACTAACTTTTGGCTTCAATATCAATGGAGCATTGACTTTCAATACATCGAAGTACATGAGTTAGGTACTAGGGGTGAGTATTCCATTGAGTCGAGTTGAATCAAGTAAAAAAAGTTAAAGTTTGTTGAGTTGACGAATCCTATTTTAGCAACCAAACTCAATTCGAATTTTTTTCAAATCGAATCAAATCTAGTAAAAAAATTTTGAGTCAACTCGAGTCGAGTTAACAAATTATATTATTTATATTCAATGTTGCGTTTATATGGATCGATTATTTAACTAGTAGATGAAGTACTAGATTATTTAACTACATAAACAATGCAATTGTTTTATCTTTTAACTTAATAGGTTAACATTTATTAACATAATGTAGTTTTGCCTTTTAACTTAATGGTTTTGAATTTTAACTTTTTAAAAAATAAACATTTATCAAAACGATATAGTTTTGCCTTTTCTTATTTGAATTTTTGGATAACTCGAATTGTAATTCATATTCAAGTTAAACCAAAAAACTTAATTTTTTATTTGAGTTGATCCGAATAACTTGATTAACTCAAATAACTTGAACTATTTAATTCAAAATTAAATTTTTTTATCGAGTTTTTCGAATCGAATTGGATTTTTCTCACCCTTATTAGGTATACATGGTCAGTCACTTACTCAACATCGAGCTCAGTCACACCATAAGCGTCACAAGTAGATAAATCCATAAACAAATCCAATATAAATTCTACTATTGGGTTCAGTCCAATGTATTGTCAATTTAGACAATCACATCTATGTATCTATTTATGGGAGTCAACTTCTTCGATACTCATGATAAAGTGTCTCCCCAATTAGATTTATAGACAAAATCATAGTCCCTATAAATCTATTGCTCATTTTGATTCTCATGGATTACTAATATAAGTTGTCTTCTCGCATCATAATCCTACCATATAATGCAACTTAATATTAGTTAAACCTTTAGGTAATCAATAAGTGAATATTTGCTTATTCATTTTACTTTTTATGCAAAATTATTGAGGACAATTATACGAAGATTAATGGTGAAATTTTATTTATTTAATCAATTTAAAAATTACAAGTAGAATGATAAAATCATAACACAAAATCCTAGCATTCTTGATTTGGCAGTAAAAGTCATATAATTGCTATTCTTCATCCTCAGTTCCTCCAATTTCTGAATCATCATTCCATGTGACGTAAATGAATTTATTTTTACCAGTGTTGGCACACTCAAGCTTAGCATGCTCATAACATTTACATTCATGGCATTGAATTTCTTTCTTCTTATTTCTGTTTTCTACCATAATTCCTTTGTCTTTATCATTATACTTTGGAACAATTTTATTGAAGTTCATTATAAGAAGAGATAATTGTTCTTAAAACTCGTCAATAGAGGCAGTTGTGCCATCAAATGTGTCAATGCCAACTTTCACATTAAAAGCTATGCTCTTATTCTACATGACTTTGGCTTTTCGAGCTTCCACTTGTTTTATTTCAAAAGTCTGTAATGAACCTATTGGTTCATTTACACGCATAGTGTTGTCAACTGTGGCTTCTTTAATCGTGTCACCTTAATTGCAAAACACTTAAAAATATTTATTGTCAATAATTAATTATGTCACAAAATTTAGCATAAAATTTAGAGATGGTCTTATAATCAAACATTTGTAAAGATTAAAATCTAGTGGTAAGTATCTGAAGTTTTGATAACTTGACTCTAAGAATTCCTTCATAGGTGGTTTAAAGATATTCCATAGCCAAAATATATTTTTGAAGTCCTAAATTCATGTTGCTTTACCCTATTGAAATAGCATACAATGCTTTTGAATTGAAGTTCACTACTTTATCTTCTTTAGATATCCAGGTAGCTTTAGGTTTTGAGGTACGTGTCAAAATCATACTAACAAGAAGAGATGAGTAACAATTTTGACTTACTTCATTAATAAAGAAAACTAAGAGTTTTATACAGATGAGGAGTAAGTATTAGCTAACTGATTAACTAACTGTTAACTAGCATAACTAACCCTTCTTAACTAACTTCTGTTTAACTAGTCGTTACTCCTAACTTCCCTTTGCTAGTCGATTTCCTCTCTGTAAATTCACTGTTATTAGGAACAATTCGGAGCTGACTCCTGAACTTATGATATAGTCCTACGGATAATGGTTTTGTCAGCACATTTGCAATCTATTCTTGACTTGGAGCATGCCCTACTTGAAACAATCCACTGGCCACTTTCTCTCACATAAAAAATAAATCCAACTCAACATACTTGAATTTCGAGTGCATGACAGAATTTTTGGCCACTGCCACAGCAGTAGAGCTATCACACCACACCAACCCTTTACCCTGAACAGGAGCTCCCGATTCAAACAACAATGATTGAATTTAGACCATTTCGATAGTGACATGAGCAAGGTTGCGATATTCCGCTTGAGACCACTTGGTGTTTCCTAGATTTCCTCCAAGAAAGACACAGTAACCTGAGGTTGATCTAGCATCCGAAAAACCTTGAAGCAGAAACTTAGATCTCTGAGTAAACTTTATGCCATAATCCAAGGTCCCTCTCAAGTATCGAAGAATTCGTTTCACAGCCTTAAAATGCAAATCCAACGATTTGTGCATGAATTGACAAACCTTATTGATAGATAATGCTATGTCTGGCCTGGTAATGACGACGTATTGTAAGGCACCAACTATGCTTCTATAAAAGTGTGCATTGTCAACTGGAGTACCTTTATGAGCAGATAAGCGACATGTTGTGACCATAGGTATTGGCAATACATTGGAGTTGTCCATAGAGGCCTTTGTTAGAAGATCTAGGATGTACTTTCTTTGACTAAGAAAAATCCAATCTGGAGTATAGCTGACCTCAATACCAAGAAAATAGCTCAACCTTCCCAAATCTTTTGACGAGAACTGAACATCAAGTTCATTAACAAACTGATCTATAGCTTATGAGTCTGTCCCAGTAGTAATGATGTCATCGATGTAGACAAGAACATAAATCAGCTGAGACCCTGACCGATGAATAAAAAGAGAGTTGTCAGCATTCGAAATAGTAAATTTTGCAGCTAAAAAGAAATTTCTCAGCTTGTGGAACCAGGCATGAGGTGCTTGCTTAAGACCTAGAGAGCTTTCTTCAAACAACATACCAACTATTGACTACCATCCCTTTGTTGCTCAAACCCTGGTGGTTGCATCATGTATATTTCTTCCTGCAAGTCGTCGTTTTAGAAGGCATTATTAATGTCGACTTGCCAGAGTGTCCATCCCAAGGAAACTGCTAAAGCCAAAACCACTCGAATGGTTGTTGGCTTAATTACAGGGCTAAAAATTTCCTGAAAATTGATGTCGGCCTCTTGGAGGTAGCCTTTGACAACCAAATTGCCCTTGTACCGAGTCACCTAGCCATCGGCATGTCTTTTGACTTTAAAGATCTATTTGCAACCCATAGCTTAACGATGTTCAGGTAAGGGTACCAGATCCCAGGTATCATTCGCGAGTAATACCTTGTACTCAACCTGTGCAGCTGCTGTCCAAGTAGGACTTTGAAAAGCTTCAATAATAGACGTAGGCTCCTTCTCTGTTAGAACTGAGGTGAACAACTTAGGCTTATAGATGCCATTTTTCGATCGGGTTTGCATTGGATGAGTATTCACATAAGGAACAATACGAGCAAGAAGAGCAGGCTGATAAAAGGATTGACATGTGTACCTGCTAAACCAATACCACTATTAGAAGAATGTAGACCTGAAAAAGATGGAATGGATTCTACCACAAGAGAGGATATGTCTTGTTCGAAACCTGAATAATTTTGGGCTGAGGGGGTAATAGCTACCAACCAGGGAAGACATGATTTGTGATGAGAAGATCTAATTGAATTAGAACCAGAAGATAAAAAGAAACTATTTTTGAATAGAAATCGTGATTCATCAAATGTGACAAGGCGAGAGACAAAGATGCGGCCATCCGTATCAAGGCACTGGTAGCCCTTCTGATTCGATGCTACTCTAGTAAACACACATTGTTTGGACCAAAATTGAAGCTTGTGCTGCTGAAATGGCCAAAAGTAAGGATAACAAGTGCATCCAAACACCTTTAGGGAAGAATTATTAAGACGGACCTTGTAGAGCACCTTATACGGACTTTGCTTCTGCAGAACAGGAGTATGGAGCCTATTCATCAAGTGAATCACATATGCAAAAGCATAATACCATAATTTCAAGGGTAAAGATGCTTGTGCAAGAAGTGTCAACCCTATGTCAACTAGCCGGCAATGCTTTCTTTCAATTACGCCGTTCTGCTCGGAAGTGTGGGGACAGTCAACTCGATGTTGAATACCAAGTCAAGACAGCTTCTTGGATAACGACCGAAACTCACTTCCCCCATCAGTCTGAAGCATCTTAACAGAGTAACTAAATTGAATCCGAACTATTTCATGAAAGTAAAGAAAATACTTGAATACTTTGGACTTTGATTGTAGAAAATACACCCAGGTATACCTGCTATGCATGTCCACAAAGGAGACATAATAAAGAAATCATTGGACTTTAGATGAGCAGGGCCCCAAACATCAGTTTTCACTAATTCAAAAGGCAACGAGTACAAAGTCTTTGAAGGACTAAAATGCAGCTTATGAGCTTTGCCTAAACAACATGCTGAACAAACATTAGGCAATTTTTTACTAGTGAAGGGAACATTACAACTACGTAAAACATCTACAAGTACATTAGTGCATGGATGGTCGAGTCTATTATGCCACAATATAAGAGAAGATATAAGCTGAGTTGAATATAGACTTGTCGAATTCGACTGTGAAGATGCAACAAGTTTGTTGGAGCCCGAACCAGATACATCAAACCTGTAGAGGCCATCATGCATGCGACCAATTAGGAGGACCTTCCTTGTTCGAATATCCTTCACAAAACAAATCAAAGGGTGAAATTCAAAATATACAACATTATCCATTGCAAACTGACCAACAGACAGTAAGTTCTTGCATATAGTAGGAGCATAAAGCATATTCTTTAGGCGTAAAAGTCGAGAACCAACTAACAAGTTAGAAGAGCCTACATTAGCAATCGAAACAGAGGCACCATTCCCCATAGAGACTTGTTTCATACCTGTATATGGAGAAACAGAGGAGAGGGTAGTCATATCAGGGGTAATGTGATTAGTGGCCCCAGAGTCTGGATACCAAGCCTGATCAGGACTAGCAGAAGGAGGCTGTCGAGGAGAGGAATGAGATGAGAAGATGGAGGATGAGTAACATAGACTACAAGTGTGTGACATATGAGAGTAAGTAGGAACACAAGGAGAACCTCCTTGATCATTAAACTAGTGGTAATTAATTGATATTGAGTGATTCGAACCAACACTTGAAAAGTTCTCATCAAACCGGCGATAGCACGTCTAAACCAAGTGACCAATTTTGCCACATAACTGACATTGTGGCCTGGTCCGTGACCAGTTCCGTCCAGTGCCACGAAACCTGCCACGAGACCAATCACGTCTTTGCTTTCGGTAACCATGTCTGGACTCTTGCGAATAGCTGGTAGGAGCACCAGTATGTTTTGGACGTTCAGAACTGTCTTGCTTTTGATGGGACGCCAAATTGGCTTATAAGGGAAACTCTACCAATGAGGCCAATTGTCGTGCCTCAAAGTCAAGAAGCATTTCTGTCAACAAATCAAGTGACATATGAGTGGTAGAGGCAACCACACGAACAGACTCATACTCGATCGGGAGACCAGCCAATATAATACTGACTTGTTATTGTTCTTTAACCGTACTACCAGCATCGATGAGAGTATCGCTTAAGCTTTTCACCTTGGCCAGAAATTCTTTGATGGTAAGACCTACTTTCTTGAGAGAGTGGAGTGTATGATGTATGCTTGATAGCTTAACACTGAATTTGGCCCCAAACTTCCTTTCAATCATTGTTCAAATATCAAAGCTAGTCTTGGCCAACGTGAGATAGACCAAGATTTCATCGGTAACCGTTGAAATGCAGGATTATCAACATACTGACCTTCAGGTCCATGTAGGTGAAAAGGTGGAACAGAAACCGTCCCTAACACAAACCTTCCTTAAGGATTAACAAAATCTGATGCTTTCATAACAAGAAGTTGTGCTCCCCAAGTTTAATCGTATCATGCTTAGAGAAGTAATGAATGTTCTGTAGAGTTGTATTGCTGGGTGCTTGAGAATGAATTGCTCCTTCAATACTAGACGAGAGGCGAGATGTGTCTCCCGCAGAAATAGGTTCAGTCTCCATGAAGAAAGGACAAAAAAAACTAGCTACCTCAAGAAATCCAAAGCTCTTAATACCATGTCAAGATCATACTAACAAGAAGAGATGAGTAACAATTCTAATTTACTTCATTAATGAAGAGAACTAAGAGTTTTATATAGATGAGGAGTAACTATTAGCTAACTGATTAACTAACTCTTAACTAGCATAACTAACCCTTCTTAACTAACTTTTGTTTAACTAGTCGTTACTCCTAACAGTACGTATACTATTTTTTTGAGTGTAATGTGGCACTCATCCAATTAGAATTGATCATCATGCTTTCTCACCAATGGATTTCAGAAGAACCCTTATTTTTGCTTTCCAACAACTATAATTAGATCCATCCAAGAGTGATGGACGTACGATCTAACCACTTTCCTTCAAACATTTTATTGCATAACTATCATATGTAAGATCTCATAAAATGCTTTATGAGATTGGCTTTGATTCCAATTGAAAATGCAACATTATAGAGAGTTGTGTCAAAAGTTATAGGTACATTGAGTGCACACAAACACAAAAAGAATGAAAATTCTAAATATAGGAAGGTGTTTATGTAGTTTGGTTTTAATTTAATCTACATTTTCAAGGCTTTGTCTAGAGAAGAATTTCATTACTAAATCTCATGCTACAAGAATTGATTTAAGTTAATCTATTCTAATCCTTAAATAATTGCAGCCTCATCAAATTAGTACATTTAGTATAAACTCATCCTCGCTAAAAGAAACTCTTTCAGTACTTGAAAACAAATCAGTTAGAGGTGAATAAAAAGCATAAAATGCTCGAACTCAATTGTTGTGCTTCTAGATTTCCCTCAATCTTACGACTACATTGCTTATTTACAAGCTTACAAGACTTCAGCTCCAAACAAGAAATAAATGAGATGAACATATTATTTCGTTCTTGATTTTTACCATATTAATTATCAATACGATACCCTTGGATTGTCACCAAAATAATTTTCAATTAATCACAAATTTAATCACCAAATACTCTTCAAATAATGTTTAGCCGAAAAATTCTCTATCTTATTAACCATGACACTTTTTATATGCTTATCATAATCCATTAGAGTAGGTTTGACCCGTTAGGACTGTGTGCATTGAAGTCTTTACTGTCCTCAAATCACATCTTGAGAATTATCAGATAAATCATTGTAATGTTGCTGTCAACTAAATTGAATGATACACTATGTCAGAATTGCCAACCTTTCAAAGCGGCGCAAATCTGCCTTATATGTATGGAAAGAGATTTGCCAACATATGCAACCATGCCGCAGCCTGTGCATAAACACATTTCATTTGTGAATATTTTGCAAAATGTTAAATCTATTAAATAAGTTTAGAGAAAATATTAAACACTTCATTGAAAGCTTGACTGAAATTATAAAATCATATACGAGGAGAGATTCACTTGCAATGATATAAAATTAAAGTGATTTTACATATTTCCTTTAACTTTTTATATAATCAATATTTTAAAAATTCAACCGTTGAAATTATGAAGATATTTATACTTGACATGCATGTAAATTTTTGAGTCGACATGATATCTTTATCATATTGATCTAAAATATTGTCTATATTAATATATATTTAACGGTTGAAAGTTTTTCTCATAAAATGGGTAGTTAGAAATTTTTAATTTATGTCAACTTGACATACATGATCTACATAAATGAAGCATGAAATTCAAGGTTAGATTGTTAAAATGTTAATCATATAAAAATTACGAAAAAGTATAAAATTATTTTAATTTTATACTGATGTAAATAGATGATTCTCATCATATATTATTTTTATTATTTGTATACATCATATTATTAATCTTGTTTAACTCTGGTATGATTTAACATTTTGTTTTCAGATAACTATCAAATTAATATTACAAATTTGAGAAAAAAAAGCTTAAAATAGTATGAATAAATCTAAAACCACTTACATCAATCATGAAAATGAAGTGATATTTAATTTAAATCAAATTAGGGTTCTTGGCATCAATAAGTAACCCTCCAAATAGGCAAATAATCTCATTGATATGATACAATAGTTTTCAAAGCATATATGCATGATGATATCAACTTTTAAGAAATTTACTACTGGTTGGAAGCCAAGCACCTAATGTTTTCAACCATTTTATTGTGGATATGGATTTAAGAAGTTTGAGCATGGAAATAGGGGAGATGGGCAAGCAACTAGGGTTTTTTATGTTGAGATTTGAGAGTAGGGTTTTCAATCTCTTATTTGATTGTATAAATATATATGTTTGGGCAATTACAAATGGTAAAATCAAACAATATGACAATAACATATAATGAAATTTTGAATCTTAGTATTTAAGTCTTAAGATTTCTGCTTTTATCAACAACGCTATGACCTCATTAATATATTATAGTTATTTGTAAATGTCAAATTAATATAATGAAAAAAATGAAAGAAAATTTTGTCTCTTCCGATAACCCATCTCTAATTCTTAAATAGAAGGAGAACTTGTTGTTAATCTAATTTTAATTATTCATTAAACTTTATTTCCTCATTTTACTATAGGGGGAATTATGTTTTTAGGAGGTTAGTTTAATTTGATGTTTATCTTATTTTTTGGTAGTAAAGAAACCGTAGAAGCAATTACAATAAAAAAAAATTAAGACAAAACAATATTAGAATTATTTCGATGTTCTATCGATAAACTCCAACATTGAAATTGGGACCATCTCAACTATTCGCATACTATTGGTACCAATAACTAGTATCTTGGCATGTCAATCTTCAATATAATAAATTTGTTCTAGTTTAATGTTAATTTGTTTTGAATTTTTGACTTAATTTCAAAATTGTTGGAATTTTTAATTAGTAATTTGATATTTAATTCTAATGGGATAGTTTTCTAATTTGACTTAAGACTCAAACTCACGTGACACGTCATTCAAAAAATAACCTTACGTGACACGTAAGAACATTCAGTACCAAAATGGTAACCAAAGAAAGGAGCTGATTATATATTAGCTAGGCACTAAGCCGTAATGTCTCTTTAAGAAGGTAAAGGGAAAAAATATATTGTTTTTTTTTTTTTTGTATAATCACTGAGAAGGGAGCAGGTAAGAAGCCGCCGTCGCCGCCGTCGACTCGGCTAACAAATTATAATTATTTCTTAATTTTTTATTTTGTTTTGTTTGATTAATTAAAAAAGCATTTCTATAATGATTTTCTCCTGCACTTTCTTTAATTTTCTCACTGTCCAAACAGGTTGGATACGGCTGCTTCTTTTTGTGTTTCTCTGAATTCCGGTTCCTTAATGGACCTCGAAGTGATCAAGATTCCTCCTCCGATTCCTCTCTCTGTTAAGTCTAAAAATAAACAGGTCACCCCAAGCAAACATGTCTGCTTTTCATTTTTAATTTCGCTCCCATTTTTTGAACTTCATTCTATAAAAATGTTTTTTTTTCTTTTTTTGGAATTTTTAATTCGAATAGACACAGTGATCGCTTCGTTTGTTACTTTTTTGATCGGTTCATTTTCAACTTTTGATTGATTTTATTTTTGTTTTGGATCATTTTTTTTAGTATTTACAGTGAAAACTTATGAGTTCACTTGTTTATTACTTAAGCCATACCCATTGGAATGTAAAACTATTGGAAATTTAATTTCGTTTTAACGTGGAATTTTGTGGATTAGTTACTCTTTGTTGGTGGGGGTTATAGAATGACCACATTTGTAGTAGTATTATATGTTCTTTTAATAACCAGAAGACGATAATCAACATAGATGTATACTAGAATAGATGTTTGAAGTCAATATAATTGGCTTCAAGCTCGTTCGTTAATGCTCAATTGTGGATTGGTATATAATCAGGCAGCTTCTTAGGGCCTCTTTACATTTTTAGTTTCAGCTAATCGAGATCTATCACAAATAAAATTCTGAAGATGGTATTTGGTCTTTAATTAGGTACGAATTAAGTTCTGATACTGATAATGTATGTAATTCGTACGTGCATTATCTTGGTTGATTGTGTAATGAGCTTAATGTTGGATATGATCTTATGCCTTCATCTGAAAGTGGGAAAGAGAGCACACCAGGTGGTTATTTTATCATGAAGCATTGACATAGATTGTATAAAATTTTGGAAAAGCATTCCTGTTGATGACTCTATTATTTCAAGGTTAAGGTTGGCTTTGATATAAAGTAACTTTTGTAGATACACAAAACCACAAATCTAGCTATTCAGCACAAATAAACATCTAACATATTATACAAAAAGAGTCTTCCTCATCTTTGAGAAATATCTTCTGTATCTCAGGGTTACTAAAACCTTTCTGTTTCATATCTTGGCAGGTTGCTACTCATGAAGTAATTGATGTTGATAACAATGAAGATTCAACCGACACAATGATCCTTGATGAGGTAGTTGATATACGGAGCAAAGGGAAGGCTATAAAAAGTAGCTCTGGTGTTTGCCCTGTTATTAAAGCTGAAGTATGTGAAAGATTGGATTTTTCTTGCAGTTGTTGCTGTTTATCGTGCCTGGTATTAAATTTAATGATGCACATTTGGACTTATCATTTTGTTATTTACTTTTTCCCTATTTTTTCTCTATAGGATTTTGTGGCTAAATCTCTTGGTTTGATAAACAAGGTTAAACCTCCTAAGCATTCTATCCAAGGATCACAAAATATATCTAACCTTGATTGCAATTTGGCCTCTAGTGATGAGCTTTTTTATACAAATTACATTAATGATTTCATGGATGCCGGTAAGTATGCGATGTTGCAAGAACATTTTGATGGTGTTGAGCTTCCTGCTGGAGAAGATACATCCATCCCATGGTTTGAAAATATGACCATTGAGGTTCCTGATGGATTAGAGGCATCCATCCCATGGTTTGAAAATATTTCAGAGAGTAAAAAGAAAACTTCTCATGGAACCATCTCATCGACTACTAATGCAAATGACAGTTTACCTTTCTTGTGGTTACAAGATCCTGGTCATATCAATATGAATGCAGCTTCAGTTAGTAATTCAAGTTCCCTGACCCCGGATGATCCTTTGAGTCATTCTCCTGGTGTAGCAAATCTATCTTCACCTTCATTATTTTCTCAAATTCTTCAAAGTCAGAATTCTGCTACTTCACAAACTATATCTAGTATTCAAGATCTTCCAGTTGTGCATCTGCCTGATTTAACTAATGGTAATAATGCGAGTCACCACATAGAAATGATATTATCTCATGCAATCATGTCCCCTGTAGATACACCAAATCACACTGTGGTTGCAGAACCATCCTCACCTTTTTGGTTACCCGTAGTGACTCCGGAACAATTTTTCAATAAGCATAGTATCTATTCAAGTTTTCCTGATCTAGTTCATGGCGCATATATAACTCCTGAAGAAGTGGCAGACATTAGAAATCAGAAAAATGTAGATGAAGAAGCTATCCTCAGTAAGCTCCGACTTTTTAAACAGTTTGATACTGTTGAAGATTTTTCAGATCATCACTATGCTTCCAGTGGTGCTTCAACAAAGCAGGTGACTAGCTTTTCTAGATATCCTCTGGTCTTCCGTTTCTCTATTTTTATAGTCTTTATTTTTCATCCGATAAACTTGGTTTCTGTTTATTCTATTTTCGACAGCCACTGAAGAATTGGTCAAAGAAGATTCAGGAGGAGTGGAAAATACTTGAGAAGGATTTGCCAGGTGAGTTTTAGCATTACATTCTTCTCTGGGAGAATTTTCATTTGATTTCTTGTTATTTCTTTTCTGAATCCTGTTTCAATAAATCTGTGGTTTAGTAATCCTGCAAACTTGGATTGTGACTCAAAATGCATATTAAGTTTTCGATGCAAAATTAAACAGTTTAGACCTTTGACTCTGATTTTAACAATTTTCTATTCTGCTGGTGAAATGTATAAATAATACTTTGTTTTTCTTATTTTATCTTATTTTTATTGTTTCAACAGATACTATTTTTGTTAGGGTTTATGAATCAAGAATGGATCTCCTAAGGGCTGTAATTATTGGAGTAGAAGGCACTCCTTACCATGATGGTCTCTTCTTCTTTGATGTTTTCTTCCCTGCTAGCTATCCTAAAGAACCACCAGTATGTAATTAAGGGTTATGAATTTGAATATTAATTTGCATCTTAATGTGATATCTGGTGTACGTGTTTGGTCCGATGACTAGGAAATTGCTTGTTTCAGCATGTTTACTATCACTCTGGCGGACTTCGACTCAACCCAAATTTGTATGACTGTGGGAAAGTTTGCCTTAGTCTTCTTAACACCTGGTCTGGTAAAAAGAACGAGAGATGGATACCTGGCATGTCAACTATGCTCCAAGTTCTGGTATCCATTCAAGCTCTAATCTTGAATCAGAAGCCTTACTTTAATGAGCCAGGTTGGGAACGTCTTAGTGGCACACCAAAAGGTGAATTAATGTCCAGGCAATACAATGAAGAGACATTTATCTTGTCACTAAAGACAATGATCTATTCAATGAGGAGGCCTCCAAGGGTAAGTTGAAAGAATTATTGACATCAATTTCAATGATAACATATGGGAGTTGGAATGTAATTAATTACCCTTGCTTCTCTTTGGCTTAAAATTCTTATGAAAATCCTGTTTGGCTGCAGCATTTTGAGGACTTTGTTGTCGGCCATTTCTACACGCGTGCTCAAGATATTCTTCTGGCATGCAAAGCATATATGGATGGGGCTCAGGTAGGTTGCCCGGTAAAAGGTGGTATCCAAGATGTCGAAGAAGGTGAGAAGAGTTGCTCACCGAAGTTTAAGGTCTCCATGGCTGGATGCGTAAATATGCTCGTGAAAGAATTCACGGTTTTGGGAGTCAAGGATTGTGAGAAATTCCTTGTTGCCCCTGAATCTCGAAATAATGGAGTTGATAGTATGCCCATGGCTGCTGCAAATATGAACTAGCTTTTGAAACCAAAAATTCTGAAAACTTGGCCAGAATGGTTTTTATTTATAAATTTTGCACAGAAGTTCAATTGATTTGTTATCAAGTAGTTGAGGAATGTAACTTCTGCTTTCTTTCATAGGCTGCTTAGAGATAGTTTTGACTTTGTACATTGATGTGTATAACGATGGGGTAATGCAGTAAATATACTGTCAAATAATCTTTTTTTTTTGTCAAAGATAAAAATATAAATAAAATTAAATAAAAACTAAATATGTAAATAAATATTGGATTTGGATATTTGAACCTGTTATTTTGAAAATAGAATGGATTTGATACTCTCTGAACCAAAATCAATACAGATTTCTCAATCCTTCTAAAGTTTTCATGAGATATCTTTAGAAAAACAAATATTTTATTACCATTTCATATGTAGTTTTTGGATCAATGCTTTCACATTGTTGGCTTATCTTTTGCAGGTTTCTGTAAAAACCAAAGCGGAAGGAGTTTGTATCGAAGTCTACCTTGATCTTCATGCTGTCTTTATGTGTGCCGAAAGTAATCCGTATTCGACATTTGTGTTAAGACACTTTGTTCAGATATGAATACGTGCTGACATTTGTTTGAGTTTGGATATCATACAAATATGATGAGAATAAAGGAGATTTTAATTTTTATTTTTTTTGGGTTTTGTTTTGAATGCAAGATGGGGCGGACTGCTCCATGCAAAAATTCCAGTTCTGCCGGCAAAATACTTAATAGGACAGATTCAATCACTTAAAGACAAATTCCAAGAATAAATTAGAGCTTCACAATAGCATAGCTGATTGTTTCTTCATCTTTGATGCTACAATGTCTATGAAACCTTCAATAATGATACAGGTTTGTAAGCTCACAGTCTTCTTTTTGTTCATTAGTTTTTCTGCAAAATCTGTGTCATTTGCTGAGATTGTATTTGAAGAACCCAATGATGATGAGAGTAAAGCTTTCCAATCTGCCATGACTGAAGTGAATGTATACAGTGAGAGTGAATGTGAAGTCGCTTACTCTGATTACTGCTCTTCAGTTGTTCCCGAATCAGTCACCAACTCTAAAGCTTACACTGAGAGTTTTGGAGCATTTGATGGATATGAAACTGGTTATTACATTGGTGGAAATGGAATTCTCAACCCAAAGATCAACACAATCTCGAATTCCTTCTCATTTGAAACCAGATATGTGTCTAAAACTGTTGCAGATGGTGTCTGGAAGATTGAGGGAAGCTTGATGTTCTACGAATCATATGATCCGATACCAAGTCCATTTCATTTGAAACTCCATGGGTTCTGGTCTGAATTTTCTGGGAATCTCTGTATGGTTGGAACAGGTTCTGCTTACTCCAAACAGGCTAATCTGCTAACTCCTGCAGCAGTTTTCAGGCTTAGAAATCTCAGGAATTCGAGTAACATCACTACTTTGATTACTGGAACTTTAGAGAGTTTAAGTTCTAGTGATGGGGTTTACTACTTTGAACCCATTTCTGTTGTCATGTTTCCTTTGTTGAATTATGAGTACACTTTTGACTTCAGAGAGTTTACACATCAGTTTTCTGGTGAAAGAGATGGCCTGAAGTATTTGGCATTCAATGAACTTCCAAGTAGAAGATTTTGTTCAATGATAATGGGCCATGTAAATGAATTTAAGCTGCAGTACACAAGGGACTGCAGTTCTGGAAAGCAAACTTGCCTCCCATTTGTTCGGTTGAATGGCTATTTGCCTCATTTTCTCTCATTTTCAAGCATTAGGTGTTCAGAGGTTGAAAGGAAAATTCGGGTCTTGATAGAATTTAAAAACACTAGCCATGTCGGAAAATACCCTTCTTTCAATCCCAACACAACATTGATTGGAGAAGGAACATGGGATGATAGGGAAAACCAGCTGTTCGTTCTTGTTTGTCGGTTTTTAGACATTGGAGAATCTTGGTCTAACGCTCATGTTGGTGACTGCAAAACAAGGTTGAGCTTTAGATTCCCAGCAATCTTGTCTATCAGAGAGATTAGCAGTGCAATGGGGCAAATATGGACCACAAAAACCGCAAATGATTCTGGTTACTTTGATAGGACTACATTCCGAAGTACCGGGAACCATATGGTGGGAGTTCCTGGTTTGAAGTATGAATACACCGAATTTAACAGAGTAAAAAATCTATGCCTGAGAAAGGAGCAGCTGCTCCGGAACAAGGGACAAAGTTACCCAAGTGGCCATTCCACAGACATGAAATTTGACATGTTGGTTAAAAGTTCAGAGAATAAACATGGATGGGGTTCTGCGGATCCTCTCGCCATCGGCGATCAGTTATACAAGCCTTATTTGTTTCTGATGGATCTTCCTGGCACCATGCTGGAAAGAGCAGTGCCTGCAAGGCTTATGAATGTTAGCTATGAAGTGAGCATCACATTGCAAACTCCTATAGATGCAGCTAATGGAGTTTATGTTTCTTACATTGAAGAGAAAGTGGAGATTACAGCTGAAGGGATTTATGATTCTGATACTGGAAAGTTGTGTATGGTTGGTTGCAGAAAGTTGGGATTTGATAACCAAGTGTTCGAAAATGCTTCTGTGGACTGTGAAATTCTTTTGAACTTCGAGTTTTCTCCATTAAAACCAAATCAAATTGGAGGATATATCACGGGAAGCATCGAAAGCACCCGGAAAAGTTCTGATCTTCTTAAATTTGATCGTCTAGAAGTGTATTCTGCTATCTACAAGACCGATCAACGAAAAAGTTCGATTTGGACAATGGATCATAAGTCTACAACGGTTCTATTATCTAACACACTAATGGGCATCTTTGTAGGATTGCAGCTTTATTATGTGCAGAATAACCCAAACGTACTCCCTTCCATTTCACTTGTTATGCTTGTGATTCTTACCTTGGGCCACATGGTTCCTCTTGCACTAGACTATGAAACCTTGCGCTCAAACAAGCAACACCGGAACATGGTTTCGCCGCACAATGGTGGATTGATTGAATTAAATGAAGTGATTGTGACGGTAGTTATGGTGGTTGCTTTCTTACTACTACTTTGCCTTCTCCAATTAACAGCCTCAGCTAGATCACGTGACAGCAACTGGAAGTCCTTGCGGTTTGCGGAAGAAATGACCCTAATTGTGATTGCATTTCTATATGCTGCTGGGGCCAAATTTACACTGCTTGTTGCCAGGGAGAAGCGTAGACCGGATGTTGCATTGCTTTACTCTTCATCCGTCGACTCCTGGTATCATTCCATCTACAATGACTTCAAATCATATGCAGGTTTAATCTTGGACGGCTTTCTTTTGCCTCAGATACTTCTCAACATGTTCTCAAACTCCAAACAGAAGGCACTCAGTTGTTCATTCTATATCGGGACCACTTTTGTTCGATTGCTGCCACATGCATATGATCTTTATTGCAATCTCAACTCTGTTTATTACAGCATGTTACAAGTTTCCGTGAGTCCTGACCGGTGTTTTGTCTCCGCTGCTTGGGATGTTACAATATTTTGGGGGCTCCTCCTGCTTGCTGCAATCATTTACTTGCAGCAAAAGTTTGATGGTCATTGCATTCTTCAATCCAGACTTAGACTGTGGGAATCACATTCTGAGGAGTTCCATTCGTAACCGAATCGTGAAGTCTGAGAGAAACTGGGTGCGGCTTTCTTCCCTTACTTCTCAATACATTATTGATTACTATTTTCAAGTCAGAATTTTACTCTTAACGAGTGATTCATAGGTGTGAATGGTAAATAATGAATGTGTAGAAAGGTAATGGAATGGATCTTAACTCATCCTGAATAATAGTGTTTCCTAGCTATTGTTTGAAATAATTTTGAAGTAGAAAAGAAAGGAAAGATATATGAATTTGTACAAGAAAAAAGTAAATATAATACATGCTATTGTATTTTTATTTCCCGTGGAGGATGGGATACACCCACCCCACACCTTGGGGAAGGAACAAAGCCAAATAATTTTCCATTGAGAAATTGGCTACCCATTCGTGAAGAATTGGCTGGTATTTGCAATGAGATGTATTTAATATTTGTTATATGTTATTCTTAATTTTTTTTTGAAAGAATATATTATTATTATATACCCATAACATCTTATATTATTAACATAATGATCAATTTAATCCTCAACATTTATATTTTTTGTCAATTTGACTTTTATTCTTTTCTTGAGTTAAATTTAGTCTTTAGCATTTCAAAAAAGAGTCAAATTATTTTTTTAATGGAAACAATGACTAAAACATTATTTTTTTAAACATTGTTATCATTGCAAATCATATGAGAGTTTATGTGCATATCATGCTAACATAATATAATTTGTTTAATATATCATGTTGACAAATAATTCAAAAACTATAAAAAAAAATCAAAATTAAAATTAAAAGAAATGTAAAAATTTTGTGAATTCGTTTTGGTTGCAGCCCTTCATCCATATCCTCGTAGATATTACGTTTTCGCTTTATAAGGGAACCATTGCCTATTGATCCCACATCATCAGAGTATTGCTGGATATCTTCAAAATTCGCACAACACTGACTACTATGCAGCTCTTTTATTTGTTCCATCTCTTCCAAATCTCTCTCATAGACTAATCTAGCACCACACTTCTTCACCTTAACACTGGCTATGCAAATCCCTACTTCGAAAGACAACTCATGTTCCTGATCTAAGCAATCTGTTGCCCATAAATTATCGGTTTCACATCCACCACATTTGTGTTTCAAGGAAATCTGATACAACTCGTCACGTGAGAAATAACGAATGAAAATGTGGTCCTTCATCACGGGCTGTTCTTCAGGCGGGAAAATACAGATACCCCACCTGGCCTCTCGAGGATTTCTACCCTGGAAATTAGATTGAGTGCAATTGGCTTGTCTAGAATATCTATTATGAATAACAGCTGCACACATGAGTTCCTCAGCCCTTGAAGCATCATCACTGACAAAAATGCAGCACAATACAACTCCCATCCATTGACTATCATTCCAAACTTCCAGAGGCAAATCTATCTTAATCGAAGAGTCATTTCTCTGTTGACTAAACCATTCCGGAGTTTCACTTCCAGGCATAATAATATCAGATACTTCTCTTGAATTTCCAAATACCTGCAAAATAAAACTCTAGTTGTTAATTGTTTGGTAACTAACACCATGAATAATTATGAGACTGTGAAAGAAACAAAGATATTAACGAACCTTTAGATGGTTTTTCAGCAATGTTAAGGCATCGATGTTCTCAACCAATCTGTAGCAGTGAATACCATTATACTTAGACCAATAGATTGAATTGTATACTTTTGATGGATTTGTATTGAAGCAATGGTTAGCATGTAGCAATCACATGTTTTATTATTATTATTATTATTATTATTATTTGGATGTAATGATGTAACTTAGTTGTATTCCAACTAAGTTTGTTAGTGTAGTAGGTGGTGATTTATTTTAAGTGGATATAATGATGTAACTTAGTTGTATTCCAACTAAGTTTGTTAGTGTAGTAGGTGGTGATTTATTTTAAGTGGATGTAATGATGAAACTTAGTTGTATTCCAACTAAGTTGTCAAGTTGTAAGCTTGTATAAATAGGCTTTATGCCATTTTAAAAAAATATGAATGAATTCAATCAAGATTTCATCCATATACTCTCTATTTTAGCTTTGCTTAAAATTTATTTCATTTTTCTTCTTTGTTTCTGCCGCAAGTCTCGATTCTTGCTCGGCAAGCTTTTTGTTGAACCTTGCTATTTGTTGCACTTAGCTCCTACAATTGGTATCAAGAGCCTATTTCTTAAGGGATCTGTTATACAAATTCATGGCTTCATCAAGCTTTTCACCAGCTGCACCTCAAGTCTTCAATGGAGAAGGCTACCACATATGGGTGGTTAAAATGAAGACCTACCTACAAGCTTTCGATCTGTGGGAGGTAGTCAACTCAGATGTTGAACCAGAGCCACTTAGAGGTAATCCAACAGTAGCTCAAATCAGGCAGCATGCTGATGAGAGGACCAAGAGGCACAAAGCCATGTCTTGCATCCAGAACTCAGTGTCAGATGTGATTTTCACAAGGATTATGGCCTGTGAATCACCAAAACAAGCCTGGGACAAGTTGCAAGAGGAGTTTCAAGGGACAGAGAGGACAAGGCAACAACAGTTGCTGAACTTAAGGAGAGATTTCGAGAATTTGAAGATGAAGGAAGAAGAAACTATCAAGCAGTACTCTGACAGGATTATGGCTGTGGTTAACAGCATTAGGCTCCTTGGAGAGCAGCTCAAGGAAGCTAGGATAGTGGAGAAGGTTATTGCAACTCTGCCCGAGAGGTATGAGGCAAAAATCTCATCTCTCGAGGACTCAAGGGACCTGTACACCATCTCCCTGACAGAGTTGATCAATGCTTTATATGCTCAAGAGCAAAGAAGAGCAAGCAGACTGGAGGAGCATCAAGAAGGTGCCTTTCAGGCAAGAACAAACACTGCCTACAAAGGCAAGAAGGCTTGGAGAGACAAGCCAAGGACTGATGTTGCAAGAAAAGAGGGTCAGACTTGCAAGCACTGCAGAATGGTTGGTCATCCAAAAGAAAAATGCTGGTTCAATCCAGATGCTGTATGTCAGCATTGTAAAAAGAAGGGTCATGTTGAGAGAGTCTGCAAGAGCAAGGCCAAATCAAGGCAGAGTCAGTTTCAACAGATGAAAGCTGAGGCTCGAGTAGCTAAGGAGGACAGTGACCAAGAGGAGCAAGTCTTTGCTGTGTTATGCTCAGCTGCTCAAGAAAAGTTCTCATCTGGTTGGCTTCTAGATAGTGGATGCACCAACCACATGACACCTGATGCTGCAATCTTCAAGTCTTTAGACAGAAGCTGCAGAACTAAAGTCAAGATAGGAAATGGACATTTTATTCAAGCTGAAGGCAAGGGTGATGTGCTGATATGCACCCCCACAGGTGCCAAAGTGATTTCAAATGTGCTTTTGGTGCCTGAAATTGACAGAAACCTGCTCAGCATAGCTCAGTTGCTGGAGAAAGGTTATTCTATTGTGTTCAAAGACAACCAATGCCAAATCAATGATCCAAGTGGATCCAAGCTGATGGCAGTTCCTATGGCTAATAAGAGCTTTGTAGTTGACTGGACCAGGGAGTCAAACATTGCCTACATAGTTACATCAGATGAATCCAAGCTTTGGCATCAAAGACTGGGACATGCCAACTTCAGATCGATGGCTCGAATGGTCAGAGAGGACTTGGCTGAAAACTTCATCAACTCAGTGGATCATGATGATGTGTGTGAAGTGTGTCAGCTAGGAAAGCAGGCCAGACTCCCATTTCCCTCGAATCAAGCCTGGAGAGCCTCTGAAAAACTCCAACTGGTGCACACTGATGTCTGTGGCCCTATGAGGACTGAGTCATTAAGTGGAAACAGGTACTTCATACTGTTCATTGATGATTTTTCAAGATATTGCTGGCTTTACTTCCTAAAACAGAAATCAAAGGCGGCCTCAGTGTTTTGGAAGTTCAAGACTGCTGCTGAGACTGAAACAGGTTGCAAGCTGAAGTCCATAAGGTCTGATAATGGGACTGAGTACACCTCAGCTCAGTTCCAAGCCTTCTGTGATAAGGCAGGCATCAAACATCAACTTACCAACACATATACACCTCAGCAAAATGGTGTAAGTGAAAGGAAGAATAGGAGTTTGATGGATATGGCCAGGTGCTTGATGATTCAGAAGAATCTGCCTAAAGCACTATGGGCAGAGGCAGTTAACACTGCAAACTACATTCAAAATAGGCTTCCAACCAAGGCCTTGGATCAGAAGACTCCATTCGAAGCCTGGTTTGGATTCAAGCCATCACTGGCTCATCTGAAGGTCTTTGGATGCATCTGTTATGCTCATGTACCTGCTGTCAAAAGGGACAAATTGTCTGAAAGGGCTCGACTTGGTATTTTTGTGGGCTACAGCACTGTTAAGAAGGGCTATAGGATCTTGGATCCTTCAACAAAGAAAGTGTCAGTCAGTAGGGATGTGGTATTTGATGAAAAGTCATGTTGGAACTGGGAAAAACATGAACCTGAGAAAGTTTCAGAAGGACTTGCAGCAGATCAAGCTGAGCCAGATCAAAATGTTCCTGAAATGGACATTAATGATGAACCAGTTAGAGGAACAAGACCATTGACTGAGATTTATGAAAGAGCTCATGTAGCCATAGCTGAACCAAGCAATTTTGAAGAGGCTGAAGCTCAGCAAGAGTGGAAGCAGGCAATGGCTGAGGAGATTAGCATGATTGAGAAGAACCAGACCTGGGAATTAGTTGAAAGGCCAGTCAAAAGGAAGATAATTGGGGTGAAATGGGTGTACAAAGCCAAGCAAAATGCTGATGGTACCTTGAACAAACTGAAAGCAAGGCTAGTTGTCAAGGGGTTCAGTTAGAGGTATGGCCTGGACTACCTGGAGACCTTTGCACCAGTGGCCAGGCTAGACACCATCAGATTACTGATTGCCTTAGCAGCACAGCTCGAGTGGAAGATCCATCAACTCGATGTGAAATCAGCCTTTCTGAATGGTTTCTTAGATGAAGAGATCTATGTTGAACAACCACAAGGGTTTGAGATAGCTGGCAGAGAGCATATGGTCTACAAACTGAAGAAGGCCCTATATGGCTTAAAACAGGCTCCAAGGGCCTGGTACAGCAGAATCGATGGCTACTTGACTAATTTGGGATTTGATCGAAGCAAGAGTGAGCCAACACTGTATGTCAAGAAGCAAGGGACACAAACACAGCTCATTGTATCCCTATATGTTGATGACCTGCTGGTGACAGGAGGAGATCGAGCAGTGCTGGTCGATTTCAAGACCAAGATGCAAGAAGTATTTGAAATGTCTGATCTAGGGGAAATGTCTTATTTCCTTGGAATGGAGGTGACTCAAGCACAAAATGGGATATTTCTAAGTCAGAGAAACTTTGCCACAAAGATTCTGACCAAGTTCTCCATGCAAAACAGTAAAGCAACTAAAACACCTGTTGCTGTTGGAGAAAAACTATCGAGCCAAGGTGATTTTGAGAAGGTTTGTGAAACAACCTACAGAAGTCTAGTTGGTTGTCTGTTATATTTAACTGCCACTAGACCAGACATAATGTATGCTGTAGGATTGCTCTCAAGGTTCTTGCATTGTTGTAATAAAAAGCATTTACAAGCTGCTAAGAGAGTGCTTAGATATGTCAAAGGCACTTTGAGCTATGGTTTAAAGTACAGCAAGGAAGGAAATCTAAAGCTGGTTGGCTACACTGATAGTGACTGGGCTGGCTCGATAGATGACATGAAAAGCACCTCAGGGTATGCTTTCAACCTTGGTTCAGCCATGTTTTGCTGGAGCTCGAAGAAGCAAAGTCTGGTGGCTCAATCTACTGCTGAAGCAGAATATGTGGCAGCTGCAAGTGCTGTCAACCAAGCCATTTGGCTAAGGAAAATCTTAGCTGATTTGAAAGTGCATCAAAAGGAAGCTACTGAGATCTTCTGTGACAACCAATCTTCAGTTGCAATTGCTAAAAATCCAGTGTTCCATGGAAGAACAAAGCATTTCAGCATCAAGTTGCATGTTGTTCGAGAAATGGAGCAAGCTCAGGAAGTGAAGCTGATCCATTGTAATTCTGAGGATCAACTTGCAGACATTTTGACTAAAGCCCTTAATGTCACAAGGTTCGAATGTCTAAGAAGGAAGCTAGGTGTTTGCTCCATGCAAACCAAGGAGGAGTATTGAAGCAATGGTTAGCATGTAGCAATCACATGTTTTATTATTATTATTATTATTATTATTATTATTATTATTATTATTTGGATGTAATGATGTAACTTAGTTGTATTCCAACTAAGTTTGTTAGTGTAGTAGGTGGTGATTTATTTTAAGTGGATATAATGATGTAACTTAGTTGTATTCCAACTAAGTTTGTTAGTGTAGTAGGTGGTGATTTATTTTAAGTGGATGTAATGATGAAACTTAGTTGTATTCCAACTAAGTTGTCAAGTTGTAAGCTTGTATAAATAGGCTTTATGCCATTTTAAAAAAATATGAATGAATTCAATCAAGATTTCATCCATATACTCTCTATTTTAGCTTTGCTTAAAATTTATTTCATTTTTCTTCTTTGTTTCTGCCGCAAGTCTCGATTCTTGCTCGGCAAGCTTTTTGTTGAACCTTGCTATTTGTTGCACTTAGCTCCAACAATTTGCAACTAATTCAAGTGAAGTACAACCATCTGTCCACACATTTTTTATACTTGTTAGAAGTTCAGGCAACGATTTAAGCTCCTTGCAATTCGACAATCGAAGAAATTCAAGCTTGGAAAGACGACTAAGAGAAGAAGGTATGCCGATGAAGTTGTTACCACTGAGATCAAGTTCTTCTAATGAATATAGACAACAAATATCACCAGGAATATCGAAAAGATTGCAGTCCCTTAGATTCAGCTCTTTTAATGAACTCAAACATAACAATGAAGGTAACATCGAAGTCATGGAATTTATCCTTCCTCTTTGAATTGCCTTGCGCCCATCGAATGACAAAACTTTAAGATTTTTTAATTGAGAAATGAAGGATGGCGGTTTTCGTAAGGCTGTTTTACTTAAGTCAAGCTCTTCCAAAAACTCTAGTTGCTGCAAATTCTCTGGCAGATAATCAACTTTATAACAACCAGAAAGATTAAGAGTTTTTAAACTTTTACACCCACCTATGCTCCCTGGGACACTCACAAGGTTCCTGCAATCTTTCAAATTTAACAAAACAAGACTGCTCAGATTTCCAACAGATGGATGAATATATACTAATCTAGTACAACCTTTCAAAACCAAAATTTCAAGATTTGGGGCAGTTGTTAAGTCCGGTGCCTTGATCAGGTTTTCGGACCCTTTGAGGTTGAGCACTTTCAACTTATACAGGGGCTGTTGAAAACAATAATAAATTAGAGATAAAAGAGAGAATAATATAGGAAAGCTCATTTTTATTGTTTTTCTTCAATGGAAATAAAAAATTCATCTTTCTTCTCAAAATAAGATAGAAAACAATGACCAAATTAGTTAATTCTTACTATGTTTTCTTTCCATAGTTGTTCAATTTTGCCATAAGATAGGAGAAGTGCAACAAGATTTTCTGGTTGGAAGCTTGAAGGTAAAGATTTTAAAGGATATCCCGTCCAATCTAAAAGTCGTAGCTCATTAGAAAGATAGGTGAAATCATGACAATTTGAACAACAAAGGACTTTAAGTAGTCTTAATCTTTTCATCTTTATGAAGGCATCCGCACTCAAAGTGAGAGTCTTATTCATTTCCCTAGGTAAAACAAAAAAATGATTTCAGATATACAAAACACCTATATCCAAATTTGAATAACATAGCTTCAAAGAATTGGAGTTGATATTCACAAACTCACACAGCTAGAAACCATGATATACACATAAGATAAGTGTTTGGCTAAAAGAGAGAATGTAAGAAATAGATACAACCAAATGCAATGACATTACAATTACGCCAAAATACATGCAACGAACTTTCACAACTACAACAAACATACTCAACTGTATAGAATGAATACAGACCAGCAAAGTTCGATTCGAAAATAAATTTTAAAATAAAAATATTTAAAAAAAATTCAAGAATTTATATTTTTGAAAATTATAAAATTTTTAAAAAAATCTAAAAAATATATAAAAAATTTAAAAATTTAAAAAATTTCTAAAATTGGAGACCTAAATAAATAAATTAACTATTCAAGTTTATCATACTAAACTATCTTTTTTTTTTCTTATTTTGCTTTGGAATTTTTTCAAATATATATGGTTTCAAATTTATGTTCTCTAAAATGAAATTACTTATATTATAACAAAGTTTTAATTTGAGATGTTTAATTTTTTAATTTAACTCTAACAATTTTACTCGATTCGACTCGATCGACTCAAATTTCATTTCACTCGACTTGATTCGAAAAAAAATCAAATCAAGTTAGGATGATAAGATAGAATTCATCAATCAATTAACTCGAAATTTTTATTAGATTTGATCGAACGCTCACCCTTAATAATGAATACATACATTTATATCATTTTTGCTAACACATACCACTCTTTTTCCTTTTTTTTTGAAATATTGAGCATGAAAGATTTTTGCCACTTCTTTTATTATTATTATTTTTTACAAAAAAAAAATATACATAAATATATGTTTGTATGTTTTCTTACCTTTTATTGTCAATAATCATGCCTTCAATCATCTCCGTAGCCTAAACATAAAAATTTAAACATAAGACCAAAACTCTTGAAATTTACATTTATGATTATCAAAGCTTGTTTAGCATCATTTATTATGTGTTGAAATTAATAAACAAAAACAAACTAAATAAAACAATTTTCAACTAAAGTTATTCAATGAAATAACATTCTATTTTATACATCTCGTGCATGTCTTTTTTAATATTTATAATAAAAAAAATAAAATAACACTTCCTAGAAATATAGAGGACAAATGTACTCATTTTACTTTGTCGATATTTAAAATAAACACTTAAACACTTTATAAATATAATAGACTTTTTAATACTAAAATATATAATTTTATGGAATGACTTACTGTGTTTTTTGTTAGCACATGATAAACATCTTTTTCTGCCTACAATCTACAACGTTTTCCAGGTTCAGCAATAGATTTTTCCCTAACAATTTTTCTTCCCATTTCTTGTAGTAAGTCATGCATCCACAATTTGTTGTCTTCATTAACTGTTAGTAGAGATTTTTTAATGAGAACAACAACTCCAATATCGGGAAAAAACTCACAGCCATCTAATACTTTCATTACAAAATCTTTCTCCTTCCCGTTAAAGAAGCATGCTATATATAAAAATATGTTCTGCTCAGTTTGGTCCAATCCATCAAAGCTTATTTGAAGTCTGTCAAGAATTTCTTTATTAGAATCTCTTTCAAGTCTTTCTATTGCACTTCTCCATTGAGCTGCATCTCGGCCACACAAAAAGGAACCCAAAACTTCAAGAGCTAAGGGAAGGCCTCCAACATATTTTAAAACACGTTTAGAAAGATCACTAAAATCATTTTCTAGCCTTGTCTCACCATTAAAAGCTTTCAAATTGAAAAGTCGGAGTGCTTCATATGCATTCAATGTTGTAGGCTTATACACGTCATCAACTCTATAAGATCGGAGCAAATGTTCATCTCTTGTTGTTACAATGATTCTACTCCCTAAATCGAACCAGTCACGCCTCCCAACTAAGCATTTTAAGTGTTGTAGGTTATCAATATCATCAAGAACAACAAGAACCTTTTTGTTAGATAACCTGTGGTTAATTATGGCATTCCCTTCATGAACATTGAAGAAATTAAAGCAAATAATCACCTGTGGTTAATTATGGCATTCCCTTTATGAACAAGAACCTTTTTGTTAGATAACCTGTGGTTAGCAAATAAGGTGTTTGAGCTTTAAAGGAAGGCTGGTGACTGAGGATTTAGCGATTCATTCAGCAATCCAACTTTCTCCACAATTTTTGTCCCTAATTAATGTTACTCTCCCAGACGGCCCATTATAAAATCGAAAATTTCTCATCCCTTTAGGTTGTGGCTCTGCCTCTGTCTCCTCGCACACCTAACTCACAACTATTACATAAAGTGGAGCAAACAATTAGACTCAATAATTAAAGTGTGGAAGGCCAACAATTTGAACCATGATAAAGCCTCCCTAATGGCAAAACAAATATAGTGGAAATAAACAATGTCGAAGCAAGTGAAAATATATAATCCTAATCCTAATCCTAAAGGTAACGTGTTAGGTTATTCAAATATATTAAAAAAAAAAGAAAGACTAAGACCTCCAGCCAGCCATCCCAATTTATAAATTATGATCGCATACACTTCCAAGAAATAAAAAAGGAATGGGTAGGTACAGAAATGATGATTAAATTATTGTTTAACAATAGTTTGAAATTTAACAGAAATGCTAAAGTGAATTTTTTTTATTAGTCTAGTAATAAATTTAGTCCTCAAATCTAAAAATTTGTTATTTTAATTTAAATTCTAAAAAAATCAATAAATTTACCTCTTAATATTTTCAAAATAACATTTTTATTTTTAAAATTTTGTAAAATTTAATTTTTTTTAAAATTCTATAGATTATGGGAAAAGTTGAATTTATTTTGATTGAATATGGAATATTCAATGGGTATCAGGAAATTTGTGTGGAAATATGAAAGGTTGTAGTGGTAGAAGACAAGTTGGGTCACAGATCAGAAAAGGAAGAATCCAACAAGGTTGACAAAGTTTAATTATTTAACTTTTAATAAATAAAAAATGTTAGACGGTTGGTTTTATTGTGGACCAGATATTATTATAAAATATATATATTTCATAGATTACTTTCTAACCCTAATTATTAAAAAATATTAAGAAAAGAGTAGCCAGCCATCCCCAAATTATTAATTTGTATAGAAAATAGTAAATTATAAACACATACACTTCCAAGAAATAAAAAAACAAAGAAAACACATTATCTTAAGTCTCAAAATAATTTTACACCTTTTCATATATTTTTGTAATAATAATATTTTAATGATTTGACCATTAAATTTATCAAAATAATCGTATTTATAGTAAATATATAAATTTAAACTAATCCAATGTTTCTATTATATCAATCTAAAACATTATATATATTAATATTTATTCAACCATTGAAAGTTAAAAAAAATAGTTAGAAATTTTTTGTTTACATTAATTTTGACATACATTAATTATTTTTATAAAATGGAATCTAAAATACGATAACAAGATAATTAAGTTCCTTAAAATGAAAAATTAAGGAAAAGAGTGATGAATTTATCGAAACAATCCTCTTCTCTTGGAATGTCTAAAGTTATACTACTTCCAATGCTACATAACATAATCCTCTTCTGTTTCTTATTAATACAATCTTTAATTGTAATAGGAGTCGAATTTTACCTTCAAACTTTTAGAAATGATCGAATTATTATTTTTAATGAAAATACTTTCTAAAACATTAAATTTTTAAGCATGACAACTCACATGATAATTTAGATGTACTTTATTATTTTTTTAAGTTTTATGAATTTTTATTTTTAATTTTTTATAATTTTTAAATTATTTATTAACATGACATATAAGACAAATAATATCATGTAAACATGAAATACATGTGGACTGTCACACCAACATCATTAAAATTATGACTGAATTACAAATTTTTTATTTTGGATGTATAAAATGAATAATGCTCCAACAAACATTCCATTTTCCCATCAATCTCTTTGGAAAGGGGATTGGAAGACTTGCAAGACATTTGCAGTTTTTTGGGTTCAAAACTTTAAGCCTTCTGAGACGTTCAATTGAGGAAGGAAGTTCTTTAATGCCTGTATCATCTAAATAAAGTTCCAACAGGTTCTCCATTTTGCGATCAATCTCTGAAAACTTATGAAGGTTCTTAAGACTTTTGCAACCTCTTAAATTCAGAAGTTTTAGCCTCTTGAGCACTCCAATGGATGGATGAACATCTATTAATCTAATACAATCTTCTAAAATCAAAATTTTAAGATTTAAGGCTGTTGTGAAGTACGGTATCTTGATCAAGTTTTCAGACTCTTTGAGGTTGTGCACTTTCAATTCATAGAGGGGCTGTTGAAAACAACAATAAATTAGAGTGAAAACATAATAAAGCTCTCTTTTATTATTGTTATTCTATCTTTATCAAATTTTGATCCTTCATCTTAAAGAAAAGCTAAATGACAAAGATGAGATGAAATCATTCTTACTCCATTTCCTTTCCATAGTTGTTTAATGCAACTATAAGATAGTAGAAGATAGAAGAAGTAGAATAAGATTATGCGATTGGAAGTTTGAATGTGGAGATTTTAAAAGATATTTCATTCAATCTAAAAATAGTAGTTTACTTGGAAGATATTTAAGATCACAGCAATATAAAAAGTAAAAATCTTTAAATAATCTCCAAATTTTCATCTTCGAACATATATCAACAATTAAATTGAGTGTTTCCTTCGATTCCCTAAAAATCATAGTCAAAACAAAAATAAACTTCAAAATATACAAAAGCCTGCACAGTTTTTGATTATTCAAAAACTTTCCAAATTAAAGAAAAATTTTAATATTATTTAGTGATACATGTGTACGTATGTTTTCTTATTTTTTATTGTCAATAATTATGCCTTTTAACATTTTGATACCCTAAAAACAAATCGAGAATAGACATAAGAAAACGAAATATAAATGGGGATAAACTATATTACAAAACGTGTAAAAATTTAGATGAATGTTTATCATTCTTATTTTCAACCATGTTATATCTTTTGGTCAGAATATAGTAAACAGAGCAATTTGAGTAAAGTATTTCTGTTTTTTTCAATAGATGATCATAGTATTTCAAACTATAGTGGTTCAATGAAATCGAATACTTTTTTATACATATAGTATAACTCTTTTTTTTTTAAAGAAATATAATTTAACTCTTGTTAATATTTGTAATTAAAAAGAAATTATTTGAGAGGGACAATCATGAACTTCGTGTAAGGCCCAATTTTATGCCCAGGCCCGAATATTAAAACAAGATAAACAACAGTCCAATTACAAAGGAAAATAACAAGCCCAATGTAGCCCATGGCCCAAAACAAAAATTAAAAACCCAGCCCAGACAACATTAACATTTTCGGCAGGAAGATGCCCCCCAAACCCTAGCGCCGCATGCCTCGCGTGGCCTCCTCGTCTGCCACGCCCACTCACACGCCTCTGCCACCATTGTTGGCCACGACCACCTGCAAGAAGCTAAGCAGAAATAAACAAATAGAAAATAAACAGTTGTAATCGGTTATAAAAACCGAAAATCTCACCATTGTAACTTCTTCTTCCGATTAAAAAAAAAACAAACACACTTGAAATAAAATAACAAATTGCTTCCTCTTTCGATCTATTTTATTCATTATTTATCTATTTTATTCATTTTTTTGAATACTTCCTTATTATTAATAAAAAGAAAAAAGGGAAAAGGGGAAGAAAACCACCTGAATCGGCCCACTGAAGCCGTCGTCGTCGTCGGCTCTTCGCCGTCGTCAGACGCGAGTTTAAGGAGAGGCCCGAAGCTTTTCTTTTTTCCCCTCGTTTCCCCCCGTTCCTTGGCCTCGATCTCTGAGTGCGCTGCAACGCGCGGCCTGAAGGCGCCCTTGCATGGCTCCGGCCACCAGGCAAGGGAAGGCACGACGGCGGCTGGGCTTGGAACCCGAACAGCAAAGGGGAAGCCTCCCTTTTATTTTTTCAGTTTTCTTTGAAAGAGAGTGAAACGGCAGAGGGAGTAAAAATTTTTGCTTTTATAGTGATGAAAACGGCGCCGTTTAAAGGGGAGACCTGCGCACTTTGCCCTAATGGTTTATTTGCGCTTTTGGTCCCTCTAGCTCTGCGACACGTTCCATGTAGCCTTTCAATTCTTTTAATTTTGGCCGCATATTTTTTTCGTCTGCTCCAATTTAGTCCGCGCATAAATGCGACGCTTCAGGACTTGGGCATATTTCCCGATCAGTCCTCCGTACTTTGCGCGCGTCTCATTTCAGTCCCCTAGCCTTTAAATATCTCATATTTCGGCCCCAAATCATTTTATTTGTTTGCGATTCGCCCCAAATTTTAGTTTAGTTTTCAATTTAATCCCTTATTTGTTATTTTAGTTATTTTATCATTAAATTAGTTATTTAATATTATTATTACTATTATATTACATTACTATTATTATTGTTATCTATTTATTTATATTTATATTTATTTAAATTTTCGGTACATATATATACTTATATATTTTTATATATTTTACAACTTATGTACATACCTATATATTTATATACATACTTTCATTTTCATAAATATATACACGTACACATTTTTCTCTAATATATATATGTATATATATACTCATATACATTTCTTACTATATCTTATAATTTATATATATATACACGTACATATTCTCTATTTATTTTAAATATATTTTTTATATTTCATATTTTCTACATGCATATATATATATACTTATCTATTTACATATTTTAATTCATATACCTATACATGTATACATATTTACATATATTTTTATATTTAATAATCTCACAATACCTATACATACATAGATTTTTCATATTTTCATAATTTTGTGTACATTCATGTATATACGTTCTTTACATCTATTCGTTATTTATTTATTTATCTTCATTTTCATTATTATTTAATAATCTTATTTCCGTTGCTATTACTCGTGTTGTTTTTATGCCATCATATTCATTACTGTTTTGCTATGCATATTAACACCATACATCAAAAAGATTTTTTTTTTAATTAAGGAAATATTTCGCGTTTGGAAAATTCGAGAAAACGTGCCCTAACGTGCTGGGTTTCGATTTTTCGTTCGACCAAATAGCCAAATATCCTTTTTAAACTTTCAAAATAAGGCAATATTTCGTATTTAGAAAATTCGAGAAAATCGTGCCCTAACTTACTGAGCTTCGATTCTTCTCGCGTTGATCCTAAATAACCGAACATCCTTTTGAAATTAAAATAAATGAGGTTTAAACAAAAAATAAAGGCAAGCTTACTCTCGAAAATACGATGTGTTGTATCCTAACTTACTGGACGTGACATCTTGTTACTTCGAGATAAGGAAGCATTTTCCATTTTGATTTATTTGAGTAATTTTAAAATAATAATATAAGGAGGGATCGTATTTTAAATTCTTTTTGAGTTTTTAATTTTTGACACCAAGACATTAAGAAATCAACTAGGTACCAATTTTGGGCGTATCGAGGGTGCTAACCCTTCCTCGTGCGTAACCGACTCCCGAACCTGTTTTTGGATTTCGTAGACCAAACTCGTTGTTTTAATAAAATCAAATTGTTTATCAAAAACAACCATTTTACGAGGTGACCCGATCACACCTCATCAAAAAAGATTGGTGGCGACTCCCAATTTCGTTTTATTTTCAAAATCCAAGTCGACCCCGTTTTCAATCAAAAAAATGGTGTCAACAGCTTGGCGACTCCACTGGGGAAAAACACGAGAGTCAAGCCACGAGTTGATTACTTTTTGTCTTTTTGTCAAAAATCAAAACATGGTTTCTATGTACGATCCTTTCATTACACTTCATTCATCTCTATTTCAGTTTTTATCTTTGTGATTTGATTGCTGTGGTAGTTTAAGCTTAGTATATTGTTGCATTGCATTGCATGACCGTGGGTCACACCCTTCTAAGTGGGAGTGAGAAACTACGCCTTCGTGAGGTTTTCACCTCCGCATGGGATAGTGAATCGCTTTCGGGATACATCCGTACCTATGTCTTCGTGAGATTTTCATCTCCGTGCAGCCATAGGGAAATGTATTCCCCTGAACCGAACTCGGTCTGTATGAGCCTATAATGGGTGAGGATCGAGGAATCTGCTGGTTCGGGTACCCTTGCTTTAGAACCAAACAGCATATAGTGAGCCCTAAGAGCCTACCCTAGGTAGAATCACTTCAAACCCCTAGTGGTCACCTGAATAGGAGTTCTATTTATTCTTTCTTGTTTTTGCTTTGTACTAACCTGTTTTCTTTTGTTTTGGTTATGATCGAATTGCATTTTCATCATAAGAAAGAGGTGTTGATTCACGTTCAATTGCTAAATAGAGAGCTTGTCATAAGAAAATAGGTTTCTTGATAAAGTGGATAATAATACGATTGTCCGGATATGGTCCAAGAAAACTTGATAAGAGGAGGATGATAGTTTAATGGAGGACTACACGACTTTGCTTTGCTTCCTGAGGATTCAAGATGATGAAGATTATTCGAGAGCCACTAAACTTTCTTAAAAAAAAAAGCCAACGAGCATCACGAGGATGAGTGAGCAACGAGTTGCGGCCCAGAGGAAATAGAAGAGACGTCCCTACTGAAGAGTTCGTAAAATTTATCTTAACGCTCGAATGAAGAAGAGGATCGATTGTCTCCGCATATGAGGGCAAAGCTGTATATATATCCGCTTTATGTAAAGAGATTTGTTTCCTAGTAAAGTTATTCTAATAGAATTGAACCAAGAATCAACGTCTCTTTTTGCATTCATACATCTGCATTACATTTCATTGCACGTATCTTTTCATTCATCAACATTACATTTCATTGCAAACAATAAATTTCCTAAAATCCAAAAGTGCATTGAGTTCAGAACTCTAGTACAGAGCCAGATAGATGATGAAGATTTGGAATTCTCTGAAGATATCGATGGTATGGAAAGGAAAGGTGTTTGTGCCTTTGAAGAAAGGACTAAAAAACTAAAAAAACCTATCAGGAATTTGTTTCTACATCCCTAAAGGCGTTCTAAACAACTGGACTGTGAAGGAAATTCTTGTAATTTTTAGGACTATTTTAGAGTAATATTTGGAACACTCTTATTGTTCTAAGCCTGGGAGCAATAGAAAATTCCTTTTGTGAAAAAGGCACATTTCCACTATTTTTTATTTCAATAAAATGCATCTTTGTGTCTGGTTTTGGAAAACATTCTTTTGTTCCTTCCATTTCATTCATACTCATACTACACAGATAATTACCCTTTGATTCATTTGCTCTTTGAGACTTCCTTCGTCCCTAGAATAAGTCTCCAGATATCAATGATATGAGCGACACTGCTATTGACTCAGAATCTCCTTTTGAGCAAGATATGTGTCCAGAGGTACCTCAGGACTTTGAAGACGACCGAGACAGTGGTTTATCTCCTGATTTATTAAGGATGGTAGAACAAGTCGAAACAGATCCTACCTTACAAAAAAATCAGCGGAGATTGTGGGCTTAGGAGAAAAGAAATAGGTAAAGATCGGAGCATGTATCACTGCAAAGACAAAGCGAGATGTCATTAAGTTACTCTAAGAATTTAAAAATGTTTTCGTATGATCAAGATATGCATGATCTGCTAAGACATATGGATGCTGTTGAGAATAAGAAATACTAGAAAATGTCCATAAGATGTTTGAGGAACACATGCATTGATTTTGTAATGACCAAGTAAATTATGAGATTCGGGTATTGCTGATCCACCATGGAAGGGGATTGCACCAGTTATACCAAGAAACGCCACAAGGGCCAAATTTACAGAGACAAGATTTATGTGCTTCATTTATCTCTTCATGTTATGACTTTTCCATTGACTTTCTCTATGAGGGGCATGGATGTCATTGGGCCGACCTCACCAAGAGCTTTTGGCGGTCATCGATTCATCTTTGTGTTCGTCGATTACTTTATCAAGTGGGTAGAGGTTGTTTCATATGCCAATATCATAAAGTCGACACTCGGCAAATTTCTTGAAGAATCATATGTGAATATAGAATGCCAAAAAGGATCATATTAGACAATGCATTGAATTTGAACAACCGCACGACATCAGAAGTTTGCAGTCTGTTCAAGATTAACACTATATCGCCTCAAAATGAACAGTTCAGTGGGGGCAAAAAAAAAGGAAAAAAAGTAAAAAAAAACGAGAAAATAAAAAGCAAAAAAAATAAAAAAACTAAATAAAAGAAAAACCTCTACTGGAGCAACTCAGTTCTCACTAGTATATGGAATAGAGGTAGTTTTACCCATCAAAGTTGATATTTCTACCCTTCAAGTCTTGTCAGAGCTGAATCTGGATGAAGCAAATCCAAGCCCGATATGATCAGTTAAATTTGATTGAAGAGGAAAGATTCAAAGTTATCCGTCTTGGTCAAAAGTACCAAAAATAAAATACGCGAGCTCACCAAAAAAGTTCGCCCCAGAGAATTCCAAGAAGGGGACCTGATATCGAAGAATATTCTTGCCATACAAAAGGACTTCAGAAGAAAATGGATGCCGAACTGGAAAGGACCTTATGTGGAAGGCCTTATCTGAAAAAGCGTTGATATTGACAGGATGGATGGCAAGAACCTGCCTAATCTCGAGAATTCTGATTCAAGAAATAAATACTTCACTTGAAAAAAACGAAAAGAAAAATGAAAAAATGAAAAAGAAAAGAAAAAGAAAAAGAAAAAGGAGAGGCCAAGGTGAAAACCCGCAAAGGGCGCCTTGAGACCAAAGGGTTTTGAATTGAAAACCCATGAATGGGCAGTTCAAATTTTGTTCAAAGGTGGAGCATGCGGTAGTCTTGCCATTTCTGAATTAATAAGAAGGAGAGATGCTACATCTTGGGGCATCAAAAAGCCTTCTAGGACTTCTAAACACATATCAAGTTCAAAAGGGTCCTTAAGAAGTTTGGGGCAGAGAAGCTCATGCTGCGATATCTGGGGCACCTATTTCCATTTTATTCATTTTTTGTATTTTTGACAAAATACGCCACATTGATTAATGTATTCTCATTTTGTATTCTAGCAAATTTGCTATCTTGATTAATTTGTTCATTTAGAGCTTTACTCTTAACAAATTTCCATCTTATCCATTGTGATAATCTTTTTCATCTTATTCATCTCGTATCTCAGCAAAAAATGCTATCTTGATTGATTTGTTTGTTTAGAGCTTTGCTCTCAACAAAATTTCATTTTGTCCATTTTGATAATCTTTTTCAAGCATTTTTCATTGAAATAACGATTAATGGACTGACAATACTCATGCAGAAGGAGTTCTGCATATTACTCTGAAAGTTTCTAAATAATACAAGGACCTGAAACATGACTATTGTTTAGAACTAACCAAACCTAAGGGTTGGAAACATTTGAGAAAGGATAGTCTAAATTGAGACTATTTCTTTGAATCTTCTGTCAAAGGTACTTGCTGAACTGGAAAACATCAGTGATAGAACCTTGACAAACAAAGAGGAACGATAACCCAAACATTAAAAAAAGGATCATTCTCATGACATTCTACATTCATGCAAAATCATTCATACACATCTAGTTAGGAGCATTTGATTTATTCTGATCATGTCATCCTAAACACTAGGCATAAATAGGTCCATAAAATGGATTTTACAGGTCATGTTCCCCAGAGAACAGATCAAAGAAACAGATCCTATACCCTGAAGTTGCAGTGGGATGGATTGAAGTCATAAAAGAAAGCAGATCTTGTCTTCATGTATTGGCGTGAAGTAGATCGAAAGTAGCATATCCTATCTTCCTATATTGGTAGGAAGTGGATCGAAGATGCAGATCTTGTCTTCCCATATTGGTGGCGAAGTAGATCGAAGAAAGCAGATCTTGTCTTCATGTATTGGCGTGAAGTAGATCGAAGGTAGCAGATCCTATCTTCCTATATTGGTAGGAAGTGGATCGAAGATGCAGATCTTGTCTTCCCATATTGGTGGCGAAGTAGATCGAAGAAAGCAGATCTTGTCTTTATGTATTGGCGTGAAGTAGATCGAAAGTAGCAGATCCTATCTTCCTATATTGGTAGGAAGTGGATCAAAGATGCAGATCTTGTCTTCCCATATTGGTGGCGAAGTAGATAGAAGAAAGCAGATCTTGTCTTCATGTATTGGCGTGAAGTAGATCGAAGGTAGCAGATCCTATCTTCCTATATTGGTAGGAAGTGGATCGAAGATGCAGATCTTGTCTTCCCATATTGGTGGCGAAGTAGATCGAAGAAAGCAGATCTTGTCTTCATGTATTGGCGTGAAGTAGATCGAAGGTAGCAGATCCTATCTTCCTATATTGGTAGGAAGTGGATCGAAGATGCAGATCTTGTCTTCCCATATTGGTGGCGAAGTAGATCGCAGAAAGCAGATCTTGTCTTCATGTATTAGCGTGAAGTAGATCGAAGATAGCAGGTCCTATCTTCCTATATTGATAGGAAGTGGATCCAAGATGCAGATCTTGCCTTCCTGTATTTGGCAGCAAAGCAGATCAAAGATGGCAGATTTTACCTCCCTGACTACAGTGGAGTACATTGAAGCCGATAACTCTATCTCCCTGTATTTGGCAGTGGAATAGATTGAAGATCGAAGATGGCAGATTTTACCTCCATGTGACTACAGTGGAGTACATTGAAGCCGATAACTCTATCTCCCTGTATTTGGCAGTGGAATAGATTGAAGATTGCAGATCTTGCCTTCCAGTATTTGGCAGCGAAGCAGATCAAAGATGGCAGATTTTACCTCCCTGACTACAGTGGAGTACATTGAAGCCGATAACTCTATCTCACTGTATTTGGCAGTGGAATAGATTGAAGATTGCAGATCTTACCTTCCTGTATTTGGCAGCGAAGCAGGTCGAAGATGGCGGATTTTACCTCCCTGATTACGGCGGAGTACATTAAAGCCAGTAGTTCTATCTCCCTGGGCAACAGTGGAATAGAGTGAAGATTACAGATCTTGTCTCCCTAAGCAATAGTGGAGCAGATCACATCAAGTCTTATCTCCCTAAACAGTAGTGGAGCAGGCTGAAGATACGAATCTCATCCCCATGGAGTTGCAGTAGAGTAGATTGAAGACATATCTCTCTAAAGATGTTGTGAAGTGGATCAAGGCAATAAGACGCAGTGGACTAGAGTGAGGCTACTTGAAGAAAGGAAGCACCAAAAGAAGTCAAAACTCGGCGAGCCCGGGCAAAATTGGCCTTTCTTAGTCTTTGCTCTATTCTCGTTACACGATAACAAGCAAAGATGGGCAGCTGTAAGGCCCAATTTTATGCCCAGGCCCGAATATTAAAATAAGATAAACAACAGTCCAATTACAAAGGAAAATAACAAGCCCAATGTAGCCCATGGCCCAAAACAAAAATTAAAAACCCAGCCCAGACAACATTAACATTTTCGGCAGGAAGATGCCCCCCAAACCCTAGCGCCGCATGCCTCGCATGGCCTCCTCGTCTGCCACGCCCACTCGCACGCCTCTGCCACCATTGTTGGCCACGACCACCTGCAAGAAGCCAAGCAGAAATAAACAAATAGAAAATAAGCAGTTGTAATCGGTTATAAAAACCGAAAATCTCACCATTGTAACTTCTTCTTCCGATTAAAAAAAAACAAACACACTTGAAATAAAATAACAAATTGCTTCCTCTTTCGATCTATTTTATTCATTATTTATCTATTTTATTCATTTTTTTGAATACTTCTTTATTATTAATAAAAAGAAAAAAGGGAAAAGGGGAAGAAAACCACCTGAATCGGCCCACTGAAGCCGTCGTCGTCGTCGGCTCTTCGCCGTCGTCAGACGCGAGTTTAAGGAGAGGCCCGAAGCTTTTCTTTTTTCCCCTCGTTTCCCCCCGTTCCTTGGCCTCGATCTCTGAGTGCGCTGCAACGCGCGGCCTGAAGGCGCCCTTGCATGGCTCCGGCCACCAGGCAAGGGAAGGCACGACGGCGGCTGGGCTTGGAACCCGAACAGAAAAGGGGAAGCCTCCCTTTTATTTTTTCAATTTCTTTGAAAGAGAGTGAAACGGAAGAGGGAGTAAAAATTTTTGCTTTTATAGTGATGAAAACGGCGCCGTTTAAAGGGGAGACCTGCGCACTTTGCCCTAATGGTTTATTTGCGCTTTTGGTCCCTCTAGCTCTGCGACACGTTCCATGTAGCCTTTCAATTCTTTTAATTTGGCCGCATATTTTTTTCGTCTGCTCCAATTTAGTCCGCGCATAAATGCGACGCTTCAGGACTTGGGCATATTTCCCGATCAGTCCTCCGTACTTTGCGCGCGTCTCATTTCAGTCCCCTGCCTTTAAATATCTCATATTTCGGCCCCAAATCATTTTATTTGTTTGCGATTCGCCCCCAAATTTTAGTTTAGTTTTCAATTTAATCCCTTATTTGTTATTTTAGTTATTTTATCATTAAATTAGTTATTTAATATTATTATTACTATTATATTACATTACTATTGTTATTGTTATCTATTTATTTATATTTATATTTATTTAAATTTTCGGTACATATATATACTTATATATTTTTATATATTTTACAACTTATGTACATACCTATATATTTATATACATACTTTCATTTTCATAAATATATACACGTACACATTTTTCTCTAATATATATATGTATATATATACTCATATACATTTCTTACTATATCTTATAATTTATATATATATATACACGTACATATTCTCTATTTATTTTAAATATATTTTTATATTTCATATTTTCTACATGCATATATATATACTTATCTATTTACATATTTTAATTCATATACCTATACATGTATACATATTTACATATATTTTTATATTTAATAATCTCACAATACGTATACATACATAGATTTTTCATATTTTCATAATTTTGTGTACATTCATGCATATACGTTCTTTACATCTATTCGTTATTTATTTATTTATCTTCATTTCATTATTATTTAATAATCTTATTTCCGTTGCTATTACTCGTGTTGTTTTTATGCCATCATATTCATTACTGTTTTGCCATGCATATTAACACCATACATCAAAAAGAATTTTTTTAATTAAGGAAATATTTCGCGTTTGGAAAATTCGAGAAAACGTGCCCTAACGTGCTGGGTTTCGATTTTTCGTTCGACCAAATAGCCAAATATCCTTTTTAAACTTTCAAAATAAGGCAATATTTCGTATTTAGAAAATTCGAGAAAATCGTGCCCTAACTTACTGAGCTTCGATTCTTCTCGCGTTGATCCTAAATAACCGAACATCCTTTTGAAATTAAAATAAATGAGGTTTAAACAAAAAATAAAGGCAAGCTTACTCTCGAAAATACGATGTGTTGTATCCTAACTTACTGGACGTGACATCTTGTTACTTCGAGATAAGGAAGCATTTTCCATTTTGATTTATTTGAGTAATTTTAAAATAATAATATAAGGAGGGATCGTATTTTAAATTATTTTTGAGTTTTTAATTTTCGACACCAAGACATTAAGAAATCAACTAGGTACCAATTTTGGGCGTATCGAGGGTGCTAACCCTTCCTCGTGCGTAACCGACTCCCGAACCTGTTTTTGGATTTCGTAGACCAAACTCGTTGTTTTAATAAAATCAAATTGTTTATCAAAAACAACCATTTTACGAGGTGACCCGATCACACCTCATCAAAAAAGATTGGTGGCGACTCCCAATTTCGTTTTATTTTCAAAATCCAAGTCGACCCCGTTTTTCAATCAAAAAAATGGTGTCAACACTTCGAACATGAATCATAAAACAAACACGAAGATAAACAAATAAAAATTATGCAATTTTCATGGAAAGACTTACATTGTTTTTTGTTAGCACATGATAAACGACTCTTTCCACTCGTAATCTACAATATTTTTTAGATTCCTCAACAGATTTTCCCTAACAATATTTTTGCTCATATGTAATAAATTCGGATTCATTCCTATAAACACAAACAAAAAGAAATGGTTTCTAAACAATAAACCAACAGCTAATGAACATTGAATTACATATATATGGTATTTGAGTTGGTTTTGCTTGGCTAACTCTAAATTTTTATTTTGCTTAATGGAGGGTTGATGTTTGTGTTGTTTTTATTGGTGATTGGTGAGGAGAGATAGGTCTATCGCCAGTATGGTTTTTTATCTGGGTTTTGAGATTCATGTTGTCATCATCATGTGGAAAGAATGCGCTGATTTTAAATATTAAACATTATATATTTATATTTTAATATTAAATGTAATAAGTTTATAAAATTATGATTTTAGAATCATCCATGTCAATTCTTCTTATTCATAGTGGAAATAAACAATGTCGAGAATTTTAGCATGTTAAGTTGTTCAAAAATATTTGAAAAAGACTAAGACCACGAGCCAGCCATCCCCAAATTATTAATTTTTATAGAAAATAGTAAATTATAAACACATACACTTCCAAGAAATAAAACAGAAGGACAACCGTTCTCCTAGTGTCACTAACAACCTTGAAGTTCCATAAAATAAAAAAGGAATGGGAAAATACCTTTCAACATTCACGAAATGACACATTTTGATTTTTAAATTTTTTGTAAATTTTGATTTTCCTTTTTCAAATTCTATCAGATTATTGTGGGAAAAGTTGAATTCATTTGATTGAATATGGAATATTAATGGCTATTAGGAAATTTATGCTAATAGAATTATCCACGGTGTATTTGCTCTAATAGATTTTATTTTGGTTTGTTTGCTAAGTCTGATCTTAGATGCTGCAATATGAACTTGGGCTGGGGACTATAATTTCGTATTTGCTGGATATTAGTGATTAACTTGTCAGGCTTGGGAGCAATGGGATACTTGGCAGCTTTGTTGAGTCACTATCTCCATTGAAGGGTTTTGGTCAACTTAGGCAACCCTCTAAGAATATTGAGCCGAATTTACTTTGGAGTTCTGCGCGACGTTTCTTGTACAGCAGGTCATGACGACTCATGACAAGCTAAGCACCATCACTTTTTGACTTGGTGGTTTGGTGCGCCAGATGAGTATCCCCAAGTTTGGTGCTTCTATGGGACTTTACACGGAGCAGTTCATGAATGCCGAGAACTTCCTCCTTCTACATTGGCACATTCTTTATACACCATCACGTTGTTGGACAGAGCTTACAGCAAGCCAGATACTTTATGATGTGAGTCGCTTAAAAGCGACTTCTCTCTCTTTAACTTTATGGTACATTCATACACTTTTAGCTCACACTTTAACAGATAGGAGAGAGAGCACCGAAGTCGTTAGCACTCATGATGCTTATTTTCTATAGAGCATGGCCAATGACCATATCATTGAATTGTCATACTTCATCGCCTTAGCCTTTCGCCATCAGACAAACTACCATCTGTTTAGGCTCTTATGTGACTCGCCTTGCTCGAGAATTTGGTCTCCTAGACACACCGGAGCAGTCCTCTACACTCACATTAGTCGGCCAGATGTCCTTTTAGGGAATCTCGAGCATGATACATATGAGAATGATTGAGCGGCGTCGTGGAGTGGATCCCCTTTAGTATCGATTGTTTCATTCTGACGCTCAGAATGAACCCGAGGACTTCACTGATGATGTTCCTCTTCATCACGAGGATTCACCATAGCCTTCACTTTCGTGTCCCCGATCTGTTTCTTCTGCTGCTACTTCAAAGGACCTCTCCGAGTGGCTCACTCACTTCGAGCAGTACTGCGCTTAGAGGTTCGACAGTCTTGACGCAACATTATAGCAGATCTGTTAGCATTTTCATTTCTCCTTTCTCACGCCGACGACTCATGACACCGACATGTCTGATGATGAGGACCATTGAGTCCATTTATTTTATTTTTATTTTTATTTTTAATTTTATTTCTATTTTTATGTTGATTGTTATTTTCTTAAACTTCTTTTGCTTTTACATTTTGAACTATATTTTTATTTATTATGGTTGTATCTAATCGTGTTACTAACCCTTTAATCTTCTTCACCATTTTTGTTTATTTTCTTATTAGTTGCTCAGAATCATGCACTACATTTAAATTTGTCTACAATTTCGCTTTTCACTTTTCTGGGGATTTCATCCAATATTCAGGGTAGCTTCAATTCTCTCTCTCTTATGATATTCTGTTTCTACTGTGATTATTTTTGTTAGTACATTGAGGACAATGTACATCTTAAGTGTGGGGAGGTTATTTATATGATTATTAGAAAATCTCTGAATTATGTCTTGCGTTTAAGTAATTTGCTCATATTACTATTAGAATGAATTCTTATCGATTTGTGATTTTCATTAATATGTTTTAGATTAAATTCATAGATATTTGTGCATTGATTGTTTAACTTTAAGACATTAGAGAACCAAGCATGATAAGTCTATTTTCAGAATTAAAAGTTTTTAGGTTGTTTCCCTGAATTGAGGTATTACCTTGAAGTTTGAAATTTGCATGATTGATATCAAAAACCATAATTTTTTTTGTGAGATTTTGAGCCTTTAGAGCATACACTTTTTTTGCTTATTTTATTATTGGTTATGAGTGTGTCAATATTGATTGGTTATTCTAGAACTTGCTTCAAGTATGCATGTCGTGACAACACCTGTGATTTGATATGCTAAGATGATAAAGGCACTTAGGTTTTTACCCATTTATCCTATAAAAAGCCTACCTACATAATTAACCCTTAGTGAACCCCTTTGAGCCTAAAACACGTTATTGATTTACCCATTAATGTTAACCCATAACTTATTTTTGATTCGTTGAGAATTTTTCTCGTTTTATTGACTCCCTTTTTGTCGAGATTTGATTTGGTTAGTTGCTTAACTATGCTCTTTTGTTTCAGTTGTTAAATTATTTCTTATTATCTATTGTTCTAAAAAAAAACCTATATATATATATCGATTATTACTTAGTTCTATGATATTTGAGCTTGAACAGTTAAATTCATATTTTGAGAAGAAGCTCATATTATTCTTGAATAGTTTCTATTGATGTAATTGTTTTTAATTCAACATTTGTTTATTTTCTTAGTTTGGTAATTTATCAATTCGATCTTGATTTTAACCATCTTTTTCAGCCTTTCTCCACACATTTAACCTAAGCCCCAGTACAACCTTTTAAAGACCTTTTGATTTGTATATCATCTCATTTTATAGTGGTGGAGATTTAATTTTCATGCAAGCCTATGGTAATGACTTTTCATATTTGACTTTTGAGTGCTTAATTTTTGAACCTTAAACACTTTGAGTGATTTGAGTGAATATTTAGTAAGGATGTCAATTCTTGTTGATTTTGAATTAAAGGTAATAACTTAGATAAGGGGAAATACCTATGTTTTCATGCTTTAAAATGTTCGGCTTGGATTGTTTGAATCTTTAGTGCTCTTTTAGTTGAATTATAAATATATGATTATTTGTGAATTATGAAAAAACATTATTGATGAGAATTATGAGTTGAGAAAGTTTAATTTTAATTGTGAGTTGGAGACTTTGCTTGAGGAAAAGTAAACGCTTAAGTGTGGGGATATTTGATAAACCATAAAAGTAACATATTTTAATCCCATATTTGTCATGTTTTTGGAAGATTTATTATGTAAATTAGTAAATTTGACGCTCCTAATCCTTTAAATTTATGTTTCTATACTTAAGTGAGCATAGGGAAGTGAAAGGAGCAAAAAAGAGCCAAAATCCGACAAAAAGAGTTATTTTTAGGAATCACAAGGCCTGGGCACTTCCACATGGGCTGTGCACACGCCCATGTGAGCCACACGGGCTGGGCACTTGCCCATGTGCCAGCCCGTGTCGATATCGTTCCCTGTTTCCCAAACACATGGAAAAACTCAATTTTTAGGCTTTTTGAGCATTCTAAAGTCTATAAAAACACACTAGAAGAGAACCTAAGGAGACACGCAGAGAAGAACAAAGAAAAGACTCGTAGAATGCCACAGGATTCAGCTCAGAAGCAGGATTTCGTTTAGGATTGAAGATCTCCGTTCAATTTCTTTAGAAGTTTTATTGGGTTTCTTTATGTCTTGCTGTTATTCTAATTTTGAGATGATTAAATTCCAAATTATGAACTAAATTCTAAATTTCTTTAGAAGTTTTATTATTTGTTTTTCTGAATTATATGATAAATACTTGAATCTTGTTCTCAATTATGTATACTTATTTCTTGCTTTAATATTTTCAGATATTAATTTAAGTTTAATGTGCTTATTTCAGTGGAGCAAAAGTCTCTGTTTAAGAGTATATCTAGCATAATTGAGTAGAGTTGTATGCAATCCTAAAAATAGGATGACATAAATCTACCAAATTAGAGTAAAATCTAATAGGGGAATCCATAGATCGAGTTAATGCGACAAAAGGTGTTTTAATTAGAAAGAGATTTCGATTAATCAACCTAGAGTAAGTTATTTTTACTCTCGAAAGAGATATTAATATAATTTAGGGATTTCTATGGATCAAGGCACAAGTGAATAAATCGTTTAATTTAGATTCAGAATAATAAGTGAAGTCTAGGTGGATTCTTTCCTAGGTATTGTCTATCTCATTGGTTTATTCGATTATATTTTTAATTCATTCTCTGTTGCGTTCTTTCCTGGGTATTGTCTATCTCATTGGTTTATTCGATTATATTCTTAATTCATTCTCTGTTGCTTTCTTCATAATTAGTTTAGTTAAATTTATAGTAGAAACAAACATATCATTTTATCTGCTAAATAATAGAAAAACAATAATTACTAGTACTTTTAGTCCTCGTGGATACGATATTCTCGACTCACCATTGCTATACTATTATTCGATAGGTGCACTTGCTTTTGTCATAATTTTAGTCAGTTTAGTGACTCACCAGAACCTCAACATTCTTTAAATCATTTAAAAGAGTAATGAATTGACTGATGTGATCTCTAAGAAGCTCACTTTCGTTCATGCGAAATGTAAATAGACGTTGTTTCAACACTAAATGGTTATCCAGAGACTTAGTTGCATAAAGAGTCTCTAACCTTTTCCACAAGGCGGATAAGGTCTTCTCTATCAATACCTCCTGCAATACCGTATTTGCGAGGCACAATTGGATTGTAGACAAGGACTTTTCATCAAGCTCTTCCCATTCTATTTGATTTAGATTTTTAAGCTTTTTCCCGTTAACAACCTTTTTCAAGCCGCCTTGAACTAGAATTACCATCATCCAAACTGGCCACAGAATGATTTGTCTCACCATCGAACTTTTCAATTTCAAACCTTATTGTTGCTATTTCTAAACAGGTTGATCTATTAAAATTGAACTATCTATGATACCACTTGTTAGGATCGACCCGATTAAGCAATAAGTAAAAAATAGCAGGATAAATTGAGAAATTGAACATACAAATTTAACGTGGAAAAACCCTTCCAAAGAAGATAAAAACCCACAGGAAAATATAATTTTACTATAATGGAAAAAGAATGAAGAGTACAAAAGATGGTGATACAAAAAACTAAACCCCAAAAACCAAAAAAAGAACTCTCAAAATGTAAACACAAAATTCTCTAAATGTGTTATGAGTTATAATATGTAATGGGTGTATTTTCTAAGGTTGTAAAAGAACCTATTTATAGGCTAAATTAGTAAGTAAAATAAACTATACTAATAAATGCTAAATATATTATACTAATAAATACTAAATCTTCTAGAAAGAAAATATATTTTGTTTAACTTGACTTGCAAGCAATCTCTTAGAATTTGGGTCACACAACTCTAACAAAAACAAAGGACAACACGTTATCCTAATTTCACTAACAAACTTATAGTTCCATAAAATGAAAAGGAAAAGACAAATTTATCCATGAAACAGAGGTTTCTAAGCAATTTCTGTGGAAATGAGAGAGGGTGCAATGGTACAACACAAGTTGGGTCATAGATCCGAAAAAGAAGAATCCAAGAAGGTTGACAAAGTTTAATTATAAACTTTGACAAATAAAAAATGTTGGATGGTTGGTTTTATTATGGATGAGATATTATTATAAAATTTTTAACCAGTATTACTATAAGGTAGTTAACCGACCACCATGTTATTTCCAACCCAAAAATATATAAGGGTAAATGATAAAACGGTCACTCAACTTTTAATTCAGCCACTCAACTTTAAAAAAATAACAAACCGGTCCTACTAAATTTAAAAAATAAGACACCCAAAAAGAAGAACAAATAAAACCCTTGAATGAATTCTTACCCAAAAAGAAGAACAAATAAAACCCTTGAATGAATTCTTCTTGTTCAGGAAGAAAGTAGAGAACCATGGCTTCCTCATTGTCATTAACCCAAAATACCATTTTCGATATCCTTTCTAGATTATCCCTTAGGTTCACGACTTGATTCAAATCCCTTTCCAATGACTAGGCTTACCTCACCTCGTCTCCAACTTTCGTTGCCAACCATCTCCGCCGCTCTTCTTCTGATCCATCTTTCATCCTCCTTTGCTACAATACCTAGTTCGATTTTGACTTAGGGATCTTGCTAATCACTGACCTAACCCAAAATTTCACTTGTCCACATTTGGTTGTCCCTTTGGAGGAACCGCTTCATTTGTTCCCAAAAATCATGGTTTCAATTGATTGTTTGGTTTGTCTGGATGTTCCCCTTTTTTTGTTTTTGATTTTGTTTTATGCAACTTGATAATTTTGTCAATAGAGTTGGTGTTGTTTAGCTTAATCAATGACCCTTTTGTTTATATCATCATATCCCATGAAGATCTCAACAAATCCAAGTCATTTTGGTTCTTGAATCGCTTCAATGTTGCTTTGGAGGATTTTCTCCTTACAGATTTGGTTGTGGGTACTGATAGATTGACCCAAAATTGTCTTCAATCCCATTTCGATCTAGTTTTTTTAGAGTTAATAGCTTTGGGAAATAGAAAAAGTTAGTCGGATCCCAACCGTGTGGCTCCTCTATTGAGGGGTTGGAAAAGAAAAAAAAGATAGGGTGGTGGTTTGGAGGTCAACGATGGTGACACTAAAGATGGTTGTGGTGGAGACGGTAACGACAAGATTGTTGGGATGGAGAAGAAGAAGTATAAACATATTGGGTCATTTATACAAAAAGTAAAAATATTGGGCCATTTATGAAAAAATAAAAAAGGAAGGACAAAAAAATAGTCACTCAACTTTGCCTCGTCTAAGTGGCAAGTTAATTAACCACATTAGCTAATTTACCAGCTGCATCACCTGTCTCGTTAGACTTGTAACGAAAAATGTTAATGGGTGACTGATTTGTCACTTTTCGATAATGTTAGTGACTGATTTGTTATTTTTTTAAAGTTGAGTGATTGAATTGAAACTTTACCTCGTCCAACGTGGCAAGTTAATTGGCTACATCAGCTAGTTAATTGGCCACGTCACCTATCCCGTTAGGCTTGTAACAGAAAATGTTAATGGGTGACTGATTTGTCATTTTTTGATAACGTTAGTGACTGTTTTGTTATTTTTCCAAAAGTTGAGTGATTGAATTGAAACCAGAGTGACTATTTTGTCAGCTACCTCAAAGTTGAGTGATTGTTGGTGTAATTTATCCTTATTATAAAATACTAAAATATAATAAAACTTTTACTCAAAATTTTAAAATTTTCATTAAAATCCTTAAAGATTTATTAATTTTCATTTCGGTGTTGTATTAAGCGTACAACTCGTATAATCCAAGATGACAGTTGCATGCCTTGTATCCCCTTTTTTACTCGAACCAGATAGAATCTACATTACTTTTTAGTGTGCCATGAACTGAAACTTCCCAAGCAGCCTTTCCCGCACCACATGCCACTCCTACTTAGTCACTACCTTCACCAGTCGCAGCAAACACTGTAACAGCCTGATTTTTTAGTGGTGTCGAAAATAGTGGCTCGAGGCCACCAAATCCGGGGAGTAAGCTAGCAAATTTTATTATTTAATATTTACGAGTCAAATGTGGTTTTAAAAAGATTTTTGAATTGGTAATTTATGTTTTATAATGAATTATTAGGTTCGAGTGGTAAAACCCTAGGTTAAGTGGTTTTAGAAAATAAGGTATTAAGACCTTGTTTCTATAAACCGAGCCGTAAATATTTTTATAAATATTTAAGGAGTGTCATTAAGGTAGTATTAAAGTTTCATTGAAAAATTTTAACGTTTCGATAGCTAATTAATTAAAAAGGACTAAATTGAAAAAGGTGCAAAATTACTAATTATAAGAATTAAATGGTTTAATTATTAAATAGGGAAGGACTTAAAAAATAAATAAACCTAAATTAAATGGATGAGGGGGCATAAGAGAAAAAAAATAATAAATAAAGCCATTCAATGGCAAAATTGTAATTTTGGTTAAATTAAAAATAAAACAAATTGAATTTGGATAGTTTTCTAGACAATTCCTCTTCAAATTTGGCTAAAAAAGCCATAGGAAAAAGAGTTTAAGCTGGTTCTTCATGTTTTGGTTTCATGTGAGTTCAATTCTCACCTGTTTCTTATAATTTTTGTGTTTTTGAGATTGTTACAATTAGGTCCAACTAAGCTTTACCTTAGTTTTTGATTTTATTGAAAATTTTGGAAGTTTCCATTGATGAATATTAGATGTATTTGATGAATAACATGGATTTAAAGCTTTGATTTTGTTGTATGATGATTTTATAAAGTGATTTTGTTAAATATTGGTTTTAGGATTAAATTGTGAAAAGGTTAAAATATTAGGGTTTGATAGTGAATTTTGGTTTATTAAGAGCTGTATAATGGCTTATAATATTTCGATAAATTATTGATTGAGAAAAAGTAGTTAATTTGATAGATTAACTAATTAGAGGATTAAATTACAAAAATTGTAAAAATTTGGGGTAATTGTGTACATTCAAAAAAATGAAGGATATTAATTGTGAAATGAATTAGAAATGAAATATATGCTAATGAATGAGTAGCTTTATATTTTAGATCAAGATTCTGTAGATACTCGCGAAAAAGAAAAAATAGCAGAATAGTCCCTAAACTTCTGCAATTATTACAATTCAATCCAGGTATGTTTGTACGGTTAAAATTTAATATTTATATAAATTTGATGAATGGTATTATGTATTTATTCTATTGTTGAAAATGAATTATTGTTGGAATTATAATATTGAATTGAATATTTGGGTTGAATAGAACGCGGGATGTGAGTACATTCGTTATTTGGCATATGACACTATTGAAGGAAGATATCGACAAATTAACCAAGTAAATCGAGGTTCAGCATTTGTTGTGAACTCTCAATTTTTACTTTTTGTTTAGCTCTTTCGAGCTTCTATTAAGCTCTTACAAGGTTCTGTTCAACTCTTATGAGTTTCTGTTCAGCTCTTACGAGCTTTTGATTAGCCCTTATGAGCTTCTGTTAATGATGTACTCTTATCTATAAGTCATTCTTCGAATGGGAAAATTTTGGTAAGGTGATTTACTTATTGAAATTGAAAGACATGTTATTTTTTTTAGTAACGAATTGAAAACGGATATATTCATCGATTGAAGTTGTGATTGACAGGGAGTTATCGAAAATGATTTTATTATTTGATTTATTATAATTGGTTCGGTAAGATTTTTGTTTACCCCGTCGAACTTACTAAGCTTCATTAAGCTTATTTAAGTTGTTTAATGTCCTTGTAGATTTTCAGAAGGTTGGACGATCAAATCAACACTCAAGTCACACTATCCAGCTTATTCCAGTAGTTTTTGAAACGTTTAATACATTTTATATGGTATGTATAGGCTTTTGTATGGATTGGATCAAAGTTTGGCTTGTGTAAATGTTATGAACTATATTTGGTTTATATAATCAACTTATATATATTGGTTTGAGAATGAGGCATATTAATGATGTTGGTGTGAAAGATATATATTTGTATGTAATTATTCTGTAGTGAACCTTAGTAGAATTGTTAGATGGATTAAATAGATAAGTTTGGATATTTGGAGATAGAAAATAGTTAGCAGATACATGGAGAAGCCAAAACAAGATCACCTGATTGCAGCAAAGAGAATTTTGAGATACATTAAAGGTACGATGGATCATGGTTTATTTTATACACACTCATAGAGTTCAAAATGGGCTGGTTATTCAGATAGTGATTCTGGTGGTGAATCGCAAAAGCACATCTGAATATTTATTCCATATTGGATTTGTGACATTTTCATGGTCATCGAAAAAGCAACAAAAAAGTAGCCCTCTCAACATGTGAAGCAGAATACATGGCTATTGCAGCATGCACGTGTCAAGAAATTTGGTTGAAGAATATTTTGGGTGAATTATCTATTATACAAGAAGGTCCAATTACAATTTATGTTGACAACAAGTCTACAATATCTCTTGCAAAGAATCCAATGTCTTATAGTTGAAGCAAGCATATTGATACAAAGTATCATTTTATTTGAGAGCAAGTGAAAAATAAAAATGTGGAGTTAGTTTACTGCAGAACAGAAGATCAATTGGCAGACATTTTTATGAAGCCATTGAAAGCGAACATATTCCATAAACTCAAAGAAAAGCTTGGAATGAAAAGTTCAGTTTGAGGGGGAGTGTTAGAAAAGAAACCGACTTTCAAAGTTGCATAAAAATTGCAACCAAAGAATTTCTATCTAAATTGACTTTCAACCTCATGGAAACATGGCTTGAAATTGAATAGGAAAGTAGCCTAAAACTTTGCAAATTGGCTTGCACAAATGATAAAGCATTATCATGGTGAAAGTTTCATGAAAAATCAAGGACAAAGGATAATGATGGTAGCATCTTGAATAGTCTTAAATGGCAAGGCTTGATAAAGTTTAAGTAAGTTTCTATGCTTATAAATATGTAAGTAGAGTCTTATGAAATTAAATTAAATGAGTGTGTGTGAAAACGTTAGTGAACTTGAGAGAAAAAAGAAAGCAAGAAAAGTGTTGTGAGTTATAAAAAGGAAAAACTAGCAGCAGCTAGTATAGAGAGAAAAATAGTTTATATTTGTATTGTGTTTATTTATGTGTAATAAAAAATTAATATTTGAGTTATTATAACAAATCTTTCAAATTTAACAAAACAGGACTGCTTAGATTTCTAACAGATGGATGGACATATACTAATGAGTACAACCTTCCAAAACCAAAATTTCAAGATTTGAGGTAGTTGTGAAGTTTGGTACCTTGATCAGGTTTTTGGACCCTTCAAGGTTGAGCATTTTCAACTTATATAGGATTGGTTGAAAACAATAATAAATTAGAGATAAAAAGAGAACAAAAAAGGAAAGCTTATTTTTATTGTTATTATTCAATGTTAATAAAATTTTGTTCTTTCTTATAAAAAAAAAGATAGAAAACACTGACCAATTGAGTTAATTCTTACTATGCTTTCCTTCCATAGTTGTTTGATGTTGCTATAAGATAAGAGAAGTATAACAAGGCTTTTCGGTTGGAAACTTGAAGGCAATGATCTTAAAGGACATCCCATCCAATCTAAAAGTTGTAGCTCATTAGAAAGATATGTGAGATCACAACAATTTGACTGACAAAGGACTCTGAGTAGTCTTAATCTTTTCATATTCAAGAAGGCATCCGCACTTAAAGTGAGAGTCTTGTTCATTTTCCTAGGTAGAACAAGAATATGATTATAGATATACAAAAAATTTAGTATCTAAAAAGCTATGTTGCTTCATCACTTTTTTTTTAATGTTTATGTCTAACTCTTATATCCAACATGTATTCGGATATATATATGAAGATATGATTTTCTAAGGAATCTCAAGAGCAATGAAAATGTAAAAAAATAAAATGAATATGCTCATGCCAAAAGCATACACATATATAACACCTATATCCAATTTTGAATAACATAGCTTGAAAGAAGAGGAGTTGATATTCACAAACTCACACCGCTAGAAACCATGATATACGCACAAGAAAAGTGCTTGGCTAAAGAAAAAAATGCAAGAAAATAGATACAACCAAATGCAACGACATTATAATTACAACAAAATACATACAACGAACTTTCACAACTACAATAAAAATTCTCTTAACCTATTAGGGGTCAGCAAAATTGTATTCGTAAATAAATTTTAAAGAATAATTTTGGAAACCTAACTAAATTAATTAATGATTCAAGTTTATCATACTAATGCATTTTCTTTTTCTTATTTTGGAACCTATTGGGCCACGTTTACTTTTCATCAACCATGTAATGTTAATGAGAGGATATCATTTACTCATGCGTCAAGCTACGAATTCCACTATTCTGGATGACGCTACATACTGCAGAAGTCGTATACTCAATGCACTAGCTTGCGGTTCCTTATCAATTTGAACTTAGGCTTTTACTTACATCAAAGTATACAAGTCACGCATACATAGTTTGTTATCTGCTCAGGATTTAGGTATGCCACACTATGAACGTCACAAGTGAATAAATCCATAAATAGATTCAGGATCTATTCTTTTTTGGGTCCAGTTCGATGTACTATTAGTCCAATCAGTCACATCTATGTCTCTATCTTCTGGGAGTCATCTGCTCTGATTCCTAAGACAAAACATCTTCTCAATTGGACTTGATAGATGACATATTAGTCTTTCAATTGATTTACTCATTTCTGATAAGACTAAGGACATGTTTAGCTTCGTCTACTAATACAAGTTGTCTTTCCGTATACGATTTGACTAGGTAATACCGCTTAGTATTAGTTTAATCATTAGACAACCAATGAGCTAATATTTGCTTATATTTTGCTTTGCGTGCAAAAACCATATTAGGACAATCATACAAAATATATTAATGTAATTAATTTAATTTATTAATCAATCTATTCGAAAAAGTAGGGCTCCAGATCCAACAATTATATCCACAATGTTCTATATTATTGGCTCAATGATAAATTTAGTTCTCGACGTTGACATTTCTTGTCATTTAAGCCCTTATTATTTTCTGCTTTAACCTTTCAAAAAAGAGTCAAATTGTTTTTTAACGAAAATGATAACTAAAACATTATTTTTTAACATTGTTGGTGTGGCAACTCGCATGGCAGTTCATGTGCACATCATGCTAATATAACATGATTTTTTTATATGTCACACCAATAAATAATTCAAAAACTACAAAAATTTAAAATTTAAAAAAAATATAAAATTTTTGTAAGAATTAAAGAAGTTAAGCATGGAGTGCACGTGAATTGTCATGCAGGTTGTGTTTAAAATTTTAACATTTTAGTTAGTATTCTTGTTAAAAAATACATCATTCCAATTCTTTTTTAAAGGGTTGATAGTCAAGTTTGACTTTTTTTAAAATATTGATGGCCAAATCTAACTCAAAATAGAGAAGGGCCAAATAACAAAAAAATATAATTGTTCAGAACTAAATTTAACATTATGCCCTATATTATTCTTGTTTAATATTTGTTATATCTTTTAAATATATAAAAACAATTTTAAACGATGAAACTAGACGCATCACATTTAACACATACTTTGGTATCTAACAATTCCGAATAAAAATGAAACCACAATTTTACTTGACGAAACTAGTATACTAACAAAGATAAAAGGATGACTATAATCTAAATATCTTTAAAGGATTTGCACCTTACTTATTAATTGCTTCTTCATGGAGCAATCAAACTTCTTCCACATCTTATCTCCCGCTGATTATATTTCTTCAATCTGTGATCAGAAAATCCAACTATATAAAAATGAATAAATTAAATGAATAATATTTTGAATGTTATGAAAAAAGAAAAGAAGAAAAAAGAATGTTATCCAAATTTAGGATATGCGTAAAATATGAGTTGGTGTTGAATATGTATATGTTTAAAATTTTTAAATTAATTACATATATTTTTGAAAGATTATATCTCATTTGTTATAGAGTAAAATATCATAATTGAATACTTTAAATGAAATAAAAAAACTGTAAATAATACCGTAGATTAAAAAAAGTCTAAAACAAAAAAATTAATAGTAATGAAGTAGTTTACCACAGTCTGCCCATTATAGAATTGGAAACTTTTTGCATCCGTTTTGGTTGCAGTCCTTCATCCATCTCCTCATAGATATTAAGTTTTCATTTTATAAGGGAACTGTTACCTATTGATCCATCATCGGCAGGGTGTTGCTGGATATCTTCAAAATTTTCACAACATTGACTACTATGCAGCTCTTGTATTTGTTCCATGTCTTCCAAATCTCTCTCATAGACTAATCTAACACCACACTTCTTCACCTTAACACTGTGTAAGCAACTCCCTCTTACGAAAGACAACTCAAGTTCACCGCATTCCTGATCTAACCAATCTGTTGTCCATAAATTTCGATACATCTCGTCACGCGAGAAATAACGAATGAAAATGTGGTCCTTCATTACGGGTTCATCAGGCGAGAATGTCCAGATACCCCTCATGAACCCTCGAGGATTTCTACCCTTGAAATTAGAAAGTCCATATACAGCTCTAAACACGAGTTCCTCAGCCCTTGAAGCATCATCTCTGACAAAAATGCAGCACAAAGCAATTCCCATCCATTGATTATCATTCCAAACTTCCAGAGGCAAATCTATCTTAATCGAAGAGTCACCTCTTTGTTGACTAAACCATTCTGGGATTTCACTTCCAGGTAGAATAAAATTAAACATTTTTCCTGAATTTCCAAATACCTGCAAAATAAACCTTTAGTTGTTCGGTAACTAACACCATGACTAATTATGAGACTGAAAGAAACAAAGATATTATAACGAACCTTTAGATGCTTTTTCAGCAATGTTAAGGCATCGATGTTCTCAGCCAATCTGTAGCAGTGAATACCAATAAACGTAGACCAACCGACTGAATTGTATACTTTTGATAGTTCAGGCAACGATTTAAGCTCTTTGCAACGCGACAATCCAAGAAATGCAAGATTGAAAAGAGACGAAGGTATGCTGGTGAAGTTGTTACCACTAAGATCAAGTTCTTTTAATGAATTTAGACAACAAATATCACTAGGAATATCGAAAAGATTGCAGTCACTAAGATTAAGCCATTGTAATGAACTCAAACCTAACAATGAAGGTAACATTGATGTCATGGAATTTATCCTTCCTCTTTGAATTGCCTTGCTCCCATTGAATGACAAAACTTGAACATTTTTTAATTGAGAAATGAAGGATGGTGGTTTTCGTAAGGCTGTTTTACTTAAGTCAAGCTCTTTCAAAAACTCTAGTTGCTGGAAATCCTCTGGCAAATATTCAACTTTATAACAACCAGAAAGATTAAGAGTTCTTAAACTTTTACACCCACCTATGCTCCCTGGGACACTCACAAGGTTCCTGCAATCTTTCAAATTTAACAAAACAAGACTGCTCAGATTTCCAACAGATGGATGAACATCTACTAATCTAGTACAACCTTTCAAAACCAAAATTTCAAGATTTGGGGCAGTTGTTAAGGCCGGTGCCTTCAGTAATTTTTCGGACCCTTTGAGGTTACTTTCAACTTATACATGGGCTGTTGAAAACAATAATAAATTAGAGATAAAAAAGAGAATAACATAGGAAAGCTCATTTTTATTGTTATTCTTCAATGTTAATAAAAATTCCATCTTTCTTCTCAAAATAAGATAGAAAATAATGACCAAATGAGTTAATTATTACTATGTTTTCTTTCCATAGTTGTTCAATGTTGCTATAAGATAGGAGAAGTGCAACAAGATTTTCTGGTTGGAAGCTTGAAGGCAAGGATTTTACTAAAAGCCGTAGCTCTTTAGAAAGATATGTAAAATTATAACAATTTGGACAACAAAGGACTTTAAGTAGTCTTAATCTTTTCATCTTTATGAAGGCATCCGCACTCAAAGTAGGAGACTTGTTTATTTCCCTAGATAAAACAAAAATGTGATTACACATATACAAAACATTTAGTATCTAAAAAGTTATGTTGTAGCACCTATATCCAAATTTGAATAACATAGCTTCAAAGAATTGGAGTTGATATTTACAAACTCACACACCTAGAAACCATGATATACACATAAGAAAAGTGTTTGACTAAAGAGAAAATGCAAGAAATAGATACAACCAAATGCAATGGCATTACAATTACACCAAAATACATACAACGAACTTTCACAACTATAATAAACATACTCTTAACTATTGTATAGAATGAATAGAGATGAGCAAAATTTGATTCAAAAACAAATTTTAAAATTAAAAAATTTAAAAAAATTCAAAAATTTATATTTTTTGAAAAATTATAAATTTTTTAAAAAAAATCTAAAGAATATATAAAAAATATAAAAATTCAAAATTTTTCTAAAATAAAAATTTTGGAGACCTAAATAAATTAATTAACCATTCAAATTTATCATGCTAAACTATCTTCTTTTTTTTTTGTTCTTATTTTGCTTTGGAAATTTTTTCAAATATATATGGTTTTAAATTTATGTTCTCTAACATGAAATTACTTATATTATAACAAGATTTTAATTTGACATGTTTAATTTTTTAATTTAACTTGAACAATTTTACTCCACTCGATTCGGAAAAAAAATTAAATCAAATTAGGATGATAAGATAGGATTCGTCAACTCAATTAACTAGAATTTTTTACTAGATTTAATCGAATGCTCACCCTTAATGATGAATGCATATATACATTTATATCATTTTCGCTAACACATACCACTCTTTTTCCCTTTTTTTTTTGAAATATTTAGCATGGAAGATTTTTGCCACTTCTTTTTTATTATTATTTTTACAAAAAAAAATCAATATTATACATAAATACATATTTGTATATTTTCTTACCTTTTATTGTCGATGATCATGCCTTCAATCATCTCTGTAACCTAAAAATAAAAAAATTATACATAAGACAAACTCTCTTAGAAATTTACATTTATGATTATCTTGTTTAGCATCATTTATTATGTGTTGAAATTAATAAACAAAAACAAACTAAATAAAACAATTTTCAACTAAAGTTATTCAATGAAATAACACTCTATTTTATACATCTCGTGCATGTCTTTTTTAATATTTATAATAAAAAAATAAAATAACACTTTCTAGAAATATAGAGGACAAATGTACTTATTTTATTTTATCGATATTTAAAATAAACACTTAAACACTTTATAAATATAACAGACCTTTTAATACTAGAATATATAGTTTTTATGGAATGACTTACTGTGTTTTTTGTTAGCACATGATAAACATCTTTTTCTGCCCACAATCTGCAACGTTTTCCAGGTTCAGCAACATATTTTTCTCTAACAATTTTTCTTCCCATTTCTTGTAGTAAGTCATGCATCCACAATTTGTTGTGTTCATTAACTGTTAGTAGAGATTTTTTAATGAGAACATCAATTCCAATATCGGGAAAAAACTCACAACCATCTAATACTTTCATTACAAAATCTTTCTCCTTCCCGTTAAAGAAGCATGCTATATCTAAAAATATGTTCTGCTCAGTTTGGTCCAATCCATCAAAGCTTATTTGAAGTCTGTCAAGAATTTCTTTATTAGAATCTCTTTCAAGTCTTTCTATTGCACTTCTCCATTGGGCTGCATCTCGGCCACACAAAAAGGAACCCAAAACTTCAAGAGCTAAGGGAAGACCTCCAACATATTTTAAAACACGTTTAGAAAGATCACTAAAATCATTTTCTAGCCTTGTCTCACCGTTAAAAGCTTTCAAATTGAAAAGTCAGAGTGCTTCATGTGCATTCAATGTTGTAGGCTTATACACGTCATCAACTCCATAAGATCGGAGCAAATGTTCATCCCTTGTAGTTACAATGATTCTGCTCCCTAAACCGAACCAATCACGCCTCCCAACCAAGCATTTTAAGTGTTGTAGATTATCAATATCATTAAGAACGACAATAACCTTTTTGTTAGATAACCTGTGGTTAATTATGGCATTCCCTTCATGAACATTAAAGAAATTAAAGCATTCCTCAGGCAAGATTTGGGAAAGCAGTTGTTTTTGTAACGAAACAAGTCCACGTGTGTTTGAAACTTCTCTAACATCAGCAAGAAAGCTTTTACCTTCAAAATGAGGTGACATTTGAGTGAAAACAACTCTTGCAAGAGTTGTTTTACCGATGCCACCCATTTCACAAATTCCAATAATACGGACATCATCTTCACCAATATCTATTTTTGCATACAACTCCTCTAAGCGTGAACTAATTCCAACCAACTCATCATGGACAATTGGATATGTTTCACATAATTTTGCTGATATCTTTCTAACTATGTCTCCAATAAATTCGGATTCATGCCTATAAAAAAAAAACAAAAGAATTTGGTCTCTAAACAAGAAAGCAACAGCTAATGAACATGGGGTGTATGTATTCTAATATATATGGTTTTTTTTTTGGGTTTGCTCGGCTAAATCTAAATTTTCATTTTGCTTTGGGTATGATGTCTGTGTTGTTTATATTTCTTTGGGCTTTCTTGTTCTTTTGGTGGGGAGAGATGGGTTTTTTGTTTCTTGATTCGGAGGGTCGGGGCAGCAGTTTTGCAGTGTTGTCTGAAAGGCCTTGAGTCAAGCGTCTGATATCGGGAGTTTTCGGTTTCATGGTCTCTTTATTAAGTGGTAATGATTTTCAACAGAGATTGAAATTTTACTATGAAAATAGAGAAGAACATCATGTAAGCAGTAAAATTGGAAAACAGAGAAGATATGAAGAAGTTACCTGTGATTTAAATGCCATCCCTTAATGTTTGCGACTTGAGTCAAAGCATTTCGCCACCTTTGGACCGTATCTTCATCATATCTCTTTTCATGTTCCACAAAGGCTTCTTCAACTTTTCCTTTCTGTTTTCTCAAATCAGATGGATCCACGTCATAGAAAACTGGAAACACTTTAGAACCCTTGTCCTTTTTCTGCTTAACAATCGCACTAAGTTCGTCCAAGCACCAACCCGAAGAAGCATAAGATTCTGAAAATACGATTACGGAGCACCATGATTGCTGAATGGCTTTAAACAGTTCTGGCGCGATCTCTTCGCCGGCCTCCAGCTTTGGATCATCCCTGAAGGTGATTATTCCGCTCCTTTTCAGAGCATGATAAAGATGATCAGTGAAGTTTTTGTGGGTATCTTCACCTCTAAAACTTAAGAAAACATCATATTTCTTTCTAGAAATGGAGGATGAAGTTGAAGGCAATGACAACATGATGAGAAGAAAAAGATATCTGACACTTGTGGTCAAAATAACTACAAACATTCTTTTAAATATAGGGAAGTAAACAGAGGTTTCTAGGCAATTTCCCCGTAGATATGAAAGCGTGTAGTAATTTGAATCACTTTTAATAACATTAAGCTTGTGTTTATATTTAACTCATTATTTAAAATTCATTGAGTCTTAGTTCAGTTCGTATCAATATTATTATTGTCAATACGAGAAGATATAAATTGAAATGCGTTGAGTGATGCTGCACGAAAGTAAATAAAAAAATTATTATATATATTTTTTTTTCAAAAATAATTTGAAGTTAGATTATTTACCACCAAAACAATATCTTCAAAAATAGTCAAAGTAAATGATACATAATTTTAAATTCTTTTTATCAAATAAACAAAAATTAAATTGGCATAAACTAAAAGCAAACCGAGATTTTAATAATTGGTTCAACTATATTAAATGCTATATATTCATATCAAATAAATATTAAATATAATAATTTTTTATAAATTCTTTAAAAATTAAATTATTTTTATTTTTATTTATTAAATCATTCAATATTGTTTCATACAAAAAAAATTAATTAATAGACTATAAAGGTTGGTAAGATATTAACTTTTCAAACCATTTTTAATATCAAACTATATTTAGATTATCTTTTTATATTTTTGGCATACAATATATGCTGCAAAATGCATACATTAAATATTATATATATATTAGTTTATAATTTTAAAGAGATTATTTTAGAGACAAAATGCATTTTTATCATTAAATTATGTTAAATTATATATTTTTATATTAAATATAATAAATTGTTTATAAAATTATTATTTAAAGCCTATGTCAATTGTTCGAGCGGTTTTACTGTATTCTCGCGGGAAAAAAAAAAACAAAATATGCCATAATTTTGAACGTTATACCATTACTAAAATTTCAAACAAAGCATTACTAAAAATTGCATAAAATGAAAAATGAAGGAAAAGGGTGATGAATTTGTGGAAACTGAAACAATCCAAGGCCACCTTAATTGCTTTTCTCGTGGAATATTCCTCCTGTTTCTTATTAATACAATCTTTAATTCTAGTATGGTAAAACAAAACCTAAGGTAAAGATTTAAGAAAAAAACTAAAAATTAAATCTCAATTTTTACATATTATATCGATTTAGTCATAATTTTAAAAAATTAGTCCTCAAAAATTACAAATATTCTCAATTTGGTCCTAATTCTAAGAAATTCAAAGAAAATTTGAATTTATTATTATTATTTTGAAAATATTTTATGTACTTTTATATATTTCTTTGAATTTTTTTGAATAAGGATCAATTTGAATATATTCGTAAATTTTAACTAAATCAATATAATATGTAAAACTTAAAAGTTAATTTATTAAAATTTTTTTTGAAATACCATAGTTTGTATTCAGGAAGTTGGAACTAAGTGGCAAACACAAACACTTAATAAAAAATAAAAAAAGGTTAGCAAATAAGGTGTTTGAGCTTTAAAGGAAGGCTGGTGACTGAGGATTTAGCCATTCATTCAGCAATCCAACTTTTTCAACAATTTTTGTCCCTAATTAATGTTGCTCTCCCAGACGGCCCATTATAAAATCGAAATTTTCTTCATCCCTTAGGTTGTGGCTCTGCCTGTCTCCTCACGCACCTAACTCACAAATTTTACAGAAAGTCGAGCAAACAATTCGACTCAATAATTATACCGTCGAAGGCCAACAATTTCAACCATGATAAAGCCTCCCTAATGGCAAAACAAATATAGTTTAAATAAACAATGTCGAAGAATTCTTTAGTGCTTTTGTACAGTTTTAAAGCAAGTGAAAATATATAGTCCTAATCCTAATCCTAAAGGTAAAGTGTTAGGTTATTCAAATATATTTAAAAAAAAAAGACTAAGGCCTCCAGCCAGCCATCCCAATTTATAAATTGTGATCACGTACACTTCCAAAAAAAAAAAAAAAAAGGGAAGGGGTAAGTACAGAAATAATGATTAAATTATTGTTTGTGTTTTATTTTGATCGAAATTAAAATTTTTGATCACCAAACATTAACAATAGTTTGAAATTTGACAAAAGTGCTGAAGTGAGCTTCTTTTGTTTTTGGTCAAGTAGCAAATTTAACCCTTTAATATTTACAAAATTCTATCAATTTGATTCTAAGTATAAAAATTCCAACAAATTTAGCCGTCGAATTTACAAAATTTGTTATTTTAATTCAAATTCTAAAAGAATCAATAAATTTACCTCTTAACATTTGCAAAATGACATATTTTTATTTTAATTTTAATTTTTTTTGTAAAATTTAAAAAATTTTTAAATTCTATCAGATTATGATAGGAAAAGTTGAATTCATTTTGATTGAATATGGAATATTCAATGGGTATCTGGAAATTTCTGTGGTTTCTAAGCAATTTGTGTGGAAATATGAAAGGGTGTAGTGGTAGAAGACAAGTTGGGTGACAGATCAGAAAAAAAGGAAGAATCCAACAAGGTTGGGAAAGTTTAATTGTAAACTTTAATAAATAAAAAGAGTTGGACGTCGGTTGTTTTATTATGGACGAGTATTATTAAAAAATATTAAGAAAAGAGTAGCCAGCCATCCCCAAATTATTAATTTGTATAGAAAATAGTAAATTATAAACACATACACTTCCAAGAAATAAAAAAACAAAGAAAACACATTATCTTTAAGTCTCAAAATAATTTCACCTTTTCGTATATTTTTGTAATAATATTTTAACAATTTAACTATTGAATTTATCAAAATAATTGTACTTATCATTCATACAAAATTTTAAACTAATCCAATATCTCTATTATATCTAAAACATTGTATATATTAATATTTATTAAATCGTTGAAAGTTAAAAAAAGTAAATAGTTAGAAAAATTGTTGTTTACATCAATTTTGACATATATTATTTTTATAAAATGGAATATAAAATACGATAATGAGATAATTAAGTTCCTTAAAATGAAAAATTAAGGAAAAGAGTGATGAATTTGTCGAAACAATCCTCTTCTCTTGGAATGTCTAAAGTCATACTACTTCCCATGCTACATAACATAATCCTCTTCTATTTCTTATTAATACAATCTTTAATTATAGTAGGAGTCGAATTTAATCATCAAACTTTTAAAAGTGGTTAAATTATTATTTTTTAATGTAAATATTAACTAAAATGTTAATTTTTTAAGCATGATAATTTACATGACAATTTAGATGTATTTCATGCTTCTTCTTTTTTTAGTTTATGAATTTTTATTTTAATTTTTATTATAATTTTTAAATTATTTGTTGACATGACATATAAGACAAATAGTGTCATGTTAACATGAAGTACATGTGAACTGTCACACCAACATAATTAAAATTATGACTAAATTACAAATTTTTTATTTTGGATGTATAAAATGAATAACGCTCCAACAAACATTTCATTTTCTCATCAATATCTGGAAAGTGGATTGGAAGACTTGTAAAACATTTGCAGTTTTTTGGGTTCAAAACTTTAAGCCTTCTGAGACGTTCAATTGAAGAAGGAAGTTCTTTAATGCTTGTATCATCTAAATAAAGTTCCAACAGGTTCTCCATTTTGCAATCAATCTCGGAGAACTTATGAAGGTTGTTAATACTTTTGCAACCTCTTAAATTCAGAAGTTTTAGACTTTTGAGCACTCCAATGGCTGGATGAACATTTACTAATCTAAAACAATCTTCTAAAATCAAAATTTCAAGATTTAGGGCTGTTGTAAAGTCTGGTGTCTTAACTCTTTGTGGTTGAGCACTTTCAATTATAGAGAGGCTGTTGAAAACAATAATAAATTAGAGAGAAAATATAATAAAACTCTTTTATTTTTTATTTTTTATTCTATCTTAATCAATTTTTAATCCTTCATCTTAAAAAAAAAAAAGAAGAAGAAGTTAAATGAGAAAGATCAGATAAAATAATTCTTAGTACTCCATTTCCCTTTCATAGTTGTTTAATGCCACCATAAGATAGAAGAAGTACCTGAAGATTATGAGATTGAAAGTCTGATGGTAGAGATTTTAAAAGATATTCCGTTTAATCTAAAACTTGTAATTGACTTGAAAGATATTTTAGATCACAACAATTAAGAGGTAAAGACATTCAAATTGAGTGTTTCATTGGATTCCCTAAAAACCATGGTGACTTTATAATTATTCAAAATATATAAAAGCATTCAATTAAGACTGCTTGGACACTTTATGATTATTCAAAAACTTTCCAAATGAAAAAAAAATTTGACAATAACAACATTAATACTATTTAATGATACATGGGTATATATGTTTTGGATTCCCTAAAAACCATGGTGACTCTATAATTATTCAAAATATATAAAAGCATTCAAGTAAGGCTGCTTGGATTATTCCAAAATTTTCCAAATAAAAAAAAAACTAAAAATTGTCAATAACATTAATGCTATTTAATGATACATGGGTGTGTATGTTTTCCTTTTTTTTTTTTATTGTCAATGATCCAAAGCTTTTAGCAACTTCGATACCCAAGGGCGAATTCAGGGGATTGGTAGGGCTCTGGCCTTCATTTAGACCCTTTAAAATTTTTAAATATTTAAATTAATAAAAGTAAAATTGTATTTTAGTCGCTTAAAAATATTAAAATTTGATTTAGTCTTTTAAAAATTATAAAGATATAGGCTATTAAAATGATAAAATTATATTTTTTTTGTATTATAAAAATTACAATTTAATTTTGTGCCCTAAAAGAATTTCTTAATTTCACCCCTTTCGGTACCCTATGCCTTTAGCAACTTGGGTACCCTAAAAACAAATCGAGAATAGACATAAGAAAACAAAATATAAATGGGGGATAAACTATATTACATAACGTGTGAAAGTTTAGATGAATGTTTATTATTCTTATTTTCAACCATGTTATATCTTTTGGTCACAATATAGCAACTTGAGCAAAGTATTTCTGTTTCTTTCAATAGATGAACATCGTATTTCAAACTATACTGGTTCAATGAAATTCAATACTTTCTTATACGTATAGTATCACTCTTTTTTTTTTATAACTCCTAATATTTGTAATTAAAAAAAATGGTTTGAAAGAGACAATTATGAATCATAAAACGAACACGAAAATAAATAAATAAATAAATAAAAATGATTTGATTTGGTTTTGGTTGGGTAACTCTAAATTTTTATTTCGCTTAATGGAGGGTTGATGTTTGTGTTGTTTAATTGGTGATTTTGTATTTATTTGGGTTTCATGGTCTCTTCATCATCCGGTAAGGATGTACTGATTTTAGATATTAATATATTAAAAATATTAAATATAATAAGTTTATAAAATTATGATTTTAGAATCATCCATCTCAATTCTTCTTATTCATACTGGAAATAAACAATGTCCAGAATTCTTTAATGCTTTTGTACTGTTTTAAAGCAAGTGGAAATATATAATACCTTCAAAACATATATATATATATATATATATAATATCTCATTTATTGCTTCCTAATCCTAAGGGTAACATGTTAGGTTATTAAAAAAGAACGGATTAAGACCCGTAGCCAGACAACCCCAAATTATTAATTTTTTACAAAATTTTATCCATTGATATTGAATATAAAAAATTCAATAAGTTTAACCCTCAAATTTTCAAAATTTGATATTTTAATTCAAATTGTAAAAAAATAAATAAATTTACTTTTCAACATTTAAAAAATGATGCATTTTGATTTTTTTTTTTGAAATTCTATCAAATTGTGCTCGGAAAAGTTGAATTCATTTTGATTGAATATGGAATATTAATGGGTATCAGGAAATTTCTGCTAATAGAATCATCCACAGTGTATTTGCTCTAATAGATTTTATTTTGGGGAAAAAAAGCTTGATTCTGACCTAAAAATGTCATATTTCTTACCTGTCAGCTTTAAGGCTTGCTTAATGCAAAAAAGGGTTCCTTCAATGTGACTCTGTGTTACTTGCTCTTTATTTGGTTTGTTTGCGATGTTTGAACTTAGATGCGGCAATATGAACTTGGGCTTGGGACTATAATTTTGTATCTGCTGGATATGATTGATTAACTTGTATTATGCTTCTTATCTTTCAGGCTTGGGAGCAATGGGATGTTGATAAGTTAAATTAAAAAGGGGTTGAGAAGTCAAAAATGGTGGGAGGTGCAATTGGCACCGAAAGAAAAAAAATAGTTGGCAAGTTGTTTAAAGTTGAAAGGGATAATTGCAATTTTGGTTCCTAATTTTTTAGGCCATTTGCAAGTTAGTCCCTGAACTTCAACTATAAATAGGCCTAACCATTTCTCATTTCAACCATCCCAACCAATCTTTCTCTCTTAGTTTTCTCTCTTCTCCCATTTGAGAATTCTTAAGGAATTCTATTTGTTTGTAATACTTTGGAGATAGTAAAGTTATCATCTGGTGTTAGTGCCCGAGGACGTAGGTATAATTTACCGAACCTCGTTAAAACTCTTGTGTTCTTTCTTGTCCTATTTTTCTTTCAATATTTGAGGGTATAATAGTAGTATTTAATTGTGCTATTAAATTACTATAGAAGGGATATTCTGTCTAAGGAAAGACTTGGTATTTAAGAGATCCATGTGATCCACCTCTCTTCCCTGGGAATTGAACTTTGTGTGATTTTTTAGTACAATAATTTACACGCTTCCGACCCTATTGGAACAACAAGTGGTATCAAGAGCCGAAGGTTAATCGTAGTATGCTCTGTGGTTGCAGTTTAAACTGATCTTCCACATCAGAAAAGATTTCCTTAGGTATATTGAAAGATTATGGAGAAAATGGTCGGTGTAGGAGCTTCAACATCGTCCATGTGGACAAGACCGACAATTGCAAATATAAGATTGGCCGTAGAGATCTTTGATGGCACGGGCCATTTTGGTATGTGGCAAAGTGAGGTTCTAGATGCCCTTTTTCAGCAGGGTCTAGACATTGCCATTGATGAAGAGAAACCAGATGATGTACAGGAGAAAGATTGGAAGGCGATCAATCGGTTGGCATGTGGCACAATTCGATCATGCCTTTCTCGAGAGCAGAGGTATGCTTTTTCAAAGGAGACTTCTGCAAATAAGTTGTGGGTGGCACTTGAAGAAAAATTTTTGAAGAAAAACAGTCAAAATAAGCTCCACTTGAAGAAAAGACTGTTTCGCTTCACATACGTCCCAAGTACCACAATGAATGATCACATCACCAAATTTAATCAGTTAGTCACTGATTTGCTGAATATGGATGAGACATTCAAAGATGAAGATTTAGCTTTGATGCTGTTGGGGTCACTTCCTGAGGAGTTTGAGTTCCTAGAAACTACTCTACTTCATGGCAGGAGTGATATATCTCTGAGCGAAGTCTGTGTGGCCTTATACAGTTATGAACAGAGAAAGAAGGACAAACAGAAAAACTCAATCAGAGATACAGAAGCTTTAGTAGTCCGAGGTCGTTCATACACTCGGAAGAAAACTCAAAAGGGGAGATCAAAGTCAAAGTCCAGACTCGGGAAAGATGAATGTGCTTTTTGTCATGAGAAAGGCCACTGGAAGAAAAATTGTCCAAAGCTGAAGAATAAGGGAAAAGCTGCTGTAGATGCTTGTGTTGCAAAGCATGATACTAGTGACTCTGAACTATCACTGGTTGCATCATCATCGTCGTTCCATTCAGATGAGTGGATATTGGATTCGGGTTGTACCTATCATATGTCCCCTAACCGGGAGTGGTTCTCTGATTTAGTAGAACTAAATGGAGGAGTTGTTTATATGGGCAATGACAATGCCTGTAAAACTGTTGGGATAGGTTCAATCCAATTAAAGAATCAAGATGGATCAACCAGAGTTCTGACTGATGTTCGGTACGTGCCCAGTTTGAAGAAAAATCTCATCTCATTGGGAGCCTTGGAATCCAATGGTTCAGTTGTTACTATGAGAGATGGGATTTTGAAAGTGACATCTGGCGCACTTGTGATATTGAAGGGCATCAGGAAAAATAACTTGTATTACTACCAAGGTAGTACAGTTATTGGAGCAGTCGCTGCAGCTTCCGGTAACAAAGACTTGGACTCAATACAGTTGTGGCATATGAAGTTGGGACATGCCAGCGAAAAATCCTTGCAAATTCTGGCAAAGCAAGGATTGTTGAAAGGTGCAAAGGCTTGCAAATTAAAATTTTGTGAGCACTGTGTTCTGGGAAAGCAAAAGAGAGTGAAATTCGGCACTGCTATCCATAATACAAAAGGTATTTTGGAATATATTCACTCAGATGTGTGGGGGCCTTCCAAAACACCTTCGTTGGGAGGAAAACACTACTTTGTTACTTTTGTTGATGACTTTTCCAGAAGAGTTTGGGTGTATACCATGAAAACTAAAGATGAAGTGCTTGGAGTTTTTCTTAAATGGAAAACTATGATCGAAAACCAGACTGGCAAGAAAATCAAGCCGCTTAGGACGGACAATGGAGGGGAATATAAAAGTGATCCGTCATTCGATGTGTGCCAAGAGTATGGTATTGTTCGACACTTCACAGTTAGGGATACACCACAGCAGAATGGATTGGCAGAGCGTATGAATCGAACATTGCTGGAGAAAGTTCGATGTATGTTGTCCAATGCTGGGTTGGGCAAGCAATTTTGGGCTGAGGCTGTGACATACGCTGGCCATCTTGTTAATCGTTTGCCATCATCTGCATTAGAAAGAAAAACTCCTATGGAGGTATGGTCTGGAAAACCGGCTACAGATTATGATTCCTTACATGTGTTTGGATCCACTGCATATTACCATGTGGAGGAGTCAAAGTTAGATCCGAGGGCAAAGAAAGCCTCTTTATGGGAATCACTTCTGGAGTGAAGGGATTTCGTCTTTGGTGCTTAAGCACAAAGAAAATGATCTGTAGCAGAGATGTTATCTTTGATGAATCTGCCACATTGAAAAAGGTAGCAGATAAAGATATTCAGACGAGCAATACTCCACAGCAGGTGGAGTGTACTCCAAAACAGGTGGAGTTTGAGTAGATGGGGATTTGCCCAGTTAATAAGTCTAATTCTCCAGCCACAATGGAGGAATTAGAGGTTGAAGAGGTTCTGACCCAAGAACCACTAAGTACACCAGAACCAGTTACAGTTGCAAGGCCACGGAGAGAAATTCGTAAACCTGCTCGATTTACTGATATGGTGGCCTACGCCCTTCCCGTTGTTGATGATATTCCTATCACTTATCAAGAAGCAATGCAAAGCTTAGAAAGTGATAAATGGAAAAGCGCCTTGGATGAAGAAATGCAGTCTCTCCGGAAGAACAATACTTGGGAGTTGGCGCAATTACCGAAAGGTAAAAGGGCAATCGGATGCAAGTGGGTATCCGCAAAGAAAGATGGATCTCCTAGCAAGAAGGATATTCGCTACAAGGCAAGATTGGTAGCTAAAGGCTACGCTCAGAAGGAGGGAATTGACTACAATGATGTATTTTCCCCTGTTGTGAAGCATTCCTCCATTAGAATTTTGTTGGCCTTGGTAGCACAGTTGAATTTGGAGCTAGCTCAACTTGATGTTAAGGCGGCTTTCTTGCATGGTGAGTTAGAAGAGGAGATCTATATGACTCAGCCAGAAGGATACACAGATGCTGGTGGTAGAAATTGGGTTTGTAAGCTTAACAAATCGCTATATGGATTGAAGCAATCCCCGAGGCAGTGGTACAAGCGATTTGATAGCTTTATGAGAAGGCAGAAGTACACAAGAAGCAAATATGACAATTGTGTGTATTTGCAGAAGCTGCATGACGGATCTTTCATTTATCTACTCTTGTATGTTGATGATATGTTAATCGCTTCGAAGAGCCAAAATGAGATAGATAAGCTGAAGGCTCAGTTGAATCAAGAGTTCGAGATGAAAGATCTAGGTGAGGCCAAGAAGATTCTCGGCATGGAGATAAGTAGAGATAGACAGAGAGGCAAGCTTTGTTTGAATCAGAAGCAATATCTGAAAAAGGTATTACAATGTTTTGGTGTAAATGAAAACACAAAACATGTAAGTACCCCACTTGCTTCTCATTTGAAACTTAGTGCTCAATTATCTCCGAAAACTGAAGAAGAAAGAGAATATATGGCGAAAGTCCCATATGCTAATGCAGTTGGGAGTTTGATGTATGCGATGGTGTGTACGAGGGCTGACATTTCACAAGCTGTTGGAGTTGTGAGCAGGTATATGCATGATCCTGGAAAAGGACATTGGCAAGCTGTGAAATGGATTCTACGGTATCTTCGAAAAACCGTAGATGTTGGTTTAATTTTTGAACAGGATGAAGCACTTGGTCAGTTTGTAGTTGGATATGTTGATTCTGACTTTGCTGGTGATTTAGATAAACGTCGTTCAACTACGGGGTATCTGTTTACTCTTGCGAAAGCCCCAGTGAGTTGGAAGTCTACCTTACAGTCTACAGTAGCTGTGTCTACTACAGAGGCAGAATATATGGCAGTTACAGAAGCTGTTAAGGAGGCTATTTGGCTTAATGGATTATTGAAAGACTTGAGAGTTGTTCAAAGTCACATTAGTCTATATTGTGACAGTCAGAGTGCTATTCATTTAGCGAAAAATCAAGTCTATCATTCAAGAACCAAGCATATCGACGTAAGATATCACTTTGTGCGGGAAGTCTTTGAAAAAGGAAAAATTCTACTTGAGAAGATTCCGACAACAGATAATCCCGCAGATATGATGACCAAGGTGGTAACAACAATCAAGTTTAATCATTGTTTGAACTTGATTAACATCCTGAGAATTTGAGCACCTTTAGGTGTATGGCGCTCGAGAGCGCATTTGGAGGCACTACAAAAGATAGCTTTATCGAATTTGGGGAGTTGAAGGAAGTGTGTGAAGATGTGATTATCCTAATCAAATCTTCAAGGTGGAGATTGTTGATAAGTTAAATTAAAAAGGGGTTGAAAAGTCAAAAATGGTGGGAGGTGCAATTGGCACCGAAAGAAAAAAATAGTTGGCAAGTTGTTTAAAGTTGAAAGGGATAATTGCAATTTTGGTTCCTAATTTTTTAGGCCATTTGCAAGTTAGTCCCTGAACTTCAACTATAAATAGGCCTAACCATTTCTCATTTCAACCATCCCAACCAATCTTTCTCTCTTAGTTTTCTCTCTTCTCCCATTTGAGAATTCTTAAGGAATTCTATTTGTTTGTAATACTTGGGAGATAGTAAAGTTATCATCTGGTGTTAGTGCCCGAGGACGTAGGTATAATTTACCGAACCTCGTTAAAACTCTTGTGTTCTTTCTTGTCCTATTTTTCTTTCAATATTTGAGGGTATAATAGTAGTATTTAATTGTGCTATTAAATTACTATAGAAGGGATATTCTGTCTAAGGAAAGACTTGGTATTTAAGAGATCCATGTGATCCACCTCTCTTCCCTGGGAATTGAACTTTGTGTGATTTTTTAGTACAATAATTTACACGCTTCCGACCCTATTGGAACAACATGGGATACATGGCAGCTCTGTTGGGTCACCATCTCCATTGAAAGGTTTTGCAACTTCAGCTGCTCAACTTAGGCAAGCCTATGAGAATATTGATCCTGCTTGGAAAATAGGTTGTTGGCCGCAATGCATGCAGAATTATAAACAAGATCCTGCTAAACCATTAGTGGTCAAGGAACTTGAGCAACGCTCCTCTAACTTTAAATCAAAGTCAACTCGGCCAGCATTGCCACAGCGGTTACAGAATGCTAAGACCCTTGATAGTGACATCAAAACTGTAGATCAAGCACAGGTAGCAAGCTTATTATATTTTGTGTGTGTTTTATGTTGAATATTTGTAGAGGTAAATCTTTGCTTTTCCCCTTTATCGAAGCTTTGTTTTTATGGTGTTGTGTTATATATAGGCTAAGGATCAAGAATCAAGAGATGATCTGGATGCAGAAGACCCAAGAGTTGCAGAAGAAATGGAACTGTCATGGGTCACAATTTAAAATCGATGACTATTGCACAAAATACGTCCTAAAGAGGCTTCTCAGTTAGATGAGGTTCATTTGACCCACAAGAGCTGATTCAATTTAAAGAGCTATTAGTGAAACTTGAGTGGATTAATGATGCCGATATGAAAAGTTAGCTACTTTGGTAAATAGAGAAACTAATTTTAGAAGATTGAATAGAATAACATCTGGTAAAAGTATATATGATTGAATTATGTAAATTTTGTAAATCCCTTAATTGTAGGGATAGACAAATCTTTTCCGTCGATGTAACTTGATTTAGACCGTCCTCTTTGAGAGTGTTCAACTATAAATAGATAGCCTCTATCTCACTTGTAAATCATCCATTCATCCATTGTATCCTTGTATATTTTAAGGATAAATACATAAAAAAATAAAAAAGATCAAATTAACAAAAAATATAATAATTGAGGACTAATAAATTTTTCATCATTTCTAAAATTCTTCTTGAAAGGCATTCATTTATGCCCTCTCTTATTCTCAAGCATTGCTTCTCGACTTGAAAAAACGTGTTTGGTATAAAGTGTTTTCCCAAAAAAAAGTCAAATATGGCATGCTTTTGCCCCGACATCTCCTAATTCCATAAATAATTTTTTTTTAAAAAAACTGGCATTTATTGCTAAATTTGCCGATGTTTATATGACAAACTTTGACTAGTTGCGGACCTATTCTTGAAAAATATCTATGTCCAAGTTCGAATCTAATTGGGTTTGTCAGCTTGTTATTACTATTTAAAATAATAAAATATTACAAATTATTTTATATAAAATTTATATAATTTTATGATTAAATTTAAATAAAATTTATTTTTATTATTTAAATCTAATTTTAGTCAAACCGAGCTAGCTGAAATTTGAAAAAGGAAAATCATATCTAAGATCTGATCCATACAAGTCAGACTAAGCAAGTAGTTCAATCCTTGAAGCCTACATATAAACCAATAGTGTAAATATAAATTCAGTCTTTCACAATCCTTATAAGGGCGGTTTTGTAAATCTTGTGAGCTTGGATTGTGACTCAAAATGCATATTAAGTTTTGGATGCAAAATCAAACAGTTTAGGCTTAACAATTTTCTATTCTGCTGATGAAATCTATAAATAAATCTTTGTTTTTCTTATTTTATCTCATTTTTATTGTGGCGTTTAAAAATTTAAACATTTTAGTTTTCATTCTCGTTTAAAAAAAATATCATTTCGACTTTTTTTAGAAAATTTGATGGTCAAATTTGACTCTTTAAAAAAAGTTGAGAGCAAGATTTAACTCAAAAAAAAAAAAAAGAATAAGAGCCAAATGACAAAAATGTAAACATTATGCCTATATTATTCTTCTTTAATATTTGTTACGTATAAACATATGAATATAATTAATCTTTTAAATATATAATTAATCACGTTTAATCTTAACAATTTCGAACAAAAATAAAATGACAATTTTACTTGACGAATCTAAATATCATCCAAGGATTTGCACCTTAATTATTAGATGCTTCTTCATGGAGCACATTTGATTATATTTCTTTAATCTGCAATCATAAAATTAAATTATATAAAAATGAATAATATTTTGAATGTTATCCAGGATATGTATGTACTCAAAAATTTTAAGTTAATTGTATATATTGAAAGATTACATTTCATTAGTTGTGGAGTAAAGAAATTGAAAATGAAATAAAAAACTATAAATAATACTGTAGATTAAACAAGTCCTAAAATAAAGAATGAATAGGATAACGCGAATGAAGTAGTTTACCGCAATTGGTGCTCTTCCCCAGTCTTTTCTTTTTGCAACCGTTTTGGTTGCGGCCTTCATCCGAGTGTTGTTGGATATCTTCAAAATTTGGACCAACACTAACTACTATGCAGCTTTTGTACTTGTTCCATCTCTTCCAAATCTCTTTCAGACATTAGTCCAACACCACACTTGTTCACCTTAACACTGCCAGGAATATTTAATCGCAACAATGGATCGCAAAAATTGGATATTTTCTTGTATTTGGGATCCTGATCATAACTTGGGAAAGACAACTCAAGTTGATCGCATTCCTGATCTAAGCAATCTGTTGTCTTGGCTTCATCATGTTCACCACATTTGTCTTTCAAGGAAATTGGATACAGCACGTCACGCGAGAAATAACGAATGAAAATGTGGTCCTTCATTACGGGTTGTTCACAAAGATTGCAGTCTTTTAGATTCAGCCTTGTTAATGAACTCAAACCTAACAACAAAGGCAACATCAGAGCCATGGAATTTGTCCTTCCTCTTTGGATTACATTTAACAGAGAAGGCAGATTTTTTTGTAACATGGAAGAAGGACCCTTGCTCCCATTAAAAGACAGAACTTTCAGATTTTTAAATTGAAAACTAAAGGGTGGTTGTTTTCTCATGGATGTTTCACTTAAGTCAAGCTCCTCCAAGAATTCTACTTGCTGCAAATTCTCTGGCAATTTTTCGACTTTATAACAACCAGAAAGATTAAGAATTTTTAAACTTTTACACTTGCCAATTGTTGGGTTTTGAATACTTTATCCGGATGAAGTATGAAGTTCAGTGTAAACTTGACCAACAACGTAATTAATCCGGATAAAGAATGAAGGAAGATTGAGCTTCAAAAAGGCTCGATATTTGCAGGATAAACAAACAGAATTTTTACTTGGTAAAAGAAAGCAAAAATTGAGAGAGTATTTTTTCTGGAATGATTTCTATCGAAATTCATTACATTGAAAAATGGTATACTGCCAGTACATATACTAGTCATAAGCTGGTCAGCTTTAACAGGTTTCGCTTACTATTTTTAGGCTTCATTGCAACTTGCACAACTTGCAAATTACAACTTGTAAAATTAGATAAACTGATATATCAATCTTATCAGCACCTAATGCATTAAATACACTACCTATTTAGTTCTAATTTAACTAAGTTACAAAATATTACAAAAGTAATAAAATGAAACTGAAATTGAACAATAGCATCAACTTCAGTATTTGTATGTACTTCATCTGGAAATACTACAGCAGCTTGATCTGCTTCTTCATACTTCATCCACATAACTTATGTTGCACGGTCTGCTCCTTGGTTGCTTTATCTGCTGCATGCATGCCAACTTCAACACTCCTCCTTGGCTTGCATGCTGCAAACTCCCATTTTGGCTCTTAAATCTTCAAACCTTGGTACACTAAGGGGCTTTGTTAGGATATCAGCAAGTTGTTCTTCAGAACTGCAATGAATCAACTTCACTTCTTGAGTTTGCTCTATCTCTCTAACAAAATGAAATTTGATCTTGAAGTGTTTCGTTCTCTCATGGAACACTGGATTTTTTGCAATTGCAACAGCAGATTGGTTGTGACAATTGATCTCTGTTGCTTCCCTTTGGTGTTGATTTAAATCAGCCATTATTTTTCTTAGCCAAATGGCTTGGTTGACAGCTCCTATAGCTGCCACATACTCTGCTTCAGCAGTTGATTGAGCAACAACAGTTTGCTTTTTTAAACTCCAGCAAAAAATGGCTGAACCAAGGGTGAATGATACCCTGAGGTACTATTCATATCATCTATCAATCCAGCCCAATCACTATCAGCATAACCAATTAATTTCATGCTTTCAGCCTTGGTGAACATCATTCCATAGCTCAGTGTACCTTTAATGTACCTGAGAACTCTTTTGGCTGTTTGGAAGTGCTTTTCATTGCAGCAATGCATGAATCTTGAAAGCAAACTTACAGTAAACATAATGTCTGGTCTAGTGGCAGTTAAATAGAGTAAACATCCAACTAAACTTCTATAGGTTGATTCACTAACCTTCTCAAAATTGCCTTGGCTTGATAGTTTCTATCCAATGGCAATTGGTGTACTTGTTGCTTTGCAATTCTGCATGGAGAATTTGTTTAGAATTTTTAAGGAAAAAGCCTTCTGACTTAGGAAAATCCCCTACTGAGTTTGGGATACATCCATGTCAAGGAAGCAAGACATTTGTCCCAAATCAGACATCTCAAACACTTGTTGCATCTTGCACTTGAAGTCTGTCAGCATTGCTTTGTCTCCTCCTGTTACTAACAAATCATCAACATACAGAGACACTATCAGTTGAGTTTCACTACCTTGCTTTTTCACATACAAAGTAGGTTCACTGATGCTTCTTTTAAATCCATGGCTAGCTAGATAGCCATCAATCCTGCTATACTAGGCTCTTGGAGCCTGTTTCAAGCCATACAAGGCTTTCTTCAGTTTGTACACGTTGTCTTCTTGACCAACAATTTTGAAGCCTTCAGGCTGCTCAACATATATCTCTTCTTCAAGGAGACCATTGTGAAAGGCTGACTTTACATCGAGCTGATGTATTTTCCATTGCAATTGTGCTGTTAAGGCAACTAGCAGCCTTATGGTGTCAAGCCTAGCCACTGGTGCAAAGGTTTCAAAGTAGTCAATGCCATACTTTTGGCTGAACCCTTTTACAACCAGCCTTGCTTTCAATTTGTTCAAGCTTCCATCAGCATTGTGCTTGGCTCTAAACACCTACTTCACTCCAATGACCTTTCTGTTGAGTGGTCTTTCAACTAGCTGCCAGGTCTGATTCTTCTCAATCATACTGATTTCATCAGTCATTGCCTATTTCCAGCCTTGATGAGCTTCAGCTTCTTCAAAGCAACTTGGTTTAATAGCAGTCATATGAGCTCTTTCATAAATTTCAGCCAATGGTCTAGTGCCTCTGACTGGTTCATCATCAATGTCCATTTCAAGACCATTTTGATCAGCTTCAGTCTGGTCTGTTGCAAGATCTTCAGAGACTACCTCTGGTTCATTTTTATCCCAGTTCCAGCTTGCTTTTTCATCGAATACAACATCTCTGCTCACAGAGACCTTGTTTGTTGAAGAATCAAGTATCCTATAACCCTTCTTAATACTGCTGTAGCCCACCAGAATACCAGGATGAGCTTTCTTAGCAAGCTTGTCTCTTTTTGCTGCTGGAACATGAGCATAACAAACACATCTAAAGACTCTTAGGTGAGCCAGTGATGGTTTGAACCCGAACCAAGCCTCGAATGGAGTTTTATGAGCCAAAGCCTTGGTTGGAAGCCTATTTTGGAGGTAAACAGCAGTGTTAACTCCTTCTGCCCAAAATGTCTTAGGCATATTTTTTTCAAACATCAAGCACTTGGCCATATCCATCAAGCTTCTATTCTTTCTTTCACTTATACCATTTTGTTGAGGTGTATAAGTGTTGGTGAGCTGGTGTTTGATGCCTGCTTCATCACAAAACGTATTTAACCCGGATGAAGTATATTCAGTCCCATTATCAGACCTCAATGTCTTCAGCTTGCAACCTGTTTCAGTCTCTGCTGCAGTTTTAAACTTAAAAAATACTGAAGCCACTTCTGATTTCTGTTTCAAAAAATAAATCTAGCAATATCTCGAGTAATCATCAATGAATAAGATGAAATACCTGTTGCCATTCAGAGATTGAGTCTTCATTGGACCACACACATCAGTGTGTACAAGTTGCAGTCTTTTAGAGGCTCTCCAAGCTTTGTTTGTAGAAAATGGTAGTCTAGCTTGTTTTTCTAGCTGACATACTTCACAAACTTCTTCCTTTTCAACTGAGTTAGTGAAGTTTTCAACCAAATCTTCTTTGGATAGCTTAGTCATTGAGTTGTAGTTGACATGGCCAAGTCTTTTGTGCCACAGCTTGGATTCATCTTGAATGGCTATGTAGGCACTGTCTAAGCTCTTATTTTAGTCCACCACAAAGCTTTTGTCAGCCATGGTCACTGACATGAGCTTGGATCCATTTGGATCACTGATTAGGCACTCATTACCTTTGAACACCACAAAGTAGCCCTTTTCAAGAAACTGAGCTATACTGAGTAGGTTTCTATCTATTTCAGGCACTAAAAGTACATTTGACACAAGTTTGGTACCTGTAGGAGTGTCAATCAGCACATCTCCTTTGCCTTCTGCTTTGATGAAGTGTCCATTTCCAACCTTCACCCTTGTTTTAAAGCTTCTGTCAATTTTCTTGAAGATGACAGCATCAGGAGTCATGTGGTTAGTACATCCACTATCAATCAACCATCCTTTTGTGGCTTTTCTTTTGGTAGCTGAGCAAAAAACTACAAACACTTGCTCTTCTTGGTCACTGCCTTCTTCTGCTACTCGAGCTTCAGCTCTTGGCTGTTGAGGTTAGTTTGGCCTCTGTTTGCCTTTGTTTTTGCAAACTTTTTCTGCATGGCCCATCTTTTTGCAGATTTTGCACTGCACATCAGGTCTAAACCAGCATACTTCACCCGGATGACTTAGCCTTTTACAGTGTGGGCAAGGTGGATATTTTCTTGCACCATCTGTCTTTGGCTTGTCTGACCAGGTTTTCTTCCCCTTATATCTAGAAGAGTTTGAGGTTGGTTTAGTTTTGGCTTGGAAGGCACATTCTTGATGCTCCTCCAGTCTACTTGCTCTCCTTTACTCTTGAGCATAAAGAGCATTGATCAGTTCTGTCAAGGATATGCTGTCAAGTCCCTCGAGTCTTCAAGAGATGGGATCTTTGCCTCATATCTTTGAGGTAGGGTTGAGACCACATTCTCTACAATTCTTGCTTTACTAAATTGTTCTCCAAGTAGCCTTATGCTATTTACTACAGCCATGATTCTGTCTGAGTACTGCTTGACAGTTTCTTCCTCTTTCATCTTCAAGTTTTCAAAGTCTCTTCTTAAATTCAGTAGCTGCTGCTGCCTTGTTCTTTCAGTCCCTTGGAACTCTTCATTCAACTTATCCCAGGCCTACTTTGGTGACTCACAAGCCATGATTCTTGTGAAAATCACATCAGATACACTGTTCTGGATACATGACATAGCTTTATGCCTCTTTGTTTTTTCATCAGCATGCTGCCTGATCTGAGCCACTGTTGGATTGGCTCTGAGTGGTTTTGGTTCAACATCTGAGTTGACCACTTCCCACAAATCGAATGCCTGCAGGTAGGTCTTCATTTTCACTACCCAAATGTGGTAACCCTCTCCATTAAAAACTAGTGGTGTAGCTGGTGAGAAGCCTGATGAAGCCATAGTTGTAAGAATTGAAATATGACAGGTCCACTAAGAATAAGGCTCTAGATACCAATTGTTGGGTTTTGAATACTTAATCCGGATGAAGTATGAAGCTCAGTGTAAACTTGAGCAACAACGTAATTAATCCAGATAAAGAATGAAGGAAGATTGAGCTTCAAAAAGGCTCAATATTTGTAGGATAAACAAACAAAATTTTTACTTGGTAAAAGAAAGCAAAAATTGATAGAGTATTTTTTCTGGAATGATTTCTATTGAAATTCATTACATTGAAAAATGGCATACTGCCAGTACATATACCAGTCATAAGCTGGTCAGCTTTGACAGGTTTCACTTACTATTTTTAGGCTTCATTGCAACTTGCACAACTTGCAAATTACAACTTGTAAAATTAGATAAACTGATATATCAATCTTATCAGCACCGAATGCATTAAATACACTACCTATTTAGTTCTAATTTAGCTAAGTTACAAAATATTACAAAAGTAACAAAATGAAACTGAAATTGAACAGTAGCATCAACTTCAGTAACTGTATGTACTTCATCCGGAAATACTACAGCAGCTTGATCTGCTTCTTCATACTTCATCTGCATAACTTATGTTGCACGATCTGCTCCTTGGTTGCTTTATCTGCTGCATGCATGCCAACTTCAATACCGATGCTCTCTGGGAGACTCACAAGGTTTCTGCAGTCTTTCAAATTTAACAAAACAAGACTGCTCAGATTTCCAATTGAAATAGGTAGCCCTTTAATGCCCATCCCATCTAAATGAAGCTCTAGCAGACATTCCATTTTGCCATCAATCTCTGAAAAGCTTTCAAGATTTGAACAACCTGAAAAAATTAACTTTTCAAGAGATTCCATTCCAATTTTGGTTGGAAAACTCCTCAGACTTTTGCAGCCTCTTATATTCAAAAGTTTAAGCCTCTTAAGATCTCTAACAGATGGATGAACATATACTAATCTAGTACAACCTTCCAAAACCAAGGTTTCAAGATTTGGGGCAGTTGTGAAGTCTGATGTCTTGATCGGATTTTTGGACCCTTTGAGGTTGAGCACTTTCAACTTATACAAAGGCTGTTGAAAACAATAATAAATTAGAGATAAAAAGAGAATAACATTACGGAAGCTCATTTTTATTCTTATTCTTCAATGTTAATAAAAATTTAATCTTTCTTCTGAAAATAAGATAGAGAACAATGACCAAATGAGTTAATTCTTACTATGTTTTCCCTCCATAGTTGTTCAATGTTGCTATAAGATAGGAGAAGTATAACAACATTTTCCGGTTGAAAACTTGAAGGCAATGATCTTAAAAGGCATCCCATCTAATTTAAAAGCCGTAGCTCATTAGAAAGATATGTAAGATCACAACAATTTAATTGACAAAGGACTATGAGTAGTCTTAATCTTTTCATTTTCAGGAAGGTATCCGCGCTCAAAATGAGAATCTTGTTCATTTGCCTAGGTGGAACAAGAATATGATTAAACATATACAAAACATTTAGTATCTAAAAGTTATGTTGCTTCATTGCTTCTTTATTGAATTGCTCATGCCTAACACTTATATCTGGTGCATATTCAAACACAAATATGAAGCTATGATCTTTCAAGGAATCTAAAAAACAATGAAAATATATATATAAAAAATGAATATGACTCATACCAAACACATATGCATATATAGCACCTACATCCCGATTTGAACAATATAGCTTTAAAGAATTTGAGCTGATATTCACAAACTCACACTGCTACAAACCATGATATACACACAAGAAAAGAGTTTAGCTAAAGAGAATATGCAATAAAATAGATACAACGAATTTTCACAACAATAAACATACTCTTAACTACTGTATAGATGACTAAACTTACAGCTCAACAATGATGAATGCATACATGTAATATCATTTTCACTAACACATACCACACTTTTTTTTTGAAATATTAGACATTGAAGATTAATTGCCACTTCTTTTTTATTATTTTTACAAAATTAAAAAAATAACAACATCATCAACGTTATATATAGATACATTGTTTTCTTACCTTTTATTGTCAATAGCCATACCTTCAATCATTTCTGTAGCCTAAAAATAAAAAACAAAACAAAAGACAAAACTTCATGAATTTTAATAAAACATTTTTTAGTTTTGGTTGAAATTAATAAACAAAAGTAAACTAAATAAAAAAAATTAAACTAAAATAATTCAATGAAATAACATTCTTTTTTATACATATCGTGCAGTTTTTTTAATATTTATAATTAAAAAAAATTAAATGACACATTTTAGAAATATACAAGACAAATGCACTTATTTTACTTTATCAATATTTAAAATAAACACTTTATAAATATAATAAGTTATATATGTTTTTGGCAAAAACATCATAGTTTTTGCATTGAATTCCAAGTTTAATTAATACCGATTGTTTAAAGATATCAAGCTACGCCAGAATATATATAATTTATATGAAAAGACTTACAGACGTTTTTTATCAGCACATGATAAACATGTTGGGAAGAAACTGAACAACCGAAACAAAGCGAAAGCACAACCGATGTTCTTTCTCTCCTTATAACTCCTGTCAAAAATTATGGCAAGCACAATAGCACAAGATATGTTCTCTAGCAACCTTAATCAACCACAAATCAACTAATGCAACCACAACAAAAATAAATACAGACACCGATATTTTTACGTGGAAAACCCCTCTAAATTAAGGGTAAAAACCACGGGACTTTAGAGTCCGATAAAGAGTTCCACTATCATCAAATGTTCAACTACAAGATCACAATAACAAGCCTACAACAAGCATTCAACTCCGACAAGGCTAACAATATGTAATCTTTAGCAAAAGAGAGAAAAATGAGAGAACATCAACAAAAACGTAGCTGCTGAAAAATGGGTATTTCCGATGCTACAAGTCTCAGATGAAAAATCTGACCGTACAAAGTCAAGAACACCTTATCACCTAGCTGCTGTCCAAAAATCAGCTCAATCGAACCACGGATGGACCTTCGATCGAAGAGTTGATCACTGCTGCACCAAGCTTGAAAAACTGATTTTTCTATTCTCTTTCTCTCTATTTTTTTTTAGCTCTCTGCAGAAATTTCTGCCCACTCCCACGTTAATAAGCCAAAAAATTGGCTTTTGACAAAACCAAAGGAAAAGGAAGGCAAAACATTGTGGCAGAAAATATGGGTTTCCCACATAGTGGGACCCATACCTAACAAATCTCCCCCTCCAACTATGTGGGGAATGCCTCCATGCCGGGGGTCAAACAACATGCTTCAAACTTTCCTCTTGGTAAGGCCTTCGTCAACATATCAGCACCATTATCATTAGTGTGTATCTTTTCAAGCTCTAACAGCTTAGCTTCAAGAACATCTCGTATCCAATGGTACCTCACATCAATATGCTTAGATCTAGCATGAAAAGTTGAGTTCTTACCAAGATGAATAGCACTCTGGCTATCACAGTACAGGACATACTTCTCCTGAGTAAAACCAAGCTCATGCACAAACTTCTTCATCCAAAGCATCTCCTTACACGCTTCGGTTGCTGCAATGAACTCTGATTCGGTGGTGGACAATGCAACACACTTTTGCAGTCTCGATTGCCATGCCACAGCTCCCCCTGCATAAGTGATTAAGTAACCTGAAGTAGATCTCCTCGAGTCAATGTCTCCGGCCATATCTGAATCTGTATACCCAACAAGAACAGGTTTCTCATTGCCGAAACAAAGTTTCATGTTGGAAGTGCCACGAAGATATCTCATAATCTACTTCACTGCATTCCAATGCTCTCTGCCTGGATTAGAAAGAAACCGACTAACTGTACCAACGGCATAAGCCAAGTCTAGTCTCGTGCAAACCATTGCGTACATCAAACTACCCACGGCTGAAGAGTAAGGAATTTTCTGCATCTCTTCCTTCTCCTTTTCTGTGGAAGGACTATGCTTAACACTCAATCTAAAGTGCATAGCAAAGGAAGTATTCACCGCTTTAGCTTTGTCCATACTAAACCTTTGAAGTACTTTCTCAATGTACCTCTCTTGTGATAACCATAATTTCTTGGCCTTTCTATCACGTGTCATTCTTATGCCAAGAATTTGCTTTGCTGGCCCCAAATCCTTCATTGCAAAGGATTTACTCAACTCTTGTTTCAACTTCTCAATTCTAGAAGCATTCTGACCAACAATAAGCATATCATCAACATAGAGCAAAAGAATAATAAAATCATCACCAGAGAATCTCTTAACAAACACACAATGATCAGAAGTAGTCTTCTTGTAGCCTTGCTCCCCCATAACAGACTCAAACTTCTTGTACCATTGCCTTGGACCTTGCTTCAAACCATACAAGCTCTTCTTCAATCTGCACACATAGTCCTCTTTCCCTTGTGCAACAAAACCCTCTGGCTGCTCCATGTAAAGCTCTTCTTCCAAGTCACCATGAAGAAAAGCAGTTTTCACATCCATTTGTTCAACCTCTAGGTCATAACAAGCTGCCAAACTCAGTATAGTTCTGATAGAGGACATCTTCACAACCGGAGAAAATATTTCTTCAAAATCAACCCCCTTTTTCTGAGTATAACCCTTGACGACCAATCTAGCTTTGTATCGTGGAGATGAAGACTTCTCTTCTTGCTTCAACCTGTAAACCCACCGATTCTTCAAAGCTCTTTTGCCCTTAGGTAGTTTCACCAATTCAAAAGTATGGTTCTCATGCAAGGATTGAAGTTCGTCTTTCATCGCTTCAACCCACTGATCTTTGCATTCACTCTCCATAGCCTCTTCATAACATTCAGGTTCTCCCCCGTCAGTCAAAAGAACATATTCATCAGGAGAATACCTGACAGAAGATCTTCGATCTCTGGAAGACCTTCGAAGTGGAACTGCTGGTGAAGCTATAGATGCTTGTTGTTGATCATTCACAACATCATCCATGGGAGTATCAAAGTCACCTATAGTCTGATGGTCACCACTAACATCACCATGCACATCATCCTGGATAGGATCTGGTGAAGAGTCTAGGGGAACCGGATTCACATCGATCAAGTCACCACTACCTTGTGAATCCACTTTCCCCGTCTTATCAATGTCATCAATGGTCTGATCCTCAATGAAGACAACATCTCTGCTTCTCACGAGTTTCTTCTGAACTGGATTATAGAGTCTATAACCAAACTCACCATCTAGACCATAACCAATAAAAATGCATTGTCGAGCCTTGGCATCCAACTTGGATCTTTCATCCTTTGGAACATGAACAAATGCTTTACAACCGAACACACGTAGGTGATCATATGACACGTCTTTACCAAACTAAACTCTATCTGGCACATCACCTTTCAAAGGAACACTAGGAGACAGATTTATCACATGTGTCACTGTATTCAAAGCTTCAGCCCAAAACGATCTTGGTAACTTTGAATCTGACAACAAACATCTGACTCTCTCAATCAATGTTCGGTTCATTCTTTCAGCTAACCCATTTAACTGTGGAGTCTTTGGTGGTGTTCTCTGATGTCTGATTCCCTGTCGCAGACAATACTCATGAAACGACCCTATGTACTCGCCACCATTATCAGTACGAATGCACTTCAACTTCTTCCCAGTTTCCCTTTCAACTGATGCTTGAAACTGTTTAAACACCTCAAAGACTTGATTTTTAGACTTCAAAGTGTAAACCCATAGCTTTCTTGAACAATCATCAATGAAAGTCACAAAGTAAAGTGCACCACCATGTGATCTTACTTTTATCGGACCACAAACATCTGAATGGACCAACTCTAGCAACTCTGATTTCCTATGAGGAGGATGGCTTCTAAATGAAACTCTTCTCTGCTTTCCTGCTAGACAATGAGCACAATTCTTCAGTGTAGCATTCTTTAAACCTGAAAGTTGATTCTTCTTCGCTAAACAGCTAAGCCCTTTCTCACTCATGTGACTGAGTCGTTTATGCCACAACTCAGTTGAGTTGTCATTCAGTGTCACATTCACCGTCTCTCAAGAAGTCAAAGCTTGCATCAAGTACAAATTTGAGCTCTTCTTTCCTCGAGCCACAACCAATGAGCCTTTAGTCAGCTTCCACTGCCCTTCACTGAAGGTGTTACAGAATCCCTCATCATCAAGCTTTCCTGCAGAAATCAAATTCAAACGGACATCCGATGCATGTCTGACATCCTTGAGAGTTAACTTTGTTCCATTGTTACTTACCAAGCTAACATCTCCCATACCAATAACCGAAACCAAACCATCATTACCCATCTTCAATACCCCAAAATCACCAGGAGTATAAGATGTGAAGAATTCCTTCCTCGACGTGACATGAAGTGATGCACCAGTATCAATCACCCAACTAGTCTCGTCGCATGCTAGGTTGACCAAATTCTCATCACAAATAACTAACATATCTTCACGAGTAACAGTAGCAACACGCTCAGATTTTTCATCGTCGTTCCGATCGTGTTTATCACCACCACCTTTGTTCTCTTTCTTCCACTTGAAGCAATATTTCTTGATATGACCTTTCTTACCACAATGATGACACTCAAGATTCTTGTATCTCGATCTTGACTTGCTTCGGCTTTTATCTCTACCCTTTCCATCTTTGTCTCTGTTTCTCCCCCTGTTGTCGATAACCAACACCTCGGACTGTGATGTAGAACCCTGAGATCTTCTTCTAACCTCTTTATTCAACACACCACTCTTAGCCAAATCCAAAGTAATAATACCTTGTGAGGCAGAATTAATGAGTGAGACTCGAAAGGTCTCCCAAGAGTCTGGTAGAGTAGCAAGCAACCAAAGTCCTAAAATCTCGTCATCAAATTTGACACCCATACCAAGCAACTGATTCATCACACTCTGAAATTCACTAACATGGTCAGCTATAGACATTCATTCTTTATATTTCAGCGCCATCATTTTCTTCAGCAAAAACAACTTGTTATTGCCCGACCTCGAAGCATACAAGCTTTCAAGCTTCTCCCACAATGTTCGAGCATGTGTCTCTTGATCAATGTGGTTGTAAACATTTTCTTCAACAAATTGCCGAATAAAGCCACACACTTGTTGATGCTCAAATTCCCATTCTTCATCACTTTTCGAATCGGGTTTTTGAGTAGTAAAGACCGGAAGATGCAAAGCCTTCACAAATAATAAGTCCTTCATTTTATTCCGCCAAAGTTGATAATTTGTGCCATTCAACATAATCATCTTGCTCATATTAATTTCCATAATTATCTGACACAATAACCAAGCTCTGGTACCAGTTTTTTGGGAAGAAACCGAACAACCGAAACAAAGCGAAAGCACAACCGATGTTCTTTCTCTCCTTATAACTCCTGTCAAAAATTATGGCAAGCACAATAGCACAAGATATGTTCTCTAGCAACCTTAATCAACCACAAATCAACTAATGCAACCACAACAAAAATAAATAGAGACACCGATATTTTTACGTGGAAAACCCCTCTAAATTAAGGGTAAAAACCACGGGACTTTAGAGTCCGATAAAGAGTTCCACTATCATCAAATGTTCAACTACAAGATCACAATAACAAGCCTACAACAAGCATTCAACTCCGACAAGGCTAACAATATGTAATCTTTAGCAAAAGAGAGAAAAATGAGAGAACATCACCAAAAACGTAGCTGCTGAAAAATGGGTATTTCCGATGCTACAAGTCTCGGATGAAAAATCTGACCGTACAAAGTCAAGAACACCTTATCACCTAGCTGCTGTCCAAAAATCAGCTCAATCGAACCACGGATGGACATTCGATCGAAGAGTTGATCACTGCTGCACCAAGCTTGAAAAACTGATTTTTCTATTCTAGGTATTGTTGTAGGCTTGTTATTGTGATCTTGTAGTTGAACATTTGATGATAGTGGAACTCTTTATCGGACTCTAAAGTCCCGTGGTTTTTACCCTTAATTTAGAGGGGTTTTCCACGTAAAAATATCGGTGTCTCTATTTATTTTTGTTGTGGTTGCATTAGTTGATTTGTGGTTGATTAAGGTTGCTAGAGAACATATCTTGTGCTATTGTGCTTGCCATAATTTTTGACAGGAGTTATAAGGAGAGAAAGAACATCGGTTGTGCTTTCGCTTTGTTTCGGTTGTTCGGTTTCTTCCCAACAAAACATTTTTTTCTACCCACAATCTCCAACGTTTTCCAGGTTCATCAATAGATTTTTCCCTAACATTTTTTCTTTCCATTTGCTGTAGCAAGTCATGCATCCGCAATTTGTTGTATTCATTAACAGTTAGAGATTTTTTTATAAGAATATCAATTCCTATATCTAGAAAAACTGATCACAACCCTCCAATACTAGAAGCATGCTATATCTAGAAATATGTTTTGTTCAGTTTGGTCCAATCTATCAAAGCTTATTTGAAGTCTATCAAGAATTTCTTTACAAGAATCTCTTTCTAGTCTTTCTATTATACTTCTTCATTGAGCTGCATCTCTACCACATAAAAAGGAACCCAAAACTTCAAGAGCTAAGGGAAGACCTCCTGCATATTCTAAAACATGTTTAGAAAGCTCATTAAAATCATTTTCTAGCCTTGTCTCACTGTTAAAAGCTTTTAAACTGAAAAGTCGAAGTGAATCATTGTCATTCAATGTTGTAGTCTTATACATATCATCAACTCAGTAAGATCGGAGCAAATGTTTGTCTCTTGTTGTTACAATGATTCTGATCCCTAAACCGAACCAGTCACGCCTTCCAACTAAACATTTTAAGTGTTGTAGGTTATTGACATCATCGAGAACAACAAGAACCTTTTTGTTAGATAACCTGTGGCTAATTATGGCATTTACTTCATGAACATTGAAGAAATTAAAGCATTCCTCAGACAAGATTTGGGAAAGAAGTTGTTTCTGTAACGAAACAAGTCCACATGTATTTGAAACTTCTCTAACATCAGCAAGAAAGCTTTTACCTTCAAAATAAGGTGACATTTGAGTGTAAGCAACTCTTGCAAGAGTTGTTTTATCGATGCCACCCATTTCACAAATTCCGATAATGCGGACATCATCTTCACCAATTTCTATTTTCGCATACAACTCCTCTAAGTGTGAACTAATTCCAACCAACTCATCATGTAAAATTGGATATGTTTCACATAATTTTGCAGATATCTTTTTAATGATGTGTCCAATAAATTCGGTTTCATGCCTATAAACATAAACAAAAAAAGAATTTGGTCTCCAAACAAGAAATCAACAGCTAATGGACATGGATATAACATGTATTCTAGAATAGAGAAGAATATAATGTAAGCATTAAAAAGAGAAAAAAGAAAAGATATCAGGGAATTACCTGTTATTTAAATGCCATCATTTGTGACTTGAGTTAAAGCATTTCGCCACCTTTGGAGCTTATCTTCGTCATATCTCTTTTCATGTTCCGCAAAGGCTTCTTCAACTTTTCCTTTCTGTTTTCTTAAATCAGATGGATCCACGCCATAGAAAACTGGAAACACTTTACAACCCTTGTCGTTTTTCTGCTTAACAATCTCACTAAGTTCGTCCAAGCACCAACCCGAAGAAGCATAAGATTCTGAAATACGATTACGGAGCACCATGACTGCTGAAAGGATTTAAACAGTTCTGGTGCGATCTCTTCGCTAGCCTCCAGCTTTGGATCATCCCTGTAGGTGATTATTCCACTCCTTTTCAGAGCATGATAAAGATGATCGGTGAAGTTTTTGCGGGTATCCTCACCTCTAAAACTTAAGAAAACATCATATTTCTTTCTTGAAATGGAGGATGAAGTTGAAGGCAACGACAACATGATGAGAAGAAAAAGGTATCTGACACTTGTGTTCAAAATCGGAAAACAAATCGCCTAATAGCTAGCCAGAAACAAACTACAAACAGTACTCTATGTATAGGAGTGTTAAGAGTATAGAATACTCTAGTATCTTTGAGTTGTTAAGGAGTTGTTAGTATCTCTGAGTTGTTAAGGAGTTGTTAGTCTGTTACTAAGTCTGTTAGATTGTTAAGCTAGTCATAACAGTCACGTATGTACTCTATAAATACTACGTATTCGTCTGTAATGAATATGATTAGGTTACAAGTCTAAATTCAGAGATTCCTTATTATTTTGAGTAAGCATATTCTCTTTACCTGAGTTCGTTACAAGGAGCATCAAGAATGACAAGACTAGATCAAATTTCAAACAGAGGTTTGTAAGCAATTTCTGTGGAAATATGAGAAGTCAAGTTGGGTCGCAGATCATAAAAAGCAAGAATCAAGAAGGTTGACAAACTTTTATAAATAAAAAATGTTGGACGGTTGGTTTTATTATAGACGAGTATTATTATATAATATATATATTTCATTGATTACTTCCCAACCCTAAAGGGAAACATTTTAGGTTATTCAAAAATATTAAGAAAAGACTAAGACCAGTAGCCAGCCATTCCCAGATTATTAATTTGCATAGAAAATAGTAAATTATAAACACATACACTTCCAAGAAATAAAAAACAAAGGACAACGCCTTATCCTAATCTCACTAACAACCTTGAAGTTCCATAAAATGAAAAGGAAAAGACAAATTTATCCATGAAACAGAGGTTTGTAAGCAATTTCTGTGGAAATGTGAGATCGTGTAGTGGTAGAACACAAGTCGGGTCACAGATAAAAAATGGAAGAATCCAAGAAGGTTGACAAAGTTTAATTATAAACTTTAATAAATAAAAAATGTTGGACGGTTGGTTTTATTATGGACGAGTATTGTTATAAAATATTAAAAACCAATAAAATTTTTACTCAAAATTTTAAAATTTTCATTAAAATCCATAAAGATTTATTAATTTTCATTTCTGTCTTTTTATTAACCTCACAACCCGTATCATTCAGAACGACAGTTGCATACCCCATAGCCTCCCTCTTACTCAAAACAGGCAGAATCTACATTACATTTTACCGTGTCAACAACCTGAGGTTCTCAAGCAGCCCTTCCCCCACCACGCGCCACTCCTACCCGGTCACCACCTTCACCAGCCGCAGCGAACACATTCAGCGGCACTCCAAATGGATTGCGTATACAGACAATACAACAAAACATGATCCATACATTCGGACTCACCACAACGACTACATGAGGCAGAAGCGTAGCCAGGGGGGCTGGCATGGGCCCCGGCCCCCCCTAAAATGGAAAATTTTATTTTAGGCCCTTGATATTTTTAAAAAATTTTAAATTAGCAAAGGTAAAATTACACTTTGCCCCCCTAAAATTATAAAAATTCAATTTAATCCTTTACAAATTATAGAAATATAAACTATAAAAAATTAAAATTTCATCTGGCCCCCCTAAAAAAATTTTCTGGCTTCGCCCCTGACATGAGGGGGACAATGAAATACCCTTCTCATTCAAACGAACTCCTGTCGGTAAAAAGTGTCGAATACAATGCCAAACAAAGTCCTTTACCTTCAATGGGAGCTTAGATCGCCTTAACTTCGCCCAAACAGTATTCTCATCCAACAAAGTCTGATCCAATCGCATGTTAAGTGCAACTGTTGAAGTTGGCTTTCATGCAGACCAAGAAGCAGGGGAAGCTGCCCAAGCCTTGCATGTTGCAGCTGGAGCATATGCTGCTGTTTTGTTACTTTCAGCTAATGTTTTGTTGCTTAGTTTGATTTGAACTAAGTTGGTAACATGTTTGATGTAATTAGGTGCTGATAGATTGATAAACCAGCTTTACCATGTGTGCAAGTTATGTTTATCAATTTACTAGGCTACTTACTGGTAGTAGGTAGTATTTGGTGATAGTTTTTAGCTATAAATGTATTGTTTTTCTAGTTGAATGAGTGAGCTAAATGAGCTGAAGCCATAGCTCCCTTGCTGCACATTTGTAAGCAAGATATTGCCTTGTTCTATCTTGTTTTCTTCCTCTGCTCCTCCTCCAAAAATCCCCAACAATTGGTATCATGACCCTTAGCCTTAAAGGCCATTGATTTTTTTTGCTTCCGTTGCTTGTTAAAAGAAAGAAGTTGTCAAATCATGTCATCAAGGACTGCTCAAAGAGAATACAACATCAGCTCAACCTTAAAGACTCCCAAACAAGCTTGAATAAGCTGAAGGGGGAGTTTCAAGGAAAGAATGTGAGCTTTCAAATGTGCAAGCCGCAAGCTCAGCAAAAATGTGCAAGCTGTAAGCTTAGCAAGATGTCAAAGCTGCAGGCTTAGTGAGAAGTGAGAGCTGTGAGCTTATCAAAAGTGTGAGTTCACCAATAGTTGTGAGCCTGTTGAAGACACCTGCTGAAGACTGAAGCGACGTAAAAATTTACTTTCGGTCGCTAATTGTGGCGATTTAACGAAAACTTGAAAACTGATGTTTGATTTTGAAATAAAGAGGGAGTCGCCACCGATCCTTTTTATAGGTGTGATCGGACACCTATTAGATTTCCTTTTTTTAAAATAAAAATTAGGGTTCGAGAGTCGGTTACGCGCGAAAAAGGTATTAGCACCCTCGCGAAGCCCAAAATTGGTATCTTATAAACACGTGTTGTCTTAATTTTCAAAAATACAAGTTCAAAATAACATTGAATCCCGACCCGATCAAAACACGAGAAATTTTAATTTTTTTTGGTTTTTGAGAAGGACATACCGTTTTAACACGAGTCGATTGATGTTCACCCAACATAGCGATAAAATCGATGACTTAATATTAAATCGGTATGTTGCCTTGCTTATTGAAATTAATTAGAGAACAAGAATAAGATGTCCGAAACAATGCAAAGCAAATTAATAAATAAAAATAAGCAAAAGGACAGATCTAGAAGCATATTGAAGCAAAGTGTGACAATAATATTACAAATAATAAAGATACATGTAATACTAGAATAAAACATGAAATAGAAATAATGAATGTATACACATGATATTAAGAGTATGTATGTAAACTATATATAATGTTTGAAGTATATACTTAAGATAGTAAAAATATAACTAGTAACGATAAAATATTTACATAATATATAAATATATATAAAATACAATATTAAAAAAGGTATATATATATACGTATGATAAAATAAATGTATTAATATTAATAATAAATATAATAGGGGTAAAAATAAATATATACATAATATATACGTAATATAGTACTAAGAATATATATATACATATACAATATAGTATTTAAAAATATATACATAAGATGGTATAAAAATATGTACATGGAAATGTATAAGAAATATATATAACTAGTAATATTAAAAATATATACATAACATATATAAAACATATACAATATATACATACATTAGAAATGATAATAATAAAAAAAACTATTTTGTACACTACACAAATATGTACATATATATATAGTAATGATGATGTTTAGGAATATTCTATAATAGTATAAAGATACATAACTAATAATACTAATACATGTACATATATAAAAGTATGGTATTAAAAGCATTCATATAAGAGTATGAAAAATATATACATATATATAATATAGTGTTGGGATATTTACGTAATATATACATAACATAAATACTAATAATGTTAAAAAACAACTTATTAATAATATTATATAAATATATTATAATATAGGAAACTATGTACGTAATATATATTAGAAATAGTAATGGTAACTATAGTAATAATATAATAATAAATAATAAAAGGAATAAAAATAACAACAATAGAAATGATAATCATGAGAATAATATAAATAATATTAAAAATAAATAAAATATCAAGGATAATATGAAAATAAACTTAAATAAAAAAAGGGACTAAAATTGAAACAAAAACGAAGTTTTGGGGCGATTTTAAAATAAAAAAAAAGAAAAAAAAGGCTAATTTGAACACGCGTGAAACAGTGGGGGGCCAAAAAAGCAATTTTCCCAAGCCTTTAAATAAAAAATGACTTAATTGCAAAAGGGTGAAAAAGCAGAAGGACCGCGCGCATAAATAAACCATTAATAAAAAACACGCGGATCCTTGGCGGGTTTGGATCGGGTCAGGTCGGGTAGGCTCAAAACGACGTCGTTTTGGGGTTAAATGGCAGCCTCCAAAACGACGTCGTTTTGGGAGGCTATATAAAGTCCAAAATTAACAAAAAAAATCATTTGCAGCAGCAGAGAGGAAAAAAAAGAGAGAGGGGAGAGGGAGCTGGGCGATTTCTGGCCATGGACCGGTCTTGCTCCGACCGCCGTTCGTCGTCACCGCCGCCGGCGCCGACCACCGTACACGGTGGCTGGAAAGGTAAAAATTTTATATTTTTTTGTTTTTTTATTTATTGAATATATACATATATTGTATATTATTATGAGCACAAAAAAAAAAGAAAAGAAGAAAGAAAGTAATCGAAAAAAATAAAAAAGTCACCTTCGTTTTTTCGATTTCGATTCTTATATTCTGATATTCACTGCTTTGGTGTTTATACCTATCTTTGATATATGAAATCGATTGCTTGGTATTAAAATGGCTGAATCTACTGTTTTTTTTTTTGTTTTCAAAAATTCATCCCCCTTTAACTGTTTTACATTCGGCTCTTTATAGCCTATTTTTTACAAGCTTTTTTCTTTCTCTGCTATTTCTGTCTCTTCACTTTAATGTTTGCAGGGGATGGGTGGTGCTGCAGAGCTGGTAGCAGACGTGACCGGTGGCAGAAGCAAGTAGGGGAGTGGTTGCAGCGCTGAGCAGGTTAGGTCGGAGTCAGAGGGCAAGTGGGCAGGTGGCTGAGTCAGCTAGGGTTAGGGTTAGGCATTTTGTTTTTGATTTGGGTCTTGGGTGTTGTTTTGGGCTTTGAGGGTTTATTGGGGGTTTTGGTAGTTAGGTTTTTTATTTATTTGGGCTGAGGGTGTAAAATGGGTTTGTTGGGTAGGTTTTGGGTTTTGATGTAATTGGGGGTTTGGGTTGTTAGGAATGGGGTTTTGGGATTTAATTTGGGCTTCTACAGCTGCCCCTCTTTGCTCATTGTCGTGCAACGGGAATAGAGCAAAGACTTTCAAGGAAGACCAAATTTGCCTGGTCTTGCCAAGTTTTGATTTGCTCTGGTGCTCTTCTTGCTCAGGTAGTCTCTTTCCAGTCCACCGCATCTTGTAGCTTTGGTTCAATCCACTACATCTTCTGACAATTTTGGTTCCATTAGCTCCAATCTTTATTCTTTACTCGACATGTGATCTTGAGCTCAACTCATTTCTTGCAATATGAATTGACTCTCGACATGTGACCCGAGGCTCAACTCACCTCTCGCAATATGAGTTGATTTTTGAAAAACAGAAATTAAAAGGCTCAACTCACCTCTCGCAATATGAGTTGATTTTTTGAAAAACAGAAATTAAAAGGCTCAACTCACCTCTAGCAATATGAGTTGATTTTTGAAAAACAGAAATTAAAAGGCTCAACTCATCTCTCGTAATATGAGTTGATTTTTGATAAACAGAAATTAAAAGGCTCAACTCACCTCTCGCAATATGAGTTGATTTTTGAAAAACAGAAATTAAAAGGCTCAACTCACCTCTCGCAATATGAGTTGATTTTTTTGAAAAACAGAAATTAAAAAGTTCAACTCACCTCTCGCAATATGAGTTGATTTTTGAAAAACAGAAATTAAAAAGTTCAACTCACCTCTCGCAATATGAGTTGATTTTTGAAAAACAAAAATTAAAAGGCTCAACTCACCTCTCGCAATATGAGTTGATTTTGGAAACATGAATTGAAAAATAGAAATTGAAAATACCTCAGCAAGTGAGCCGAGGCTCAACTCACCTCTCGCAATATGAGTTGATTTTTTGAAACATAAATTGAAAAAACGGAAATCGAAAATACCTCAACGTGTGACCTGAGGCCCAACTCACCTCTCGCAATATGAGTTGATTTTTTTGAAAGACAGAAATTGAAAAACAGAAATTGAAAATACCTCAGCATGACCTGAGGCTCAACTCACCTCTCGTAATATGAGTTGATTTTTTTTTTTGAAACATAAATTGAAAAACAAAAATTGAAAATACCTCAGCGTGTCCTGAGGCTCAACTCACCTCTTGCAATATGAGTTGATTTTTTGAAACATAAATTGAAAAACGAAAATTGAAAATACCTCAGCGTGTGACCTGAGGCCCAACTCACCTCTCGCAATATGATTGATTTTTTTGAAAGACAGAAATAAAAACATCAAAATACCAAAAGATGTCATCTGGTGGAACTCAGGTGTCTTTTCCTTTGATTCAGTACAGCTATCATCACATCCTCTTACTCTACTGGAGTGCCTGTATATGTCATGCATGATGTTATCATGATATGCACATGTTGGTCTTAAATGCCTTTATGCCTACATGATCATGCTATGCGCCTTGGGCTTGCTTGTCATATGTCCCTTTCCGTCATGATTTTTGATGATCTGTGTTCATTTCTTGGACACTTGATTTCCTCTTTAGGCCTTGTACCCGTCCTCAAGCTTTACGAGTAATCTACGTTTCTCAGATATCGCTCTTTTTCCCTGGTTAAACTTTGTCCTTACTTTGAGGCTCTTGTACTTATCAAATTCTTATCCGGGTAATGCTTAACATTTCTTTTGTTTAGAGTATGTCATTTCACTATTTATCATGTAAATGAACCACATGATGAGATGCATGAAAATAGTCAGGTAGGGACAAAAGGATACCTTACATTTATTCATTTCAAATGTAGCAAACAAAGAAAGTTAATCAATGATAGTAAAAAAGTGTTATAAAGGAAAAGGGATTGTATTTCAACAAATACAAATGCTCTAGATATTCAACGCATGAACTCTTCCACGTTCCTCAATCAAGAATCTTTTCAGGCATGGCTTCTAGCGTAGAAGATTTCGAGCTTTCAGAAATGCTTCAAATAATGTAGTCTCATTATTTGACCCACCGTTCAAAACGCCTTGCTTTTTAAGCCAGTGCTTGTTTCATTAGAACGCCCTTTCAGGTTTTCATCCTAATCTTTTGTGTTAATCAAGACGCCCTTTTCGGGTTTTCACCTTGATCCCCCTTGTTTTTAAGATGCCCTTTTCGGGTTTTCATCTTGAATTTTTTTAAGCATAATATTTCTTCACAGCATCTGAATTCACTGGATTCGGTCACTCTTTCCCGTCTATCTCAGTGAGAATCAAAGCTCCACCCAAGAATGCCTTCTTTACGACGTATGGTCCTTCCCAATTTGGTGCCCATTTTCCTCGGAAGTCTTTTTGTATTGGGAGAATCTTTCTCAGTACGAGTTCTCCTTCATGGAATTCTCTCGGCCATACATTTTTGTCATGAGCCGCGATCATTCTCTTTTGGTACATCTGCCCATGACAGATTTCCTTTAAGCGTTTTTCTTCGATAAGATTTAGCTGGTCATATCGAGCTCGAACCCATTCTGCTTTCTCTAATTTCGACTCCATTAAGACTCATAGAGAAGGGATCTCAACTTCGATAGGTAGTACAGCTTCCATTCCATAGACCAGAGAGAAAGGAGTTGCCCCCGTAGATATCTGTACAGATGTGCAATATGCATACAAAGCAAATGGTAGCTTCTCGTGCCAGTCTTTATATGTCTCGGTCATTTTCCCAATGATTTTCTTAATATTTTTGTTGGCCGCTTCAACAGCTCCGTTCATTTTCGAGCGATAGGGCGATGAGTTATGATGCTTTATTTGAAATTGCTCACACACTTCTTTCATCATCTTGTTGTTCAGATTAAAGGCATTATCTGAAATGATTCTTTCAGGCAAACCATATCGACAAATGATTTTCTTTTTCAAAAACCTGCAAACTACAGTCTTTGTTACATTGGCAAATGATGCGGCTTCTATCCATTTTGTGAAATAATCAATGACCACAAAAATGAATCGGTGTCCATTAGAAGCTTTTGTGGAAATTGGCCCTATAACATCCATGCCCCACATAGAAAAAGGCCACGGAGAAGTCATGACGTGAAGGGGCGAAGGGGCTACATGAATTTTATCACCAGAAATTTGACATTTGTGGCATTTTCGTGCAAAATTAATGTAGTCACTTTCCATCGTCAGCCAGTAATAACCAAGTCTCATAATCTTCCTGGCCATAGTGAAACCATTGGCATGTGTCCTACAGATTCCCTCATGGACATCTTCAAGTATTTTTCTAGCTTCAACAGCATCTACGCATCTCAAGAGCACTTGATCTTTTCCCCTTTTGTATAGGATGTCCCCAACAAGAACGAATCCCGCTACCATTCTTCTGATTGTTCTTTTGTCGTTCTCATTTTCTTGTTCGGGATACTTTTGATTCTTGATATATTCTAAGACATCATGGAACCATGGCCGTCCATCTGGTTCTTTTTCAATGCTGAAACAATGTGCAGGGACTTCATATATGCTCATTTGAAGAGGCATTATTTCTGTTTCTCTGTTTGCTTTGAACATTGAAGCCAAAGTGGCCAGGGCATCAGCCAATTGGTTTTCTTCTCATGGGAGGTAATTAAAAGTTATTTCTTCGAATTTTTTAATCAACTCTGCCACTAGATCACTGTATTTAACCAGTTTTGAGTCTCTTACTTCCCAATCTCCACAGATTTGGTATATCACCAATGCTGATTCTCCGTATACCTCTAAAGTTTTGACATTTCGTTCAATAGCTGCACGAAGTCCCATGATACAGGCCTCGTATTCCGCTATGTTATTGGTACAGAAGAAGTTTAGCCTAGCAGTGAGTGGGTAATGGTTCCCTTTTGGCGATACTAAGACTGCTCCAATCCCATACCCCAATGCGTTCGATGCACTATCAAAGCTCATCTTCCATGACTTCCTTTTTTGATGACTCGAATTCTTTTTTTATGATGCACATTAAGTCTTCGTCTGGGAAATCAAACCTCAACGGCTCATATTCATCCGATGTTCGAGTTGCTAAAAAGTCAGCTATTGCACTTCCTTTTATTGACTTTTGACTCATATAGACGATGTCGTACTCCGATAGTAAGATCAGCCATCGTGCCATTCTTCCTGAGAGTGCAGGTGATTCCATCATGTATTTTATTGGATCCAACTTTGAAATTAACCAGGTCGTATGATACAACATGTATTGCCTGAGTCTTCGAGCTACCCAAACCAGAGCGTAACAGTATTTTTCAATGGACGAATACTTTGCCTCATATTCAGTGAACTTTTTGCTGAGGTAGTAGATCGTCTTTTCTTTCTTTCCAGACTCGTCGTGTTGCCCCAGCACGCAACCCATTGAATTTTTGAATACAGTAAAATACAATATCAATGGCCTTCCCGGAGTTGGCGGTACTAGCACTGGAGGACTAGACAAATAGTGTTTTATCTTATCAAAGGCCATCTGGCATTCCTCATTCTATTCTCCCGGGTTATGTTTTCGAAGGAGCCGAAAGATTGGGTCGCATTGGTTGGTAAGTTGAGCGATGAATCGGGCGATGTATTTTAACCTCCCTAAAAATCCTCTGACTTCCTTTTGCGTGTGCGGAGGTGGTAACTCTTGAATGGCTTTTATTTTATCTGGATCAACCTCGATGCCTCTTTCGCTGACGATGAAGCCTAGCAATTTTCCTGAGGTTGCCCCAAACTTACACTTGGCTGGATTGAGCTTTAGTTGGAACTTTCTCAGTCTGTCGAACAACTTCTTCAGGTTCACTACATGCTCTTCTTCCCCTCGAGATTTAGCAATCATATCGTCGACGTAGACCTCTATTTCTTTATGCATCATGTCATGAAATAACGTCACCATAGCCCTCTGATATGTTGCCCCAGCATTCTTTAACCCGAATGGCATCACCTTGTAGCAAAATGTTTCCGACATTGTTACGAAGGTAATTTTCTCCATATCCTCAGGGGCCATCTTGATCTGATTATACCCCGAGAATCCATCCATGAAAGAAAACAATGAATGTTTTGTTGTGTTATCCACCAACGTATCAATGTGTGGTAAGGGAAAATTATCTTTAGGACTTGCTCGATTCAGGTCACGATAATCCATGCACATTTGTACTTTGTCGTCTTTCTTTGGTACCGAGACTATGTTAGCCACCCATTCTGGATACTTGGAGGCTTGTAGGAAGCCAACATCAAATTGCTTCTTGACTTCCTTTTTTATTTTCAACAACATCTCAGGTCTCATCCGTCTTAGCTTTTGTTGAATGGGTTTGCATTCTGGCTTTAATGGGAGCTTATAGACCACTACATCTTCATCCAATCCTGGCATGTCCTGATATAACCATGCGAATGCATCTTTGTACTCGTGGAGCAAAGCAATCAAATTATGCCTGGTGCCCCCTGAAATAGAGGTCCCAATCTTCACTTCTTGCTTCCTTTCTTCAGTTCCCAAATTTATTGTTTCAACAGATTCTTGATGAAGCAAAATCTGTTTATCATCTTGTTCCACCATTCTTAGCAAGTCAGGAGACGAGACATAGTCTTCAGCATTTTCTTCGGCTTTGAATTCTCCTAAACAAACAGTCTTCTCAAAATCGATTTCAGGACTCGTAACGGTTTTGTTCATGCTGTTGACATCTGAGCACCTGAAAGTTGAATGGAAAAGGAAACTATAGAGAGGCATCCAAGTATTGGAACCAACAAACGAAATGTTATGGTATGGCATGAGGCAAATGTAAGGATAGGCTATGAAATGAGAAAATGATTATGAAATTAGTGATAATGCAAAAGATCGTGACAAAATGCATCTTCATTGATATTCATTTGAATGATAAAGAGCGAATGCAAGGTCTTACAAAAGAATTCTATTATATCTAAGGACACAATAGAATGTTAACGTTTGAGCATTACTCTGAAGACTTATAAACTACAAGAAGGTCCTCGGCAGTCCAATTGTTCAACATGAAACCTGGGGAACAAGGGCGTATCCTTGAGACGTCTTTACTTGCGTCAGCTCCTTTGTCAATGACACTTACACTGATATTCTGAAAACCCTTTTCGATCATTAACATTGTGCCTTGTGCATTATCCTGCCCCGGGTATATCATTTCCGCAGACGTAAATGTTCTTGACAAAGGAGGGAATTCCATAGGCTCTCATTCTGGTTCTCGGCCTAAGGTTCTGGCGATCCTTCTTTCCTGATCTTTCTTCCACTGCTTTCTTCTTTGACGGGCGTCTGGCTGGAAACCTAAACTGTATCGAGCCTTATGATGCACTGGCCTCAGAGCCCTGACTATTCGTTGTTGAAATTTTCCCAAACCTTTCCTTTCTTAGGCTCCTCTCCCCACAGTCAGCTTGATACCCATCCTGGTATTTCTCGACAATTTAGGCATGGGAATTTTGTTTCCCTCAGCGAACGATTATGGAATATGCAATGAATGAATGAATGCATAAATGTCAAATGAATGTTAGTCATGAAAGAAATATAAGAAATTGGTGTTAATTTCAAGATAGCCCCTATTTAGGCATTTCCTTAATCAAAAGAGTCTATTACACAACGTTTCGGTCACTCGTGTAATTGACTCTTCCATCAGAAACCCGTTTTGGCAACCAATCTCTAATCAACACCTTCCTAATATGATGCCTTAGATGCATGATGAAAAATAAAGATAAAGACAAACAACCTTGGTTAGTAGTACAAATATAAATTACGGAAAATCCAAATAAAAATGTAAACGTCAAAGAAATAAAAGGTGAGAGGCGTTTCTCCCGTGCACTTATTTTGGTGACTACTAAACGAGCGGAGGTTTGGCATGGCTCTAGTTAGGTGGCTCGTATGGTTCACTATATGTGGTTTTGGTTCTAGGTGGGTACTCGAATCGTCTGTACTGTCATCTACTAAGATTAGTACAGAGCCTCGGTCATGGCCCATCATAGGTTTACGAGATCAATTCGAGGGATTACATTTACTTATGCCTATGCGGAGGGACGAGTTAACTCACGAAAGCATAAGTCATATGTAACCCGAAAGTATTCACTAGCCTGTGCGGAGGGACGAGTTAACTCACGAAGGCGTAGCGTTTACTTTCATTTAAACGGACGGAGCCCGGGTAGAGAGCTCATGTTATGCTAAAATGCAAGTGCACGGTGTATGGGGAGAAACTCACAAACCTTTACGTTTTATTTAAAAACTAAACCAAAACTAAAACCATAAAATTTAAAGCTGACAAAAAACCAGATAAAGAAGTTAAAAGAATATATACAACACGATGCAAATGCATGATTTTTTTGAAAACAAAAATTTGAGGATCACGACTAAATGTTAATTTGAACAAGGAACTTTGAAAATTTTGACAACGCGAGTTTAATTCCAGACACGACTCTCAAAAAAGGGTCCCAGTGGGGTCCCTAGCTGTAGCGACGTAAAAATTTGCTTTCGGTCACTAATTGTGGCGATTTAACGAAAACTTGAAAACTGATGTTTGATTTGAAATAAAGAGGAGTCACCACCGATCCTTTTTATAGGTGTGATTGGACACCTATTAGATTTCCTTTTTTTTTAAAATAAAAATTAGGGTTCGGGAGTCGGTTACGAGCGAGGAAGGTATTAGCACGCTCGCGACGCCCAAAATTGGTATCTTATAAACGCGTGTTGTCTTAATTTTCAAAAATGCAAGTTCAAAATAACATTGAATCGCGACCCGATCAAAACACGAGAAATTTTAAGTTTTTTTGGTTTTTGAGAAGGACATACCGTTTTAACATGAGTCGATTGATGTTCACCCAACATAGCGATGAAATCGATGACTTAATATTAAATCGGTATGTTGCCTTGCTTATTGAAATTAATTAGAGAACAAGAATAAGATGTTCGAAACAATGTAAAGCAAATTAATAAATAAAAATAAGCAAAAGGACAGATCTAGAAGCATATTGAAACAAATATAAGTGTGACAATAATATTACAAACAATAAAGATACATGTAATACTAGAATAAAACATGAAATAGAAATAATGAATGTATACACATGATGTTAAGAGTATGTATGTAAACTATATATAATGTTTGAAGTATATACTTAAGATAGTAAAAATATAACTAGTAACGATAAAATATTTACATAATATATACATATATAAAATACAATATTAAAAAAGGTATATATATATACGTATGATAAAATAAATGTATTAATATTAATAATAAATATAATAGGGGTAAAAATAAATATATACATAATATATACGTAATATAGTACTAAGAATATATATATACATATACAATATAGTATTTAAAAATATATACATAAGATGGTATAAAAATATGTACATGGAAATGTATAAGAAATATATATAACTAGTAATATTAAAAATATATACATAACATATATAAAACATATACAATATATACATACATTAGAAATGATAATAATAAAAAAGCTATTTTGTACACTACACAAATATGTACATATATATATAGTAATGATGATGTTTAGGAATATTCTATAACAGTATAAAGATACATAACTAATAATACTAATACATGTACATATATAAAAGTATGGTATTAAAAGCATTCATATAAGAGTATGAAAAATATATACATATATATAATATAGTGTTGGGATATTTACGTAATATATACATAACATAAATACTAATAATGTTAAAAAACAACTTATTAATAATATTATATAAATATATTATAATATAGGAAACTATGTACGTAATATATATTAGAAATAGTAATGGTAACTATAGTAATAATATAATAATAAATAATAAAAGGAATAAAAATAACAACAATAGAAATGATAATCATGAGAATAATATAAATAATATCAAAAATAAATAAAATATCAAGGATAATATGAAAATAAACTTAAATAAAAAAAGGGACTAAAATTGAAACAAAAACGAAGTTTTGGGGCGATTTTAAAATAAAAAAAAGAAAAAAAGGCTAATTTGAACACGCGTGAAACAGTGGGGGGCCAAAAAAGCAATTTTCCCAAGCCTTTAAATAAAAAATGACTTAATTGCAAAAGGGTGAAAAAGCAGAAGGACCGCGCGCATAAATAAACCATTAATAAAAAACACGCGGATCCTTGGCGGGTTTGGATCGGGTCAGGTCGGGTAGGCTCAAAACGACGTCGTTTTGGGGTTAAATGGCAGCCTCCAAAATGACGTCGTTTTGGGAGGCTATATAAAGGCCAAAATTAACAAAAAAAAATCATTTGCAGCAGTAGAGAAGAAGAAAAAAAAGAGAGAGGGGAGAGGGAGCTGGGCGATTTCCGGTCATGGACCGGTCTTGCTCCGACCGCCGTTCGTCGTCGCCGGCGCCGGCGCCGACCACCGTACACGGTGGCCGGAAAGGTAAAAATTTTATATTTTTTTTGTTTATTTATTTATTTATTGAATATATACATATATTTGTATATTATTATGAGCACAAAAAAAAAGAAAAGAAGAAAGAAAGTAATCGAAAAAAATAAAAAAGTCACCTTCGTTTTTCCGGTTTCGATTCTTATATTCTGATATTCACTGCTTTGGTGCTTATATCTGTCTTTGATATATGAAATCGATTGCTTGGTATTAAAATGGCTGAATCTACTTTTTTTTGTTTTAAAAAATTCATCCCCCTTTAACTATTTTACATTCGGCTCTTTATAGCCTATTTTTTACAAGCTTTTTTCTTTCTCTGCTATTTCTGTCTCTTCACTTTAATGTTTGCAGGGGATGGGTGGTGCTGCAGAGCTGGTAGCAGACGTGACCGGTGGCAGAAGCAAGTGGGGGGAGTGGTTGCGGCGCTGAGCAAGTTAGGTCGGCGTCAGAGGGCAAGTGGGCAGGTGGCTGAGTCGGCTAGGGTTAGGGTTAGGCATTTTGTTTTTGATTTGGGTCTTGGGTGTTGTTTTTGGCTTTGAGGGTTTATTGGGGGTTTGGGTAGTTAGGTTTTTTATTTATATGGGCTGAGGGTGTAAAATGGGTTTGTTGGGTAGGTTTTGGGTTTTGATGTAATTGGGGGTTTGGGTTGTTAGGAATGGGGTTTTGGGATTTAATTTGGGCTTCTACAAAGACAGTATGCAAAGATGCGAATCTGTCAAAGGTGCGAGCTCAACAACATGTGGAAGCAAGAAGAAGCAGGACTGTAGTTAGCAAGGGAAAACAAGGCAGGGTGTGTTTGAATGGTGATACCAACCAAGGCTGTGAAGAAGGAGAATACTCCATTTGATGAACAAATCTTTGCCACAAAAGACTGGTATGGTCAAATTGTGTGAGTCAAGCTTTGGTTGAAAATGAGGCCAAGGTTGAAAATGTATTGCTTGAGCAAGTTCAGCTTAAAACAAAGCATCTAAGGACTGCCAAGTTAAAAAAAAAAAACTTGATGATTGATTGGTATTTGCAGCATGAAAGCCAAGGAGGAGTGTTGAAGTTGGCTTCCATGTAGACCAAGAAGTAGGGGAAGCTGCCCAAGCCTTGCATGTTGCAGCTGGAGCATATGCTGCTGTTTTGTTACTTTCAGCTAATGTTTTGTTGCTTAGTTTGATTTCAACTAAGTTGGTAACATGTTTGATGTAATTAGGTGCTGATAGATTGATAAATCAGCTACCATGTGTGCAACTTATGTTTATCAATTTACTAGGCTATTTAGTGGTAGTAGGTAGTATTTGGTGATAGTTTTTAGCTATAAATGTATTGTTTTTCTAGTTGAATGAGTGAGCTAAATGAGCTGAAGCCATAGCTCCATTGCTGCACATTTGTGAGCAAGATACTGCCTTGTTCTGTCCTGTTTTCTTCCTTTACTCCTCCAAAAATCCCTAACAGCAACACGGCATGCCAACTTAAAATGCCAAATCAGGAACTAAAATGCCTTCCACCAAGTCCCTCTTCTATGCACAACCATCAACACTAAATAAATCATCAACCCTCAGATCTTCAAAGCTCTGCGAATGGAAGTGACTTAACATAAAAATTCAGATCAACAGCTAACCATGGATAATGAAATACAGAAATATCATTGCCATTCCCAATTCACCATCGCATGCCACGAGAAATTGTTGGAGTTTTGAGAAGTTGATACAACAAATACAAGGAAAATACTTGGCAAATTTTTTTACTGCTATCAAATTCTCTCATAATCATTTTCTTTACACATGAAATACATTATATACGGTGTACTGATTATAGATAATTCAACAAGTCCCATTAATAATCTTGAAAATACAAAGATGAAACTTATATATAAACTGATTAGGTAAAAGTCAATACCTAATAAAAACATCAAATCAATACTAACTCTGCTTATTTAACAAGTAATCTTAAGTAAGTAGACCAAATACAAAATACCAACAACAGAATATGCGAACCCTTCTTGTAATACATTTGGGGAATTCACCAACAACACATAACAGCTCGCATCTGACTTAGCAAGTAACTTAAGTTGAGCTCGCACTTTTGGTTGAGCTCACAGCTTTAGGCAAGCTTACAAATGTAAAGCTCGCAGACTTGTTTGAGCTCGCAACTTCAAGTGAACTTATAGCTTTACGAGAAGAGTGTCACTACATGAATGGTCGCTTTACAACAGAAATCACATGTTTCGATGCCAAAATGCTTTGCCAAACAAACGAGGGATTACCACCGTCAAAAATATCAAGGAAATACCAGTTCGGAAAGTAATTTGATTTGATAAAGTGACGGACAAAAGCTGACGGATCCAACAAAAACATGGCAGCTTGCTTTCCCAACATGGCAATATTAAAACAGGGAAAATCCCGAAAACTATGCCACCAAATTTCTTAGGGACACAACCATTCCCATGAGGCTCACTTAAGCCCTCTCTCTCTATTACAATAATTTATTTTACTATATTAAACAATATATATTTATATTTAAAAAATAGTTGCAAAAGATATTTGGAAAATAATTATACCAATAACAAAGAGGTCCCAATTTTTCTCTGGCAACTTATTTGAGTGAACTTGATCAAATTTAGGAGCACATGGGTGAACAACAAGCCACGAAATCCTCTGGCCCACACTCTTCGGAATTTTACTATGAAGATGATGGAAAAACAGAAACCTTCTTATCTTCCAAGGAATCTCATGAAGTTCTATAGAAGTCATCAAAGTCTCAATAAATTGGGCAAAACAGTATAATAAAATTAGTAGCAGTGAACCATCTAGGAGTATGAATTTAGATCTTTTAAACTTAGGCTAAGAGAATATTAGTTGATCTAAACCAACTTTAGACTTTAATCTTTACACAAAAAAAAATACTAAATATAATAACTTTATAAAATTACGATTTTAGAGCCTATGTCAATTCTTTTTATTCAAAGTGGAAATAAACAAAATATATATAATATTTCCTAAAGGTAACATGTTAGGTTATTCAAAAATATTAGAAAAAAGACTCACCATCCATCCCCAAATATTTAATTTTTATAGAAAATAGTAAATTATAAACGCATACGCTTCCAAGAAATAAAACAAAGTAGAAGACGTTCTTCTAGTGTCACTAACAACCTTGAAGTTCAATAAAATAAACAAAGAATGGGTAAGTATAAATAGTTATTAAATTATTATCTATGTTTTATTTTGATCACTAAACTATTTAAAATTAAAATTTTTGTTGTCACTGAATATTAACAATAGTTTAAAATTTGACAAAACTACAAGGTGGGGTCTTTTTTATTGGTCTAGTAACAATTTTAGCTCTCTAATATTTACAAAATTCTATCAATTTAATCCTAAGTATAAAGATATGAACAAATTTAGACCACAAGTTTACAAAATTTGTCATTTCAATTAAAATTGTAAAAAATTCAATAAATTTAGCTCTCAACATTACAAAATAGCACATTTTGAGTTTTAAAAATTTTGTAAATTTTGAATTGTTTTTTTTTTATTAAATTCTACCTGATTATGCTGGGGAAAGTTGAGTTCATTTTGATTGAATATGGAATATTAATGGGTATCAGGAAATTTCTACTAATAGAATCATCCATGGTGTATTTGCTCTAATAGATTTTATTTTGGGGAAAAAAGGCTTGATTCTGATCTAAAAATTTAATATTTCTTACCTGTCAGCTTTAAGACTTGCTTAATGCAAAAAAGGGTTCCTTCAGTTTGACTTTGTGTTACTTGCTCTTTATTTGGTTTGTTTGCTAAGTCTGAACATAGATGCTGCAATATGAACTTTGGGCTTGGGACTATAATTTTGTATATGATCGATTAACTTGTATTATGCTTCTTATCTTTCAGGCTTGGGAGCAATGGGATACTTGGCACTGTTGAGTCACTATCGCCAATGAAGGGTTTTGCAACTTCAGTTGCTAAGAAAATAGGTTGTTGCGCGCAATGCAAGCAAAATTATAAACAATATCTTGCTAAACTATTAGCGGTCAAGGAACTTGAGCGACGCTCCTCTGATTTTAAATCAAAGTCAACTCGGTCAGCATTGCCACAGTGGTTGCAGAAGCTAAGGCCCTTGGTAGTGATATCAAAACTGTAGATCAGGCAAAGGTAACAAGCTTATTAGATTCCTTTTTGTGTGTGTGTTCTACGTTGAATATTTGCAGAGGAAAATCTTTGTTTTTTTTCCCCTTAATCGAAGCTTTGTTTTTATGATGTCGTGTTATAAAAAGGCTAAGGATCAAGAATCAAGATATGATCTGGATGCAGAAGACCCGAGAGTTGCAGGAGAAATGCAACGATACATGCTTGCATCTCCATCCAAATTTTCATTAGCCGAGTCTAGGCTATGAGAGATTCGCTCCTGCTGCTCTCTCGATGGTGAGCTTGTAAAATTCGAGTCTGCAAAATTTACAAAATTTTTAAAAATTAAAATTTATATTTAAGGCTAAATTTATTCAACTTATTAGAATTTGAAATTAAACAATTTTTGTAAACATTGATGTCTAAATTTATTAAATTTTTTATATTTAGAATCAAATTAATAGAATGAGTAAACATTAGAGGACTAAAATTATTTTTTTTTAGTATTTTCATGTTCGTTTTATAGTCCACGTTTAAGAATCATGGTTGCCCGTCCCAACAACATTGTCTAAGGTTTGAATGGGTGTCCTTCCATTGAGAATGCAATATGCTTTATCATTGCACCCAACCACTTGGTAAATTATAAATATCTCTAATTCTAATAATAGAATTTTTAATTCTAGGATGGTAAAACAAAACCTACAATAAAGATAAAAAAATCCTATAAAATCTAGGCATAATGATACATTTAGCTTTTAACTTATACATCTTTTGTCAATTTGATTATTATTCTTTTTCTCAACCTTTTAAATTCTTTTCCTAAACTAAATCTGGTCACCAAACTTTTAAAAAGAATCAAATTTGACAATTAACATTTCAAAAATAAATTTTTTAATGCCCTTTCAGAAATAGTCAAATTGTTGTTTTTAATGGAAATATTGATTAAAATATTACATTTTTAAATATGATAATCTTAAAAAAAAGAATGATCCAATTGGAGAATATGAGTTAAATCTACTACTTTACATAGTATAAAGGACTAATAGCAGTATTTAATCAAATAAATTTAATTGCTATCGTATGGAGCAGAACTTAAATTTCAAAATTCAAAAAGTATAGGATACTAATTTAAAAAGTAAAAGAATTAAAATTGACCAAATTAAAGTATAGTGATTATATCCACAACTTACACAAAATTTAGTGACTAATAGCACAATTTGACCAAATGATATATACACACTTGAACCTATTAGTAGGCAGGGGCGTAGCCAGGGGCCTGGCATGGGCCCTGGCCCCCCTAGAATGAAAAATTACATTTTAGGCTCTTAAAATTTTTTAAAAAATTTAAATTAATAAAAGTAAAATTACACTTTGGCCCCCCTTAAAATTATAAAAATTTAATTTAATCCTTTACAAATTATAAAAATATAAACTATAAAAAATTAAAATTTCATCCGCCCCCCAAAAAATTTTCTGGCTTCACCCCTGTTAGTAGGGTAAACTACACAAATAGTCTCCCAACTATTTCATTTTAGGCACCCAAAATAAAAAGTTTACAATTTAAGCACCTACATTATATGGTTCGGTCATTTTGGTCACTCTCGCTAAAATAAAAAACGATTAGTTGACGTGGCAGTTAAAAATTCAATATAATGACAAATTTAGCCCTCAATTTTTACATATTATATCGATTTAGTCATAATTTTAAAAAAATTTAACCCTCGATATTTATAGCTGTTCTCAATTTAATCCTAATTCTAAAAAATTCAAAGAATTATACAAAAATATATAAATAGTTTCAAAAAATAAAATAAAATTTTGTATTAATATTAATATTTTTTTACATTAGAAGCACACTCATGCTATAAACTATAAATGCTTAATTTCTCCTCACGAAAAACTACAAAATACTTCTTCATTTGATTTTGATTTTGACCGATCATTTTATTGGCTTTTCTAAAAATAATATTGAAAATTTCCCCCCTTAAAAATAGATAATGATGAGGGGAGGAGGAGATGAGGAGGATTGTGAAGGGTAATTTGGTCAAAATAATTCCCCCAAAACCGGATTCTCTATATTTTCTACAGTATTTTTTTTTTACAATAACTATTATGATATTGACACAAAAGTAAAACATGCACTTTATTCCCTGAAAGTTGAATTTCTGTTTCTAAAATGGGTTGGTTTCAATTAAAAACTAAACAGCATGAGCACCAAACAATTATAATTTACATATTAATATTCACATAATCACAGTAATATTCAACTCACTTACAACACAAAGTAAGACATCATGATCAGTAGCACAAAATTAGAAAAATACATGGGGCTGAATCGAGTATCATTATATTGACTGTTAATACAAACAAGCCAAACACAATTAAAAAAGCAGTAAAACAAAAACCGAAACATTTTCCATTTTGTAAGGTAAAACAAAAAACATGGAAAGATATTATAATTAGAAAAAGAGAAAGAAAAAAGAAGTAAAGCTACCTAACCATGAAGGTTAGGATAGACCCACACCGGTTTGGGAGGGAACAAGGCCAAATCCATTAAGAAATTGGCTACCCATTCGTGGTGAACGGGGGATCCTTCGACAGCCTAAGACAAAGCAACATGCTAGGGTCATCTCTAGCAAGGCTCAACTTAGAAGGCAATCTAGTCATCTAATGTTGGTCTTTATAAATAATATAGGAAATAATTGTTTTGTTGATATGGGACTTTACATTTTATACATTTATATATAAATTACTGTTTTCTCAAGGAACTCCATTCTATACTTCCACCGACTTCAATCTAAATTGTATCTTTAGATTATCCTTTTGCTTGTTTCACTTTGTTGTGCAGTTGCATTTTATCCTCCACTGAATCTTAGGAAATTTGAATTCTATTGAAGTAAGCATTGAATCACCCAAAACAACATTATAGGCATCCAATGGTATATTATATTATATTGTTCTTATTTAATATTTTTTTAGATACAAACATATGAATATAATTAATCTTCCAAATATATTAGAAATGTGCAGCTGGTCCGAAACAAGGGACAAAGATACCTGAGTGGCCATCCCACGACATAAAATTGACATGTTGGTTAAAAGTTCAGAGAAGAAACATGAGTGGGGTTCCGCAGATCCTCTCCCATTGTCGATCAGTTATACAAGCCTTATTTGTATCCTATGGATCTTCCTAGCACCATGTTGGAAAGAGCAGTGACTACAAGGCTTATCGATGTTGATAAATTTGAATGCACCACAAATTATGTGGATTTGATGAACGTGGTAATACAAACGCTAATGGCAAAGAAATGTTAACTTAGAAATAATTTAAAGCATATATAAAAATAAATCATTTGATGAATGTGGGAATATTTTCTGGGTTTATCTTTGATTTTTGTAAGATGCTCTGTCTTGACGAAGTTGTCATGGATTCTTATTTTAGTGTTTTATCTAGTTGTCATGTTTCTTTGATGCTTGAGAATTTTTGTAATGTAATGATGCAAAGTTATTTTGACTTTGTACTCTTTGTACTTTTAATAATTTCTTTTTGCTTGCCTAAAAAAAACGATTGATGAGCACATAAAAGGCCATAAAAAGGATGTTTAAAAGAGAGTTTAAAAGTACAAATACAGTAGAATGTCGCATGTTGAGGCAATTGTTTTGAAGTGGTTGTCAAAGTGCCAATAGTAGCGGCTACTATGAATAACACTACAGTAGACCTCTATTAGATGGTATGGTTGAATGATGCTAATATTGTGGAAGTATGACAATTCGTCTATGAAGTTCAATCCATTTGAAGAAATTTATCTTGAGGATTGGATGGAATTGGATCATGCAATCATATTCCCTAAATCATGCCCAAAAACACTAATTTTCATGTTGTAATCAATCCAATTCATCCCCAAACTTCCATCAACCAATTTAAACTATAAAACATATCAAATTATTTCAACTAAGTTCATAGAGCTAAGAAAATAATCAAGATTCATCGAGTATTTTCACTAATAATCTTAAACATATATTTCAATTGAACTTTTGTGCATGTCATATTCTATATCAAAAGATTAATTTCATACTCTACTTCAAGCCATAGTGATGCGTTGAGGTTGTGACTTCAATCGAGAGTTTCAATCCATCTTTCACCTATGCATTAAACAACAATGCGTTAAGCTACATTATAGCTTAGTAACTACTCCATAATTCAAATCTTACCAATAACATTAGAAGCGCACTCATGCTATAAACTATAAACGCTTAATATCTCCTCACGAAAAATCACATAATACTTCTTTATTTGATTTTGTTTTTAATTGGTCATTTTATTTGCTTTTGTAAAAACTTATTTGAAAAATTTTCCCCTTAAAAACAGATAATAATGAGGGGAGGAGGAGATGATGAAGATGAGGGGCTTATGATAGGAAATTTGGAAAGTAAAAAAATTCATTCTCGGTTAAAGATACATGCTTTGTGAAGGGTGTTTTGGTCACAATAATTCCCCAAAACTGGATTCCCTATATTTTGTACAGTATTTTTCTGTACAAAAATTATCATCCATTATATAATATCAAATTCTACATCAATTACGACGGATATTGACACAAAAGTAAATCATGCACTTTATTCCCTGAAAGTTGAATTTCTGTTTATAAAATGAGTTGGTTTCAATTAAAAATACAATCAAAGACATTAAGGGTCACATAATCACATTAAGAGTCAACTCTACTCACAAAACAAAGACATCATGACCATTAGCGCAAAATTAGAAAAATACATGGGGCGTATTCGAGTCGAGCCTGAATACTATCAAAGTTGAGTTTCACTCAAAATTTAGAACTCTCGATTAAGTTCGTTTATCAATTTTTATACTCAAACTCAAAAATATATTTTAAGGGAAATACAAACGCTAATAGCAAATAAAGGTTAACTTAGAAATAATTTGATGCACATACAAAAAATTGATTTGATGAATTTGGTAGTGCTTTCAGGGTTTATCTTTGATTTATCTTTGATTTTTGTACGATGCTAAAAAGAAAAAGAATTAGATGTGCTACCTATGCATGGAGGATTGGTCAGAACGACCCACACAAAGGAAACTTTAGCCCAAAGGAAAAGCTTTAGCAACCCGAGACAAAGTCTACAGGCCCATTCGCGATGAACGGAGGTGCTTTTGGATGCCCACAACTTCATTTACAGGTCAGTCAATCTTATAACGTCGGCTTTTATAAATAATACAACGAACAATTGTTTGTCAATGTGGGATTCTACATTTTATATACATTACTGTTTTCTCAAGGAACTCCAGTCTCTACTTCCACCAACTTCAATCTAAATTCTATCTTTAGATTATCCTTTTGTTTAACACCCAGGTTTTATGTTTTATTTTTTTAAACACCCAAGCTTTTAACATCATGAACAAAAATTCAGCAGAAAGCAATTCCCATTCACTGACTATCATTCCAAATATTGAGAGGCAATGGTAACTCCATTGAAAAGTCAACTCTTTGATGGTTGAATCATTCTGGGATTTCACTTCCAGGTATATGTTGTTCCAATAGGGTCGGAAGCGTGTAAATTATTGTACTAAAAAATCACACAAAGTTCAATTCCCAGGGAAGAGAGGTGGATCACATGGATCTCTTAAATACCAAGTCTTTCCTTAGTCAGAATATCCCTTCTATAGTAATTTAATAGCACAATTAAATACTACTATTATACCCTCAAATATTGAAAGAAAAATAGGACAAGAAAGAACACAAGAGTTTTAACGAGGTTCGGTAAATTATACCTACGTCCTCGGGCACTAACACCAGATGATAACTTTACTATCTTCACAATATTACAAACAAATAGAATTCCTTGAGAATTCTCAAATGGGAGAAGAGAGAAAACTAAGAGAGAAAGATTGGTTGGGATGAATTGAAATGAGAAATGAGAAGGCCTATTTATAGTTGAGGTTTAAGGACCAAACAATAAATAGCCCATTATCTCAAGGACCAAAAAAAAATTATCCCATGCCACTTTTTCAAAGTCAACTTTAGGGTGCTAAACTTGCACCACTTTGTATTGTTTGCCATTAATGTTGTCTCCCATTAATGTTAACAATCTCCACCTTGAAGATTTGATTAGGATAATCACATCTTCACACACTTCCTTCAACTCCCCAAATTCGATAAAGCTATCTTTTGTAGTGCCTACAAATGCACTCTCGAGCGCCATACACCTGAAGGTGCTCAAATTCTCAGGATGTTAATCAAGTTCAAACAATGATTAAACTTGATTGTTGTTACCACCTTGGTCATCATATCTGCGGGATTATCTGCTGTCGGAATCTTCTGAAGTAGAATTTTTCCTTTTTCAAAGACTTCCCGCACAAAGTGATATCTTACGTCGATATGCTTGGTTCTTGAATGATAGACTTGATTTTTCGCTAAATGAATAGCGCTCTGACTGTCACAATATAAACTTATGTGACTTTGAACAACTCCTAAGTCTTTCAACAATCCATTAAGCCAAATAGCCTCCTTAACAGCTTCTGTAACTGCCATATATTCTGCCTCTGTAGTAGACACAGCTACTGTAGACTGTAAGGTAGACTTCCAACTCACTGGGGCTTTCGCAAGAGTAAACAGATACCCCGTAGTTGAACGACGTTTATCTAAATCACCAGCAAAGTCGGAATCAACATATCCAACTACAAACTGACCAAGTGCTTCATCCTGTTCAAAAATTAAACCAACATCTACGGTTTTTCGAAGATACCGTAGAATCCATTTCACAGCTTGCCAATGTCCTTTTCCAGGATCATGCATATACCTGCTCACAACTCCAACAGCTTGTGAAATGTCAGGCCTCGTACACACCATCGCATACATCAAACTCCCAACTGCATTAGCATATGGGACTTTCGCCATATATTCTCTTTCTTCTTCAGTTTTCGGAGATAATTGAGCACTAAGTTTCAAATGAGAAGCAAGTGGGGTACTTACATGTTTTGTGTTTTCATTTACACCAAAACATTGTAATACCTTTTTCAGATATTGCTTCTGATTTAAACAGAGCTTGCCTCTCGGTCTATCTCTACTTATCTCCATGCCGAGAATCTTCTTGACCTCACCTAGATCTTTCATCTCAAACTCTTGATTCAACTGAGCCTTCAGCTTATCTATCTCATTTTGGCTCTTCGAAGCGATTAACATATCATCAACATACAAGAGTAGATAAATGAAAGATCCGTCATGCAGCTTCTGCAAATATACACAATTGTCATATTTGCTTCTTGTGTACTTCTGTCTTCTCATAAAGCTATCAAATCGCTTGTACCACTGCCTCGGGGATTGCTTCAATCCATATAGCGATTTGTTAAGCTTACAAACCCAATTTCTACCACCAGCATCTGTGTATCCTTCTGGCTGAGTCATATAGATCTCCTCTTCTAACTCACCATGCAAGAAAGCCGTCTTAACATCAAGTTGAGCTAGCTCCAAATTCAACTGTGCTACCAAGGCCAACAAAATTCTAATAGAGGAATGCTTCACAACAGGGGAAAATACATCATTGTAGTCAATTCCCTCCTTCTGAGCGTAGCCTTTAGCTACCAATCTTGCCTTGTAGCGAATATCCTTCTTGCTAGGAGATCCATCTTTCTTTGCGAATACCCACTTGCATCCGATTGCCCTTTTACCTTTCGGTAATTGCGCCAACTCCCAAGTATTGTTCTTCCGGAGAGACTGCATTTCTTCATCCATGGCGCTTTTCCATTTATCACTTTCTAAGCTTTGCATTGCTTCTTGATAAGTGATAGGAATATCATCAACAACGGGAAGGGCGTAGGCCACCATATCAGTAAATCGAGCAGGTTTACGAATTTCTCTCCGTGGCCTTACAACTGCAACTGGTTCTGGTGTACTTAGTGGTTCTTGGGTCAGAACCTCTTCAACCTCTAATTCCTCCATTGTGGCTGGAGAATTAGACTTATTAACTGGGCAAATCCCCATCTGCTCAAACTCTACCTGTTTTGGAGTACACTCCACCTGCTGTGGAGTATTGCTCGTCTGAATATCTTTATCTGCTACCTTTTTCAATGTGGCAGATTCATCAAAGGTAACATCTCTGCTACAGATCATTTTCTTTGTGCTTAAGCACCAAAGACGAAATCCCTTCACTCCAGAAGTGATTCCCATAAAGAGAGCTTTCTTTACCCTCGGATCTAACTTTGACTCCTTCACATGGTAATATGCAGTGGTTCCAAACACATGTAAGGAATCATAATCTGTAGCCGGTTTTCCAGACCATACCTCCATAGGAGTTTTTCTTTCTAATGCAGATGATGGTAAACGATTAACAAGATGGCCAGCGTATGTCACAGCCTCAGCCCAAAATTGCTTGCCCAACCCAGCATTGGACAACATACATCGAACATTCTCCAGCAATGTTCGATTCATACGCTCTGCCACTCCATTCTGTTGTGGTGTATCCCTAACTGTGAAGTGTCGAACAATACCATACTCTTGGCACACATCGAAGAACGGATCACTTTTATATTCCCCTCCATTGTCCGTCCTAAGCCGCTTGATTTTCTTGCCAGTCTGGTTTTCGATCATAGTTTTCCATTTAAGAAAAACTCCAAGCACTTCATCTTTAGTTTTCATGGTAGACACCCAAACTCTTCTGGAAAAGTCATCAACAAAAGTAACAAAGTAGTGTTTTCCTCCCAACGAAGGTGTTTTGGAAGGCCCCCACACATCTGAGTGAATATATTCCAAAATACCTTTTGTATTATGGATAGCAGTGCCGAATTTCACTCTCTTTTGCTTTCCCAGAACACAGTGCTCACAAAATTTTAATTTGCAAGCCTTTGCACCTTTCAACAATCCTTGCTTTGCCAGAATTTGCAAGGATTTTTCGATGGCATGTCCCAACTTCATATGCCACAACTGCATTGAGTCCAAGTCTTTGTTACCGGAAGCTGCAGCGACTGCTCCAATAACTGTACTACCTTGGTAGTAATACAAGTTATTTTTCCTGATGCCCTTCAATATCACAAGTGCGCCAGATGTCACTTTCAAAACCCCATCTCTCATAGTAACAACTGAACCATTGGATTCCAAGGCTCCCAATGAGATGAGATTTTTCTTCAAACTGGGCACGTACCGAACATCAGTCAGAACTCTGGTTGATCCATCTTTATTCTTTAATTGGATTGAACCTATCCCAACAGTTTTACAGGCATTGTCATTGCCCATATAAACAACTCCTCCATTTAGTTCTACTAAATCAGAGAACCACTCCCGGTTAGGGGACATATGATAGGTACAACCCGAATCCAATATCCACTCATCTGAATGGAACGACGATGATGATGCAACCAGTGATAGTTCAGAGTCACTAGTATCATGCTTAGCAACACAAGCATCTACAGCAGCTTTTCCCTTATTCTTCAGCTTTGGACAATTTTTCTTCCAGTGGCCTTTCTCATGACAAAAAGCACATTCATCTTTCCCGAGTCTGGACTTTGACTTTGATCTCCCCTTTTGAGTTTTCTTCCGAGCGTATGAACGACCTCGGACTACTAAAGCTTCTGTATCTCTGATTGAGTTTTTCTGTTTGTCCTTCTTTCTCTGTTCATAACTGTATAAGGCCGCACAGACTTCGCTCAAAGATATATCACTCCTGCCATGAAGTAGAGTAGTTTCTAGGAACTCAAACTCCTCAGGAAGTGACCCCAACAGCATCAAAGCCAAATCTTCATCTTTGAATGTCTCATCCATATTCAGCAAATCAGTGACTAACTGATTAAATTTGGTGATGTGATCATTCATTGTGGTACTTGGGACGTATGTGAAGCGAAACAGTCTTTTCTTCAAGTGGAGCTTATTTTGACTGTTTTTCTTCAAAAAATTTTCTTCAAGTGCCACCCACAACTTATTTGCAGAAGTCTCCTTTGAAAAAGCATACCTCTGCTCTCGAGAAAGGCATGATCGAATTGTGCCACATGCCAACCGATTGATCGCCTTCCAATCTTTCTCCTGTACATCATCTGGTTTCTCTTCATCAATGGCAATGTCTAGACCCTGCTGAAAAAGGGCATCTAGAACCTCACTTTGCCACATACCAAAATGGCCCGTGCCATCAAAGATCTCCACGGCCAATCTTGCATTTGCAATTGTCGGTCTTGTCCACATGGACGATGTTGAAGCTCCTACACCGACCGTTTTCTCCATAATCTTTCAATATACCTAAGGAAATCTTTTCTGATGTGGAAGATCAGTTCAAACTGCAACCACAGAGCATACTACGATTAACCTTCGGCTCTTGATACCACTTGTTGTTCCAATAGGGTCGGAAGCGTGTAAATTATTGTACTAAAAAATCACACAAAGTTCAATTCCCAGGGAAGAGAGGTGGATCACATGGATCTCTTAAATACCAAGTCTTTCCTTAGTCAGAATATCTCTTCTATAGTAATTTAATAGCACAATTAAATACTACTATTATACCCTCAAATATTGAAAGAAAAATAGGACAAGAAAGAACACAAGAGTTTTAACGAGGTTCGGTAAATTATACCTACGTCCTCGGGCACTAACACCAGATGATAACTTTACTATCTTCACAATATTACAAACAAATAGAATTCCTTGAGAATTCTCAAATGGGAGAAGAGAGAAAACTAAGAGAGAAAGATTGGTTGGGATGAATTGAAATGAGAAATGAGAAGGCCTATTTATAGTTGAGGTTTAAGGACCAAACAATAAATAGCCCATTATCTCAAGGACCAAAAAAAATTATCCCATGCCACTTTTTCAAAGTCAACTTTAGGGTGCTAAACTTGCACCACTTTGTATTGTTTGCCATTAATGTTGTCTCCCATTAATGTTAACAGTATAATCATATCAATTACTTCTCTTGAATTTGCAAATACCTGCAAAATGGAACACCTGTCATTTGTTATTATTAAATCCATAAATTGTTAAGTACGAGATTTTGCAAAGCAAAAGGGATATTTATCAACCTTAAGACCTTTTTTGCAATGTTAATGCATTGGTGTTCTCAGCCAATCTGTAGCAATTTGCACCTACAATATCTGTCCAATCAATTTAATTGCATTCCTTTGATGGACCTGCAATTATTTCCATACAACCACAACCTTCTAAGTACACACTTTTTATATTTGTTAGAAGGCCAGGCACTGATTTAAGCTTTCTGCACTTTGACAATATTCCGAGTTGTTCAAGCTTGAGCAATCGAGTAAAAAATGAAGTTATGCCGATAAAATTGTTACCATTAAGATCAAGTTCTTTCAAAGAGGATAGACAACAAATATCACTAGGAATATCTCCTTCACAAAGATTGCAGTCCATTAGATTCAACTCTCTTAATGAACACAAGCTTATGAATGACCAAAAAATTAAACAATCTTAAACATATACTTCAATTAAACTGTTGTTCATGTCATACTCTATACCAAAAGATTAATTTCATACTCTCCTTTAAGCTATAGTGACGTGCTGAGGTCGTGACTTCGATCGAGAGTTTTAATCTATCTTTCACCTATGCATTAAACAACAATGCGTTAAGCTACATTATAGCTTAGTAACTACTCCATAATTCAAATCTTACCAATAACATTAGAAGGACACTCATGCTATAAACTATAAGTGCTTAATATCTCCTCACCAAAACCACATAATACTTCTTCATTTGATTTGGATTGGTCATTTTATTTATTTGAAAAAATTTCCCCTTAAAAATAGATGAAGAAGATGAGGGGCTAACGATAGGAAATTTGGAAAGGAAAAAATTTCATGCTCAGTTAAATATATTTTGTGAAGGGTTAAACTGTAAATAAGTTTTTGCACGTTCAAAGAGAGTAAACTAGTGGAAGAACTTACTTTGATCACAGATATATTTTATTAATTCAAATTTTAAATTCTAATCAACAGTATTTTGGTCACAATAATTCTCTAAAACCGGATTCACTATATTTTATACAAAAATTATTTTTTGTTGCATAATATTAAATTCTGCATCAATTATTATGGATATTGACTTAAAAGTAAGTCATGCACCTTATTCCATGAAAGTTGAATTTCTTTTTATAAAATGAATTGGTTTCACTTAAAAACTAAACAACATTAATTCTATATGAGCACCAAACAATTATAATTTAACTTTTATTAATATTCACATGATCACAATAAGATTCAACTCTACTTGCCACACAAAGTAAGACATCATGACCATTAAAACAAAATTGGAAAAAAACATGGGTGTAATCGAATTGAGTCGAGCCTAAATACTGTAAAAGTTGAGTTTAACTCAAAATTTAAAACGCTCGATTAAACTTGTTTATTAAATCTTATACTCAAATTCGACTCAACAATTAAGCTTAAATATAAAAGGATTGATTTGATGAATGTGGGAATGCTTTCTGGGTTGATATTTAATTATTACACTATCCTTTGCTTTGCCGAATCTGTTTTGTGTTAAAGGTGTCATGGAATCTTGTTTTAGTGTTTTGTCTAGGTGTGTTGTCTTGTTTATTAGATGCTTGAGTGTTTTTGTAATCTAATGATGCAAAGTTATTTTGACTTTGTACTCTTTATTTTTAATAAAAATTTTTTTGGCTTGTCCAAAAAATAAAAGAAATGATTGATGAAATAAAAAATTATAAATAATACCGTAAATTAAAAAAGTTTTAAAGAAAGAATTAATAGGATAAGGCCAATGAAGTAAATTACCACAATTAATGCTTCTTCCCCAGTGTGCCCATTATAGAATTGAAAATTTTTTGCATCCATTTTTGTTGCCGCCCTTCAACCATCTCCTCATAGATATTGTCGAAACTATTTTTAGATTTTAAATTTAAAGAAAAAAAAATGGGGAATCGACTTCTTGAAAAACAGAAATGAAGTCGCCACCGATTCTCTTTTCGTTTAAGTGTGACCGGACCACCTAAAAATTTGATTATTTTAATAAAGTACTTCTTTTTACTAAAACAACGATTTTGGTCTTACGAAAATATGAGAAAACGGGTTCGGGAGTCAATTACGCATGAGGAAGGATTAGCACCCTCACTACGCCCAAAATTGGTACCAAATCGATTAAATACTGTCCTTATGTCTAAGATTTAAAAATATTTTTGAAATGTGGTTCCTTTTAATAACATTTAAATAACCCGAGTTGGTCATCAAAATTCTCTTGCTTAAGAGGAATATAGCACCACATCCAGCACGATAGGACATGATCCTTTATGCCCTCGAAAACATGATAAATTTCGACTTCCAAAAGTTTATATGTTGAAAACCGCAAAAGGATATCCAATTATTTAGTCCAACGAGAAATCGAAACCCAGCACGGTAGGGCACGATTCCTCGAATTTCCAAGCATTGAACATTGCCTCGCTTTAGCATTTAGAAAACATGAATAGAATCCCAAAGGAATATTCGATTACTTTGAACAAACGGGAAATTGCAACCCAGCACAATAGGGCACGACTCCCCGAATTGCCAAACATCGAACATTTCCTTCGTTTTAAAGAGTTTTTAAATGAATAATTATAAAACTAGCTTAAAACGCGTTAATTCAACTTGAAATAAAACGAAATTAATCTTAAAGACTTGGACCTTATAAAACCACACTTTGTAAACCAAGTGGAAAACAATGATATGGGATAATATACACATAAAATACAACATTTGGTAAATGAAGATAACATAATCTTATTTAACCAATCAAATCAAACAAACAACTAATTTAAAACAACAAAATTTACAAGCATGGGTGGACAACAATTGGTATAATAATATGTAAGAAGGCGAATTAATAATGTGCAACCAATATACATGAAATAACATAAAAACAATTACTACATAATGTACCAAACAAAATAAAACCTATATGATACAAAATAATTAAAAATGATGAATCGATGAACGAACACTACATGCTTGAATTTGAAATAATTTACATGGATAAAAATACTATATAAAGAGTTATTAAAAAAATAAAAAGATTTCGAATTGAATAACATGCAAAATAATACATCTATTTTAAGTTGACAATATACATACAAAATAAAAGAAAGCTTAAATAATATACAAAACATGAAAGGTTCTTAAATAACAAAAGAATATATAATAAAATATGTTCTTGTGTAATGAACTATATATAATAGATTTTTAAATATATATATATGTGTATATATATAAAAAAATTGGTTTAAAAGGAAATGTGCAATCATAAATAGATTTAAAGAAAAATACATAAAACAATAGAAAATCAACAATGCATATAAAAAACATAATGTACAACAATTCGAAACTGATAATATAGGAAACATTTACGTATATATAAGTGTAAAAACAAATTTATAACAAAACAATATAAATAATATACGAAACATTATATATATCTATATGAATAAATAATATACATAAAATAAAAATAGCTAAATATAAATAATACATACAAAAATAATAATATAATGTTTAAAGCAAAGAATACTCGTAAAAGAGAATTTTTAAAATAAATAAATTATATAATAAAACAAAACGAAAATATACAAACAGAGATGTAGCTAAAACCATGAAATCAACAAAATTATTCAAAGTAATATTCTAAGATAATATGTCAAAAAAAAGTATGGTAAATAATTCATAAAAATACAAAAATAGGAATTAAGGAACCTAATTGGAATAAAAAACAATATCAGAGGGACAATTTATAAATAAATCGGATTATTAAAATAGAATTTAGGACTAGAACAAAGCGCGCTCAAAAAAATGAGGATTAAAAATGAAAATGTCCCAAATCCTAAAGCACAGTGTTTAAACGCGGATTTATTTGAAACAAAACGCAAATTACATGGGCAAATTTAAAAACATAGAAATGTAAATAAGACTTAATCAAATGTTAGCGCAAAAGGGGAAGGACCATTTGCGAAATAGCTTGCAGCTCAACTCAAGAGCAAGGTAACGCGCGCTCTTTCGTTCAGTAGCTAGGGCTTTGCGCGCTCATGTCCCTCTCTTTCTGAGAGATGAATTGAAGAGGCACCATCCATCCAACAAGCAGGCTAGAGTCTCGGACGGCCACCCTGCGAGAAGGTTTAAGAATCCTTAGAGCTTCCTGCTATCTCTTCCCTCTGACGAAGAAGTTAAAAGAAGAGACTAAGTAGCATCCATTGCCTGGCCTATGATATTATGATATATGGATCACCTTTCGAAGTCGACAAAGGTTAGTTCATCACATAAGTACGCTCTCGAATGATCAACCTCTTTCGTCAGGTGTAACACATTCAATCAAGGTCAAAGTTTCCTCTTTATTGCTTGACTGAACCCTCCAGTCACGATCAACAGAGAGAGATTCATGGTCGGGGAGGAGAAGGCCTGATCGTACATGGGTCGGGTCATCAGGTTTCTTCATGAAATGACGTCGTTTCAATGCCAACACTCTAGGCATAAAACGGCGCCATTTTGAATATGTATGTAAACTAAAACTTTGCCCTAAAACATTCATTTGGCTGATTGTTCTTCCAAAACAGATTTCAAACCCCCCCCCTTTTTTTTTTACTCCTCAACCCCTCTGCCTTCTCAGTCGACTGTTGGGTTTCACCGGTGCATAATACGCCTCCACCACCACCGAGGCTCTAATAGGATCCGCAAGGATCCGTTCGTCTTCGGACCGGAGAAGCAAACGATCAGCAACACCAAAGCAAGGTAGAAATCCTCCCCTTTTACGTATTTATGCGATAGATTCAAAAATTAAAAAAAAAACAGCAAATGAACAAAAAATGAAACACCTTTTCCAATGTTTCTTTGGCTAATCGTCTCTGTATATATTTTTTGTATCTCTATCACCTTTTTTTAGAGGAAGTCCCCTTTTACAATCGAAAATCTTTATGGCTTTATAGCCGAAAATAAAAAGAAAAATACAACAAATTTCTTTGCTATTGTTTTTCTCTCTGTTGTGCTGTCTTTTTTGCATTTGTGCGCAGGTACGAATGTACGGAGCTTGGTGGTCGTATGGTGCTGCGCTGGCGGTGAGGAGGAAGGGCTGCTTGGTGGCTACTGCGGCGCCCAGCAGAAACCCTAAGGTTCTGAATGCTTAACGTTTTTGGGCTTGTCGGGCCGTGTAACTTTGGGCTAGGTTTTAGGTTTTTTGGGCCTTATTGGATTGATGTCACTGGATTTTGTAACTGGATTTAGCTGTTAAGGGACTGTTTTGAAATTGGACCTTATGTTTTATTTGATTTTATTATTGTTTTCTGGTTGTTGGGCCCAGGCGGATTTGGCCCATTACAGATATTACATTTTCGCTTTATAAGGGAACTGTTAGCTATTAATCCATTATCAACAGAGTGTTGATGGATATCTGCAAGATTTGCACAACACTGACTACTATGCAGCTCTTGTATTTGCTCCATCTCTTCCAAATCTCTCTCATATACTATTCTAACACCGCACTAATTCACCTTAACACTATATTTATCTTTGAATTTGAGAAATTAGCTACGCTCGGCAGCCCAAGACCGAGCAACATGCTCAACTTGGAAGGCAATATAACCACATAATGTTTGGGTTTATGCTATAATAATATACAAAATAATCGTTTTGTCAATATGAGAATTACTTTTTATAGTTAATGCAAAATTTTGGGAGGAAAATCTCGAATAAATAAACGGAACACGAACAACAATTTAAACAAAAAGAAAAGAAACAATAAAATATGGCTTCAAGGCATGTATCAAGCCACTATTCTTAAGATTCTACTAGCCTCCACGTTTTGCATTAACAAAAATAGTTCACTAAGCACTGAGCAAAGTATAACAAGAAAATCAATTTTTATAAAGAAAATCAATTTTTATAAAGAACTTCTACAATACTTTTTTAAAGGAACTCTCATGTCTTTTCGTAGAGTTATAACTTTCAAAATATGTCTTTTCTAAATGATCACATTGTTAAGAAGACATAATTATTCAACTAATATTAGTTGTATAATTATAATTCTTTAAAAAAAATCAAGTGAGATTACACCCCTTCATTTATACTCATTAGAACACTAAAAATATTTTAAAAATATTCCAATATTCATTATAGTTTTAAGGTATACTGTTTTCTTAATGAAGTTGCAGGAAATAAATGTGTCCATAAAATTTTGGCCATGATTTTTTCCCTTTTAACTACAAAACAACGCAATCTGAATACCATTGAAGCAAGCATTGAATCACCCAAAACTACATTATAGGCATCTAATGGTATGTTATATCCAATATGTCTTATATTATTCTTATTTAATATTTGTTATATAAACATATGAATATAATTAATCCTCCAAATATATAAACAACAATTTTAAAGGTTTAAATATCGCATTTAACACATAACTTGGTGTTTGACAATCTCAAACAAAAATTAAAATGCCGTTTTACTTAGCAGTCTGATGGAAAAGGTAAAAGACAATTATGATCCAAACCTTGTGAAAGGATTTGCAGCTTATTAGCTGCTTCATGGAGCAATCAAACTTCCTCCACCTTTTGTCTCAAGCTAATTATATTTCTTCAATCTGCATGCGATGATAAAATTCAATTATATAAGAAACAAAAAATTAAATGAATAATATTTTGAAGAGTACAGAAGACTATGTTATCTGAATTTGGGATATGCGTAGAATACTACAAGTTTGTGTTCATCATGTATATGTTCAAAAATTTTAAGTTAATTAGATATATTTGGAAGATTATATCTCATTTCTTGTGAAATAAAAATATCAAAAATGAACACTTTAAATGAAATAAAAATTATAAATAATACCGTAAATTAAAAAAGTTTTAAAGAAAGAATTAATAGGATAAGGCCAATGAAGTAATTTACCACAATTAATGCATCTTCCCAGTCTGCTCATTATACAATTGAAAATTTTTTGCATCCATTTTTGTTGCCGCCCTTCATCCATCTCCTCATAGATATTACGTTTTCGTTTTATAAGGGAACTGTTAGCTATTGATCCATCATCAGCACAGTCTTGCTGGATATCTTCAAAATTTGCACAACACTGACTACTATGCAGCTCTTGTATTTGTTCCATCTCTTCCAAATCGCTCTCATATTCCATCTCTTCCAAATCGCTCTCATACACTATTCTAACACCGCATTTCTTCACCCATACACTACGTTTATGTCCGAAAGATAGCCAAAGTTGATAGTATTCATGATCGAAGCAATCTGTTGCCCATAAATTCTTGGTTTCATCATGTTCACCACATTTGTCTTCCAAGGAAATTGGAAACAAAATGTCACGCGAAAAATAACGAATTAAAATGTGCTCTTTCATTACAGGCTGCTCAAAATGCTCATTTACAATCCAGCCACACCAATTGACTTTGCGAATATTTCTACCCTGGAACATATATTCAGTCCAATTGGCATATCTAGAATATCTATCAAGGATAACAGCTTGACACATGAGTCCCTCATCCTCTGAAGCATCATAACTGACAAAAATGCAGCACAAAGCAACTCCCATCCATTGATTATCACTCAGAACTTCCAGAGGCAAATCTATCATAATCGTAGAGCCACCTATTTGTTGACTAAACCATTCTGGGATTTCACTTCCAGGTATAATAACATTAAACATTTTTCTTGAATTTCCAAATACCTGCAAAATAAATCTCTGGTTGTTTGGTAACTAACACCATGAATAATTATGAGACTGAAAGAAACAAAGAAATTAACGAACCTTAAGATGTTCTTTCAACAGTGTTAATGCATTGATGTTCTCAGCCAATTTGTAGCAGTTAATACCTAAAATCTGTCTCATATCCATTGAATTGCAAACTTTTGATGGATTTGCAACTATTTCCAGAGAAGTACAACCATTTATTGTTACACTTTGTATACTTGTTGGAAGCTCAGGCAACGATTTAAGCGCCCTGCAACCTGACAATTCAAGAGTTTCAAGCTTGGAAAGACGAATAAGAGACGACGGTATGCTGATGAAATTGTTACCACTAAGGTCAAGTCTCTCCAAAGAGGATAGGTGAGAAATATCACTAGGAATATCTCCTTCACAAAGATTGCAGTCCCTTAAATTCAGCTTTGTTAATGAACTCAAACCTAACAACGAATGCACCATAGGAGCCATGGAATTTGTCCTTCCTCTTTGGATTACCTTTAACAGAGAAGGCAGATATTTTTGTAACTTGGAAGAAGGTCCCTTGCTCCCATTAAAAGATAGAACTTTATAACAACGAGAAAGATTAAGAATTTTTAAACTTCTGCACCCACCTATGCTGCTTGGGAGACTCACAAGGTTCCTACAACCTTTCAAATTTAACAAAACAAGACTGCTCAGATTTCCAATTGAAAAAGGTACCTCTTTAATGCATGTCCCATCTAAATAAAGCTCTAGCAGACATTCCATTTTGCCATCAATCTCTGAAAAGCTTTCAAGATTTGAGCAACCTGAAAGAATTAACTTTTCAAGATATTTCATTCCAATTTTGGTTGGAAAACTCCTAAGACTTTTGCAGCCTCTTACATTCAAAACCTTAAGCCTCTTGAGAACTCCAACGGATGGATGAACATTTGCTAATCTAGTACAACCTTCCAAAACCAAAATGTCAAGATTTGGAGTCGTTGCGAAGTTTGGTGTCTTCATCAGGTTTTCGGACCCTTTGAGGTTGAGCACTTTCAACTTATATAAAAGCTGTTGAAAATAATAATAAATTAGAGATAAAAAGAGAATAACATAGGAAAGCTCATTTTTCTTGTTATTCTTTAATGTTAATAAAAATTTTATCTTTCTTCTCAAAATAAGATAGAAAACAATGACCAAATGAGTTAATTCTTACTATGTTTTCCTTCCATAGTTGTTCAATGTTGCTATAAGATAGGAGAAGTATAACAAGGTTTTCCGGTTGGAAACTTGAAGGCAATGATCTTAAAGGACATCCCATCCAATCTAAAAGCCTTAACTCATTAGAAAGATATATTAGATCACAACAATTTGATTGACAAAGGATTATGAGTAGTCTTAATCTTTTCATCTTCAAGTAGGCATCCGCGCTCAAAGTGAGAGTCTTGTTCATTTCCCTAAGTAGGACAAGAATATGGTTATAGATATATAGACCATTAGTATCTAAAAGTTATGTTGCTTCATCACTTTTTTTTTTGAAATGCCCATGACTAACACTTATATCTGATGCATATTCAGACACAGTTATGAAGATATGATATTCCAAAGAATCTCAAAAACAATGAAAATGTAAAAGAAAAAAATTGAATAGTACCAAACACACATATATAACACCTATATCCAAATTTGAATAACATAGCTTGAAAGAATTGGAGTTGATATTCACAAACTCACATTGCTAGTAGAGGTGAATCTAAGGGGCTGGCAGGGCCCCTGCTCCCCCTAAAATAGAAAATTACTATTTAAGCCCTTTAAAAATTTTTAAAATATTAAATTAGGAAAGATAAAATTACACTTTGCCCTTCTAAAATTATAAAAATTTGATATAATTCTTTAAGAATTATAAAGATATTGACTATAAAAAATTAAAATTTCATTCGCCACTCCTCAATAATTGTTCTGGCTTCGCCCTTACTGCTAGAAACCATGATATACACACAAGTGTTTGGCTAAAGAGAAAATGTAATAAAATAGATACAACCAAATGCATACATGTATGCATACATACCACTCTTTTTCCTTTTTTTATTTTTTTTCTAAATACCAAGTATTGAAGATTTTTGCCTTTTTTTTTTTACAAAAAAATAACAACAACATCAACATTATACATATATATATATGTATATTTTCGTACCTTTTATTGTCGACGATTATGCCTTCAATCATTTCTGTAGCCTAAAAATAAAAAATAAAAATAAAACATAAGACAAAAACTCATGAATTTTATATTTATAATTATCAATGCATGTTTAGAATTATTATTATTAGTTAAAATTAATAAATAAAAACTAACTAAATAAAATATTTTTCAACAAAAGTAATTCAATGAAATAAAATTATTTTTTATACCTATGGTGGAGGTTCTTTTTAAAAATATTTATAATAAAAAAATTTAAATGAGAAATTTTAGAATATACAAGACAAATGTACTCATTTTACTTCATGAATATTTAAAATAAACACTTTATTATTTTTTAAAAAATAAACACTTAATAAATATAATAGGTTATTTATGTTTTTGGTACAAAAGGTCATAGTTTTTGGGTTGAATCTCAAATTTAATAAAGTCGCATCTTAATGCTGACTGTTTGAATCAATTAAGCTAAAGTTAGAATATATATAATTTTTATGGAATGACTTACTGTGTTTTTTGTTAGCACATGATAAACATCTCTTTCTGCCCACAATCTGCAACGTTTTCCAAGTTCATCAACAGATTTTTCCCTAACAATTTTTCTTCCCATTTCTTGTAGCAAGTCATGCATCCACAATCTGTTGTCTTTATTAACTCTTAGTAGAGATTTCTTAATGAGAACATCAATTCCAATATCCGGAAAAAACTCACAACCATCTAGTACTTTTATTACAAAATCTTTCTCCTCCCCATTAAAGAAGCAAGCTATATCTAGAAATATGTTTTGCTCAGTTTGGTCCAATCCATCAAAGCTTATTTGAAGTCTCTCAATAATTTCTTTGTTGGAATCTCTTTCACTCTATCACACAAAAAGGAACCCAAAACATCAAGAGCTAAGGGAAGACCTCCGGCATATTTTAAAACTTGTTTAGAAAGCTCACTAAAATCATTTTCTAGCCTTGTCTCACTATTAAAAGCTTTCAAATTGAATAGTTGAAGTGCATCATTTCAAGTACTTTGAAGTACTATGCTTAACACACTCAATCTAAAGTGCATAGCAAAGGGAGTATTCACCGCTTTAGCTTTGTCCATACTAAACCTTTGAAGTACTTTCTCAATGTACCTCTCCTGTGATAACCATAATTTCTTGGCCTTTCTATCACGTGTCAGTCTTATGCCAAGAATTTGCTTTGCTGGCCCCAAATCCTTCATTGCAAAGGATTTACTCAACTCTTGTTTCAACTTCTTAATTCTAGAAGCATTCTGACCAACAATAAGCATATCATCAACATTGAGCAAAAGAATAATAAAATCATCACCAGAGAATCTCTTAACAAACACACAATGATCAGAAGTAGTCTTCTTGTAGCCTTGCTCCCCCATAACAGACTCAAACTTCTTGTACCATTGCCTTGGAGCTTGCTTCAAACCATACAAGCTCTTCTTCAATCTGCACACATAGTCCTCTTTCCCTTGTGCAACAAAACCCTCTGGCTGCTCCATGTAAAGCTCTTCTTCCAAGTCACCATGAAGAAAAGCAGTTTTCACATCCATTTGTTCAACCTCTAGGTCATAACAAGCTACCAAACTCAGTATAGTTCTGATAGAGGACATCTTCACAACCGGAGAAAATATTTCTTCAAAATCAACCCCTTTTTTCTGAGTATAACCCTTGACGACCAATCTAGCTTTGTATCGTGGAGATGAAGACTTCTCTTCTTGCTTCAACCTGTAAACCCACCGATTATTCAAAGCTCTTTTGCCCTTAGGCAGTTTCACCAATTCAAAAGTATGGTTCTCATGCAAGGATTGAAGTTCGTCTTTCATCGCTTCAACCCACTGATCTTTGCATTCACTCTCCATAGCCTCTTCATAACATTCAGGTTCTCCCCCGTCAGTCAAAAGAACATATTCATCAGGAGAATACCTGACAGAAGATCGTCGATCTCTGGAAGACCTTCGAAGTGGAACTGCTGGTGGAGCTATAGGTGCTTGTTGTTGATCATTCACAACATCATCCATGGGAGTATCAAAGTCACCTATAGTCTGATGGTCACCACTAACATCACCATGCACATCATCCTGGATAGGATCTGGTGAAGAGTCTAGGGGAACCGGATTCACATCAATCAAGTCACCACTACCTTGTGAATCCACTTTCTCCGTCTTATCAATGTCATCAGTGGTCTGATCCTCAATAAAGACAACATCTCTGCTTCTCACGAGTTTTTTCTGAACTGGATCATAGAGTCTATAACCAAACTCACCATCTAGACCATAACCAATAAAAATGCATTGTCGAGCCTTGGCATCCAACTTGGATCTTTCATCCTTTGGAACATGAACAAATGCTTTACAGCCGAACACACGTAGGTGATCATATGACACGTCTTTACCAAACCAAACTCTATCTGGCACATCACCTTTCAAAGGAACACTAGGAGACAGATTTATCACATGTGTCACTGTATTCAAAGCTTCAGCCCAAAACGATCTTGGTAACTTTGCATCTGACAACAAACATCTGACTCTCTCAATCAATGTTCGGTTCATTCTTTCAGCTAACCCATTTAACTGTGGAGTCTTTGGTGGTGTTCTCTGATGTCTGATTCCCTGTCGCAGACAATACTCATGAAACGACCCTGTGTACTCGCCACCATTATCAGTACGAATGCACTTCAACTTCTTCCCAGTTTCCTTTTCAACTGATGCTTGAAACTGTTTAAACACCTCAAAGACTTGATTTTTAGACTTCAAAGTGTAAACCCATAGCTTTCTTGAACAATCATCAATGAAAGTCACAAAGTAAAGTGCACCACCATGTGATCTTACTTTTATCGGACCACAAACATCTGAATGGACCAACTCTAGCAACTCTGATTTCCTATGAGGAGGATGGCTTCTAAATGAAACTCTTTTCTGCTTTCCTGCTAGACAATGAGCACAATTCTTCAGTGTAGCATTCTTTAAACCCGAAAGTTGATTCTTCTTCGCTAAACAGCTAAGCCCCTTCTCACTCATGTGACTAAGTCGTTTATGCCACAACTCAGTTGAGTTGTCATTCAGTGTCACATTCACCGTCTCTCGAGAAGTCAAAGCTTGCATCAAGTACAAATTTGAGCTCTTCTTTCCTCGAGCCACAACCAAGGAGCCTTTAGTCAGCTTCCACTGCCCTTCACTGAAGGTGTTACAGAATCCCTCATCATCAAGTTTTCCTGCAGAAATCAAATTCAAACGGACATCCGGTGCATGTCTGACATCCTTGAGAGTTAACTTTGTTCCATTGTTACTTACCAAGCTAACATCTCCCATACCAATAACCGAAACCAAACCATATTACCCATCTTCAATACCCCAAAATCACCAGGAGTATAAGATGTGAAGAATTCCTTCCTCGACGTGACATGAAGTGATACACCAGTACCAATCACCCAACTAGTCTCGTCGCATGCTAGGTTGACCAAATTCTCATCACAAATAACTAACAGATCTTCACGAGTAACAGTAGTAACACGCTCGGATTTTTTATCGTCATTCTGATCGTGTTTATCACCACCACCTTTGTTCTCTTTCTTCCACTTGAAGCAATATTTCTTGATATGACCTTTCTTACCACAATGATGACACTCAAGATTCTTGTATCTCGATCTTGACTTGCTTCAGCTTTTATCTCTACCCTTTCCATCTTTGTCTCTGTTTCTCCCTCTGTTCTCGATAACCAACACCTCGGACTGTGATGTAGAACCCTGAGATCTTCTTCTAACCTCTTCATTCAACACACCACTCTTAGCCAAATCCAAAGTAATAATACCCTGTGGGGCAGAATTAATGAGTGAGACTCGAAAGGTCTCCCAAGAGTCTGGTAGAGTAGCAAGCAACCAAAGTCCTAAAATCTCGTCATCAAATTTGACACCCATACCAAGCAACTGATTCATCACACTCTGAAATTCACTAACATGGTCAGCTATAGACATTCCTTCTTTATATTTCAGCACCATCATTTTCTTCAGCAAAAACAACTTGTTATTGCCCGACCTCGAAGCATACAAGCTTTCAAGCTTCTCCTACAATGTTCGAGCATGTGTCTCTTGATCAATGTGGTTGTAAACATTTTCTTCAACAAATTGCCGAATAAAGCCACACACTTGTTGATGCTCAAATTCCCATTCTTCTTCACTTTTCGAATCGGGTTTTTGAGTAGTAAAGACCGGAAGATGCAAAGCCTTCACAAACAACAAGTCATTCATTTTATTCCGCTAAAGTTGATAATTTGTGCCATTCAACATAATCATCTTGCTCGTATTAATTTCCATAATTATCTAACACAATAACCAAGCTCTGATACCAGTTTGTTGGGAAGAAACCGAACAACCGAAACAAAGCGAAAGCACAACCGATGTTCTTTCTCTCCTTATAACTCCTGTCAAAAATTATGGCAAGCACAATAGCACAAGATATGTTCTCTAGCAACCTTAATCAACCACAAATCAACTAATGCAACCACAACAAAAATAAATAGAGACACAGATATTTTTACGTGGAAAACCCCTTTAAATCAAGGGTAAAAACCACGGGACTTTAGAGTCCGATAAAGAGCTCCACTATCATCAAATGTTCGGCTACAAGATCACAATATCAAGCCTACAACAAGCATTCAACTCCGACAAGGCTAACAATATGTAATCTTTAGCAAAAGAGAGCAAAATGAGAGAACATCACCAAAAATGTAGCTGCTGAAAAATGGCTATTTCTGACGCTACAAGTCTCGGATGAAAAATCCGACCGTACAAAGTCAAGAACCCCTTATCACCTAGCTGCTGTCCAAAAATCAGCTCAATCGAACCGCGGATGGACCTTCGATCGAAGAGTTGATCACTGCTGCACCAAACTTGAAAAACTGAAATTTTCTTCTCTCTTTCTCTCTGTTTTAATTTGAGTTTTTTTTTTTGTTTAGCTCTACAAAAATTTCTGCCCACATCACCCGTTAAAAGCCCCCCAAAAATGGCTTTTGACAAAACCAAAAAGAGACAATAAAATGTGGTAGAAATTATGGGTTTCCCACATAGTGGGACCCACACCTAATAGAAATATCACTAGGAATATCTCCTCATAAAAGATTGCAGTCCCTTCAACTTAGACTTGCTAATGAACTCAAACCAAAAAACGAAGGCAACATCAAAGCCATAGAATTTGTCCTTCCTCTTTGGCTTACCTTGAAAATGGAACACAGATGTTGTTGTAACTTAGATGAAGGTCCCTTGCTCCCATTAGAAGACAAAACTTCAAGATTTTTAAATTGAAAAAAGAAGGGTGGTGGTTTCGATATGGTTGTTCAACTTAAGTCAAGCTCCTCTAAGAATTCTACTTAGAATTTGTCCCTATGCTCCCTGGGAGACTCGCGAGGGTACTGCAATCTTTCAGATTTAACAAAACAAGTTTCTCGAGGTTTCGAATTGAAGAAGGAAGTTCTTGAATGCCTGTCTCAGCTAAATAGTGCTCCAACAAACCTTCCATTTTGCTATTAATCTCTGGAAACTTTAGCAATTTTAGGCAGCCTGACAAAATGAATGTTTCAACAGATTCCATTCTAATTTTGATTGGAAGAGTCCCAAGGCTTTTGCAGCCCCTTGAATTCAAGACTTTTAGCCTCTCAAGCTCTCCAATGGATGGATGAACATCTACAACTTTAAATATTGTACATGAATAACATAGTTTTATCGTTTAGATCTTAAATTTCAAAATTCAAAAAATACGATGATTAAAATTGACTAATTTAAAATGTAAAAAGACCACAATTGACCAAATTATAGTATAGGATTATATCCACAACCTACACAAAATATAAGAACTAATAGAAAATTTTGACCAAATGATATATATACACATGAACCTATTAATATTTGTAGGGTAAACTACAAAGATAGTCACCCAATTATAATTTTTTTATTTTAAGCACCCAAAATAAAAAAAATTATAATTTAAGCACTCACGTTATATACTTAGATCATTTTGGTCACTCCAAATAAAAGCACAAATGGGGAGCTGAAGTTAAAAAATCGATATAGTAATAAATTTAGCTCTCAACGTTTACATATTATATCAATTTAGTCGTAATTTAAAAAATATTAACCCTCAAAATTTACAAATATCCTCAATTTGATCCTAATTCTAGGGAATTCAAAGAAATATAAAGAAATACATAAATATTTTCAAAAAATATAGTAAGAAATTTAAATATATGTTAATATTAATATTAATATAAAAACCGTAGAGATTCAGAATTTTTATACACCCACCTATGCCGCTTGGGAGACTCACAATGTAGGTCTCCTATGGATATACATATAAGATTTTCTCTTATATAAAAATATAGAATGCAGTACATAAAAAAAAGAAAATAAAGAATTCATTGAACTTTACATGTTTCAATTATGTTTAAAAAGAAGAAAAATAAAATGAATAAAATTCTAACCAGTACAAATTGAAAAATCTTTTCACCCGTTTTGGTTGTTACCCTGCTTCATCCTCTGTTTCTTCATAAACATGTTCAAATTCTGCACAACTTTGATTGTTACATTGCTTACGTGGTCCTTCATATCTACTATTTGACAATTTCTACCATGGATAATAGCATCACAACCGATATCCTCATTGACAAAAATGCAGCAACGAGCAACTCCCATCCATTCACCATCGTTTCGAATATTAAGAGTTAGAGGTATCTTAATTGACAAGTCACAACTCTGTTTTAGAGGTATCTTAATTGACAAGTCACAACTCTGTTGCTGGCTAAACCATTCTGGGATTTCACTCTCAGATATAATGATATCAAATATTTTTCTTGAGTTTGCGGATACCTGGAAAAGAAAAATACCCAAGTTGGTAATTAAAACCATAAATTATTGAGTATGAGATTTTGTAAGTGAGAAAGAGAGATTAGTCGACCTTAAGATGTTTTTTCAGCAATGTTAATGCACTGACGTTTTCAACCAATCTGTACCAATGAATACCATTAAACCGTGCCCAATCCATCACATTGCAGACCCATCACCACATTCCAGACCCATCACATTGCATACTTTAGATGGATTTGCAATTAGTTCCAGAGAAGCACAACAATCTATTCTCACGCTGTCTATGCTTGTCAGAAGCTCAGGCAATGATTTAAGCTCCTTGCAATTTGACAATATAAGACATTCGAGCTTGGAAAATTGAGTAAAAGATGAAGATATGCTGATGAAATTGTTACTAATAAGATCAAGAAATGTCAAAGAGGATAGACAAGAAATATCTCCTTCACAAAGATTGCACTACCTTAGATTCGACTTTCTTAATGAACTCAAACCTGACAATGAATGCAACATTAAAGGCATGGATTCTATGCTTCCTCTTTGGAACACCTGGAAAAGAGAAGGCAGATTTGATGGTCCCTTGTGCCCATTAAATGACAGAATTTTAAGATTTTCAATTGAAAAATGAAGGTGGTGTCCAAGATGTCGAAGAAGGCGAGAAGAGCTGCTCACCGAAGTTTAAGGTCTCCACGGCTGGATGTGTGAATATGCTCGTGAAAGAATTTCCGTTATTGACTTAACGAAAATAGTCTAATAACAAAGATAAAAAAAAAAAAAAAAGAGATGATTATAATCTAAACATCGTCAAAGGATTTGCGCCTTAGTTATTATCAGACTTCCTCGTGGAGTTATCAAACTTCCTCCACATTTCATCTCAAGTTGATTACATTTTTTCAATCTGCGACATGGGTGAATATTTAATTGAATTAAATAAAAAAAATTTCTGAGTTAACTAAATTCACGAATTTTATTTTATCATTTTAATTTGATTTAAAATTTTCTCGAATTTAGTGGAGTAAGATGAATTCGAATCGAATCGAATCAAATATATTTGTTCGAAATTAAATTTTAAAAAAAATGACTTTGATGTTTATTTTTATGTACTTTATCTTGAAAATATTTTTCTTTAAAATTTTTAAACATAAGCATGCAAAGGAGACTTGAATTAATCGTATAGCAATCCCATTCTTGCTTCCATTTTAATGAGGAACCTAAAAAGAAAAAGTAAACTTCCAAAATGAAATTCAGAACACGAACAATCAATTACACCCAAAATACTAATCAAAAAGTAAACTTCCATTCTTGCTTCTGTTCTTGAATTCTGTTTTTGTTTCTTCTGCAAGTCTCGAACCTTGCTGCTCAAGTCAAAGCTGAACTTGCTTTCACCTTGTTCATAACACCAACAAACAGTATCTATTATCCATAAATTCTTGGTTTCATCATGTTCACCACATTTGTCTTCCAAGGAAATTGGATACTTGTCACGCGAGAAATAACGAATGAAAATGTGGTCCTTCATTATGACCTGTTCATTGCACCGGAAACTCCAGCCACTCCAATCGACCTTTTGTCTGGAATATCTATTATGGATAACAGCTCTACACATGAGTTGCTCAGCCGTTGAAGCATCATCACAGATAAAAATGCAGCACAAAGCAACTCCCATCCATTGACTATCATCCGAACTTCCAGAGGCAAATCTATCTTAATCCAAGAGTCACTTCCAGGTATAATAATATCAAGCTTTGCTCTTGAACCAAATACCTGCAAAATAAACCTCTGGTTGTTTAATAACTAACACCATGAATAATTATAAGACTGAGAGAAACAGAGATATTAAGGAACCTTCAGATGTTTTTTCAGCAATGTTAAGGGATCGACGTTCTCAGCCAATCTGAAGCAATTAACACCTACCATCCCTGCCCAAATCTTTGAATTGCAAATATTTGCAGAATATCTTGAAATGCAAACTTTTGATGGATACGCAACTATTTCAAGAGAAGTACAACCATCTATATTCACACATAGTATATTTGTTGGAAGCTCGGGCACTGATTTAAGCGCCCTGAAATCTGACAATCTAAGCCATCCAAGCTTGGAAAGTTGAGTAAGACACGAAGATATGCTGATAAAATTATTACCACCAAGATCAAGTTTTTCCAAAGACGATAGGCGAGAGATATCACTAGGAATATCGAAAAGATTGCAGTCCCGTAGATTCAGCCTTGTTAATGAACTCAAACCTAACAACGAAGGCAGCATCAGAGCAATGGAAGTTTTCCTTCCTCTTTGGGTTACCTTTAACAGAGAAGGAAGATATTTTTGTAACTCGGAAGAAGGTCCCTTGTGCCCTTTGAAAGACAAATCTTTAAGATTTTTCTAATTGAGAAATGAAGGATGATGATTTTCGTAAGGCTGTTTGACTTAAGTCAAGCACTTCCAAAAACTCCAGTTGCTGCAGATTCTCTGGCAAATTTTCAACTTTATAACAATCAGAAAGATTAAGAGTTTTTAAACTTTTACACCCACCTATGCTCCCTGGGAGACTCACAAGGTTCCTGCAATCTTTCAAATTTAACAAAACAGGACTGCTCAGATTTCCAATTGAAGAGGGAAGTTGTTCAATGCTTGTTCCATCTAACTAAATCCCTAGTAGGCATTACATTTTGCCATCAATATCTGGAAATCTTTTAAGATTTGAGCAACCTGAAAGAATTAATTCTTCAAGAGATTCCATTCCAATTTTGGTTGGAAGACTCCTAAGACTCTTGCAGTCTTTTAAATTCAGAAGCTTAAGCCTCTTAAGAACTCCAATCGATGGATGAACATATGCTAATCCAGTACAATCTTTCAAAACCAGAGTTTTGAGTTTTGGGGTAGCTGTGGAGTCTGGCGCCTTGATCAGGTTTTCAGACCCTTCGAGATTGCGCACTTTCAACTTATGCATGGGCTGTTAAAAATAATAATAAATTAAAGGTAAAAAGAGAAAAACTTAAGAAAGCTAATTTTTATTGTAATTCTTCTTTGTTAATAAAATTTTAGTCGTTCTTCTCAAAATAAGTTAGCAAACAAAGACGAAATGAGTTCATTCTTACTTTGTTTTCCATGGATAGCAAACAAAGACGAAATGAGTTCATTCTTACTTTGTTTTCCTTCCATGGTTGTTCAATATTGTTATGAGAAAGAAGAAGTGTAATAAGGTTTTCTGGTTGAAAGCTTGAAGGCAAGTTTCTTAAAGGATATTTCGTCCAATCTAAAAGCTGTAATTCATTAGAAAGATATATGAGGTCACGACAAATTGAGTGACAAATGAATCTAAGTACTCTTAATCTTTTCATCTTCAAAAAGACATCAGCACTTAATGTAAGAGTCTTGTTCATTTCCCTAAGTAGAACAAGGATATGGTTACAGATATATATAAAACATTTAGTATCTAAAAATTATGTTGCTTCCTGGCTTCAATGCTCATATCTAACACTTATATTTGACTCAGATTCAGACACATATGAAGATATTATCTTTCAACAAATATAAAAAAATAATGAAAATGAAAAAAAAAATTGAATATGCTCATACATAAGACAAAAACTTGTGAAATTTCCGTTTATGATTATGCATGTTTTTAGCATTATTATTTTTAGTTGAAATTAATAAGCAAAAATAAACTACATAAAATAATTTTCAAATAAAGTAATTCAATTAATTAACATTCTTTTTTATACACATCATGCAGGTTTTTTTTTTAAATTATAATAAAAAATTAAATGACACATTTTAGAAATATATAGGATAAATGTACTCATTTTACTTTATCAATATTTATAATAAACACATTATTATTTTTAAAAATAGACACTGTTATATATGTTTTTTACCAACACGTCATAGTTTTACTTGAATCCCAATTTTAATTAATGCCACCTCTTTATACTAATGGTTTGGATCAATTAAGTTAAAGTCAAATATATATATAGTTTTTATGAAACGCCTTACAGCGTTTTTTGTTAGTACATGATAAACATCTATTTTTGCCTTCAATCTGTAACGTTTTTTAAATTCATCAACAGATTTTTCCCTAATAATTTTTCTTCCCATTTCTTGTAGCAAGTCATGCATCCACATTAATTTATTGTCTTTGTTAACTGTTAGTAAAGATTTCTTAATTAGAACATCAATTCCAATATTGGAAAAAAATTCACAACCATCCAATACTTTCATTACAAAATCTTTCTCCTCCCCATTAAAGAAGCATGCTATATCTAGAAATATATTTTGCTCAATTTGGTCTAGTCCACCAAAGCCTATTTGAAGTCTATCAAGAATTTCTTCGCTAGAATTTCTTTTGAGTCTTTCTATTGCACTTCTCCATTGGACAACATCTCTACCACACAAAAAGAAACCTACAACTTCAAGAGCTAAAGGAAGACCTTTCGCATATTTTAAAACATGTTTAAAAAGCTCACTAAAATCACTTTCTAGCTTTGTCTCGCCAGTAAAGCTTTCAAATTGAAAAGTTGGAGTGCTTTATTTGCATTCAATGCTGTAGGCTTATACACACCATCAACTCAATAAGATCGGTGCAAATGTTCGTCTCTTGTTGTTACAATGATTCTGCTCCCTAAACCGAACCAATCACGCGCTACAAGAAAACAGACTTTTAGCGGTGTTTTTTTAAGCCTTTAGCGGCGCTTTAAAGTGCCAAAAAAACTATTAGCGGCGTTTTCCCAAGCGTCGCAAAAAACGTTGCTAAAGGTAACGCCGCAAAATTTAGCAGTGTTTATCTGAAAAAACGCCACAAAAGATCAAGGCTTTTAGCGGCGTTTGTGGGAAAAGCGCCGCTAAAAGTCATGGCTTTTAGCGGCACTTTTTTCACAAACTCCGCTAATTTTGGCATATTTGAAATGTACATTTTTCACCTGAACAAGTTTAGGAAGAAGAATAATTCTTATTTCTTCTAATCTGAATACAGCCTTTTAAAGAATAGCAGGAAAAATAAAAAAGGAAATAATCTCTAGAAATTAGCCTATCCCTAAAAATTAGTAATTAGATTATGGCTAATAGTACAAGGAAATTCCTAGAACTAAGGTAGAAAATCTGCTTAAATTAAGGAATTCTAACATGCCCCCTCAAGCTGGAGTGTAGATGTTAATCAAACCCAGCTTGCCCATAATTTCTTTGAACATTTTTCTGCTCAAGCTTTTGGTTAACACATCTGCTACTTGTTGTCTTATAGGTAGATATGAAACACAAACTTCCCCTTTGTTAATTTTCTCCGTAATAAAGCGGCGATCAATTTCCACATGCTTGGTACGGTCATGGTGTACAAGGTTATGAGCTATGCTAACTGCTGCCTGGTTGTCACAGTATAATGTTATAGGTTTAGTATAGGATAATTTTAGTTCTCCCATTAGCCGGTGTAACCACATTCCTTCACATATACCGTGGGACAAAGCTCGATATTCAGCTGTAGCACTGCTGCGTGCCACAACAGACTGCTTTTTACTCCTCCATGTCACAAGATTACCCCAAACATAGCTGCAGTAACCGCTTGTGGAGCGCCTGTCATTAACTGCCCCTGCCCAGTCTGCATCAGTGTAGACTTCTATGCTTCGATTTACATCTTTCTTGAAATGCAACCCCTTACCAGGAGTCCCTTTTAAGTATCTCAACATCCTGTAGGTAGCTTCCAAATGTTTCTCAGTACCTCAAGTCTTTAAGTTGAAACTTAATACTTAAGAACTCTTTTAGTCTTTCAATTTCACTAGAATCATCCCCTGTCAATATTATGTCATCTACATAGACAATGAGAATACAACACTTCCCATTATCCGAGTGTTTGTAGAATAAGGTGTGATCAGCTTGACCTTGAGTATAATGTCTACTAGTCATGGCTTTGGCAAAACGATTAAACCAAGCCCTAGGGGATCGCTTTAGTCCATACAAGGACTTCTTTAACTTGCATACTTGGCTCTTGCTTCCTTCGAATCCAGGCAGAAAATCCATGTAGACTTCTTCGTTTAATTCTCCATTGAGAAAAGTGTTCTTTACATCCAATTGGATCAAAGGCCATTCTAAGTTGACAACAATTGAGAGAAGCACTCGAATAGTATTCAGTTTGGCCACTGGTGCAAATGTTTCCTCATAGTCCAACCCATATGTTTGAGTGAACCCTCTGGCTACAAGTTTAGCCTTGTATCGATTAATGCTCCCATCTAGTTTAAATTTTATGGTGAAAATCCACTTACAACCCACGGTCTTCTTCCTAGTAGGTAGTTTAGATATTTCCCAAGTTCCATTGTCTTCAAGAGCCTTTATTTCTTCCAACACAGCTTGCCTCCATTTGGTTGACTTAAGAGCCTCCTCTATGTTCTTTGGAGTTTCTACAAAGTCAACATTAGAAACAAAGGCATTGTAAGATTTAGACAAGTTTCCATAGGATACAAACCGAGAAATGGGATGTTGAGTGCAGCTCCTAGTGCCCTTTCTTACTGCAATTGGAATATAGATAGAAGATGAAAGAGGTGAAATGTCTTCCTCAGGACAGTCCTCGGGTAAAGATGGTATTGGCACTACTGTTTTGGTCTCGGACAGCTGATGTCTCCGAGAGTATACACGAAGCCCCTGAGTTTTTTCTTGTTGTTTTCAGAATGAGTAGGCTGTTTTTCTTCATTAGTATGGTTAATCACCCTTGTTTCTTATTGCTGAAAAGTGGAGATAGGAAAAATAGGGTCCAAAACAGGAATAATTGTGGGATTTTTAGTAGGTTTTGTAGTGGTGGTAGGGCTGATAGAGTCTTGAGGTATAATGAGAAGATTGCTCAAGCTCTCATCTTCACTAAGTATCTCTCCCTGAAGATGAGAGGCCAAAAAATATGGCTCGTTTTCGAAGAAAGTAACATCAAGGGACACAAACATCCGGTGTAAGGTTGGAGAGTAGTACTTGTACCCTTTTTGTGTAGGTGAGTAACCAATAAAGACACAAGTGTGGGCTCTAGGATCAAGTTTAGATCGGTTAGGTTGATGGTTGTGGACAAATGCTTTGCAACCAAATGTTTTGGTTGGGAGATTAGGAACACGAAACAAGGGAAAATTTTTTTGAAGATTATATAAAGGTGTTTGAAAGTTTAATACCTTTGATGGGAGTCGGTTTATAAGATAACAAGCAGTGAGGACAGCTTCTCCCTATAAATACACCCATAGTAAACATAAGGGCACGAGCTACGGCTACAAAGTGTCTATTTTTCCTTTCGAAAACCCTGCTTTGTTGAGGGGTGTCAGGACAAGAACTTTGATGTATGATTCCTTGCTTAGAAAGATAAGGACTTAGGATAGAATTAAAGTATTCTCTCCCATTATCAATTCTAAAGGTGTGAATATTTGAATTGAACTGGGTTCGAATCATTGAATGAAAATTTTGGAAGACTCTAGAGACTTCGAATTTTTCTTTAAGGAGATAGACAAACTCTAGTATGGTCATCAATGAAAGTTATGAACCACCTAGCCCCTGTGATGTTTTTTACTCGACTGGCTCCCCATAGATCACTATGGATTAAAGAGAAAGGTTGAGATTGAACATAAGGTTTCAAAGGATAAGGGACACGAGTGTGTTTAGACAGTTGGCAAACTTCACAGTTCAAGGAACTTATTTTCTTATTTAGAAATAGTAAAGGGGACAGTTTCTTCGAGTACATGAAATTCGGGTGTCCTAGTCTACGGTGCCATAGCATGATAGAATCTTCTTTTGATGTAGATAAGGCCATCCCTTCTTGTGAATTTTTTTTGTCCCAAACATATAAGCCATCATCAACTTTTGCAGTGCCAATTATCTTCCCCAATTCCTGTTCCTAAACCACACAATCGAAAGTAGAAAATTCAACAAGTACTTTTTCATCCTTGGTAAGCTTGCTAATTGAGACTAAATTACAGGAAAGATTTGGAACATGTAAAACTTTATCAAGGGAAAAATTTTTAGTAAGTCTAACTATCCCCATTCCAGCCACTGACAAGTAAGATCCATCAGCTATGCGAATCCGAGAATGATCATGACAAGGTAAATAGGTGTGAAACAAACTTAGATTACCTGTCATGTGGTCGGATGCACCCGAGTCTAGTATCCAGGAAGTTGTGATAGGTTCATATGTAGTAATTAAAGCAGTACCTTGAATAACTAGTGACCCACTGGCTGTAGGAGTCCCAAGTAGTTTATGAAGAGCCTCAAGTTAAGTTTTGGTTAGCTGAACATCTTGAGCATCTTCTTCAATAGTAAATGTCATTGCTGCCTTGTTTTCTTTCTGTTTTTTTCCAGGATAACCGTGGAGTTTGAAGCATTTCTCCTTGGTATGCCCAATCCGGTTACAGTGGCTACCATGGCCTATTTGAACCAGAATCACTTCCATCTTTGAACCTTTGAGATTGTGGGCCTCTTGAAATAAGAGCAGAGTTCTCGGAAGGACGATAACTAGCTATGGTCATTGGTTTTAGTTCTTTCGTGTCTCCCAACATAATAAGACACCGTTTCTCTTCCCTCCTTACTTCAGTAAATGCTTCTCCTATGGTTGGCAGTGTGGTTCTACCTAGTATTCGTCCTCGGACCTCATCAAGATCACGATTTAGTCTTTCTAGGAACTCATAGAGACTCTCTTTGTTAAGATGATCCATGAACTTGGTATGTTCCGAGCCCTCACCCCAATCAGCTTCATAATACATGTCTAACCCCTGCCATAAGATCTTTAGGTTGTTGTAATATTGAGTGACTTCAAGTGTTCCTTGTCAAATATCTTTCAACTTTAATTTGATCTCGAATACTTGGGAAGCATTTCCAAGATCTGAGTAATTCTCCTTGATTGCATCCCACATTTCTTTGGCAGTTTTGAAAAAAAGATACGTTCGGCTTATATGACCTTCCATCGAATTTATAAGCCAAGCTATAACCATTGAGTTGTTAAGCTCCCAAGTTGCATAACCAAAGTTTGTTGATGTTGGTCGAGGAATTTGTCTATTAATGTACCTAATTTTTCCTCGGCCACGAAGAACCATAAGGACAGATTGTGACCATTGCAGGAAATTTTTTCCATTTAATCGATGATTTGTGATTATAAGAGAAGAGTTAAGGTCACCTTGTAGGATTCCTTGGCTGTGATTTTGAGTTATTTGTAAGATCTTAGTCTCAGAGGAATTTTCGGTGTCACCCATGGGAGTAGGGTTTCTAACAGAGAAAACAGAATAAGAAAAGAGAAGGAAGAACAGGATCAACTGGATTCCTAATGCTCTTGATACCATGAACAAGTTTAGGAAGAAGAATAATTCTTATTTATTCTAATCTGAATACAACCTTTTAAAAAATAGCAGGAAAAATAAAAAAGGAAATAATCTCTAGAAATTAGCCTATCCCTAAAAATTAGTAATTAGATTATGGCTAATAGTATAAGGAAATTCCTAGAACTAAGGTAGAAAATCTGCTTAAATTAAGGAATTCTAACATCACCAATATCCAACCCTTTCTGCATTAAATCCAATAAAAAACATCAAATATAGCATGAAATCCAACCAAAAACAGCAAATGTAACATGAAAAATACAATAAAAAACATTAAATCTAAATGATACTTCAAATTCAATGAAAGATCTATGATGTAAATTAATAAATTAAGTATAACTCAAAACATTCTTACAATAATGTTAAATGTGACAATGTTAAAAACGTTCTTACAAGGAGAAAATTAATGTCTAAGATGGCGGCTTTTGTGACTGCTGAAACATCTGCATCATTTGCTGAAGCTGTAGCTGGAGCTCATCGTACTTTCTGCTCTGCTCTCCTACCATCACTGCTGCCTCTGCTTCTCTCGCTGCTGCTGCTGCCTCCTTCGCTGCTGCCGCTGCCTCTCTCTCTGTTGCTTCCCTCTAAGTTGTTGCTGGAGTTCTTCATATTTTCTTTGAACCTCGACAATTTGTTCAACTGTGCTCGCTTGCATCTGAGCTATCTGGTCTCTTAACATCTGAACTTTAGCTTGAACTTGACTCCCGGAAGGCATGTATTGCTGGGAGCCGGATCCAAAATATTGGGTCGGGGTAACACCAGATCCTTGAAATCAAACCCGACCATACCTTTCAGGACCCAAAACTTCAGTGATAATTCTGTTATCAATGTTCTCAAGATTAACAGAACTATTAGTCGAAGCAACCGCTTTGTACTCCCCTTCTTCTCCTTTAGTTTCTCCTAATAAATCAATTAAAGAGTTAGAAACGAAATATATAATAAAAAGGAATGCAGCATAACTTAACATTATGTAAAACTACTAACGATGAATTAAACCATTATAATTAAACATTATAAATATTTATAATAAATCAAATTTTATTAAGTAAATATACCAGAATTTCTCCAGCTTCAGATGTCATAGGAGATCCATCTTTCTTCCTATGCATAATCTCAAAAAGCTGAAGGCGACCAACTTTTTGACCTGACAGACTTCCTACAATATAGTAGTAAAAATATTATTTAATAGTAGAAAGTCATTAATATTTGATAGAATTAATAAATTCATAATACCTCGGCCTCAGCTACAGAAGCAAAACTTCTTGACCTTGTCGTGTGCGTGAATTTTTGTTTTTGCCTACTACTTGTTCCAACTCGCTCACGGTCCTACATAATGAAATTATTATTACGTATATAGTAAACACTATATATAAGAGTTTGGAAATATGTAATACCTCTCCTTTCTTTGAATTCCAGAACCTAACCTCATCTTCCCATTGGTACCTCAGCATTCCCCGCGAGACATTTCTTAATTTTTCCTCGAGGCTTATGTCTTTCTTAAAATATAATTTTTTCAAAGTGATTTTATGGTCTCTCTATTTTTTACCCAATGCCTTCTTGATATAGTCATCGGAGACCTCTAAAGCAAATCTCTCCTAAAAAAACACAAGTTTAGAATGTAAATATAAATGAAAGTTAAACCGAAGTATTATAAATTACTTTAACGTTTTGTTACCTTAATATTATCGAGAGCCTGATTTTTGTTGTATCAGGCATGTGATGCCATGATTCGTAGTTGATGAGCAACATATTAGCATTTCGGGCTATAATGCCTAAATAGCTTGCTAAAAGTCGAGCTTCTAATCCAACAGGCTAACCATGACTGTTTCTACTTACTTTGACACGCTCGACAGGATTTAATTTGTATAAATCTTTAAGTAGTGTACGTCCTCGACCTCTGCGCGTCCCACCACTTTCAGTTGAAAAATGATATATTATTATTTATTAAAATTGAAAAATAAATCAATAATAAAAGTCAACACACATGTAAAATAAACTTAACATTACTTTGAAATTCTGCAGGCTCGTCAAGTGTCTCCGGCACATTCGAAGATCCAACAACTGTCTGCTGTTCACTATTTGCTTCTTCCGAATTTGGAGTATTCTGGACAATACTTAAATCTCATAATCTTCTTCTACGCATTTTTCCTACAATACACATAAAATGATTGAAATTTTAGTAACAAATTACAACAATAATAGTACATGTAAAATAGTTAAATTATATAACATGACCAAGATTAAAATTATAATATTACATATAATTAAAAAATTGTAAAATCTTACTACATCATTATTCGTAAATATCTCCATCCACGTCATGTCGAACTCATTGATATTGTGTACTAGTACTAGGGATATTTTCATATAAGTTTTGTTCTGAAAAAGGTAATGTTTCTGATCTTTCGACGATGTCATCTCTACTTCCATTACCCATGTCAAACAAGTCTCTAGATGTATTCCAGAGTACAACATACCAACCCTCATCAGTTGGATCTTTCGAATAAAAAACTTGTTTCACTTGAGAGAAAAATACATATGGCTCGTCCATCAATTGTTGTCCAGTGTGAATCAAGCGAGAGAAATTAACCATTGTAAAACCAAATTGATCTTTTTTAATTCTGCGAGCAGTATTAACATCAGCCCAATTACACCGAAATAAGACAACTTTCGATCTGCCATAGTAATCCAACTCAATAATGTAGGTAAGAAGTCCGTAATACTCTGCATTACCCTCAACCAGATTACTGTCCCTAGCACTAGCATAACTTGTAATTGAAGAATTAACAACAATTCCACAATTTTGAGTTCTCCTCATTCTCTCGCGATATTTTGTATGAAATCTGTATCCATTGATGAGAAAGGCACTATATCTTTTTATTACTCTGTTCGAACCTTGGGAAAGCCATTTAACTTTGTTATTGACGTCCTTCCCACTCCAAACCTATTGAATCGAAAGTAAATTGAGTAATTATAAATGTATTATATAAAAACATTCTTATTTGATTAACTAAATTTGGCGATTATATGTAACTTATTAACTTCAGTTACATACCATTTGACTTAACCATTCATGAAAACATTCTGTGAATAATTTATTAATCTCTTGATGTTGCAATCTTCGAGAGCGTGCACGAGATCTCAAAATTTGATTGTACTCACTATGCTAAAAACAAGTTTAATTGGTTAGAAGATAAACAAATCAAAACGACGAATATGTGAGGAAATTTTAGAACTTACTTGCATAACAGTTCAATTGAATTGTGGTGAAAAAGTACATATCGATGTGCTTGTATCTACGATATATCATCTAATTCTGTAATTTCAATTTTGCCGATTGGTTCTCCATAACTTTGGAATAAATAAGTTTTGGCCAAGTTATGATCATTGAGACCAGCATTTCTACTTGGTCTATTCAATCGTGTTTCAACATCTTCTAAATGTCTAGAACAGAAGGTCATGCATTCCTCTGCCAAGTAGCCTTCAACAATTGATCCTTCTGGATAACGCTTATTGCGACAATAAGACTTCAATTTTCTTAGGAACCTAAACACGATATACAATATTTATCAAAAGCTGTAACTAAATGTATAGAGGTGAATGAATGAATACTTGAGAAATAAATTAGCACCTTTCTATAGGATACATCCATCGATAAAAAATCGGTCCACCAAGTATTACTTCGTGAGGGAGATGGATTACCAAGTACACCATAATATTGAAGAAGGAAGGTGGAAAAATCTTCTCCAAATTGCATAAAGTCAAAATAGCTCGATCCTGTACTTTCTCAAGTTCTTCAACATCCAAAACTTTGCCACAAATAGCTTTCATTATATTGAATAGTTCAATTATACAAGACGTCACATTTTTTGACATACAGCACCGTAAAGCAACTGGGAGTAAATCTTGCATCAATATGTGGTAATCATGTGATTTTAATAAATATAATCTTCAATCTTTAAGACTCACACATTGAGATATATTTGACGCATACGCATCTGGGACCTTTATATCCTTCAACACCATGCAGAACACTTCTCTTTCTTTGACATTGAAAAAATAGAAGGTGGCAACTGATATTTCCCATTCGAAAGTATTTGAGGATAAAGATCACGCCGAATTCTCATGTCAACTAAATCAAGTCGACTCTGAAGATTGTCTTTTGATTTTCCATCGACATTCAAAATTGTCCCAATTATGTTCTCGCTGACATTCTTCTCAATATGCATGACATCAAGATTGTGGCGTAAAATGTTGTGCTCCCAATAAGGCAACTCAAAAAAATACTCCTTTTTTTCCACAAGTCTGCCTCATTAGGATCATCCTCTTCGTCAGATTCATCATCAGATTCATCCTTCGATCTTCTCTTTGTTTGCGTGTTAGGTGGTTGATTCATCTTCACATAACTAAAGTTGATATCTTTTAACATAAATAAGATTTTAGATCCAACGGTCTGCTCAAGAGCTCCTCTGTACCCTTCAGTACCGTCAAATAGAGTTCTCAGAAATCTAAATTTATGATTTCCATCTAACCACCGACGATAGCCTATGTAAGAAAACTTCTTCCCATTATGCAGCCACATCGAACAAGTTTGCGCAGCACAACAAGGACAGACATAATGTCCTTTAGTACTCCAACCCGATAAATTAGCATAAGCCAGGAAATCATTAATTGTCCACAACAAAGCTGCACGTAAATTAAAGTTCTCCTTTCTCAATACATCATATGTCTCAACACCCGACCATAGCTGTTTTAACTCTTCAATAAGTGGCTGCAACTAGATGTCAATATCATTTCCGAGACCTTTCTCTCCAGGGATAATCATTGATAAAGTAAATGAAGATTACTTCATGCAAATCCATGGAGGCAAATTGTAAGGAACAAGCACTACAGGCCAAGTACAATACGAAGTACTCATGATTTTAAAAGGATTAAATCCGTTAGCTGCTAGCCCAAGCCTCACATTTCGAGGATCACTTACAAAGCTCAGAAATTTACTGTCAAACGATTCCAAGCTAAAGAATCAGTAGGATGCCTTAATAATCCATCATCGGTTCGTTGATCATTATGCCACCTCATAGAATCGGCCGTCTTTGACAACATGAAAAGCCTTTGAAATCTTGGTATTAGGGAAAAATATCGCAAAACCTTGACTGGCTTCTTTCTTAACTGTGCCATACCTTCATCCACATTCACATCTTCTGTATTCCCATTCATCCAACGAGACTTACCGCAAACTTGACAAGACTGTTGGTTCTTCTGATCACCCCAGTACAACATGCAGTCATTTGGACAACTATGAATTTTATCGTACCCAAAGCCCAAATCTTTTATTAGTCTCTTCATATCTTGACAAGACGGGAGGATTTTTGCAAACGGAAACATCTCTCAAAAACTCTAGCAGCATTGTAAAAAAGTTTCCTGTCCACCCTCCCAAACATTTTAAGTGAAATAGACGAATGCAGAAGGCCAATTTCAAATATTTTGATCCATTGTAAAGTTCTTCGTTCATTTCATTAAGTAAATTGTAAAACTTCGCCGCTTCTTCATTTGGCTCCTCATTAGGTGCGCTTGTTCCCGTTTCGCAAAAAACATTTCCACCAATATCACAATCATCGGATGTAATAAAGTCAGGTGGAAACGATTGCTCACCATGACTGTGCATATTAAATGCATCCCGCAACATACCTTCTATGTCGTCTTGTCTAGCATACTGGTGGTAATCAATATCAGGATAAGTCGGATTAATCGTTGAAGAAGTTCCACTAGATGTACACTCTCCATGGAAAATCCATTTTTTATACCCCGAATAAAGCCATCAACAATTAGATGCTCGTAGACAACTTCATGAAAATGCCAATTGATGTTGCCACACTTCTTACACGAGCAAAGAATCATATTCTCTTGGCTTGCATTTTGAAATGCAAAATTTAGAAAAGTTTGTACTCCATTTCGATAGGCGTTGCTTACCATTGACAATTTCATCCAACTCCTATCCATTTTGTAGTTCTTGAAGTCTAAACTTGACAATAAATTACACGAGTAAGTTGTTTATTTATAAGTATAATTAAGTTATGTAAGTTATGATATGATATGATATCTACTTATGTATTATGTAAGTTATGTGAGTTATGTGAATTATGTGAGTTATGTGAGTTATGTAAGTTATGTGAGTTATGTAAGTTATGTGAGTTATGTGAGTTATGTAAGTTATGTGAATTATATAAGTTATGTAAGTTATGTGAGTTATGTAAGTTCAAATATATATTTAACATACTAGTGATGTATTCAAGTATATATATTTTTAAAATCTCATAAATTTTGCACATTAATAATTTATACAGTATAAATTCTTATATATTTAAATAAATTAATCCAATTTATATTAATTAAATAATATTTAAATAAATTAATCCAAATTATACTAATTAAATAATATTTAAATAAATTAATCCAAATTATACTAATTAAATAATATTTAAATAAATTAATCCAAATTATACTAATTAAATAATATTTAAACAAATTAATCCAAATTATATTAATTAAATAATATTTAAATAAATTAATCCAAATTATATTAATTAAATAATATTTACATAAATTAATCCAAATTATATTAATTAAAATAACATGTCTTTTGCTTTAATATAGACATGTCTTTTGCTTTTATTAATCCAAATTTATGTTTTACAAGTCATCTTTTCTTAAGTACATGTTAAAGCATGGTGTGAACATCCGTATTTAGCTTAAAAGCTATGATTTATTTTGAATAAAAAGTTTAACTTAAATGATAAAACGGACGATAATATTTGTGATAAAACGTAAGAGAATATTTAATTTATTAAAAATCGTGATAGAAATATAAAAATATTAAATCACAAATTACAGAAATAGGGTAGAAAAAATTCACGTGGCAAGCATACATGTAGAGAGGTATAATATTATTAAAAGGTTTCAAATTGAGCAGAAATGATCCCTTTTACAGTATTAATGCAAGTAAAAGCATACGCATTGGAACCAGTAGCAAAGATCCCTAAGCGAAGCGAGGCAAATGAAGTGGAAGTTGGTTTACATGTGCAAACATGTGTGTGATATCTAGAAACTGTCAATTTTAATCTCAATGCTGAGAAAGGTATATACCTAATGGAATACATGGCAGATTTCAATAGAGAGACATCAAATAAAGATTTAGCCTATACTAAACATACATACCTCTTACAAATTGTAAATTGGATGGTAGCACCGATTCCAGCAATCCAGCAAATTAAATTACACCTGCAAATAATGAATAACCATGAAATTAAAAAATAATCTAAGGATAAAGAAGAATTAAATAAGTTAAAAACATGATCCATTAATGTATTTTCTTCTTTCTTCCTCTCATCAGGACATCACTAGTACACATTATTAATTATAGCTCTAAAATACTAAGTCCATGCCATGATAACATAGGGGTGATACCAAAATGCAACTAAAACAATTATCCAGCCCAATTAAATTTAATGCACTAAGGTCAAATTTAGAACTGTTACCAGTGGTGATACATCGCTAATAACATTAAGAGCAATGCATAAACAAACATCCACAACAGGTGCACAAGAAGCACTAAAGCATTAAAGGTGAAAAAGTTGTAAAAAGAATAAATTTTGAACGTATTTGATAAGAGAAAAAAGTTAAAGAAAAGAAAATGAGAAAGAGATGTAAACAAACTTAAAATTATGCAAATTTTTAAATATTATGTTTTTTAATTTTTCAACTTTATCAAAAAAAAGATAGAAATAAAAATTTATAATTTTTATTTATTTTATATTTCTATCCTTTTCAATTAGTCATTTTTCTGATTTTTTTTCCAAGTGAAATTTACTACATGTATGCTTTGATTTAGTAAGAATCATGTTAGAAATCAAACCCACTCCAAGCATAATCTAGAAGCATGAGACGTGGAGCAATTTTGTGCCATGCAAAGTGCTGAAATTTTAGCCATACAAAGTGCTCCATTATTGAGATGTTTTGTGGCTGGAAATTAAGTGGATTAATAGCCACATTTGTTGTCACTTTATCAGCCTATAAATAGAGGCTTGAACTTGTGTTGTAATGAAGAAAAATGAGAAGAAAAAGAAATAAGAGAAGCAACGTGAGTGAGAGTGAGAAGGTTAGCAAACCTTGAGTGAGTTAAAATCTAGCAGCAGCTAGACTATCTAGTCATTGAGAAAATATTTGTAATCTTCGTATTGTAATATATTGAGTGTGTAATAAAAAGTAAACTTTCGGCCCATCACGTTTCCAACAAATCATATTAAAATATATATTATAAATATAGAAATTATTTGTACCAATTATAAAACACTACATACCAATTGAAATCGATTTGTCCAACACGACAACAACTACCATTAAATTAGATTAACATTGAATGGCTCGTAAGCATTAAAAAAACCGGAAATAAGTAGTTAAATCAATTAAAAACCACCTAAAAGGGTTTTATATAATGTTTTGGGTTATTATATTACTTTTTATTTGTTTGGCCCAAGTTTATGTTTATTTGTAGCCCAAATACACTAATTTTTGCCAAATACAACGAACTTTCTTGAGCTTCTGTCAACTCAAGCCGTTGAGCAAAGATCTAACGACCCTGGCACAACAGGTGCACAATAAGCAGTAAAGCATTAAACTCCTATGGCACTAGGAGAACATCAAGATTAGACAAGCACAAAAACAACAAACATCATACTTAGAAATAAAAATAGAAAGATTAAATTCCAAGGATTTGCAGCATATTTTAACCTACTAACAAATATAGGTTCCCTTCCTTGCATACAAATTTTCATCATACTTTTACATCATCCAAGACTTTGAAAAACTTAAAAGGTCAGAATTAGTTCATATCACAGATTATACCATCAGAAGGTAAAAACTGGAAAGCGTGAACTCATTTAAATCAGCAACAAATACTAAACTCAGCTGGTTACAATTTGAGATTAAGGCTTTTTGAACATGCTTGCCATAATTGCAAATGATACTCCTTCAAAATCAAACAAATAATTGCATAGAAATTTTCATGCTTTATGCTAATGCAAGCTTCAAATACCATAAAAGTAAAAATATATCAATATATCACAGAGATTCATTTCAGAATAAAGTTGATGGGAATGTACAAGGCAAAAACCAAATTGCCAAGATTAGTAAAAATCTTTATTCAATTTCTTTGTATTCTACTATGTCCATCTCGATACAACAATAAATCATATATATATTAAGTCATTTAAGTAGCAAAACAAAAACGAGAACATATACGAAAGATGAATAAAAAGCAAGTCTTTATGGTACACAAGAAGAAATAATCCAAAAAAGCGTACCCTTTATCTTTCCCTTCCTCCCCTTTCTCTTCTATTCAGTATCGGAAAGTAAATATGATGATGAAGTAGCAGGTGAAGTTGCTGCAGCAGATTGTGAATTCCTCCACCAGTAATTTCTCTAACCAGGTTTCAATTCCCTGTTACAAAAATCGGAAAGCATCAAACCAATAAAATGAAAACCAAGAAGAAGATGGGTGAAATAGCTGAGTGAGGGTTTCGGCTTACGATTAGTTACAGCAGAGGAGTGCGACAGTGACGCAGCAGATGGTCGAGTTGACGGCGATGCAACAGATGGTCGAGTCCGGCGATGGAGAGATGGGTTGGGTTTGGATTTGCTGAAAATTTAGGGCTAGGGGAAATTTTAGGGGAAAATTTTAGGGGGAAAGGTGATTTGGTGTTTTGGGGGATAAGCCTAAGGCTGTCGGGCATGAAAGAAATGAAATTTAACAAACTAAAACGACGCCATTTCGGCAAAAACATTTTGACCGTTTGCGGCGCTTTAGAAACGCGCTGCTAAAAGCTATCTATTGCGGCGTTTCTAAGAAAGCGCTACTAATCTCCAACAAAAACGACGCCGTTTTCTTTAAGCATTAATGTTTTTTTGCGGCGTTTTTCCAAAAAAGGCCGCTAATCCCCTATATATTCAACTAAAACGACGTTGTTTCCATAAACTTTAATTCTTTTTGCGTCGTTTTTTATAAACGCCACTAATCCCCTATCCAACTAAGACGATACCGTTCTGTTAAACTATAAACTTTTTCGCGGCGTTAAAACGCCGCTAATCCCTTAAATATCCAACTAAAACGAAGTCGTTTTCTTTAAACTATATTGTTTTTTGCAGCGTTTTTTAGAAAAACACCACTAATCTCTTAATTTTTATATTTTATTTTAATTTGTTATAATCTGGTAGCCAAAATAATTAACTTATGATAGTCAATATTTAATATTATATCTATATTGCATGATAACTTTGAAATTTTAAGTTTAAATTTCACTTATATAAATTAAGTGTAGAGAAATTAATTTGAATTGAATTCTTCATTCAATTAATTCTTTAGATTAATGATTTTAATTATTAATACTAATGATGATAAATGTTAATATGATGATAATTAGGTATAATTTAATCCTAATATTATAAATTAAAGTTTAAAAGATTTATCTCTTGCTGATATATGGTACATACTAATCTTTTTTTTTTTTACATTTTACGGAAGTAGATAATTTTCAGTTTTTATCTTTTAAATATGCTTAATATTTAATCCTTATTTTTTAATTTCTAATATAATTTGGGTTTTATGTGTTTATAATGTTATTAAGTAGATATAGTTACCTATCCATATCAAATTTTGTTACTTTTATTTATTTATTTATCAATTTTTTTTAAATTCTAATAATTATCAAAATTTCAAATGGTCTACATTAAATATTTTTAAATATATAAAAGCATTAATTGATTGTATAAAATTTCATCATTTAACAAATTTCACGTAAACCTTAAATCCTAAACCATTTAATATATATAAAGTTTATCCATTATCTCTGAAATAATTTAAACTATAATCATATATAATTTTAATATATTAAGATTAATATTATCTCTTTTACAATTATATAAGAAATCGTTTAATATATAAATTAAAAAATAATAATTAATCAAAACCCTAAACTTGTAACCCTTAACTGGTCTTTAAACCCTAAATCCTAAACACGAGACCCTAAATCACAACACATACTCTAACCCCTAAACCATAAACTCTTAACCCTTAACCAATAACCCCTAATCCTTATCCCCTAACCCCTAAATCTTAAACTCCAACTATTAAACCCTGAAGTACCCTAAACTACATAATTCATAACCCTTAAAATAGTAACTCCTAAACCTTAAACACTGAACCATATACCCCAAATCATAAACACTAAACTATAATGATAATTAATTCAATATTTTAAAATTAATACTATCTCTTTTAAATTATATAAACATTTAATATATAAATAAAAAACAATTAGTCATATACCAATAAACTTTAAAATTATTTTAAATAATAGTATTTTAATAAATATTTTCCTATGTTTTTACTTTTAAAATTATTCTACGTGTCATTATTTTTTTAAGAATTTAAATATTCAATTAAAAATAGATTACACTTTTAGCAGCGCTTCTTAAAAATGCCCCTAATGCTGACTTATAGTGGCGTTTTTCAAAAAAGCGCCGCAAAAGACCTATCTATAGCGGCGTTTTGCAGGAAGGCGCCGCTAAAGCAACTAAATCTAAAAAAACGACGCCGTTGTGTTAAGTTTTTTTGCGGCATTTTTTGATTTTCAAAAAACGCCGCTATAGATCGATCTTTTGCGGCGCTTTTTTGAAAAACGCCGCTATAAGTCAGCATTAGCGGCGTTTTTAAGAAGCGCCGCTAAAGTCACAAAATCTCAACAAAAAACGACGACGTTGTGTTTATTGTTTTGCGACGTTTTCTATAAAGCGCCGCTGATGGTCAACCTATAGAGGCGTTTTTTCTAAAAGCGCCGCTAATTGTCAACTTATAGCGGCATTTTTGTAAAAGCGCTGCTAATGCTCGTTTTTTAGTGGCGTTTTTGTAGAAGTGCCGCTAATGCTCGTTTTTAGTGGCGTTTTTATTAAAACGCCACAAAAAACGCCGCTAAAAACCTGTTTTGCTGTAGTTCCAACCAAACATTTTAAGTGTTGTAGGTTATCCACATCATCGAGAACAACAAGAACCTTTTTATTAGATAATCTATGGTTAATTATGGAATTTCCTTCATCAACATTGAAGAAATTAAAGCATTCCTCAAATAAGATTTGAGAAAGAAGTTGTTTCTGTAACGAAACAAGTCCACATTTGTTTGAAACTTCTCGAACATCAGCAAGAAAGCTTTTACCTTCAAAATGAGGTAACATTTGAGTGTAAGCAACTCTTGCAAGAGTTGTTTTACGGATGCCACCCATTTCATAAATTCCAATAATGCGGACATCATCTTCACCAATGTCTATTTTCGCATACAGCTCCTCTAAGCATGAACTAATTCCAACCAAGTCATCATGGACGATTGGATATGTTTCACATAATTTTGCTGATATTTTTTTAACAATGTCTCCAATAAATTCGGTTTCATGCCTATAAACATAAACAAAAACAACATTTGGTTTCTAAACAAGAAATCGACAGCTAATGGACATGGATATAACATGTATTCTAAAATAGAGAAGAACATCATGTAAGCATTAAAAATAGAAAAGCGAGAAGATATGAAGGAATTACCTGTTATGTAAATGCCATCCCTTAATTTTTGCGACTTGAGTCAAAGCATTTCGCCACCTTTGGACCTTATCTTCATCATATCTCTTTCCATGTTCCGCAAAGGCTTCTTCAAGTTTTCCTTTCTGTTTCCTTAAATCAGATGGATCTACGTCATAGAAAACTGGAAACACTTTATAACCCTTCAGGGGCGTAGCCAAGGGGGGCTGGCATGGGCCCCGGCCCCCTCTAAAATGGAAAATTTCATTTTAGGCCCTTGAATTTTTTTAAAAATTTTAAATTAGTAAAGGTAAAATTGCACTTTGGCCCCCCCTAAAATTATAAAAATTCAATTTAATCCTTTACAAATTATAAAAATATAAACTATAAAAAATTAAAATTTCATCCGGCCCCCCTAAAAAAATTTTCTAGCTTCGCCCCTGTAACCCTTGTCCTTTTTCTGCTTAACAATTTCACTAAGTTCGTCCAAGCACTAACCCGAAGAAGCATAAGATTTTGAAAATACGATTTCGGAGCACCATGATTGCTGAATGGCTTTAAACAGTTCTGGTGCGGTCTCTTCGCCGGCCTCCAGCTTTGGGTCATCCCTGAAGGTGACAATCCCACTCCTTTTTAGAGCATCATGAGATGATCGGTGAACTTTTTGCGGGTATCTTCACCTCTAAAGCTCAAGAAAACATCATATTTCTTTCTAGAAATGGAAATAAACAATGTTGAGAATCTTTTAATGATTTTGTATTTTTTTAAGCAAGTGGAAATATAGACTACCTTTAAAACAAATATATATGTGAGAGAGATTCATGATATAAAACTAAAATAATTCTATACTCTTTCATATATTTTTATATTATTAATATTTTAACGGTCTAATCATTAAAGCCATTAATATAATTATATTTATTATGCATATAAATTTTTAAATCAATTTAATATTTTTATCATATCAATATAAAACATTATATATATTAATATTTATTAAATGGTGAAAAGTTTTTTAAAAATGCAAATACTAACGAAAATAACGGTATTTTCCGTAATAATACCTATGAAACGTGTAGTGGTGGAAGTTTGATGACAAATGAAAATGATGTTCTTTCCCAGGAAGAATCCTTGAAGGTGAAGACAGAATTGGTTGCTTTGTCCACAAAATGGGGCTACTTTAATCATAGATTCTAAAGAAAAGTCTTGGACGGTTGTTTTAATTGTGGACTGAGATATGACTATAAAATTCTACCATGCTATAAAATAGAATATGTTATAAAATATATTATAGAATTCATCTGCTTTTCTTTCTGGGCAAATTTTATAGAAGGTCCCTGTATTATAAAATTCATCTGCTTTTCATCACCTTCTTTTCTGTGTGGAAAAACGTTAAAATGTGACAATTTCCAATGGGCCCTTTACCAAACAATTTTCAAACAACATAATTCTCTAAAATTAAATTACTTACCAATGATAAGTGTAGAGGGGAGTGATAAAATCATTGGATTTTGAAAGGGAAAACATATGTTCGAATCTTAGTGACAATATTATTATAATGAGTAGTCGAAACTCTAAATAAGAATAACAAAACAAACATGACAGATGATAGAAAAAATTAAAATTTATCACACACAAACTCTTAATTCTCAATCACTTAAAAATTGTAAGGATCTTTAATTACACTCAATTTAATGGATCCATTAATTATAATGATTATTAAAACATGCCATACATATATAGTTACTAGAAATAAACCCCGGGGCGTAAGTCGAGTTTTTGAAAACCAGAAAATAAGGTGGATCCGTATGCAGAAAGAATCTAGAAACAGTCCAAGTATAGGAGCATCAAGAAAGGGAAAGCAGATTAAAATTCCAACGAAACAGGCATTTCCTACCTTTTTTTCTTCGAAAACAATCTCCATATTAATACCTATGGAAACGTGCAGTGGTGGAAGTTTGGTCACAACAATGGATTCTCAGCAATTTGAGTATACATTTCCTTTTTTATTGATTGCTCGTAGGGTGGAAGTTTGGGGTCATATATGAGCGATGATGTTCTATACGAAGAATGAATCCAAGGAGAAAGAGCAGTCTAGAATCACATTGTTGACTATTCTTTATGAAAGCAATGGAAGTCTGCAATATGAACTAGTTTTTGAAATTAGAAATGTTGAAAACATGACAAGAATGGTTTTTAATTATTTCTAAATTTGTGCAGCAGTTTAAATGATTTGTTAAAAATATGAATCATGATTATGAATCCACCTTTTCCTATGAACCCACCTATTAGCATAACACCACATGCCCACTTACAATGTTGAAGCGTCAAAATTTTATTCTTGATCTGTTATTAGTATTGAGATTTCCTTTTTTTCTTCTATGTTTGGTTGCCAAGAAATTAAGGGAAAAATGAAACTTGGATCTTGAATTCTAAACTTATTTTAGTCTTATCGAAAAAGGTGACTAATGATGTTATATTGGTAGGTAGGCTCATCGGAAAGGGTGAGGTCATGATCATGATTCATCGTCGACATTGTTGGATTTCTTCTTTTTAAAAATGATTCAAATGTTGGTGATGCCATCATTAAAATTTTTATGTTGTGAATAAAAAAAAATTGGAGTAATTATAGATAAACCCCTAACTTTAGTCAAAAGTCAAAAAAATGGCGACTTCAATAATTCGTTAGTGAATTAACGGAATTTTTAACAACAGTAACTATTTTAAACAATTATCTTAATTAGAGTGACTAAATTGGCACACCATCATCATTAATAAATTAATATTTTAGTCAATATTTTTATTAAAAAAGTGGTTTGACTTCTTTTGAGAGATTGATGGTCAAATTTAAATAAACAAATAAAGAATAAGAGTCAAATTGACAAAAAAAATATAATCATGGAAGACTAAATTTGTCATTATACCTAAAATTATACTTAAAAGGCATTCATTTATGCCCTCCCTTCTCCTCAAGCAATGCTTCTTGACTTGAAAAACTTAAATTTGTCAGATTAAACCAAGGACATTATGCAAATGAATCTTTTAATTTTACCATTTTTTTAAAAGATTATTTTTACCATTTAAACTAAAACAATTTTAAATTATTAGGTGAAGCTTTAATAAATATATTTGTTACATAATTTTTTTTCTCATGTGTATCATAAATATATTTGTTCACATGGAAAAATCAAGGTAAAACAAAGAGGCGTAATTTTATCCATTTTAATAGAAAGCTTCTGTCAGAATCTTCACAACAATATGGAAAGAAATCTTCTTTACTTGCATTCCACAGAATCAAATACAAGTTTATATAGCATGCAGACGTACAACTATTCAAAAACTGAAGGTATTAACTGTTCCCTAACTAATAACAACTTAGTAACTGAAACTGTTACTCCTAACATTCCCCTTACTAATCAGCTTTTGTCATCAGTAGCCACTTGTTGACTTAAATCATACACACATAACTGTTCTCGAAACTTAGTGAAAACTCCTACTGATAGTGGCTTTGTCAATACATCTGCAATCTGATCTGAAGCAGAAACGTGACCGACTTGAAAAACACCATCTGCCACCTTTTCCCGGACAAAGAATAGGTCCATCTCAACGTGTTTAAACTTTGAGTGAAGGACAGGATTCCCTGCTACAGCAACTGCGGTTGAACTATCACACCAAATCAAAGACTTCTTAGGAATTGACACATTCAACTCAGTCAGCAATGACCGGATCCAAACCAACTCAGCAGTGAGATGAGCAACACTCCTGTATTCTGCTTCTGCCATCGATCTAGAGACTACTTGCTGCTTCCTTGAGCTCCAGGAGATTGGATTTCCCCCAAGAAACACACAGTATCCAGAAGTGGATTTGCGATCATCCACATCAGAACCCCAACTGGCGTCCGAGTATCCTTCAAGAAGGAGGTTTGACGATCGAGTGAACGTCAGTCCATGATTCAACGTCCCTTGTAGATACCTTAAAATTCGTTTGACAGCCTTAAAATGAACATCCAAAGGTCTGTGCATGAACTGACAGACCTTGTTAACAGAAAAAGCAATATCCGGTCTTGTGATAACTATATACTGCAAGGCCCCAACAATGCTCCGATAATGATGATCATCCTCTACTGGGCTGCCAGAAGTAGAGGAGAGATGACACGTAGTGACCATTGGTGTTGGCAGGCTATTCGACCTGTCCATGGATGCCCGTTGGAGAAGATCCAAAATATATTTTTTCTGGGAAAGAAAAAGTCCTTGTGAGGTGTAACGAACTTCAATACCAAGGAAATATTTCAGCTTGCCTAGGTCCTTTAATGAAAACTTCGCATGTAGGTGATGGACAAATTCTTCTATGGCCTGAGCATCATTCCCAGTGATGATAATATCATCGACGTAGACCAGCACATACACTAACTGGGACTCAGACTGAAGAATGAATAATGAGTTATCTGCTTTAGAAACTACAAACTTCATGGACACCAAGAACTCTCTCAATTTAGGAAACCAAGCCCGAGGTGCCTGTTTCAGACCATACAAGGCCTTCTGGAGCTTGCAAACTAACTTCTCACCATTGGTCCCTTGTTGTTTGAATCCTGGAGGCTGCACCATATAAATTTCCTCCTTCAAATCCCCATTTAGGAAGGCATTATTAATGTCAACCTGCCTAAGGGACCAATTGAATGACAGTGCTAGTGCAAGAACAGTTCTGACTGTAGTTGGCTTAACAACAGGGCTGAACGTCTCTTGAAAATCGATGCCCGCTTCTTGTAGGTATCCCTTGACGACAAGCCTACCCTTGTATCGAGCAACTGATCCATCAGCATGTCTTTTGATCTTAAAGATCCATTTACAACCAACCGCCCTACGCCCTTCAGGTAGAGGCATGAGATCCCAGGTATGGTTGGCAATTAAGGCATTGTATTCAGCTCGAGCAGCTTCTGTCCAAGCAGGACTTTGAAAAGCTTCGGTTATATTCAAAGGCTCCTTCTCCATCATAACGGATGCTAAGAATTTTGGCTTAAAAATTCCGCTCTTGGACCTAGTCTGCATGGGGTGAATATTATCTATTTCTGGAGCTCTTGTACTACACTCAGTCTGATCACATGAGGGAGACATGATCGTTTCAGGAGAACTGTGAACTAAGGAATGAGACGGTGTAGACCTTGGTTGTGCTGCAGAAAAAGGTACCTCAGTAGTGTTGCGGACCGGTGCTACTACACTGCCAGAAGAATTGTGGGAGACTATAACCGGAAGCATGGTCTGTTTTTGACAAGAATCCCTTGAGGAATCTGCAGGAAACTTTGAACAGAAGCCGTCATGAAATGGAAATCTATCTTCATTGAAGCGAACATGTCGAGTAAGGTAAACACGACCATCTTCATCAAGACACCTGAACCCTTTTACATTCGGAACACCCCCAAGGAAAACACAAACTTTAGATCTGAAATTTAGCTTGTGTTGTTGAAAAGGCCGCAAATCTGGGTAACACGCACAGCCAAAGACACGAAAATTACCATAGTCAGGCTTGCGATTATAAAGAACTTCATATGGACTTAATTGGTGTAACACAGGAGTAGGGGTCCTGTTTGTTAAGAAAACCGCATGCGCAAAGGCATAATACCAGTACTTCAACGACATGACAGACTGAGCTAGGAGTGATAACCCCATATCCACAACCTGCCTATGCTTCCGTTCAGCAACTCCGTTCTGTTCAGAGGTGTAGGGACACGTGATCCTATGTAATACCCCTAGACGAGAGAGTTCCTTAGTTAAAGCACGATACTCGCCTCCCCAATTAGTTTGTAACATCTTAATAGATCTACCAAACTGAACTTTGACCATCTGATAAAAGTTGACAAAACAGTGAAGAACTTCAGATTTGTTTTTGAGGAAATAGATCCATGTGTATTTACTATGCATATCAACAAACGATACATAGTATGAAAAACCATTTGAAGGCATGTGAGCTGGCCCCCAGACATCAGAGACCACAAGTTCAAAAGGAAATTTGTATACAGTATGTGACAGAGAGAATGGAAGTTTGTGAGCCTTGCCCATCTGACAGGCCGTACAAATACGATCCAGATGACTTTGTACAAAAGGAACTTTACACGATTTCAATACTTGAGCCAAGGCAGTAGAACAGGGATGTCCAAGTCTGTTGTGCCAAAGAGTGGCAGTTGAGAATTGAGCACTGTTGATTGAACACGATCTAGACTTCAAACCCGATCTGTCAATACCAGAAGCAGTCTTGGAAAACTGAAACCTGTAGAGGCCATCATGCATGTGGCCCTCGAGAAGAATCTGCCCTGTCTGAAGATCCTTCACAAAGCACAAAAAAGGATGAAATTCAAAGAAAACTCCAGTATCTTTAGCGAACTGCCCTACCGATAATAAATTTTTACACACAGTAGGCACATGTAAAACACGTTGAAGGCGTAGAAGTCTAGACCTAGCCACAATAGAGGAAGAACCTATATTAGCTATAGAGGCAGACTTACCATTGCCCATAATAACTTGTCCTGTACCTGTATAAGAAGAGACAGACACTAGATTAGAATCGTCAGGTGTAACATGATTCGTGGCACCCGAGTCTGGATACCAAGTCTGACCAGAGGTTGTAGATGACGAATAAGAACATGAGCCAGAACAATGAACAGGAGAGCATGCTGTGGCAGAAGCCAACCCTTGAGCTTGATGAAAATTAATCGAAGTGTTTTGACCAAAGAAGTCTTCATCAAACCGATGATAACAGTTTTGCACAATATGACCAACTTTGCCACACAGTTGGCATTGAGGTCTCGACCGAGACCAACCACGGCCACCACCTCTGGTTCTTCCACGCGATCAGCCACGACCTAAACCACGATCCCCTTGCCTGAAGTTTTGAGAACAAAGAGGTTTCGAAGCTGCTGAATCATCTTGATATTTGGTTAGGTTAGCCTGCACAGGAACTTCTGAAAGTAGAGCCAACTGTCTAGTCTCACAATCAATAAGCATGTCAGTCAGTAAATCTAAAGAGATGGAAGTGGCAGACGCAAACACTCGTATGGATTCATATTCAATGGGAAGTCCAGATAGTATAACACTAATTTGTTCCCTTTCTGTGACCAAACTACCAACAGCCGTTAAGCTATCACACAAATTCTTCACCTTCGACAAATACTCTTTAACTGTCAAACCAGCTTTCTTGATTGAGTATAATGCATGACGTAAACTCGAGATCTTGATATCCGACGTAGTGCCAAACCGTCGCTCAATAGTATTCCAGAGATCAACACTTGTTTTAGCTTTGGAAGATGAACTAAAACTTCATCCGTGACAGTTGAAAGAAGCCAGGAAGCCAGAAACTTATCTTGTTTTTTATGAACACGAAAGGCCGGATTGGCAACAAGACGTCCATCAGCTTCAGCGATAGTCACAGGAGGAACCGAAACAGTTCCCAAGATAAATCCTTCAAGATCGTAGCCTTCAAGAATCAGCAACACCTGATGTTTCCACAGCAAGAAGTTGTGTTCTGCAAGTTTGACCGTATCATGTTTCTGAAAATAATGAACAGTCGACGACCCACCATTTTCAAGATCAGGCAACTGGGTGGCTGCACCAGTGTTGGAGGAATGACGCGGAGTCTCATTCCCTGCTTCAGTATTCATGGAAAAAGAAGAATGATTCGGAAAAAAAATCAGAAAAGAAAAATATTGGCTCTTGATACCATGTCAGAATCTTCACAACAATATGGAAAGAAATCTTCTTTACTTGCATTCCACAGAATCAAATACAAGTTTATATAGTATGCAGACGTACAACTATTCAAAAACTGAAGGTATTAACTGTTCCCTAACTAATAACAACTTAGTAACTGAAACTGTTACTCCTAACAGCTTCATATGTTATTTGGATTTTAGAGTGAATATGGGATATATATATATATATATATTTGCTTCGTCAGCCCTATTTCCTTAAATAATGTTAAGAACGGTCTATTTTCCTAATTTTTTTAAAAATTAATATTTATTACTAATTTTACCAGTGTTTAATTATGTGGCAAACTTGACTAGTTGCAGTCCTATTCTTGTGCAATATTTGTGTCCAAACTCAAATATTCTTGACAACGACGATGAGGTTACATTCTAGGATAGGATATCTGGTAATTAATGATTCTAAACTCCCACGTGGACCTCACATACACTTAGTAAAGATGTATAACACCTGAGGTTTTTGCTAGGTTAAGGTTTGCAACTCAACAGGTCAGACAAGCTTGGTTCGTTGGGGTGTCAACTCTACCGAAAGACACGTGTTAGATCTCCTATGGATAGTAGGTTTGCAATGTAGCTATAACAAATATACATACAATAAAAAATAAAGAATTCATCGAACACTACATGTTTCAATTATGTTAAAAAAGTAATAATAAAATGAATATATTTCTAACTAGTATAAAAAGCTATGTGCAATAATTCATGTCACGAAAGAAATAATTCATGAGATTTTGCAAAGCAAAAGGGATATTAATTTAATTGTATTCCTTTGATGGACCTGCAATTATTTCCATACAAGCACAACCTTCTAACTACACACTTTTTATATTTGTTAGAAGGCCAGGCACTGATTTAAGCTTTCTGCACTTTGACAATATTCCAAAACGTTCAAGCTTGAGAAATCGAGTAAACAATGAAGGTATGCTGATGAAATTGTTACCATTAAGATCAAGTTCTTTCAAAGAGGATAGACAACAAATATCACTAGGAATATCTCCTTCACAAAGATTACAGTCCATTAGATTCAACTCTCTTAATGAACACAAGCTTATGAATGATCCTTATACGTGAGCTCATCATTTTTTCTCCAACATCATACGTCGTATGTTTGACACAGTCAAATATCTTCCATAAATAGTTGTATTAAAAAGATTGATGTTGGATATGCCACAATATATGTAGTGATATGATATGCGTAACACCCCTTCCCTAAGCTCACGTCTAAACCCGAGTAAGGAATGCTACATTTATAACTCGATCACTTCACTTTAGTTCTAAAATATACATTCAAGTTCTATTAATCTTTTAGGTCTTTTAAAGGTCTTTTAAGTCTTATCGAACCATTTCTAAACTTTCTCTAAAATTTGGCTGCAATTGGAGGTCGTTTGGGGTTTTGTTTGGGCCAAATAGAGCAAAAACAGGGTAAAACATAGCACTTGTATCAATACTCACTATTCCATGCATCGGTACAACTCCCTTGGCACTGTTCACTTTTGTTCTTTGGAGTACTTATACCGATACAAGCAGGGGCGTAGCCAAGGGGGCTGGCATGTGCCCCGGCCCCCTTAAAATGAAAAATTACATTTTAGGCCCTTGAATTTTTTTAATAAATTTAAACTTGCCCCCCTTAAAATTATAAAAATTTAATTTAATCCTTTACAAATTATAAAAATATAAAATATAAAAAATTAAAATTTCATCCGGCCCCCCAAAAAAATTTTCTGGCTTCGCCCCTAGATACAAATTATACAAATATCGATACTTCTTTGCAGGAGACCCTCAATCATGCCCAAAGCACTAATTTTCATCCTATAATCAATCTAATTCATCCCCAAACTTCCATTAACCAATTTAAACCATAAAACATATCAAATTATTATTATATATATATCATCATATATATATATAGCTCAAGACAGAGCTCAACTAAGTTCATAGAGCTAAGAAAATAATCAAGATTCATCGAGTATTTTCACTAATAATCTTAAACATATATTTCAATTGAACTTTTGTGCATGTCATATTCTATATCAAAAGATTAATTTCATACTCTACTTCAAGCCATAGTGATGCGTTGAGGTTGTGACTTCAATCGAGAGTTTCAATCCATCTTTCACCTATGCATTAAACAACAATGCGTTAAGCTACATTATAGCTTAGTAACTACTCCATAATTCAAATCTTACCAATAACATTAGAAGCACACTCATGCTATAAACTATAAACGCTTAATATCTCCTCACGAAAAGCCACATAATACTTCTTTTTTTTTTTTTTGATTAGTCATTTTATTCGCTTTTCTAAAAAAATATTTGAAAAATTTCCCTTAAAGACAAATAATGATGAGGGGAGGAGGAAATGAGGAAGATGAGGGGCTTACGATAGGAAATTGGAAAGTAAAAAATTTCCTTCTCAGTTAAAGACTCATGCTTTGTGAAGGGTATTTTGGTCACAATACTTCCCCAAAACTGGATTCTCTATATTTTGTACAGTATTTTTCTATACAACAATTATCATCCATTGTATAATATCAAATTCTGCATCAATTATGACAGATATTGACACAAAAGTAAATCATGTAGTTTATTCTTTGAAAGTTGAATTTATGTTTATAAAATGAGTTGGTTTCAATTAAAAACTAAACAACATTAATTCTATATGAGCACCAAACAATTATAATTTGCCTTTTATTAATATTCACATAGTCACAGTAAGATTCAACTCTACTTACAACACAAAGTAAGACATCATGACCATTAGCAGAAAATTAGAAAAATACATGGGTATAATCAAGTCGAGTTAAGCTTAAATATTGTCGAAGTTGAATTTGACTCAAAATTTAGAACTCTCGACTAATTTTGTTTATCAATTTTTGTACTCAAGCTCGATAATATATATTAAGGAGAATACAAATGCTAATAGCAAATAAATGTTGACCTAGAAATAATTTGATGTACATATAAAAACTTGATTTAATGAATGCGGGAATGCTTTCTAGATTTATCTTTGATTTTTGAACGATGATTTGCTTTGACGAATTTGTTTTGTGTCAATGGTGTCATGGAATCTTGTTTTGGTGATTTATCTAGTTGTTTTGTTTCTTTGATGCTGGAGTGTTTTTAATAATGCTAATACTGTGAAAGTATGAAAATCCCTCAATAATTTACATTATGTTGGTCTTCATTATTACATTATGTCTTTTTATTTTGCTTATTTCTCTAACTTGTTAACAAGTTTTGAAACTTTTTTGTTCACCGTGTAATGTAATTTTTTACATAGCGTATTTAAAAGAGAAATTATAAAAGTTAATGGCTACCTATCCATGACTTGGGTGAGAACATGGCCCATATCCATCTATTTTGTTGGCTTTTATAAATAATATAACAAACAATTATTTTATCGATGTGGGATACTACATTTTATATACAGTACTGTTTTCTCGAGGAACTCCATTCTCTACTTCCACCAACTTCAATCTAAATTCTATCTCTAGATTATCCTTTTGTTCAACACCCAGGTTTTATGTTTTATTTTTTAAAACACCCAACTTTTTAACATCATTAACAAAAATTCAGCAGAAACAAATTCCCATCCGTTGACTATCATTCCGAATATTGAGAGGCAATGGTAACTCAATTGAAAACTCAACTCTTTGATGGTTGAACCATTCTGGGATTTCACTTCCAGGTATAATAATATCAATTACTTCTCTTGAATTTGCAAATACCTGCAAAATGGAACACCAGTCATTTGTTATTATTAAATCCATAAATTGTTTAAGTACGAGATTTTGCAAAGCAAAAGGGATATTTATCAACCTTAAGACTTTTTTAGCAATGTTAATACATTGGTGTTCTCAGCCAATCTGTAGCAATTTGCACCTATAATATCTGTCCAATCAATTTAATTGCATTCCTTTGATGGACCTGCAATTATTTCCATGCAACCACAACCTTCTAACTACACACTTTTTATATTTGTTAGAAGGCCAGGCACTGATTTAAGCTTTCTGCACTTTGACAATCCAAGACGTTCAAGCTTGAGAAATCGAGTAAAAAATGAAGTTATGCCGATGAAATTGTTACCATTAAGATGAAGTTCTTCCAAAGAGGATAGACAACAAATATCACTAGGAATATCTCCTTCACAAAGATTTCAGTCCATTAGATTCAACTCTCTTAATGAACACAAGCTTATGAATGATCCTTATACGTGAGATCATCATTTTTTTCTCCAACATTGTACATCGTATGTTTTGACACAGTCAAATATCTTCCATAAATAGTTATATTAAAATGATTGATGTTGGATATGTCACAATCTATGTAGTGATATGATATGCGTAACACCCCTTCCCCGAGCTCACACCTAAACCCGAGTAAGGAATGCTACATTTACAACTCAATAACTTCACTTTAGTTCTAAATTATACATTCAAGTTCTATTAATCTTTTAGGTCTTTTAAAGGTCTTTTAAGTCTTATCGAACCATGTCTAAACTTTCTCTAAAATTTGGTTGCAACGGGTTTTGTTCGGACCAAATAGAGCAAAAACATTGTAAAACATGGCTCTTGAATCGGCACTCACTATTCCATGTATTGGTACAGCTCCCTTGGCACTGTTCATTTTTGTTCTTTGGAGTACTTATACTGGCGAAAGATATACAAATATCAATACTTCTTTGCAAGGGGCCCTCAATCATGCCCAAAACACTAATTTCCATGCTACAATCATTTCAATTCATCCCCAAACTTCCATTAACCAATTTAAACCATAAAACACATCAAATTATTATTATATCTATATATATATCATATATATAGCTCAAGACAAAGCTCAACTAAGAGCTAACAAAGTAATCAAGATTCACCAAATATTTTCACTAAAATTCTTAAGCGTATACTTTAATCAAACTTTTGTGCATGTCATATTCTATATCAAAAGATTAATTTCATACTCTCTTTCAACCCATGGAAATGTGTTGAAATCGTGCTCTAGTTTTCATTTCAATAAAACATACACTTTCAATAGAAATTATTTCTACTTCCTTCTTGACTTTATTTCATCTCCACAGCAATTTTTCCAAAAGTCCAACAGTATTAAGAGCTTGCGCCAAGAAAGTGACCGGCTTTACTTTAGACCTAGGAACTTTTCAAGTAGATCTAATTATCATAGGCGGGTGAAGCAATCAAGTGGAAACATGTTGATGTCCATGATGCGGTCGTTGAGAGCACCAAAAATATCCTATTCCCTGTAAAATAATGAAAAAGAAATAGTAAAGGGGAAGTAGGGTAGAATCCTCGGGGACCGGATTATACGAATGCTTGTCTCTCGAAATCCTGGGCAGAATCGTGCCCAAGAAAACCTGCGTTCCTGGAAAAAAATAAAAAACAGAATTTAAGAATTGATTTTGGAAGCGAAAATAAAATAAAAACAGAATTTAAAGTTTACTGAAATTATGATTATGAAAATAATAAAAATAATAAAGAGAGTTTTAAGAGAAAAGAAATTCTTATGGGAAAGTTCCAGCCTCCGGTTGTCTCATTCCGCCTTGGGCTCAATCCTTGGCTTTTGGATGATCCTTCTCGACTCGAGTAAGCCAGTTATAGTGGAAGAGGACGCCTACGACCACCAGCTCCAAAGATTAGACTTACGATTTTTAGGGAACCTGACTCTAGCCAGTAATCTATGCTAGATCAACGCTTCTCAATGGCGAATCCCACGCCATTTTGTCTCTTCGGCTCGCCAACCTCTGACGCAGTAAGTTAACGAACCGACTATGCAATCCTTCCAAAACATACAAAGCGGCCGCCTTTGCATATACTGAAAAGCTTACTTCTTAAGGGCCATGGACGGAAGCGTCAGCCCGTAGTGCGGAGAAACGATGAATACTTGGCGAGAAGGCTAAGTACGGATTCTAGGCCTCAAGAACCCTTTTTGGGAAAATATTGACAACTTTTGGCTAGAAGGGTTTTTTAGTGCCTCATGATAATGGAGGGAAAGCAAATAAATAAAAATATGGAAAAAGAAATTTTATTGAAAAGAAATATGAAAGAACAAAAGACTTTTGGGGGAGAGTATTTACAGAAAAAGATGCCCCAAATAGAGTCACTTCACCCCCTATTTATAGTGCTAGGGAGATAGTCTAATTGAACTTAAATTCTAAAAAGATAAATACATTTAATTAAAGATAAACAAAGATAATTAAAATAAAATCCTAAATTTGAATAATCCTAATAATTATCTTAATATTAATTATCCTAATAGAATAAAAGAAAATAGAGTCTTCCAAAATAAAATCTCTTCTATTTGCTTTTAAGTCCTTGTGCCTTCCATGTTCGCACTTTTGGCACCATATTTGTCCCACGTTGCATATTGGCCCATTTAATCTCCAAATTGACGCTTTTTCCCTTGAATTTACTTTTCACCTCCAATTTAGTCCCTAAAAGATAAAAAGACATAAATAGCTCAAATTAGTAGGCTCAAGCTCAAAATAAACACATGATTAATATATAAAAACACGTCATTTTAGAGTATTATCAAATTCCCCCTACTTAGCCCATGCTTGCCCTCAAGTATGGTTCCTATTGACTGTGAAAGCTAGATTCTGCCATAAAAGAAATATCACTCCAAAGTTTCATAAAAATTAGTTAAAAACGCATATGAAAAATAAAGAGATCTCTAAGCTTGCTTTAAGTAAAACAGAAAAAGTATTCCAATTATTTCACACAAAAATTAAGATCGACTTGAGTTATGCCATTTAGGTAAATTACCAAACCTACTAAGACACCTTAGTTATTTCCTCCTTTAGTCCCCAAAGTGCAACTTTATTAGTACTTATTTTTTTCTTCTTTTTTTGATTTTTTTAAATTTTATTATTATTTATTTACTTAGGAATATATTAAACCTTTTGACGCGAAGAGAGATGACAACCCAAGCACCCCACCCTGGTTACTCAGCCCAACATACTCCTAAAATTATTTATTTCCGGTTAGCGGAGTTTTACCCAACACGTCACACAACCTTTTGACGCGAAGTAGAAAGACAACCCAAGCACTCTACCCCGGCTACTCAGTCAGTCACGATTTGAGCCATACTCATAACCTCGGCTAGCGGAGTTTTACTTGTCACGTCACACAACCTTTTGACGCGAAGTAGAATGACAACCCAAGCACCCTACCCCGGTTACTCAGTCAGTCACGATCTAAGCTGTACTCATAACCATGGAAAACATTTATTAAAAATTAAACGATATTTAAAATTCTTGAGAACTCAGGAAAGAAAAAAAATTTAAGTGTCAAAAATAAGTTTCAATAATCACCTAATAGCCATGAACATTAATTAAGCATGCAATCATTTTAAGTGTCCACTTTATATTAAACTTGATCAATTTTACGAAAAGCAAGATAGAATTAACCCTATTAATCACAATTATTTTTAGCCTAATAAAAAAACAGTGGAGATGGCATCAATTATTGAAAAAATCATAACTTCCTTAGAAGGTAAGAATCATGCATGAAAGTCAAACAGTAGGCAATTCCTGGTAAAATCTTGGGCATGAAAAGCAGCAGGATATTCTTAAAATAAATAGGCAGAAACGAGCACAAAACAACAGCAACAACAATATGACAGCAAAAATAGCAGATAATAACAGTAACAACGAAGAATGCCTCCCCCACTTAAAACACATAGTCCTCGATGTGAAAGTAAAAGGAAAACAAATAGGTGGAGAAAAAAAAAGTTTAGAAAAACTCCCCATGTAGTTACTGTCGGTTGGCGCACACGGTGGAGAAGAAGATGGCGAAGCGGCAAGAGGTGGAGACGGGGTGAGTGATGTGTGCAATGTTGGTTCGGCTTCGAGTTCTTACCATGGTGGCTAAGAAATCGACGGTGGGTGGTGGAGGAGAAAGGAGTCGGCGGTTATGGAGAAATTTGGGGGAAAAAAATGTAAGGTTTGGGGGTTTTATTTGCTGAAAAGGGGTGTTTGGCTGCAGGTTTTGGGGATTCTAAGGCTGGAATAGGACTGTTTGACAACATGGATAGGGTTGTTTTGGTGCACACTTTCTGTCTTTTTTTTTTCTTCGTATTTTCGCTTCATTTCACCTAGATGGAAGAAGAGAAATTTATTAATATTTAACTAAAATAAAATAAAAATAAAAGAAAATAATAAATAATAAAATAAATAAATAAATAAAAATAAAAATAAAAAGAAAGATTGGGTTGCCTCCCAACAAGCGTTTGTTTAACGTCGTTAACTCGACGCCTTGAACGGTTTTATGGTGGTTCTAATTGAATTTTCTCGACCGTGTGGGCCTAGAAATTCTCGTAAAATGGCTTCAGCCGTTGACCATTGACTGTGAACCGCTTTCCTGATTCTTCACTCTCTATTTCAACTGCGCCATTTGTAAATACTTTAGTCACAATAAAAGGTCCTTGCCACCGAGATCGAAGCTTACCTGGGAATAGCTTTAATACGGAGTTATAAAGTAAAACTCTTTGTCCTACTGAGAAATGCTTTTGAACTATATTTTTGTCATGAAACATCTTTGTTTTGTCCTTATAAATTTGAGCATTCTCGTAGGCATCATTGCGAATTTCCTCCAATTCTTGAATGTCCAATTTCCTTGCCTTCCCCGCGGGCTCTAACTCCATGTTACATTGTCGAATAGCCCAATAAGCTTTATGCTCCAACTCTACTGGTAGATGACATGCTTTGCCAAAAACAAGTCGATAGGGGGTCATGCCAATTGGTCCCTTATACGCCGTCCGATAGGCCCAAAGCGCGTCATTGAGCCGAAGACTCCAATCCTTACGGTTAGGTCGAACCGTTTTTTCCAAAATTGACTTGATCTCCCTGTTTGAAACCTCTGCTAGGCCGTTCGTTTGGGGATGGTAGGCTGTTGCTATACGATGATGAACCCCATATTTTGATAATAGTGCCTCCATGACCTTGTTGCAAAAGTGGGTACCACGATCACTGATCAAAGCTCGAGGTGTTCCAAACCTAGAAAAAATAGTTCGTTTTAGAAACTCCACAATAGTATTAGCATTATCATTGCGAGTAGGTTTTGCTTCTATCCACTTAGAAACATAGTCTACTGCAAGAAGTATATATACGTTTCCAAACGAAGAAATAAAGGGGCCCATGAAATCAATGCCCCATACATCAAAAATCTCACATACATGAATCGGGGATAGGGGCATTTGATTTCGTCTAGTGATATTACCTGTATGCTGACATTTATCGCAAGACTTACAGAAGTTAAACGCGTCGCGAAAGATTGTAGGCCAATATAGCCCACACTCCAATACCTTGTGAGTTGTCCGCTTAGGGCCAAAGTGACCTCTACAAGCTTCTGTGTGACAAAAAGTAAGGATAGAGGTTACCTCAGTTTCTGGAACACATCGTCGTATTAGCTGATCTGAGCAATGTTTCCACAAGTATGGATCGTCCCATATGTAATTCCGAGCTTCGCGTCTAAGCTTATTTTTTACGGATTGAGCTAACTCAGTGGGCAGCAATCCCGTGGTTAAGAGATTAACTATGTCTGCATACCACGGATAGTACGCCTCGGTTGAGAATAAGCTTTCATCGGGGAACTCATCCTTTATGGGATCATCATCAAATGGAGTTTTTATCCTAATCAAGTGGTCGGCCACCAGGTTTTCACACCCCTTTTTGTCACGAATCTCGATGTCAAATTCTTTGAGTAGTAAAATCCACCTAATGAGCCTTGGCTTGCTTCCTTCTTTGCGATTAAGTACCTAAGAGTTTGTGCAACATCTAGGGCCTTTGAGGCGTAACAGATGACATGAGGCTCTTTCGCTATCTTTTGTCCCAATACGGCTCCCACGCTACGTTCGCTTGCATCACACATAATTTCAAAGGGATAGTTCCAGTCTGGTGCTTGTACTATAGGGGCGGTTACCAACTTTTGCTTAAGTGTATCAAAAGCCTCCTTGCATTTTGAGTCAAACTCAAATTTTTTGTCTTTCTGCAACAGCTCGCACAATGGTTCAGCTATTTTTGAGAAGTTTTTATAAAACGTCTGTAAAATCCTGCATGGCCAAGAAAAGAACGTATCTCTCTAACAGTAGAGGGATATGGCAAAGAATTTATAATGTCAATTTTGGCCTTATCAACCTCAATTCCCTTAGATGAGACTATATGACCTAGAATCAAACCTTTGTTTACCATAAAATGACACTTTTCATAGTTCAAGACAAGATTAAATTCTATGCACCTGTTTAAAATTATCGTAAGGTTTTCAAGGCATTCAGTAAAATAGTTTCCATACACGGTAAAATCATCCATAAAAACTTCAATAATTTTTTCTACATATTCAGAAAATATACTCATCATGCATCTCTAGAAGGTAGCTGGTGCGTTGCAAAGTCCAAATGGCATCCTCCTGTATGCAAACGTGCCGAACGGGCATGTAAAAGTGGTCTTTTCCTGGTCTTCTGGCGCAACAGGGATCTGGAAGAAACCTAAATATCCATCAAGACAATAAAAGTGAGTTTTACCAGCTAAATGTTCAAGCATTTGATCTATAAAAGGAAGAGGGAAATGATCTTTTCTAGTATAAGCGTTCAACTTCCTGTAATCGATACAAACACGCCACCCGTTCTGCACTCGGACCGGTACTAAGTCGCCCTCAATATTTTTCTTTACTGTCACGCCCGTTTTCTTGGGCACGACTTGTACCGGACTTACCCATCTGCTGTCAGAAATGGGGAAAATGATGTCAGCATCCAGCAGCTTAATTATTTCTTTTTTCACCACCTCTATCATATTCGGGTTTAAGCGTCTTTGTGCCTCTCTTCTTGGTTTCGTGTTCTCCTCCAAGTAAATCTTGTGGGTGCATGTCAAAGGGCTTATCCCCTTCAAGTCAGTAATGGTCCAGCCAATCGCCTCCTTATGACTCTTTAGTACCTGGATCAAACTTTCCTCCTCGAGTTTAGAGAGTTTATTTGAAATTATAATGGGTAAGGTATTACCTTTTCCTAAAAATACATACTTGAGATGCGTGGGAAGTGGTTTCAATTCCAAATCTGGAGCCTGCACAACAGAAGGTAGAAGTTTAGTTTCTGATGGTGATAATAATGTCTTAACAAATTCATAATCATCATATCTATATTCAGATTCGTCTTCATAAGTTGACTCAAAAGTCTCGTCCACTAATGAGTCAATCAGGTCGACGCGGTTTACGCTCAAGATTTCGCTTGGATGGCTAATGGCATCGTAAACATTGAATTTCACGATTTCCCCATCAAATTCTATCGTAAGAGTGCCGCTTCAGACATCGATCTTGGTGCTAGTAGTACTAAAGAAGGGTCGGCCCAACAGGAGGTCTGAAGATCCAGCAGTGTTGTCCTCCTCCATCTTAATTACGTAGAAATCTGCAGGGAAAATAAGTTCATTAACTTTTACCAAGACGTCCTCGAGGACTCCTTCGGGATGCACAATAGACCTGTCTGCCAATTGAATAATAACACTTGTCTTTGTCAAAAAACCCGCGTTAAGTGATTCATAAATAGAATAAGGCATTACATTTATTGAGGCCCCTAGATCACACATAGCCTTCTTAATTCCCAAATGGCCAATTTTGCATGGAATAGCGAACATACCCCTATCTTTGCATTTAACTGGCATTTTTCGCTGTAGAACTGCGGAAACATTCTCACCAACACTTACCTTTTCATTACCTGTTAGTTTTCGTTTGTTGGTGCAAAGTTCTTTGAGGAACTTGGCATACCACGGAATCTGTCTAATGGCATCTAACAGTGGTAAGTTGATCTTAACATTCCTGAATGTTTCGAGGATCTCATTGTCTTCCTTACTTTTTCGACACTGATTTAATCGTCCTGGGAATGGAGGTTGGATTTTCGGCAGTGGGGGTTTCGCTCGGATCTGTTCGTTGTTTCCTGGAGTTTCCTGGGCGATTTTTTGACCAAGATTCTTGCCAGGAACTGGTTCCAGGATCTTTTCACTTCGTAACGTTACTGCATTCGCATTCTGCCTCGGGTTTGGTTCTGTTTGTGATGGCAGTTTCCCTTGAGAGTTTAATTTCTCAATTGATGTGGTCAACTCCCTTATGGATGCTTCAGTTTTCTACTGAAAACCCTTCATTTCTCTTTGGAAATTGAGAGTTTGCTGTTGAAAATCAAGGACATTAGTTGCTAATTTATTGACCAAAGTTTCTAAAGAATTACCTGAATCTTGCGACTGTTGTGGGGCTCGATTTTGGTATGGCTGGTTATATCGTGGATTAGCCCCATAACTAAAATTAGGGTGGTCCCTCCATCCTGGGTTGTAGGTATTGGCGTAAGGGTCGTATCGTCTTTGTGGTGGCCCAGGAAAATTTCCCACAGCATCTAAATGGGCCATAGAATTGTCACACAGACTAGGGCACGCATCAGTCGTATGTTCAGGTGTAGCACATATTCCACATACTCGGGCTGGTTTCGATTTTTCTGTAACAAGGGAATTCACAATATTAGTAAATCTATCAAGTCTATCTTCAATGGTAGAATTACTTAGCTGGTGAACCCTTCTAGGGGGTTCAGGATTGGCTCGAAATTGCTGGGAATTCGCAGCCATTGTGGAGATTAAGTCTCTTGCTTGTTGTGGAGTCATGTTGACTAACGCTCCTCCACTCGCGGTATCTACCATATTCATCTCCATGGGTTTCAAGCCTTCATAAAAGTACTGGAGCAAAGACTGTTCCGTTATACCGTGTTGTGGGCAACTTGCACACAACTTTTTAAATCACTCCCAATAGTCGTATAGAGTCTCTGCGTCTTTTTGCCTTATGCCCACGATTTCTCTTCTTAACTCAGCCACTCGTGATGCAGGGAAAAACCTATTAAGAAATAAACGAGATAGATCAGCCCAAGTTGTAATGGATCCAGGAGGTAAATAAAATAACCATTCCCTGGCTGAATCTGCTAGGGAAAAAGGGAAAGCGCGCAATTTAATTTGATCCTCAGTTACCCCCTGAGGTTTCATACTCAAACAAACCATATGGAATTCTTTTAAATGCTTGTGGGGGTTTTCATTTTGTAACCCACGGAAAGTTGGCAGTAGCTGAATCAAGCCTGACTTTAATTCAAAATCAGTATCCATAGTAGGATACGCGATGCATAGTGGCGGTTGTTCTGTCGGCACTTCGGCCAGTTGCCGAATTGTCTGAGCCATAAGTTGAGGTGTTAAATTAGGGTTTTGATCAACCCTAGTGTTCAGCACTTCTTCAGGGGAATCGACTTCTTCTTCTTTACTTTCTAACGTTTGAGTAGGGTTTTCGTTAACCCTAGACTCTACTTCGTCGTCGATTCTAATTTCTGGCGGTGGATTGCTTTGAGTTCCAACCACCACTGACTGCTTTTTCCTTAGTTTTGTTTCCTTTCGATTAGCTTTTGCAGTCTTTTCGATTTCTGAGTCGAACGCAAGAGTACCTGGAGCAGATCTGGTCATAGAAAACAAAGAAAAACAAGATTAGTATGTTGTCGATCCCCGGCAACGGCGCCAAAATTTGATGCGGTCGTTGAGAGCACCAAAAATATCCTATTCCCTGTAAAATAATGAAAAAGAAATAGTAAAGGGGAAGTAAGGTCGAATCCTCAGGGACCGGATTATACGAATGCTTGTCTCTTGAAATCCTGAGCAGAATCGTGCCAAGAAAACCTGCGTTCCTGGAAAAAAATAAAAAACATAATTTAAGAATTGATTTTGGAAGCGAAAATAAAATAAAAACAGAATTTAAAGTTTACTGAAATTATGATTACGAAAATAATAAAAATAATAAAGAGAGTTTTAAGAGAAAAGAAATTCTTATGGGAAAGTTTCAACCTCCGGTTGTCTCATTCCGCCTTGGGCTCAATCCTTGGCTTTTGGATGATCCTTCTCGACTCGAGTAAGCCAGTTATAGTGGAAGAGGACGCCTACGACCACCAGATCTAAAGATTAGACTTACGGTTTTTAGGGAACCTGACTCTAGCCAGTAATCTATGCTAGATCAACGCTTCTCAATGGCGAATCCCACGCCATTTAGTCTCTTCAGCTCGCCAACCTCTGACGCAGTAAGTTAACGAACCGACTATGCAATCCTTTCAAAACATACAAAGTGGCCGCCTTTGCATATACTGAAAAGCTTACTTCTTAAGGGCCATGGACGGAAGCATCAGCCCGTAGTGCGGAGAAACGATGAATACTTGGCGAGAAGGCTAAGTATGGATTCTAGGCCTCAAGAACCCTTTTTGGGAAAATATTGACAACTTTTGGCTAGAAGGGTTTTTTAGTGCCTCATGATAATGGAGGGAAAGCAAATAAATAAAAATATGAAAAAAGAAATTTTATTGAAAAGAAATATGAAAGAACAAAAGACTTTTGGGGGAGAGTATTTACAAAAAAAGATGCCCCAAATAGAGTCACTTCACCCCCTATTTATAGTGCTAGGGAGATAGTCTAATTGAACTTAAATTCTAAAAAGATAAATACATTTAATTAAAGATAAACAAAGATAATTAAAATAAAATTCTAAATTTGAATAATCCTAATAATTATCTTAATATTAATTATCCTAATAGAATAAAAGAAAATAGAGTCTTCCAAAATAAAATCTCTTCTATTTGCTTTTAAGTCCTTGTGCCTTCCATGTTCGCACTTTTGGCACCATATTTGTCCCACGTTGCATATTGGCCCATTTAATCTCCAAATTGACGCTTTTTCCCTTGAATTTACTTTTCACCTCCAATTTAGTCCCTAAAAGATAAAAAGACATAAATAGCTCAAATTAGTAGGCTCAAGCTCAAAATAAACACATGATTAATATATAAAAACACGTCATTTTAGAGTATTATCAGTCCAACATGTATATGCTAATTACATATACTTGAAATTGTTGAGTATGACTCTTATTTCAGTTAAATTTGAGAAATAATTTTCTAGTTAAACTCTATTTATTTATTTCAATTAAATTCTAATTAGTTTAGATTATTTTATTATTATTTGACCTATAAATTTAGCCTATAAATAGGCTCTTTTACAACCTTAGAAAATAACCCCATTAAAGATTAAAACTCATAACACATTTAGAGAATTTTGTATTTATGAGTTCTTTATTTTCGGGGTTAATTTTTATTTTCATCTTTTGTACTATTCATTCTTTTGTCATTACAGTATAATTATTTTTGCCTGTAATTTTTTATCCTCTTTAGAGGGGTTTTTTCATGTTAAATTTGTATGTTTAATTTCTCAATTTTTTTTGCTATTTTTACTTGTTCGTTGCTTAATCAAGTTAATCCCCAACAGAAAAATTATATCTCATTTGCTGTGAAGTAAAGATATAAAAAATGAATACTTTAAAAATGAAATAAAAAAACTATAAATAATACAGTAGATTAAAAAAGTCTTAAAAGAAAGAATTAATAGGAGAAGGCCAATGAAGTAGTTTACCACAATTAGTGCTTCTTCCCTAATCTGCCGATTATAGAATTGAAAATGTTTTGCATCGATTTTGGTGGTGGCCCTTCATCCATCACCTCATAGATATTACGTTTTCGCTTTTTAAGGGAACAGTTACCTATTGATCCATCATCAGCAAAGTGTTGCTGGATATCTTCAAAATTCGCACAACACTGACTACTATGCAGCTCTTTTATTTGTTCCATCTCTTCCAGATCTCTCTTATACACTATTCTAACACCACACTTCTTCGCGTTAACACTGTAGGGACCTGTGAAAGACAATTCAAGTTGATCGCATTCTTGTTCTAAGCAATCCGTTATCCATAAATTATTGGTTTCACGTTCATCACATTTGTCTTCCAAGGAAATTAGATACAACATGCCACGCGAGAAATAACGAACGAAAATGTGGTCCTTCATTACGGGCTGTTCAAAATGTCGATTTACATTCCAGCCACTACGAATGACCTCTCGAGGATTTCTTCCCTGGAAATTAGATTGAGTGCGGTTGGCTTGTCTAGAATATCTATCATGGATAACAGCTCTACAAATGAGATGCTCATTCCTTGAAGTATCATCACTGACAAAAATGCAGCACAAAGCAACTCCCATCCATTGACTATCATTCCGAACTTCCAGAGGCAAATCTATCTTAATCCAAGACTCACCTCTTTGTTGACTAAACCATTCTGGGATTTCACTTCCAGGTATAACAACATCAAACAATTTTCTTGAATTTCCAAATACCTGCAAAATAAACGTCTGGTTGTTTGGTAACTAACACCATGAATAATTATAAGACTGAGAGAAACGGAGATTTTAGCAAACCTTTAGATGTTTTCTCAGCAGTGTTAAGGCATTAATGTTCTCAGCCAATCTGAAGCAATTAACACCTACTATATCTGCAGAATACTTTGAATTGCAAACTTTTGATGGATATGCAACCATTTCAAGAGAAGTACAACCATTTAGTGTTACACCTTCTATACTTGTTGGAAGCTCAGGCAATGATTCAAGCGCCCTGCAATTTGACAATCTAAGAAATTCAAGCTTGGAAATTTGAGTAAGACACGAAGGTATGGTGATGAAATTGTTACCACCAAGATCAAGTTCTTCCAAACAGGATAGACGCGAAATATCCCTAGGAATATCTCCTTCACAAAGATTGCAGTCACTTAGATTCAGCCTTGTTAATAAACTCAAACCTAACAACGAAGGAAACATCAGAGCCATGGAATTTGTCCTTCCTCTTTGGATTACCTTTAACAGAGAAGGCAGATATTTTTGTAGCTTGGAAGGAGGTCCCTTGATCCCATTAAAAGACAGAACTTTAAGATTTTTAAATTGAAAAATGAAGGGTGGTGGTTTTGTCATAGATGTTTCACTTAAGTCAAGCTCCTCTAAGAATTTTACTTGCTGCAAATTCTCTGGCAAACTTTCAACTTTATGACAACCAGAAAGGTTAAGAATTTTTAAACTTTTCACCTACCTATGCTCCCTGGGAGACTCACAAGGTTCCTGCAATCTTCCAAATTTAACAAAAGAAGATTGCTCAGATTTCCAATTGAAGAGGGAAGTTGTTGAATGCTTGTCCCATCTAAATAAAGCCTTAGCAGACATTCCATCTTACCATCAATCTCTGGAAAGCTTTGAAGTTTTGAGCAATCTGAAAGAATTAACTTTTCAAGAGATTCCATTCCAATTTTGGTTGGAAAACTCCTCAAACTTTTGCAGCCTCTTAAATTCAAAAGCTTAAGCCTAGTAAGAACTCCAACTGATGGATGAACATATATTAATCTAGTACATCCTTCCAAAACCAAAATTTCAAGATTTGGGGCAGTTGTGAAGTCCGGTGCCTTGATAAGGTTTTTGGACCCTTCAAGGTTGAGCACTTTCAACTTATACAGCGGCTGTTGAAAACAATAATAAATTAGAGATAAAAAGAGAATAACATAGGAATTATTCTTCAATATTAATAAAAATTTAATCCTTCTTCTCAAAACAAGATAGAAAATAATGACCAAATGAGTTAATTCTTACTATGTTTTCTGTCCAAAGTTGTTCAATGTTGCTATACGGTAGGAGAAGTATAACAATGTATTTTGGTTGGAAACTTGAAGGCAATGACCTTAAAGGACATCCCGTCCAATCTAAAAGTCGTAACTCATTAGAAAGATATGTGAGATCACAACAATTTAATCGGCAAAAAACTCTGAGCAGTCTTAATCTTTTCATCTTCAAGAAGGCATCCGCGCTTAAAGTGAGAGTCTTGTTCATTTCCCTAGATAGAATAAGAATATGATTACAAATATACAAAACATTTATTATCTAAAAGTTATGTTGCTTCATTGCTTCTTTTTTGAAATGCTCATATCTAACACTTATATCCGACACATAATCGAAAATAGATATGAAGAAATGATCCTTCAAAAATTTTAAAAACAATGAAAATATAAAAAAAAAAGACAAAAGAAAAAAAAGAAGAAGAATATGCTCTACAACACCTACATCCGAATTTGAATAACATAGCTTGAAAGAATTGAAGTTGATATTAACAAACTCACATTGCTAGAAACCATAATATACACATAAGAAAAGTGTTTTGCTAAAGAGAAAATGCAAGAGAATAGATTACACCAAAACAGATACAACGAACTTTCACAACTACAATAAACATACTCTTAACTACTGATAGATTACTGAACTTACAGATCAATAAAGATGAATGCTTACATGTATATCATTTTTACTAACACATACCATTCTTTTTTTCCTTTTTTTTTTTTTGAAATGTTAAGCATTAAAGTTTAACATTAATATTATACATAGATTTTCTTACCTTTTATTGTCGATGATCATTCCTTCAATCATTTCTGTAGCCTAAATAAAACATAAGACAAAAAGTCGTAAAATTTAAAAAAGCATTATTATTTTTGGTTGAAATTAATAAACAAAAACAAATTAAAATAAAACATTTTTCAACCAAACTAAAAATAACATTCTTTTATATATATATATATATATATATCCTGCAGGTCTTTTTTAATATTTATAATAAAAAATTAAAGGACGTATTTTAGAAATGTAGACAACAAGTGTACTCTTTGTACTTTATCAATATTTATAATAAACACTTTATAAATGTAATAGGTTATATATGTTTTTGGTAACATCATAGTTTTCCATTGAATCCTAAATTTAATTAATCTCACTTTTTAATACTAACTGTTTAAATTAATTAAGCTAAAATCAGAATATATACATATATATAATTTCTATGGAATGACTTACAGTGTTTTCTATTAGCACATGATAAACGTCTCTTTCTGCCCACAATCTGCAACGTTTTCCACGTTCATCAACAGATTTTTCCCTAACAATTTTTCTTCCCATTTCTTGTAGCAAGTCATGCATCCACAATTTATTGTCTTTATAAACTTTTAGTAGAGATTTCTTAATAAGAACATCAATTCCAATATTTGGAAAAAACTCAACCATCTTATACTTTCATTACAAAATCTTTCTCTTCCCCATTAAAGAAGCATGCTATATCTAGAAATATGTTTTGCTCAGTTTGGTCCAATCCATCAAAGCTTATTTGAAGTCTCTCAATAATTTCTTTGTTGGAATCTCTTTCAAGTCTTTCTATTGCACTTCTCCATTGGGTTGCATCTCTACCACACAAAAAGGAACCGAAAACTTCAAGAGCTAAGGAAAGACCTCCAGCATATTTTAAAACATGTTTAGAAAGCTCACTAAAATCATTTTCTAGCCTTGTCTCACTATTAAAAGCTTTTAAATTGAAAAGTTGAAGTGCATCATTGGCATTCAATGTTGTAGGCTTATACACATCATCAACTCGAAAAGATCGGAGCAAATGTTCATCTCTTGTTGTTACAATGATTCTGCTCCCTAGACCGAACCAATCACGCCTTCCAACCAAGCATTTTAAGTGCTGTAGGTTATCAACATCATCAAGAACAACAAGAACCTTTTTGTTAGATAACCTGTGGTTAATTAAGGCATTTCCTTCGTGAACATTAAAGAAATTAAAGTGTTCCTCAGACAAAATTTGGGAAAGAAGTTGTTTCTGTAGCGAAACAAGTCCATATTTATTTGAAACTTCTCGAACATCAGCAAGAAAGCTTTTACCTTCAAAATGAGGTGACATACGAGTGTAAGCAACTCTTGCAAGAGTCGTTTTGCCGATGCCACCCATTTCACAAATTCCAACAATGCGGACATCGTCTTCACCAATGTCTATTTTCGCATACAGCTCCTCCAAGCGTGAACTAATTCCAACCAACCCATCATGGACAATTGGAAATGTTTCACATAATTTTGCTGATATTTTTTTAACAATATCTCCAATAAATTCGGTTTCATGCCTATAAACACAAACACAAACAAAATTTGGTTTCTAAACAAGAAATCAACAGCTAATGGGCATGGACATATATATATATATTGATATAACATGTATTCTAATATATATAAGTTTGCTCGGCCAAATTTAAATTTTCATTTTGCTTTGGGTATGATGTCTGTGTTGTTTATATTTCTTTGGGTTTTCTTGTTCTTTTGGTGGGGATAGATGGGTTTTTTGTTTCTTGATTCTGAGGGTCGTGGCAGCAGTTTTGTAGTGCTGTCTGAAAGGCCTTGAGTCAAAGAGTCTGATATCGGGAGTTTTGGGCTTCATGGTCTCTTAATCAAGTGGTAATGATGCGTAGATTTTCAACAGAGTGAAATTTTTCCGTAATGAAAGCTTTACTTGTTGGGATTGGTCTTTTGCTGTTTATGTTAGTGAGTTGAAAATGGAGAACAACATCATTAATAGAGTGATGAAAGGAAATCTGGGTCGAAATAAAATTTTAATTTTTAATAGTCTATTATCTTTATAACTTTTAAAAGATTAAATCAAATTTTTATATATTTTTTTTATTTTAGGGGGGTTGGGGCCCCTACTAGCTCCTCTAAATTCGCCTCTGATCATTGAGCTTAGTACTAGAAAACAAAGAAGAGAATAAATTATCTGTTAACATTTGTTAACTTTGCTTACGTGGTAGTCCATGTATATATTATATAAGCAAATAATTATTTTTAAAAATTTTAAAATATTAAAAAAATATATTTAATATTTTTAATAATTTTTAAAATAATTCTAAATTTATTAATTATTAAAAGAAATTAATTAACCGTTAACATGCCATCCACGTTTATGCTATATCAATAAAGTGAACAGAAGTTAACTTTTCCATTATTTTAGAGATGATTTGAAAAACAAGACAAATTTAAAGAGTAAAAGAAAATGAAAAATTAAATTGAAGGTTAAAATAATTTTTAATAAAATTGTAGGGTAAAATAAATTATTATGTTATTATTATTATTACCAATTGTTAAGGCCTGATAACACTATAAAATAAAAATTTTGAAAATTTCATAAATAATAGATAATACAGAAAAAGAAAAAATAAAACTGTAATCATTAAGCTTGATAGTAGAAAATAAAGAAGAGAACGAATTACCTGTTATTTAAATGCCATCCCTTGATGTTAGCCACTTGAGTCAAAGCATTCCGCCACCTTCGGATTTTGTCTTTGTCTTCCTTATATCTCTCTTCGTGTTTAGCAAAGGCTTTTTCAACTTTTTCTTTCTGTTTTCTCAAATTATACGGATCCACATCATAAAAAATTGGAAATACTTTATGATCCTTCTTGTTCTTTTGTTTAATAATCTCAGCAAGCTCCTCCAAGCATATTGGAACCCACCCATTGTTTGAAAAGTCAAAAAGGGTGGGCACCGAAAGTAGAAAGTAAAATTGGTTGGCAAGTTGGGTTAAAAGTTGGCATGGGATAATTGCAATTTTGGTCCCTAATTGTATAGGGACATTGCAAGTTGATCCTTGAACCTCAACTATAAATAGGCCTAACCATTTCTTACTTTCTTCATCCCACACTTGCCATTCTCTACTTAAGGCAATTGTTCTCTCTCCCTATTTGTAAACTTTCACTTGTATTTTTGGAGTGAAATATATTTGGTAGTGCCCGAGGACGTAGGCAAAATTTGCTGAACCTCGTTAAAATTCTAGTGTTCTTTATTTTTGTTCTGCATATTTTGCAAGTGTCATTGTAGTGATTTATTGTGCTATTAAATTACGATAGAGGGATATTCTGGCTAGGAAAGATCTGGTATGTAAGCGATCCTCGTGATCCACCTCTCTTTCCTGGGAATTGAACTTAGTGTGATTTTTCAGTACAATAATTTTACTCTTTCACACGCTTCCACGCAACAATTGGTACCAGAGCCAGGTTCGTACTTGGGGAATACGACCGTTTACGGTACTATTCACGTATACGGCACTATTCACGTATACAGTACTATTCACGTATACGGTACTATTCACGTATACGATACTGTTCACGTATACAGTAGTTGGGACTGAGGAGAAAAATGGCAGCAGCATCGTCATCAGCAAGGACTACTGTGACAAATGCAAAATTTGAAGTAGAGAAATTTGACGGTACCAATAATTTTGGTATGTGGCAGTGTGAGATCCTGGATGTCTTATGTCAGCAAGAGCTGGATATAGCCCTTGAAGAAAAACCTGACAAGATGGATGACAAGGAGTGGGCCAAGATCAATAGACAGGCGTGTGGTACAATCCGCCTATGTTTGGCCAAAGAGCAGAAGTACTCCGTCATGAGGGAGACATCAACGAAGAAGCTGTGGGATACATTGGAAGAAAAGTTTCTAACGAAAAGTCTTGAAAATAGGCTTTATATGAAAAAGAAACTTTTTCGGTTCACGTATGCACCCGGTATGTCAATGAATGACCATGTGAACTCATTCAATAAAATTTTAGCAGACTTGCTAAATTTGGATGAGAAATTTGAAGATGAAGACAAGGCATTATTGTTGTTGAATTCCCTTCCTGATGAATATGATCATCTTACCACCACATTGCTTCATGGGAAAGATTCAATCACATTTGATGCAGTCTGTAGTGCGTTGTATAGATCTGAGACTCGAAAGAAAGATAAAAGAGATCACAGAGATACAACTGCAGAAGTCTTAACAGTAAGAGGTCGTTCACACAGCAGCAAACCTGGTAGAAGGGGTAAGTCCAAAGGGAGACCCGCCAAAGATGAATGTGCCTTTTGTCGTGAGAAAGGGCATTGGAAAAAGAATTGTCCTAAGTTACAAAAGGGCAAGTCTATTTCTAATGCATGTGTAGCGGAGCATGATGAGGAGTCAGACTTTAGCTTGGTTGGCATGGCAATGGCATGTCAAACGGATGAGTGGATATTGGATTCGGGATGTACTTACCATATGTGTCCTAATAAGGACTGGTTTTCTAGTCTTGAAGAACTAGAAGGTGGAGTTGTTTTTATGGGCAATGATAGTGCCTGTAAGACAATGGGTGTAGGTACAATCAAATTGAAGAACCATGACGGCTCAATCCAAGTTCTGACAGATGTTCGCTATGTACCCAGCTTGAAGAAAAATCTCATCTCATTAGGGGCCCTAGAATCTAAAGGGCTCACAATCACTTTGAGAGATGGATTACTAAAGGTAGTAGCTGGGGTATTGACGGTGATGAAAGGCACTAGAAGAAATAACTTGTACTATTTAAATGGAAGTACAGTTATTGGATCAACATCAACAGCTTCTGCGAAAGATGCAGATTCAGAGGCTACCAGGTTATGGCATAGGCGATTGGGACATGCTGGTGAAAAAGCTTTGCAGACTTTGGCGAAGCAAGGCTTGTTGAAAGGTGCAAATTCTTGCAAATTAGAATTCTGTGAACATTGTGTTCTGGGCAAGCAGACGAGGGTAAAATTTGGTTCAGCAATTCACAATACGAAAGGAATTCTGGACTATGTTCACAGTGATGTGTGGGGACCTACCAAAGTGGCTTCTTTGGGAGGTATGCACTATTTTGTCATTTTTCTTGATGATTATTCAAGAAAAGTATGGGTGTATCTAATGAAAAGAAAAAATGAAGTTTTGGATGCATTTCTGAAGTGGAAGAAGATGGTGGAGACTCAGACAGGTCGAAAGGTCAAACGACTTCGATCAGATAATGGTACTGAGTACAAAAATGATCCATTTCTACAAGTATGTCAAGATGAGGGCATTGTGCGACACTTCACTGTTCGAGATACACCACAGCAGAATGGGGTGGCAGAACGCATGAATCGGACTATACTGGAGAAAGTTCGATGTATGTTGTCCAATGCTGGATTGGGCAAGGAATTTTGGGCTGAGGCAGTTACATACGCGTGCCATCTAATTAACCGATTGCCATCAGCTGCAATAAATGGAAAAACTCCTATGGAGATGTGGACTGGTAAACCTGCTACTGATTATGATTCTTTACATGTTTTTGGTTCCACTGCATATTATCATGTAAAAGAATCTAAGTTAGACCCAAGAGCAAAGAAAGCATTATTCATGGGTATAACTGGTGGTGTAAAAGGATACCGTCTCTGGTGTCCTGATACAAGGAAGATTGTTTTCAGTAGAGATGTAACTTTTGATGAATCAACCATGATGAAGAACGAGGATTCACAAAAGGATGACAAAACCAGTAGTACTTTGCAGCAGGTGGAGTTTGAAAAGGTTAATGATGATCCAGCTAATATTGAAAGAACAAATGATGAAGAAGTTTCGACCCAAGAACTTCTACAGCAACAAGATTCAATTGCATATAGGAGGCCAAAGAGAGATTCGTAAGCCTGCTCGCTTTGACGATATGGTGCTATGCACTTCAATTGCAGATGATGATGTTCTTCCACTTACACAGAAGCAATAAGTAACTCTGATGGTGTAAAGTGGAAGCAAGCTATGAATGAAGAAATGCAGTCTCTTCATAAAATAGGACTTGGGAGTTGGTGAGACTGCCCAAGGGAAAGAAGGCAATTGGATGCAAATGGGTATATGCAAAGAAGGAAGGATTTCCTGGTAAAAATGAAATTCGATACAAGGCTAGATTGGTAGCAAAGGGTTACGCTCAGAAAGAAGGAATAGACTACAATGAAGTGTTTTCTCCAGTTGTCAAGCATTCGTCTATTCGGATTTTGCTAGCCTTGGTTGCGCAATATGATCTTGAACTAGTTCAGCTTGATGTGAAGACCGCGTTTTTACACGGTGATTTGGAAGAGGAAATCTATATGACTCAGCCAGATGGATTCAAGGTTGCTGGAAAAGAAAATTGGGTTTGCAAACTGACAAAGTCGCTTTATGGATTGAAGCAATCTCCGAGGCAGTGGTACAAGCGATTTGATCAGTTCATGAAAGGGCAAAGGTACACAAGAAGTAAATTTGATCATTGCGTGTATTTTCAGAAGCTACAAGAAGGAACTTCATATACTTGCTCTTATATGTTGATGATATGCTAATAGCATCTAAGAGCAAAGTTGAGATTGAAAGATTGAAGACTCAACTCAATCTCGAGTTTGAGATGAAAGATCTAGGAGAAGCTAAAAAGATTCTCGCATGGAAATATGTAGAGATAGAGTCTCAAGAG